>NC_073745.1:82431649-83119843 GCF_029784135.1 Toxorhynchites rutilus septentrionalis
GTGGTTGCATGGTTGAGTTGGATTTTTCATGTTTTTATGTTGTAACAACAATCCTAGATGTGTTTGGTTGTTTTGTTAATTGTATCATAGTTTGAGCTTAATCGGTTCCGTACTTTTCGAGTTTTTACGCGCACACAAACGAACAGAAAATTTTTATGTATATAGAGATAGATGAGGGAAATCGATAAATTTTAAATCACTTCGAAACACAATTTCAGTTCATGATTTTGTCAAACACGATTTTTGACAAAATCATTTCAGTTTCCATCACATAGAACACATATTCATTACTGAATAATTGATTTTCATTTGAAGCTCAATTTCAGAAACGCACTCTGGTCATATATAAAATCATTTTTCTTCCAATTTTCCATTTTTTTATGCCGTAACATCACTCCTCGAAGTGGATTGTGTCCAACTTTGAGCTCAATCGGTTCCGCACTTTTCGAGTTTTTGACGCGTACACAAACGAACAGAACATTTATATATATATATATATATATATATATATATATATATATAGAGAGAGAGAGAGAGAGAGAGAGAGAGAGATTATAATATAAATAATTATAAACTTAACAACAATTAGCCGTGTTTCAATTTTTTGAACTTTTTTTACATACTGCATATTTTTGTCGCTGCATCTTGATTACTGTGAATAATTTCCCCCACAATTTAAAAATACAACCATGGTTCCTAAATTTCCACCGGTAGTCGGTTATTCACGGATCGATAAGGAATTGATGTGTATCGTTTGCAAAAGTGCATTTGAGTTACTTTTGGATTTTACTCGGACTCGCATTTGCTCAGCATTTTGCATACAACTCATATTGCATGGTTAGGTCGCATTCCTCGGATTCAAATGATTACACATTCAAAGAATAAAAATTTATTACAAGAGCTCGTTCTGGAGCAGTTACTCATTAATTTCTGCCGGTTAAATTTTAGCGTGAAGGTCGATTTGAAATTTGAGTCATTACGAACAATAACGTGAGCACTCATGTGTATAAGATACACCACCAATCTCATCTGTCCATAAAACAATGAATCAGCGCTGCTTATCAGCGAACTTACCAGCTAGGAAGGAGGCAGTGGCCGCTATCAGGAACGACAAGACAACCGATGGCCCGGCCTGATCCTTAGAGACATGTCCCGCCAGTACGTACACGCCCACACCGAGCGTGGCGCCTACCCCAAGTGCGGTTAGATCGTAGGTGTTCAGTATTCGTCCCAGTTTGTCGCTTTCCGAGTTTTCATTGTCCAAACAGAGCGTCTTCCTGCGTGTTAGTATTTTCCAGCATGACGGTGGAGACATGTTGCTGTTGGTGTGATGGTGGGTGTGGGTGGGGCCGCGCTAGTGCTGCCCGCGGGCACTTTTTTCCGCGCCTCTACAATGACTAATACTGGTGGCTGGTGGTTTACCGGCGGCCGATAAGCGAAGTGGCCTTTCGCGTTGGTCAGTGACTGGCGAGTGACTTTCTGCAGGGGAGAAAAATAAAACAGTTTGTGAAAATAGATTACAATCATCGATGCACTATCAGTCGGTTGAAGGTTCTACTGCTAATCCTTTAATTGGCAATATTAATAATTGCCTCGCTGTGTTCTGCGTGAGTTCGAGGTCACATATTGATAAGAGCAGGTTCGGATTACTGATGACGAAATGATGGAAGTTTGTTTGGTATTATTGTCAGGCATCAATAACTGTGTGATTGTAAATAAAGATCAGTGCAAATCACGCATGGTCTAGTGACACGTGATTTGCTCGGCAGGAAAGACCTCCGCTTAGCTTGGATTAGAAACGATGATGAAATATGTCCAAGTCTTATCAATTTAGGCTACGATGGTTGGTTGGGCCCGGTTTTGGTTATCGCAAGAATGTGCAGTATTTTATTACAATGTTGTGCAGTAATTTGTTCGCGAAATTATTCAGACATGTAGCTGATTATTTTGGGTTCACTTAGAACATTATTTGAAAACATGTTCAGAATATATTGGATAACTTCTTCTTGAATGGCGTTAACGTTCCCTGTGGAACTTTTGCCGGCTCAACGTATGCATTAACTAGCGTCATTTATTAATACTTAGTTGAGATTTATAAAGCCAAATAACACGCCTTGAATGTATTCCGAGGGGCAAGCTCTAGAATACGCGTGAGCGGGTTCAAATCGCATGATCTGGACGGCCAATTGGCATCACCAAAACGCGAAAATATGCGTCCCTCAAATTTCGTTCGCAATATGGCCATGTTCGATCGTGTTGTGTGGCACGTGGCGCCGTCCTGCTGAAACCACATGTCATCCGTATCCATATCTTCAATTTGCGGCAAAAAAAACGTTTAACATGCGGCCATAACGCTCACCATTCACAGTTACCGTCTCGCCGTCCTCATTTTCAAAGAAATACGGCCCGATGACTCCACCAGACCATAATGCGCACCAAACAGTGACTTTTGGCGGATGGAATGGCCTCAATCACGTGTGGATTTTCTGAGCCCCATATACGGAAATTTTGGGTGTTCACATGGCCACCGAGCTCGAAATGTGCCTCATCGCTGAAAAAATTTGATGCGAAAATTCAGCATTTTGCTGCTGTTGTTCGTTCACCCAATCGACGTATGCCCGACGCATTCCATGGTCACCACGCTATAATTTTTGTACTAGTTGGACTTTATATGGATGTAGGTGCAAGTCCAAATGCAAAATTCGCCACAATGATGTGTTTGACAAGCTCAATTGCTGAGCACGCCGTGGAATCGAAACATTCGGGTCATTTCGCAAATGAATCTTTATTTAGTCCTTCTATTATTCATGTATTTGTGCATCATAGAGCCGGATAAATATAAACCAATCAAGTTGCGAACACGAATAAAACAATATTTTGTTCATCCTGCAAAAGTCCTGCCAAAACAACCCGCGTGACTGACCTCGCGTTCGTAGAGTACATACGTCGTAAACAAAATTCCTGAAATGTCGTAACGCTCTCTGCTGCATCATCTTGATCGACATATCGCGGTCATCAACAATTTCCAATTTTTGCGCACAGGCCAACAACACCATGACAACAACAAGAGTTTCCTGGAAGCGGGATCGGACTTCGGGCGTTGATTGTAGACGACGACGGTTCCAATTACAAAGAAGGGGATTTATTAGTTCGGCTGTATAATTGTAATGGCATCGTAAATTTATGACCGCACGCAAACGCTACGATTGATCGCAAGCAGAGCAGCAAGTAGACCGTGTCCGCAAAAGAAGCCGTCGGTCGCGGTGACGCAGCTGATAAACGTTTATATTCGGCGATGGAATGTATGAACAACATCCCATCCCGAGACAAGGGTGTCTGACTGCTAGGCTGTTATAGAGATCAGAGATCAACAGCAATTCCCGGACGCCGAACGGTCTAGCTATTAATCGCGAGTGGGGATAATTTCAATCATTTCAGAAGTAAACCGAAAATGCCAAGCCAACTTCTATTGATGATTCAAGCGGGCTTGAGTTTTGTTTGCTAAAACTAATAGCGCATGTCATAAGATAAATAAAACAAAAACTATCGATAAATTGATAAGGGAAGGAACTATTAAACTTCTTACGTGTGATTACGTTCGCTGTTTATCCTTACTGATCGGAGGTGAGATGTTATGTGTTAACTCATCCACAGAAGAAGCTTTTTGTTTCTGCTTAGCCCGCTTATCTTGACGTCACTAAACACAATAATTCAAGTTGTTTCTTCTTCATTTCGATGCAACTCAAATGGGGGCGATTAGTTACATCGACTGAACACTACGAACAGTGTATCTGTGAGTAACTACTATATGAGATGTTTATCTAGCGCTCTTTTGTAATCCAATCACTCGCATCAGTATAACCGCGTTACGGATTTGCTGCCGTGTGTATCTTTCGTTCCTCAAAAAAACTACCAGATGTACATGATGTACTTCAGCAGTAGTGTATGAAAACGTAAAGAGCGTAGCTTTACAAATATCGTTTGTCATTGAATAATCGATGTAATTGTTCTTTACTATCTAGTTGTCCAACAGAAATACTATTCCACAATAGCTCAATACTTCGTCTACATATGTCATTTTATTATTTTACATTTGTGATGAACCTTACATTTCACACGACACCATCGTGTAAGATATAGGAAAACCTGTTTTTGTGCGGTATATGATACGAAGCATATTTGAGTTATCGTCCATTTAGTTTTTTCGATGGTTTATATGCATTTCAGTGCGAAAAAAGCATATTTGCGTCTTAATTATCCACTTCTCAAATCATTCCCATCATTCCAGCAAATGCTCTTAAATAAATGCCCATTTATACGTTGCTAGTAGCTGACCTGACAGGGAGCAGCTACTGGGCCGGTAAACTCGCTTGACAATCGGTTGACTCGCCTTGTCCGTTCACACAGTGTGAGCTGCTGACGAGAAACTAGGTACTAGAGCATTGGCTTACCAGAAACAGCAATCAGGTCCGAATTTGACAGATGATTGATCCGAAATCGACTTTTTTATTGGCAGTTTTCGTCTCAAGTTTTCATTTGCATTTGTCATTAAACAATTTTATCGCGAAATACACGCTGACCGTTATAAAAATAATTTGTGCTGAATTTCTTCTATCCGAAAAAGCAGAAAGGCAAGAGGATTTGGGCCAGGAATTGGATGCAAAGAAAAGGAGCAACAAATACAATATTGAAGGAACTCTACGATGATGATCCTCTAGAGTACAGAGCAGTGTTGAAAAAAACACCTGAATAAGTGGAAACACTTTTAATTAGTGTTTTGAAAACATAAATTTATAAAAGCGGTAAGCCGTAGATATTTATATTAAAAATATATATAAATATATTACTGAATTTGTTCGATATAGGACTCCAACATTTACATCGGGGATTGCACACGCGGTTTTAGTGCAAGATAGATAAAAAACTAGTTCTGTAAGTCAAATAATTATATAGTTCTTTTGAGAAATTGTTCGGAAAATCGGTTTAGTAAAACGTAGTTTTTGTAGCAGCACGTTTAATCCAGCTCAAACTGAAAATTCATCGTAGGTAATTACATTTTATCAAAGAAATATATAATTATTTGACTTACAGAACTATTTTTTATCTATCTTGCACTGCAAACCGCGTGTGCAATCCCCGATGTAAATGTTGGAGTTCTATATCGAACAAATTCAGTAATATATTTATATATATTTTTAATATAAATATCTGCGGCTTACCGCTTTTATAAATTTATGTTTTCAAAACACTAATTAAAGTACTGAATAATTTTTTAATAGAAAATTCACGGTTCAAGTTTCAGAGTAATCAATTATCAGACTAAGCGTTCTACGAATATACTTCTATTCTTCTTCTTCTTCTTTGGCCCCGACCCATACGAAGTTAGTGTTCTTGTCGCCTGCGTTGGAATTGCGGGCGGTACTGGATTGAGCTCTTCGAATTCCTCCTCGTCGTTGTCTGCATCACTCGTAGACGATGAACCGTCCTCACTTGGAACGTCTTGCTGTTGTGCCTGCGTTGTTCGCGTGAGCACACAGGATGGCGCCGTTTCAAGATTACGTGCAATGTTGGTAATTGTCGCTTAAATCATCACCCATTGGTACATAAAGATACGACTCCCGTTCCGGTGGTACAACGAGCTACGACTCTGGCCACAGTTAATGCAGGTCATCTACACACGCATCTCGATGGGAAGCTACCCGTTATTTTCAGAATCGTTCCTATCACATTGCTTGGTGAGCGAAAATCTATCACTACGTTTGCTTACCTCGATGAAGGCTCGTCAATGACACTCGTTGAAGAGAGCATCGTTCGCGAGCTGGGAGTACGAGGAGCGTATCAGCCGTTGACTCTCCAGTGGACGGGCAATATTGTTCGACGGGAAGCTTCATCTGAGTGTGTGTCATTCAAAGTTGCTTCTGATGCAGGAGATCGATTAGATGTGAAAGAAGCACATACGGTGAAAAAGTCACATCTACCGAAGCAGCGAGTTAACTTCAAGGAGTTGTCCAAACATTATCCACATTTGGAGGGTCTGTATGCAGCCGACCATACTGGAGAGGAACCGAAAATCCTGATCGGACTCAACAACGCCTTCTTGCTTGCTCCATTGGAATCCAGGGTTGGTAATGCCAATGAACCCATTGCAGTTCGCTCTTGCTTAGGATGGACGATATATGGCCCTAGAGATACTGTTTCGACAACTGGTTTTCTCGGTTTCCACAGTGGATATACTAACGAGGATCTTCACCAAATGATGCGGGAGTATTATCTGAGTCAAGAGCCTCGAACCATTGTAAGTAAGCTTCCGGAATCTGCTGAGGACCGCAGAGCACGAGAACTCTTGGAGGCTACGACGATTAAAATCGGTGATCGGTTCGAAACCGGTCTCCTTTGGCGAACAGACGACGTTAAATTACCAGACAGTTACCCGATGGCAATCAAGCGGTTACAGGGACTCGAGCGGCGACTTCTGAAGAATCCGGAAATGTACGATAAAGTGAAAAAGAAAATAAAGGAGTACCAAGTAAAAAAATATGCACATAAAGTAACCCCGGAGGAACTTGCGACGTCTAATCCGAATAAAATATGGTACTTGCCTCTGAATGTGGTTGTCAATCCAAGGAAACCACAAAAAATAAGGTTGGTGCTTGACGCAGCGGCACAAGTAGACGGCGTATCCCTAAACTCGAAGCTCCTCGCGGGTCCAGACTTCCTGACGCCCCTCCACACCGTTATTCAACAGTTTCGCGAAAGACAGGTGGCGTACGGCGGAGATATTCGTGAAATGTATCACCAGTTCCGAATGAGAGACACAGACAAACACGTTTTGCGTTTTTTGTTTCGGGCTCATCCAAAGACTGAACCGGAAGTATATGTAATGGACGTGGCCATTTTTGGCTCAGCATGCTCGCCTGCGTCCGCACAATATATAAAAAATCTCAACGCATCCCACTACGCTGATCAGTTCCCCGAGGCAGCAAGTGCAATTATCCACAAGCACTATGTGGATGATTATTTTGATTGTGCGGATACTGCTGATGAAGCTATTGAACGAGCGAAACAAGTGCGTTACATTCATAGCCAAGCTGGTTTAGAGATACGCAATTGGGTCTCAAACTCGACAGGTTTCCTTGAAGCAATGGGTGAATCAACTTCAGGAAGCAAGGTGTCGTTGAATAACGGCAAAGAGGGTCCTAGTGAGCGTGTTTTAGGAATTATTTGGCTGCCCTCCGACGACGTGTTCACTTTCTCCACGACGATGCGCGCAGACCTGATGCATTATATGTCAACCAACGATCGTCCTACTAAACGGATCATACTCAGCTGCATAATGAGTCTTTTTGACCCATTAGGTTTGCTAGCACCATTTACCGTTCACGTGAAAGGTCTTCTTCAACATACCTGGCGCTCTGGCTGCGATTGGGATGAGAAGGTGAACGATGAGTGCTACGAAAAATGGTCTCGTTTGCGAAATGTATTTCCCGTCATCAACCAAGTGCTCATACCCCGGTGTTATCTGCGAAATGCCCCATCAAGCGCATACAGTACGCTGGAAGCCCACGTGTTTATGGATGCGAGTCAGGATTACTACGGGTGTGCTGTATATTTCCGAATAACTCACCAAGGAAATTCTCGATGTTCGCTGGTGGCTGCGAAGACGAAAGTTGGTCCGTTGAAGCCATTTTCCATTCCACGAATGGAGTTGCTAGCTGCAACATTAGGAGTACAACTGTTGAATTCAGTATTATCAAATCACAACATCAAACCTACGAAACGTGTTCTATGGACTGACTCATCAACAGTGCTGCATTGGATAGCCGCAGACCCGCGAAAATTTAAACCGTTTGTATCGCGTATCGAGTCGGCGAAATTCTGCAGGAAACAAGTATAAACGAGTGGCGTTATGTACGCAGCAAATTAAATATTGCAGACATCCTAACTAAATGGAGCAATCATGCTTCACTAGAGCCCGATGGTCCCTGGTTCTATGGTCCGGATTTCCTCCAACACTCGGAGGAAGAATGGCCATCTTACAACCGCCCTCCGCCAAGTCTCGTTTCAGAGCTCAGAGTTCTCAACATGTTCCACACAAAGGTGGATAATATCCTGTGGATCGACGCTTCCAGAATATCCAAATGGAACATTTTATTACGTTCGGTTTGCTGCGTGATCCGATTCATTTCAAACTGTCGCCTGCGAATTCAACGAAAACCAATCGAAGTATTGTACGTTCCAGAGATGTCAAAACTTGTACGGCGTTCAGTTTGTTCGATCATCGTACCCCTAAAACAAGAAGAGTATGAGATTGCCGAACAAGTGCTCTTTAGGCAAGCACAACGAGATTTTTATGGAGATGAAATAAGTACCCTGTTGAAAAATCGTCAATTAGCCCGTGAACAGTGGATACCGATTGAAAAGTCAAGTAAGCTGAAAAAACTGTGTCCGTTTCTCGATGAGCATGATGTTTTGCGCGTGGATGGTCGAACCAGTATGGCGGAATTTGTTCCCTTTGATACCAGGTTTCCCATTATATTGCCGAGGGATCACATCATCACATGTCGAATCGTCGAGTTCTACCATCAGCGATATGGACACGCAAATAAAGAAACGGTATTCAACGAAGTTCGTCAGCGGTTTTCGATTTCAAAGCTAAGAGCATTGGTGGCAAAGGTCGCAAAAAGTTGCCCATGGTGTAAAGTGCGCAATTCTCGTCCACATGTGCCAAGAATGGCTCCGTTGCCAATAGAACGTCTAACCCCATATGTTTCTCAGATTCTTGTCGATATTTTTTAGAATCTCGAAAGCATCCATAGCTAAGATAATTCCGGAAGTATGTGATGCTATAAATCGAAGTCTAAAAGACTTTTTTAAAATTTTATTTATTTCGCCTTGCCAGCAGCTTCGTGTACCAATTTGTGAAATGAAAATGATAGTAGATTTACAACTGGCATGATGTGTTCACACGGTGTGAGTAGCTGCACTACAGTAACTGACTAGACCGACTCGTATGCTTGCTCGCACCGTCTGAACCCGGCTTTACGCATGACATGATTTCTAACAGCAACAAGTTTAGACATGCCACTAAGAGCACAACAAAGCCACGCGCAACCGAAAAGACAAACTATCCCATCACAAAGCAGAGAAACAAAAGGAAATCGAACGGCGAACGGCTTGGATTTGAGTTATTTTCTTGAGGGAAAACTTTTTTATGCGGTCCCTATCTACCGCACAAGAAAGGTTTTTTTTTTCAAATTGTGTACCGAACATGATTTCTTAAAGCTACTGGTGAAGTCTTGCACGATTGCCCCGCCCAAAAAAAAAGGTTTGCCTGTGGTCACATACCGCAAAACATTCGAAAACAAACAATTATTTCTATATTTCCTTATTTTGTCAACGTTTTTCCTACGAAAAGCTCAAAGTCGGTCCCGCCGTCGTTTGTGTTTGAGTGTTGAACATTGAGCGTTGACGTAAACGTTTGTGTTGCATTCATTTCCGTTTTCGTTTCCGTTTCCATTTCCATTTCCGTTCCGCTGAGGTTTAGCGTGCTAGATACAGATTGTAACTCTTTTTCCTCCCAATTGTTTATTTATTTGGGCTTATTAGCCTTTTAGCTGTAACAGAACCGGATTTTAATCGTGTAGATGTTACATGTTTTATCGTATCTTGCAATTGTGCATTACACAGTAGCCATTTTCAGGCGTAAGAGTATTCCTTCTGTTCTTCCATTGTTCAGTTAGACAATCGGACACCGGAGACAGTTGTTATGATCATTGTTGTGGTATTTGTGTGCTCCCGTGGCCGAGTGGTTAGCGTCATAACTAACATGCTGGGTGTTCGGGTTCGATTCCCGTTCTGGTCGGGGGAATTTTTCGTCAAAGAAATTTCCTCCGACTTGCACTGTGATCACGCGTATTCTAGTGCTTGCCACTCAGAATGCATTGCAAGGCGTGTTATTTGGCATAGAAATCTCAACTAAGTACTAATGAAAATGACGCAAGTAATACTACGTTGAGACGGCGAAGTTCCTCTAGGAACGTTAGTGCCATTGAAGAAGAAGAAGAAGAAGTTGTGGTATTTATAGCACAACAGCCCGATGTTTCCTGCAGAACAGAGTAGCTGTATGGATGACTCGATCTTTATTCGACCGTGGATCGATCGCTATCGCTGACGATTGCTGCGTGGACGTAGTTATTCTATAACAACGCAAAGATGATCAATTGAGGGTCCTGAAGTCACAATCAATCGCGTAGTAAGCGATCGCGCAACCAATGTGGCTACGAAGACCCCCTGATTGTACCTCTTGTCTTGTATACAAAAGTGAGTATTGGATACACTGACCAAATAGTTCAGCAATGAAAACGGGACACCTAAGCCATGAAAACTTTTATATCCTAATATTGGTTGTGCAACTTAATTCGTTCCGTTTTGTGCATGAAAAAACATTTATTTGAATAATAAAATGAATTAAAACCATATTCAAAGTATTGGCCATTGCTAATCACTTATTTTTACCATCCGATTCCGTCACGAAAGCAGCGTTCATTTTTGAAGCCAAGAAAGAGTCCAAGCAATTTTTGTTATCCTGCTCTGGTTTAAAGCGCATTCCACTCAATGAGTTATGCGTCCATTGAAACAAATGGTTGTCGGAAGGGACAATGGTTGACTCTTCATAGCGATTGAATCAGAATTTCCCACCCATTATTTTCCAAACAGATTTAACATGAACAGCAACATGAGGCCGAGCGTTGTCATGATGGAATATAATCGACTTGTGTCTGGTCGCATAATCTGGACGTTTTTATTCGATACCGATCCAAAACATTCCCTACAAAATCTATGGAAAAATAAAATCAAAACTACCGGTAAGAGGTGCTTGTTTGCAACGGAACTCGACATTTTCAACTCAGTGAAAATTGAACTGGTTGTACCAAACTCCATGACTTGTAAACAATATTTGGTTTAAAGATGTCGACACTTCACGATTCAGCAAAAATCATCTGTCACCCTCGACTAGAGATGGGCGCGCACTCACGAGCCGCTATTTTGAGCCGGTTCGTCAGAACGAACGTACGATCCACGGTTTTTTACAAATGAACCAAGGCTAAAAAAAGGCCACTGTTCAAAAAGATCCGCTTTACAAAAAAGTCTCGGCTCAAAAAAGAGCCGCGGTGCAAAAAAGAGCCCCTTTTTGAAAGAGTCGTTAGATACGTAGTAGTAGAACACAGTTATTTGTGAAAAATATAGGCCAAAATTGCTGCCGCCACAAAATGAAGATATATAGGGTTGGGGAAAAAGAAATGTCGTATTTCTGATCGAAATTTGACGCTTTATTTAACATACTCAAAATTATCCAATTTAAGTCAAATATGCGCCATTTTGTTCGCAAACTTGTTGCCATTTAGCAGGCAACTTCATTATCCCCCGCTCTTATAAAACCACCCCCTCTTTATTTGCAAAAAACTCAGACAGCCAGTTTTCGCAAGCCTTTTTTGAGGCCAACCTCGTATCACCAAGAGCGTTTTGTATGGACCGGAAGAGAAGATAATTACTTGAAGCCAGGTCCAGACTATACGGTGGGTGCAATAGGACATCCCATCCGAGCTCCCGTAGCTTCTGGCGGGACATCAAAAAATCCAAATTTCAACCAGTTCATTCCAACTAAAAATATTGATAGTGATGATAAAGAAATATATATATATATATATATATATATATATATATATATATATATATATATATACATATATATATATATATATATATATATATATATATATATATACATATATATATATATATATATATATATATATATATACATATATATATATATATATATATATATATATATATATATATATATATATATATATATATATATATATATATATATATATATTATACTCTAAATACGGTGCAGATTAATGAAAAGACGGGATCGTCAAAAATAGTCCAAAAACGGTATTGTCCCGTTCAAAACGGTACGTTTGGTCAGCCTAGTGTTGGATGAATTAAACTTTGTGGATGTTTGAAAAGAAAAAAAAATATGTCGTTCCAGATTGGAAAATGTACTTTGATTTGGTAAAACCTCCGCAAAAAAAGTGCAACGTGTTAAGTAGCTAACCCACAATCTTGAGGCGATAGATGATTATATTTGATGATCAAATACGTCTACGCGTGTGGTCAAATATCAGCTTTTATTCAAACAAAATAGGGATTTAGTGTCAAAAAATGAATTGGTTGGCGATTAGAGAGCGCCGTTCTGAATCATATTTCGGACACTCTGTAATATTAACTTGAAATGGTTAATGCCCTGATGATATAACTATAAAATTATTATGACAATTGATTCTTTAGAGTAATCCTTTAGTTATATCATCAGGGCATTAAGCATTTCAAATTATTATTACAGAGTGTCCGATGATTCAGACGGTATATTAGGAATCGATTGAAGCGGAAATAGAACTTATTTATGTAGCAGGGAATCCCCTTTACCGATGTGCCAATTTGGGCTAAACAGATTGACTCAGTTTGGTAATAAAAATGCTAATCTCAAACAAAAGACCTACGTGCGTAAATCGACTCATAGACGTTCAATGTTATGGCGCAAAATATTCAATATTCTTGATCAATAATATTGAACGTCTATGGGCTGCTTAACAAATGATCCAATTGAATCCCTAGTTTTGAGGCTATTCAATAGAAAAAGAGTATGGGTAGTAAGGGCAAATTGGTCATGAGCTTTTATTCGCTTTCTTTTATTCGCAGCTTTTATTCAAACAAAATAGGGATTTAGTGTCAAAAAATGAATTGGTTGGCGATTAGAGAGCGCCGTTCTGAATCATATTTCGGACACTCTGTAATATTAACTTGAAATGGTTAATGCCCTGATGATATAACTATAAAATTATTATGACAATTGATTCTTTAGAGTAATCCTTTAGTTATATCATCAGGGCATTAAGCATTTCAAATTATTATTACAGAGTGTCCGATGATTCAGACGGTATATTAGGAATCGATTGAAGCGGAAATAGAACTTATTTATGTAGCAGGGAATCCCCTTTACCGATGTGCCAATTTGGGCTAAACAGATTGACTCAGTTTGGTAATAAAAATGCTAATCTCAAACAAAAGACCTACGTGCGTAAATCGACTCATAGACGTTCAATGTTATGGCGCAAAATATTCAATATTCTTGATCAATAATATTGAACGTCTATGGGCTGCTTAACAAATGATCCAATTGAATCCCTAGTTTTGAGGCTATTCAATAGAAAAAGAGTATGGGTAGTAAGGGCAAATTGGTCATGAGGGGCAAAGTGGTCACCTGCTTGTTTGGCAGTATAACAGTGTTTGCCAAATGATCCACTCATTGAAAAAATCGCTTTCGTTCGTTCAAATATGATCTTTCAGGAAACATTTCCCCCAGCGGTATTCTATTATTGTTATGTGCTGCAAATCACGACACAAAAGAGAACGAGACAACTCTGCATCGGCTCGCACTTCATTGCACACCAGCATGCAAGCAAAGCTATCATATACGCTTTCAGTGCAGAAAGCTTATTTTCTTCTTTGCCTCTAACATATGCATACCGACCTCTCCTCTCCATGAAACAGCAGGATCATACGGACAACGCAAAGCGAAAGATTCATATTCAGCTAATGTAGCAGATCCTGATTTTTAAGTCTCAGAGAGTACAAACTATATGATTATTTAGCTCGATAGAGGCTAAGGGAAGGGTAGTCAGATTATATTTTCCATTTTAAACGCAGCTATCCCTTGAAATGTGTATATTCATATAGACCGCATAGTTTTACTAGCAACACCGCTCCAGTGAGAAGCAAAAACTCTCGCGTTTTATCTCTTTTCCCATTCGCTGCTCTCCGCAAATGGTGACGTATGATGACGTAACTTTTCTTGTATCATTTATTGCTTTACACTTGTCTGTGCAGTGGGTTTCGCTATAGTAAAATGAGACGATATATGCGGTTCAAACTTGTATGCAAGTTTCGAAAATAGTGTGCCATGTTTGATACAACTCGAATATGCAAACAACAGTCTTCGTTCCTCTCTTAGTTTAATCACTAAATGTTACAAAAGTGATTGCTGACATTCATACAAGTATCTGAATGATCCTCTCATATTTGGTTATATGTTCGTGAGAGTTTACTTGCATGACACATTGTGTATCATTTGATTTTGATCGAAATCCAAACACTGCAGTATAATTATTGACTATAGATGCCGTATTGATAGTCACCTTATGTTTAAAGAATTTAATGACGTTTGAGTCACCCTGTACTTCAGTAGAGCTGTCGCATGTCAGAATACAAATGAAAACAGAAATTACTCTCTCGATAGCCATTCGGCCTTAGTTCTGTGGTATCTAAGGAATTTCTCGTGAAATTTAGTTTATTCAATCTGATATGTTGGATAAATCATTAGTTTGGACGACTACATATTCTAGGAGAGGTGAACAGATATTTTGTTTAATCTCAGCGATTAATCAGCATAGAAATTATGTTCATGTTTGGGGGCAAAGTGGTCATAGGTGAATAACAACTTACAATGTTCTGTTTACTAAAGCTGATATACCTCATCACATTCTGCTCTTGAAGAAGATCCTTCTGTGGCTTTGACCCTGGATAAATATACCACTCCAACTGAACCAAACCTCATTATGCGGAACTTTATGTGTTTCTTACTACGCTTTTGTATGCAAGAGAAAATTTAAATTGAGACTCTAGGTAAATAGGCCAAGCTTATTTCATGGATGTACCTACTATAACAAATATAATTGAACAAATTTAGACGAAAAAACGCATAAATCTATCCCATTTAGCTTGCATACAAAAGCGTAGTGAAGCGTAGTGCGGGTGACCACTTTGCCCCCACTAGGTGACCACTTTACATCCAAGCAAAAAAAAGTTCGATTTTTCACCTTTTTTTCTAATGATGAAAAGTGTACTATTTTGAATTTTTATAGTAAAACCGTTTGCTATCTTGAAGAACAATGAGTTAAACTTTAATATTCCTTGAGAAACGGGAATTAAATCGGTATGCGGGCGCTGGAAATGGGCATATTCCTTAGGGTGACCACTATGCCCCCACTTCCCCTACAGGCGAACCTTTTTTGTGCGGTAGATAGGGACCGCTTAAAAAAAGTTTCCCCTAAGAAAATAACTCAAATCTACGCCGTTCGCCGTTCGATTTCCTTTTGTTTCTCTGCTTTGCGATGGGACAGTTTGCCTTTTCGGTAGCGCGTGGCTGTGTTGTGCTTTTAGTTCATGTCGAAACTAGTTGCTGTTAAGGCGCATCCACATTATGCCGAATGATGCCGATCGGCCTGTACCAGGCGACATATTCGTTTCGTTGTGTAATGTGGACGCCCCATCGGGTGCACGAAGCCATCGGATGCACGAAGCCGTCACGAACACATGAAGCACAATGCGTTTTTTCGTCTAAATTTGTTCAAATCATATTTGTTATAGTAGGTACATGCATGAAATAAGCTTGGCCTATTTACCTAGAGTCTCAATTTAAATTTTCTCTTGCATACAAAAGAACAAATAACGTTCCGCATAATGAGGTTTGGTTTAGTTGGAGTGGCATATTTATCCAGGGTCAAAGCCACAGAAGTATCTTCTTCAAGAGCAGAATGTGATGAGGTATATCAGCTTTAAAGGGTGTGTCACATCAAATTGCATCACGGAAAAAACGATGTAGAAATTTCATTTTTAGGAATTATATCTTCAGCTTTCGCTTATAATCAGATAAGAGTGTATAGATCACGTTGGCCATGCTTCACTGTCAATTTTTCGTAAATTTGGAAAAATGTCGTCGAACGAAAAAGAGCGTCGTAAATTAATCCTGTGCACTCATTTCGAGAATCCGGAGTTGTCACATCGGGACATCGGTAAGATGCTGGGAATCGTCAAATCCACGGTCAGCAGAGTACTAAAACGATACTTCGAGAACCTAACCATCGACCGGAAGGTGAAGAACGGCAAAAATGGATGCTCCGTCAGTGAAAAAGATCACAAGCGCGTAGTTAAGCAGTTTAGACGTGATCCGAGAAGTTCGGTCCGGGATGTCGCCAATAAGCTGAATTTGTCAAGTTCATTCGTCCAGCGGACCAAGCAGCGGGAGGGCCTGCGTACATACAAGGTTCCGAAGGCTCCTAACCGCGACGAAAGGCATAACATGGTGGGGGAGACGCGAGCCCGGAAGCTGTACACCGAAATGCTGACGAAGCCGCATTGCCTGGTAATGGACGACGAAACCTACGTCAAAGCGGACTTTCGTCAGCTGCCGGGCCTGTTGTTCTTCTCCGCAGAGGACAAATTCTGCGTTCCGGAGGAGATTCGCAAGCAGAAACTATCCAAGTTTGCCAAAAAGTACATGGTGTGGCAAGCGATCTGCTCTTGCGGAAAGCGGAGCGCCCCCTTCGTGATGACCGGCACGGTAAACGGGCAGGTTTACCTTAAGGAGTGCCTACAGAAGCGCTTACTACCACTATTGAAGCAACACGAGGGCCCGACCATCTTCTGGCCGGATCTCGCTTCGTGCAACTATTCAAAGGACGTGTTGGAGTGGTACGAAGCCAACGGGGTCACCTTCGTGCCAAAGGAAATGAACCCGCCCAACGCGCCGGAGCTTCGCCCAATAGAGAAATATTGGGCGATTATGAAGCAGGCCCTCCGGAAGAACCCAAAAGTTGTCAAATCGGAGGCGGACTTCAAGAGAAAATGAATTTCTGTTCAAAAAAAATTACAACCTGACGTTGTACAGAACCTTATGGACGGGGTAAAGAGGAAGGTGCGAGCATACGGGCTTGGGCTCGAAGTATGAATAAAAAAGTTGTTTAATAGTTTTTATTTTACTGTCTAAAATTTTCAAAAGGATCGGTCTACTGGGCGAACAGCGTTTTTTCCGTGATGCAATTTGATGTGACACACCCTTTAGTAAACAGAACATTGTAAGTTGTTATTCACCTATGACCACCTATGCCCCCAAACATGAAAATAATTTCTATGCTGATTAATCGCTGAGATTAAACAAAATATCTGTTCACCTCTCCTAGAATATGTGAACAGTCGTCCAAACTGATGATTTGTCCAACATATCAGATTGAATAAACTAAATTTCATGAGAAATTCCTTAGATACCATTCTCCAAAAGGGTTGCCAATAATATTTTTCGAAAAACTGGAAGATGGCTCTCTAAAAAACTGGAAGAAAACTGGATCATGTAAAACCGTTTTATTTTTAAAATATCGCTTTTAAAATGATTTTTTTGCTCATTTTAATAATTGAGAAATATAATTTCCTTCGAAATTCTTCGTGTAGTATTTATATGTAGTTCATTAAACGACGAATTGAACAATTAATTAATAATATCATTCGAGTAGATCAAAATGCCGTTTCCCACTACTCGAACATTACTGTGAGACAATATTTGAGGATCTTTTCTTCTAGAACATCTAATAAATACGTTTTTTTGGGGTAAAACTTCAAAAATTTCGTTGTTATTGCTTCTCGTTCATCAAGGATGGGCTTCATGTAATGTCATGCCCAGATTAATTGAGGTGCATGGAGTCACGGAATCTAACTTCAACCTTCTGTTCTTTTTCTTCTAACGCGAATTTTGGTTCCTGTAGTGTTCCTTTTGCCCATATTCGTTGCTATCTCACGAATAATGTAGAGCAAGAAAAATCGATTTTCAGTTTGTCGCTTTCGCGTGGTTGGTTTCAGCTCCCACTCGTTAACATTTGGAAGCGGTTCTATCATGCATCAAATAGGAGAGTTTAGATCATGTTAATGCTATTTAGAACTGAAAATCCTTTGGGAGACCATGAGAAACTAATATCCCATTGATGTGAACGGAAACAAGATTACTTGGGTTTTATGTTCATATCAAAGTCAATGGAACACATTGACTCTTTGCTCTTCTGAAATTTAGAATGATTTGGAATACCAATAAAATTTGATGATTATATAAACTCAAAGGCAGCATAGCACACGAGCTCTATGAACCTATTTGGGTGAGATATTTGGCTATGAACATTGCCAGTCGTGATTGAAATTATAGTTCAAGTCTGAACTTCAGAATATATTGGAGAATCTAGAACATCTGATATTTATATAAATTCAATGACAGTGTAGCACGCACTGTCCGCTAACCGTATTGAATTCGGAAGTGTAAGCGAGAGAAAAAAAAACTGAGTTGAAAAAAAGGTAAATACACATTGGATCGATCGAACGATGAATGTCAAAAAAACAAATTGGTCAAGGGATAGGAAGGGTGAGTGAGGGATATTATGTATACGTTTTGAATTTATTTTACATGAAATGGATAAAACTGAAGCACACATATAAAAAACTGGATACAACTGAATGATATTTCAAAAACCGGAAGATTTCAGGATTTAACTATTTGACTGGATCGAGGGAAAAAAACTGGAAGAATCCAGTTTAAACTGGAACATTGACAACGCGACTCGTCAACGCTAATTTACTTCGTTTTGTTTTGGTTCGACTTTCCTCGATCCAGACCCACTTGTTTCGGGTTGAGTTCGGTTTGATTCGAGTCGGTTTTCGGCACGTCGGCAAGCCCGGGCGGTACGTCCACATTTAAGACCGTTTTATATTATCTAGCACGTAGCGTAAACGGCACGTACCGACACCGGCAGACAAATACATGATGTATTCATATCATGAGGCATAGCAAACTCTCTTTACGGACCAGCAGCGCAGACGGAACGGAGATATGCTACTGGTGATTGAACCGATGTCGTACCGAAGAGCGACGAACGCACCCATACCACGAACTTCGACGTTTGATTTGCATGTATAGTGCTACTCGCCCGTGTAGTTCGTGCCCGGCACTGGCAAAACATTTTTTTCGAGAATTCCTTCATGCATTTGTCTGAAACGTGTTGTGTATGTCCAGAACCGTTCCGCTATATATACGCATACACATTTGAAACACACGCAATAATATTTGTCTTGCATGAAACGTGCCGTGCCGGTTACGCTACGTGCCTGATAATATAATATTACCTTTAGCCGGTTTTACCGGGCGACCAAGGTCGATTGGCGTAATGTGGACGCGTCTTTAGAAATCATGTTATGCGCAACTTAGAGCATTTGATGGAAGGATTGGAATGATTTGAGAATTGGATGATTTAGACGCAAATATCCTTTTTTTCGCGGTAAAATGCATATAAACCATCGAAAAAAAATCTAAATGGACGACAACTTCATCAAATATGCTTCTTTTCATATACCGCACTAAAAAAAATCGCACAAAAAACCACACCTATTTTAGGACTGAGCCCCCTAAAGGGCAAATAAAAAGATACGGGTCTGATTCATTTGGCTGATGACCAATCTCTGAAATTTTAGGAAAAATAGAAGCACTTTTAATAAAAAAAACCATTTTTTGTCTTAGAATCGCTGTTTGTGAAACCGATTTAGTGGTTCTCAGATTTTCGTGAAAAGTGGTAGTTTTGTTCCTTTTCGTAAAATATTAGACCCGTATTTTTTTTTTCATCACAACCAACTTTTTCCGCTTTTTACCAAAAATGACTTTTGAGCTACTTAACCGATACAGATGGTCGGCATATCAAATAGAAGTTAATTAGCTAGTCTTTCTCCGAAAAAATATTACACTTGAACAAGATTTGGATATTGTTCTTGTATTTATTGATTGTGTTTGTTTTTTACTGTTTACATGGCTCTGGACTAGAGAGAGCTATATGTTTTATATTTCTTCTTAAAAGCTGAACTTTTTTTACGTAACATATTTTTTTAATATCGCTACGTTTTTCATTAAGCCACATGTCTTCAAATGTTTTTCAATGTAACTCCTAAACATATATTTTTACCATAATGATGTAGTTGGAAAAGTTGTTGGAAATTGTAAGTAAATTGATAAAATTTCATGAACATGACGGTATAACACGACAAACATGTTAGAAGGGCCTATTTACTATAAAAAAGACAATAAATCAGAAATATTTTTTAAATATTTCGAGAATGGCTGCATTTAGAAGGAGATTTATGAAGAGCTTTTTTGTTTTAAACCACATCAGGATTCATAATTTGTGGCTAAAAATGATTGTTAACATACAAAAATTCGAAGTTTCGAAAATTCATAAGAATTCGATGTTCCGATGTTCGTCAATAGTTTTACCAGCTTGGACTTATTTTTTGAATTTTCTAAAGAATAAAGAAAAAAAGTGTATTTCTCAGTCTATATTTTACACGTTTAAACATCAATACTCTTTAACTCTTTCTATAACACTGTTTCGGTACGACTCATTGTTTTTGAGATATAAATTATCAAAGATTTCTCTTACTAAAATCGATACGTTCTTTTCAAAAGGTACACTTGAGCCGAAAAATTCCCAATTGCTGTGGAAAACTAATATTTCCTCCAACCCAAACGGAATACAATCTTTCATTCGAATCAAAAATACATGTTTTTCAAATCTGCATTTTTAGGTCGATTACCATTCTTTGATCTCAGGAGAGTGCTGATGTATTCATGCTTCATTCATTGTGACGAAACGACGCTTAAAGTCTTGCGGATTTTTCTGGAACAGCAGCAAACCGCTCTTGCTTTGTAATGTCACGTCTCGTACTCACGTGCGCCTCTTCGGTTATGTCCCCGACATTGCCCATCCGTCTTTTTTTTAATTTTTACATTACCATAAATATATTTTTTAAACAACTTACAAGTACATGAGCGATACGACGATTGATCCCCCAAACGCGTTATACAACGGATTGTGTTCGTTTTTGTCAGCCAAAAATAAATTAACTACTTTTAATAAAATTACGAAGAAAGCAGTCGAAGACATACCCCACAATGCAGCCACCTTTTGCAACATAATTCGTGTTAACATGGCACATACATTAATACATACAGCTTCAACATGATCGGCGTGTTTCCATTCGGAGCAAAACTGAAGTCTTACATCCAGTATCGTCCTTTTAGTGTCAGTGGAAAAGCATTAAGTTATATCACTGTTCTGGAAAAATAACATCAGTCCGCATCATTTCACATCGCATTGTTGTTCGATGATGTTTTACGCTCATCATATACAAGTTCGCATCGGAACATGCACACCGCAAATTATGCAAACTTGCCATGTTAGCAATGCGTGCAATACTATACACTATGCTTGAGAATATATCGCCGATTTGAGGGTCATATTTATAGGCAGTGGAGAAATTCGAAGAGTCCCCCTTATAAGTGTTTTTTACTCGATTCAGCAGAAGGAAGTCTCGGTGGGGTCGATTAGAGGAGCTTTTGAATGACCCTCGGTTTGTTTGAATCAAATTGTGTCCTGATCAAACGAAGATGGTACTGCTCTACAATTGTGACCATACGTATCCGATAACATGATCTGCTCTGCAATTGAAGCGTTTTCTTTTTCTAGACCTGTTTTCATCGATCGATTGATTACGCAGGGTCGCGAACACGATGCACGACTCCTCACCGGGGGAGGGAGGCAAAAACCCACACGCCTAAGACAAGGGTGTTAGCTAATTATTATGCTGTCGAACGGGGGGTGTTCAATTGAAACTAGACGCTCCTCCTAATCGGTTTCAACACGTTGAACGTGATTATATCGATTACACGCTTTTTACTCCTCGTCAGACCCACCGACGACGCTTCGAATGCAGGTAAAAACAACAGCACAACCAATGGATACTAACCGTCACTTTTTGGTCATCGCAACGGTTCACTGGTTCACGCCGTTCCGATGGGTTGCGTTCTGGTAATTTTGGCCAAGCTGGAACGATTGCGCAATCGGTTTGATGGATCGTTTGCTCATCGCTACATATTAGCATGTGTTCTTGGACGGGCCTTTAAAGTTTTTTTTTCAATAGTGCGTAGTTGCTTGATCGTGGAACCCCTCACAATTTGCTGAATCTAGAAACATCGACGTGGCTGCGGCTTAGTGAACTTTACTCTCATCAATCTGTCTTTGATTTTCAAATTCGGATTAAGTTCACATCAGCACTTTTAAACTCAACGTTAGCAAAGGAATTACGAACGTTCAACTTCACCACTTCAAATTTTAATGGAAATAGATGGAGAGGGGGGAAGGGTCTCAAACTATCATAAGAACTTCCCCCGGTCCCAAAAGCCCCCACATACCAATTTTCACGTCGATCGGTTCAGTAAATTCCGAGTCCATAAGAATCAGAAAGACAGATAGAAATCCATTTATATATATATAGATTTATTTTTCCGTAATGAAATTTATTCTCTGGTGAATGTAATGGGTGATCTCAAGTAATAATACTGACCATAAAAAAGAGAGAAATTTCATACGTAGAAAAATGAGTACCAATCTGTACCTTTTGACAAAAATCTGTTATCTATACCAAAAACAAACAAAAAAATCTGCAATAATAGATACGCACCTGTTAGTCAGAAGAAGACAAAAAAATGCCATGTTCAAATTTGAAACATGAACGAGTAAGTGTGGAAAGGAAAGTGAAGTTATGCACAATGAATTAATTAATAGTGATGATTTTCAATATGCAGATTATTCAATCACAGTGGTTCATATTTTGTACTGCTCGCAGGGTGCTTAAATGCTTCGTTTCTGTTTTGATTGTCTGTTTTTTCGATTATCCGCACCGATAACATCCAGAAAATTGAACTTCCGTTGATCGATCATACCGTCTATCCGCAAACGCCTTATTAGCTCTCTTCGAAGATACTCGTATCAACGCGTGAATACAAACTCATTTGTATTATCAAGTATGAAAATTTCTACACCTGTACCAGTGGTTGTGGAAACGTAAGTAGCGAACAAGCGTATCTTCACTATGGTACAAAACTCCAGTGCATCTCGAGTGACTGCTCACAAAATAGTTAGTATACCGTGCAACAATTTGGCTCAACGTTGCGTTCCGGGCGTTTCAGTATTTTTTTTAAGTATTTTCAAGTTCAAGCAAGCAGATCGCAACTGCGTTTGCGCACTCATCGTCTATTTACTGCTCCTAAAACTCCTCCACAAAAACAACGGAGGATTGAACTCGGAGCAAAACATCGTCGAAGGCAAAACAAGCCAAGACCTAGTGACTGGTAATTATAAGCAGCAAACGCGTGTGAATTTAGCCGCACAGAAACTTGGATTCATCCACCCGGCAGTGAGATTGAATCAGTTGAAACTTCAGTCTCTCCTCTGTTGTGTTGTATACATTTTGTATCAGGCGACCTACAATCAGTTTAAACAGAAGCAACTAACCTCCTAATATTTGTTTTGTATTATGAGAGACAACATTATGTCCGCTGACACAATTTCTCGGGATGGAATTGAATATTTCATGAAATTGTACAATCTATCTCCGTCGAGAGAAAAATAAACGGACTAAACCCTCCACGGTTGGGAAGTCCGAAAGTGAGTTAATTAGGTGCGATGAGCGTTAAATAATAACCACCAACTTCAAATGTGTGTGCATTGTTTGAGATGCGTTGTGTGCCGCTGGGGTGCGCATGCGGGTGTGCGGACAAAGGTTTCAAAAATTGATTTACTTTATTTAACGAGTTTGTAGATGAAATCAGCGATTGGGGCAGTGTTGTAAGCCTGAAATAAAAACTAGGGGGATAAAAATAGCAGTTAACACTTCGTTGTGCACTGTCTCATTTTTACTGCAAATTGTCAAGAGAAGAGAGTGCTAGGTTATGTTGCAAAAAAATCAACATCTGAATTTCGTTTGAACCTTATAAGGGAAGTGCATTTAAAACGGACAGTGGGGAATTAAATGGACAAAATACAATACGACGGGTAAAATAAATATTTTTTCAAATAATTGTACTGGAGGGGTGAAACGGACAGTTGCCATGGAAAGTAAAATGAAGAGTAAAAAGTTTCTGATTCAGAATCGGTATACAGTTTTATATACACACTCGCAAGTGGCTCGAATTTTTGGCTGATATCGAATTTTTCGCATAGTAGCATGTACTTTCGGTGGTACACTCACAGATAAAGTGGATTTCTTGTGAAAATCCGAAACGAAAGTGGTAAAAAACAACATTTACCATGTGAAAATATCACGCGGTATACCTAGAAAATCACGTTCATTTGAAAAAACCCGTATAAAACCGCATTAATTTTAAAATCCGAGTAAAAAAGTAACAAGAGGGTTGTATCCGAGACACGACCGCATGGTTGACGTAGGATTCCGTTAGGCTATCTGTTGATTTTGGATATGTTTGAAGAATTACATTGTTGAACTCTTTGATAATGATTTGGTGGCCCTGAAAAGGGTCGTTTTGTTTGGTTGTTGGATATTGTTTACTCACTCCACCAGTGTTTACCATGTGATGATGACAGAAAGATGGTAAACAGTCGTTGGATGCAGAGTTGCCAATAATACAGGGTGGGCCATTTAAAGTGGAAGGATTTGTTTTTGCAATAGCAAAGTAAAGAAGTGGAATTTAAAATTATTTTTTTTTGAAATTCATTTATTTTGGTCCAAGGAGATTTGTTCTAACTACTTTTTGATTATGATATCTCGTAAATGACCGCCTCTGGCCTTGACCGCAAAATGTGCCCTTTTTTCGGCATTTTCCATCACTTTGCCCAATGTTTCGGTCGATATGGCAGCAATTTCTTGTCGGATATTGTCTTTCAGCGCAGCCAGGGTCCTTGGTTTACCAGTGTATACCTTGGATTTTAAATATCCCCATAAAAAAAAGTCAGGAGGCGTAAAATCAGGTGATCTCGGTGGCCAGTCATAGTCGCCGTTTTTCGATATTAATCTTCCGGGGAACATTTCGCGCAATAATTTGGTCGTGGCAGCCGCTGTATGGCATGTAGCGCCGTCCTGTTGGAACCAGTAATTGTCCAATTCATTTTCACGAACAAATGGCAATAAAAAATCGGTTATCATTGTCCGATAACGCTCCCCATTCACGGTTACCGTTGCTCCATTTTCGTTTTCAAATAAGTACGGGCCGGTGACTTTATCGGCATAAATGCCACACCACACAGTAACTTTTTGGTCGTAAAGAGGTTGCGTTTCGATGAATTGAGGGTTTTCAGTAGCATAAAACCGACAATCTTGTTTATTCACTCCTCCATTCAAGTTGAAATGCGCCTCATCAGACATTATGATTTTTTGCCAAAAGCCACGTTCATTTTTGGCCATTTCGATGGTCCATTTCGCAAAATCAAGTCGACGTGGTAAGTCAGATGGGTTAAGTTGTTGAGCCATTTGAATTTTATACGGAAACATTTTCAAATCAACACGAATTATGCGTCGGAGAGTGGTTCGAGCGATGCCTAACTCTTGCGAACGATGGCGACCTGATGTCGATGGAGTCTCTGCAACACTGGCTCGAACGGCATCAATATTCTCGTCGAAACGTCTTGGTCGTTGTCTGGACAGATGACTGGCATTACCAACACTACCAGACGATATAAATTTGGCATATAATCGACGTATAGTGTTGTCTCCAGGCGATGTTTTAACTTTATTTTTATTTTTCCACGCACGTTTAGTTAACACAATTGAGAAGTTATTTTGAATGTACAGCTGAACAATTTCAGCGCGTTGTTTAGGTGTGTATTGTTCCATGGTTAAAATTGTACTGAAATGACGCTTCCAACGCGGTATCACATTTGTTAATCTGACATCTCTGTCAAAAGTTATGGGGTTGCCAGATGCTTCCACTTTAAATGGCCCACCCTGTATTATTCAAAAAACTGGAAGATTGCTCTCAAAAAAACTGGAAGAAAACTGGATCCTGAAGAACCGTTTTATTTTAAGAAGATTGGCTATGATTTATATAACATTATTTTTTTATCCATTCCAATGCTAAAGAAAAAAAAATTCTTTGAAGCTTCGGGTAGTAATTATATAGAGTTCATAAAACTGTAACTGTAATTACTGTGAAACGATATTTTTGGGACGGTTTTATTTCGGCAAAACTTGAGTCTAGCATTTATCGCTTCATATCCATAAAATCGCTGATAGAAGATCGTCGCAAAACTGCGAATAGTTACTTCAAAAAGGTACGGATTAGCATAAGATACGAGGTAAAATACCAAAAAAAAAATACCATAAGCAACTTCCCATAATTTTATTTCAATATTCAAATGAGCAAATTCAATGCCAAAACAACACTGCTCAATATTGAAATTACCAACTTTTGGTATTGAGAAGCTATTTCTATAAAAGAGAAGCTATAAATTGCTCAAGGAATGGGTAGGTGGAGGGAGAGATAATATATATCATTGTAAATTTATTTTACATAAAATGGATAAAACTAGAGCACACATATAAAAAACTGGATAAAACTGGACGATATTCCAAAAAACTGGAAGATTTTAGGGTTCAACTGGATGACTGGATCGAGGAAAAAAACTGGAAGAATCCAGTTCAAACTGGAACATTGGCAACGCTGGTTGGATGGTGCGTATCAGATAAAAGATACCGAAGTAGAACGAGTTACAATGAAAACCGCCCTCTGTAATCCTAGACGAGATGCCTCCTATATTATGTATGAATGAAACAAAGAAAAAAAAAACTTCCCAATGTAATATAAGATAATTAGCAATACTGAACACAAATATCAATTTTTCTCATAATTAAAATCATGTTACTTTAATATAGAGAAAACATAATTGAAATGGGAAAGGTAATTTTCTTTTATAACTTTTACTTTCTGAGTGTTTATTCAACCCAATGCGAATTTTAATTGGACTCACAGCACCTAATACTATATGTAGAGCATATGCGAAATCACTTTCTAATATTTCTCCACTTTTCCAATTTTTCTCGTCTTTTAAGCTTTCCTTGGGTGAAAAAAACACAACAAAACAGACAACTTAAACGAAACGACCCGTTCTCGAGCGGGAACATACCTTGGTTTTTATTTAGGAAAATTGAAATAAATCGCTCCATATATCAAGTCATTTTTAACACAATTGCTACCATATACAGTTTTACACTTACACTTGTGCTAAATTTTTCACAATACACGATCGGTCATTGATATGAAATTTGACGAAGCAACCAACATTAAAGTTCCAAATTTAAATTTTATTTGCTAGAATTAATCGTATCCCTCACCTTACTTGCGATATAAAAATGTATTTGCAATGTCGATTTCCCCCTGGCAGCTTGATTTTGATGTCTCTGTTAGGGAACACATTTCGGTAGGAACAAAAGCTCCCCCTACTTTCATGTATTTGCAATGTCGATTTCCCCCAGGCAGCTTGGTTTTGATGTCTCTGTTAGGGACCCGCCATATGTGTCGTTACTTTCGACCAATCAGAAGTGGGTATTTCCGTTAGGATAGAGGTTGAGATTTTTCAATTGTTCGATAGTTAGTTTCATGACATATATTATTTTCTTCAATATAAAAAAAATGTTATGGAGTACCGAAATCGATTGACGCAAAAATTTCATCAATCCATCATAAAATGACTGAGCAATAAGCGTATGTTCTCGAAAGACGTAATCCTACGTCAAAAACCAAATTTTCATTTGATGAAAACGAAATTCCTCTATCCTCCTCAATTATGACTCCTGATCCTGAGAATCAAATAGTGGTATCGGAGCTCGAAGGAAGAAAGGATATCAGAATAGTGAATGGCAGATCCCGATGTTGTGATAAAAAAGAAAATGGATGGATACAGGTATTAAACTGAAAAAGCAGCTTTGAAAAATGCGATCTGATAATGTCAACAAAACGGAATCCACACAGAAAGGAATATTCGAGTGATACGATAGAATGTCCAGAACAAAACAACCTACATAGATTCAGCTAATACTGTCTTTGTGATACATACGAGAAATTGTTCTAAGAAAGGTGCAACAATATTGTGTTGTTTTACGTATCCATATAGGGGAAGTGGGGGTAAAGTGGTCACCTGCTTGTTTGGTAGTATAACTATTGACTATTGACACCGTATTGATAGTCACCCTATGTTTGAAGAAAGTCATGACTTTCGAGTCACCCTGTACTTCCGTGGAGTTGTCACATGTTAAAATATAAAAAAGAACAAAAAATGATCTCTCAGTAGCCATACGGACGTAGTTTTGTGCGTTTCGAATTTAAGGAATTTCTAGTAAAATTTAGTTTATTTGACCTGATATTTTCGACAAATCAACAGTTTGGTCGACTGTTGTTAGAATATGTATACTAAGAGAGATGAACAGTTATTTTGTTCAATTTCTGTAATATTAAGTAATATTAGTAGATTAAATAATTATTAAATATATTTAATCCGATCATTAGGACTAATCTCGTTGATGTTAGTGAATAAATATGAAATCATGAATATGAAATTATTACCTATTATTTGACATACAACTACGTTTTTCAATAATGCTATCAAATCAAAAAGCACGTCACATATTTATGAAATAGTTTTTGGTGAAATGGGAAATTCTCTATTTTTTCCGCAACGTAATAAATTACGGTTCTCTAACCCATATACGTTTGAAAATTAACAAAAATTGGAAGAATACACATTTTCCTATCGTTTTCCCGTGGTCGAGGTGCAAATATCACTGCTAATCGGATGAGCATAAATCTGTCATTCGAAATGCAAATGCAGCTTTCGTTCTAAGGACAATGTGGATAGAGAAAACATTGCAATCTAAGCTCCACCGTATTCTATCAATTGAGTGTGAACAAGCCATTCGCGAATTCAAATTACAGTATTCACAAATTATCAGTCATCTAGCTAGCGACCAGACGGCAGGGAAGCTTTCGAAATGATTTTTTTAAGGCCGAGTGTTTAGTTTACTTTTCCAAGTTGATTTTTTTCAAGGCTAGAGGCGAATGAATTGATGAATTTTAAAGCCTCTATAATTTAAAACAACATCGTCATTCAAATCGTCTCGCTCCAACTATCAGACAGCAGTCTTTCTCAATGCTGATGTCACACAGCGGTTTTGCTCGATTGAAGGAAGAATGAAAGATAGATATCGCTCAGTATGATGCCGTTTTGTTCGGTGGGGACACTACGTCGATTTGTACGCCGTCGGGTGAGAAGTGCCTCTGTTTTTTTTCGAATCCCATCATATTTGAATCTATACTGGGGTGTGAGTTTAAAATTTCTAAAACCAGAGCGTTACGTTTAGGGATAATGAAAACATATAGCGCCTTTGGTCCCGAAACTATGAAAACAATAAAAAACGAATACAATCAATAATAACGACAGCAGAATTCAAATTTTCTGCAGTTATTGTATTTTTTCAAAAAAGACGATTGGCTTTAATTTGATATGTCGATCATCTGAATCGGCCTAGTAGTTCAAAAGTTATGAATTTTTGAAAAAAGTCATTTTTGGCAAAAATACGAAAAAATGTTTTTTTTGGACCACCCTAAAATGGAAATGGTCACCCTAACGAAAAAATAAAAAAATACGGGTCTCATAAATTGCGATACAGAACAAAACTACCACTTTTGACGAAAATCTGAGAACCACTATATCGGTTTGGCATGGAATGGCTGTTTGTTGATGCATGTCATTGGCTAAAGTTCTAAAATTGTGCTCGCCCTGGCCTATCTCACTTTCTATTTTGATGCTGTGTTTAAAAAGTCTTAAAAAAGTTTAAAGGATCTTCAGAATATGCAAGAAGCGAGCATAGTGTAGAGCAAAATTAAAGCAGGAAAGAAATTCGAATTTGCTGTTGCCGTTCTGCGTCTTCTGAGATGCTTCGTTCTGCGTTGAAGATGTAATTTTGCTAAGAGATACTGAAAAATAACCTGATATTCAAGAAGATATGTATTTCAGTTTCAGTTATCCAGACAGCGAGCAATCAACAACACATTTTAAAGCTTAGAATCAATTTGACAATCTTCTCAAATTGCTTCGCGAAAAGTGCATTGCTTGTCATTGCTATCAACTATTTGCATCAAATTTATTTACTAATAAATTTCTTTGATGTTTCTACTCTCCGGCGATGATTCCGTAGTTCTATATTGATAATGCGGTCGTGGCTTGGAGATCATTCTTCTTTATTTATTAATTTACGGCCCGCGACACAATAATAACACGTGTTTGTGGCCCCTATGAAAAAAGGTTGAGTACCTCTGTTCTAGCATGATATGTGCGAGTGACCACTTTGCCCCCTCCCCCCCCACAGGTGACAACTTTACCTCCTCACTAAAAAATGTTCGATTTTTCACCTTTTTTTTTTTAATATTATGAAAAATGTACTATTTTCAATTTTCATAATAAAATTCGCTTGCTATCTTGAACAACAATAAGTTGAGCTACAATATTGTTCGAAAATACAAACGAGATATTGCACACTATTTATGGCACCGTCACAGTACCTTAAATATCCAAGCAGCGGCTGTGTGCATCGAGATAAATCAGAGAAATTAGTACTAACAGCACTCTCCTCTTCACCGAACCACCACCCTTCGGAGGAGGAACTGAAAGACTTCTTCTCACTCCAAGGGCACCGATTTATCGTCGCTGGTAACTTCAACGCAAAACACACCTTCTGGGGATCAAGGATGATTACCACTCGTGGTCGCATATTATACAACGTTATCACTGACTCTGGCTATGACATTGCATCATGCGGCGAACCGACACACTGGCCATCGCACGACTTCCGGACCTGCTAGATTTCGCTGTCACGAAAAATATTAAGAGTAAACGAATTCGATCGAAGCTTCTTCTGGACTTATCATCTGAACACTCACCAATACTCCTGGAATAATTCATAGAAAAGAAAGTGAAGCAGAAGTCATCTAATCTCACTAACTTTTCGACGAACTGGACAAAATATAAGACATATATCTCCTCTAACATTCTCGATCTACCCCCTGGATAACGAACATCATATCGAGGACGCAGTTAACCAGCTCAGTGTACTCATGAAGAATGCTGCGAAGATAGCTACCTCACCTATGAAGACCCAGAAACACAAAAAACTTATTACTGCCTCCCACATAAAAGCAGAAGTTGCAGAAAAGCGACGACTAAGACGTATCTGGCAAAACAAACGATCGCCAGAATCTAAAAACCAATTCAATATGGCACAACGTAAATTAAGAAAGCTATTACAAGACGAGAAAGATGAAAAATTCCATAATTACTTAACTGAATTGTCGCCAAATCAAAATACTAATTATTCACTATGGAAGGCAACTAAGAATCTAAAACGACCTCAGTTACAGGTCCCGCTGTTTAGAATGCCCTCTGGTAATCGGGCCAGAAGTGACGATGAAAAAGCAGCAACTTTTGCAAACCATCTTCAGAAACTTTTCACTCCGAATCAATCGGGAGCAAATCATTAATTTTCTGGTGCTACAAACCGAAACAAAATGAAAATCAAACATCGGCTGGTGAGACATGTTATAAAAATTTATATCAATGCGAAAAAGTCACCCGATATCGACCACATCAACGGAAATATGACCAAGGAACAACCTGACCTAGCAATTAAACATCTCACGAGAATTTTCAACGCAATGACCCATATAGGATATTTCCCACAAGCATGGAAAATTTCGACCATCATTATGATTCCTAAGCCAGGTAAAGACGCACAGAAAGTGGAGTCTTATAGACCTATCAGCATCCTTCCAATCTTCCCAAAAGTGCTCGAAAAAATTATCCTAATAAAATCAGCGCCCGAGATTGAAAGATTGATCCGAATCATCAGTTCGGATTCCGACAAGTACACCGATTGATAGAAGAAATTCGTAAAGTATATGAAGGCCGCGGATATTGCTCAGCGCTTTTTCTTGATGTAGCTCAAGCATTCGATAAAGTCTGGCACTAAGGACTGCTCTATAAAATTAAAATTATGCTACCACAAGTATATGAAATTATGCGTTCTTTTCCAGTAGGAAAGTTTCATGATCGGTATAGCCAAACACTATCGCCAGAGCGAGAAATTTATGCTGGCGTGTTGGACCAATTCTCTATCTCATCTACACAGCTGATCTTCCGACCGTTCCGCGCGGTCTACATGACTACAACATTCGCAGATGACACTGCTATTCTCAACAGTCACAAAAACAGAACGATTGCATCACGGGATCTCCAGGAACATATAACGGTCGTGGAAAAGTGAAGCCACTTTTCCACGACCGAAATGAAGAATTAAAGTAAATGAAACAAAATGTGTCCATGTTACGTTCACGCTTAATCAGAACACATGCCCACAAATCAAGTTCAATGGATCTGCATGGAAATTAACGTTGAAAGTGAAATTGCGATTATATATAATCGAGTCCGACCTGTATATCAAAAGGGTCTCATTTTAGGATGCAATTTATCTCTGTGAACGTTAGATGATAAGTACTTGATGTCTGATGGATAAACTCTGTGGGTGTTGCAATAATTAAATTACGCAAATAGTTATTATTGTATTATTGGAACAGTAGGTTTCCTAGTCCCGGTAAGAGATATTGTGAGAACTATTTTTTGAGGGGGGACCCCTGTCTGGAAGGTCGGAAAATAATGAATTTTAGTGGATTTTTTCTGGATGTTACGATTAAAGTGAAGTGTTCGTGTATTCTGGTTATTGTTTATGGTATCTTTTTTTTGGTATCTCTTCAAAAGTACTTTCCATTTTTTGGGTGCACGAATAATGATTATGGCGCTGTTGACAGCTGGATGCGTAGATGCTGTCTGAAAATCGGTACCTTGCTATTGGTATCGGTTCTGAAGTAACGGGGTGTTGAGAACAAATGCCAATGAAAATTTTGAAATCTTAGGACAATACCTAAAGCGTTACACAGGGATTTTTGAAAATTCGAAAAACTGCCAAATATCTAGATATCATAAAACGGCTATGCAACGCCTTGGATAGTTCATATTTACATGCTGATAAACATTTTCAGCCAAATCGGTCGAGTAGATTCGATACCACCAGTTGAAATAACATGGTTTCGAGAAAAACGCGTTTTAAAATTCGTACCGATACTATATCCCTTGAGGTGACTTCATACTTTTGGCTGTAACTTTCCAACGAAATCAAATATCGAAAAATCCTTTTAGCACAACATTTCTGAGGGCAGCTTCCCAAAAATGCAAAAAACAAAAAATCATTTTTTTTCGATTTTCCAGAACATGGTTCCCCATTGTCCTCGTTTCATATGTCGTAGCCTTCTTCATTCTTTACCGTTCAAGTAACAGCCGATCTATGAGTTATGTTTCGTACCTTATTTAATTTTAAATGAGGGTCCTGATGCAATTTTGTACTCTATCGCAGTGTCATAATTATTGTACCGAATAATATTGGGATAAAAATAATATTATTTCATGATAGAATCATTTAAATGAATTACTTTTCCAATCACGGAAATCAATGAAAACTTGATATCGTGCCAAAAAAAAAATCAAAACACGGATAGCAATATCGAAAATGCCCCAGTGTACACGATATTTAACAAATCACACGCTTCATATGAAAAAGGAATTCAATGTACCGAGCCAGCCCGCATATCAACTCGACAGCAATGTATGTAACAGGCACTTTTCGTTCCAAAATTATAAATAATTAGCGTCATGAGGTTCCGACTCTGGGGTGATCGTTTCAAGGAAGGCCAAACAGCAGGTTCAATCCAGGAAAACACCAAATCACGCACAAAATTTATGAATTTCAGTGGATCCCAATATATCCGAGAGAACGAGAGAACGAATTTCGACCTCATTACTTCACTTATGTATTAAGGTAGGATGGTACATACTTCTCAGAAATGCAAATATAATCGTCGTGTATCTTAATTTCAACAGATAACTTTCTGAGGTTTTATCTTTCCAGCCCCTCCTGGTTAGAGGTTGTGTACGCAATTCCAAAACAGAAATATTTTCAGTTCCAGTGCCTTCCAGAGAAGACGGCGCTCGGTTTTATCAGGTAGAAACAGTTCATATATTCAGCAAGCAGAACAAATAACTATGGAGATAAGAGTAAAGTAAACGGTTATATTGAGGTGACACAGTATTGGGTGCTGCTAGTCTCTCAAGCTGACGAGCAATTGTTTTATCTCAAATTGGTACTACCACAGCTCATCAGCGTGTTATTGACAGCAGTCCCCGCATTGTGATGATTGCAATCATCGACGAACACAACAATCGGGTATCTCCGCTGTGGGTGAGTACCAAAAAAACATTCCAGCAAAAGACCAAACTTTCAATAGCAAGGTCAGGTGATTTATTCAATTTGGAGTACGAAACTTACGCTAGTTTTGCTATCATCAACACTGGTACCTCTGGAGTGTAAATTCGAAAACAATCCTGCAGATCCCGCGAGTATTTTGACAACTTCCTTGGCTTTTGATTCACTACAATCAACCGAGAATAACACTGCTTAATTTATATCCAAATCTCTTTTCACTTTCTTCTCGCGTCAACTGGTAAGAACCAGATTGAATAATTTCGTTTTGCCGATAATTTCACTGATATTGCTTTTGATTCACACGCACAATGGCACTCTTCTTTCTTCTGCCGCCAATCACTATAATCATTTTCACCTGCGAAAAATAAAATAAAAAGATCCATTTAAAAACCACTCCAAATCAAATCAGCAATTTTCACCCCCAACACTTCCCCCCACATACACATAAACACACACACACACACACCTGTCGAGTGAAACAAGTCTCAAAAAAACACGACCGAGCCGCTCGAATGTCTAACCGCAATTAAAACTTCTCCCGATTCGCGAATCAAAAAGTTACTATCTGCCTTCGGCCCAATGCAATCTCATGCGCGAACAAAAGCCTTCGGCGGTGCGCGATTGGCTCTCCTCTCGGAGGAAAAAGAATAAATAGAAATAACACAACGAAACATCATCGTTTGGGAAAACAATCAGCTGGCGCAATTGTCTTATCACAGTGCTTCGTTTCTCTCAGATAATGCACTCATTGCCCGCAGGAGACTGAATCATCCGAAAACAAGGCTTAACCGTGTGTTGGCTGGCACCCGATGAGGTGAGAGATCCACGTGTGTGCGCTGTGTTCCGATAAAGCAACGAACATTGCATTCAACCGACGCCCCAATCGCATCCAATTTTGCCGCGAAAAATGAACCTCTGACTGTGGGTGTGGGTGTGATTAACTCGCCGCTCATTTTCCGTCGCTTTCCCCCTTTTCTGACGAGTTGCGCGACGAGTTGACACTGACATCAAATGCGAAATGGCGAGTGTGACCGATTTCGAAGGATGAACTCATCTTCGTGGACTGATTAGGACGGCAACAGCCGCGCGGCTGCTGCATCGCGCTGCATTTCTCGCGCTCAATCGCGCGTAGCGTTTATCAGCTTTATTGTTTGTTGCAAGAATCGAGAAAGTATGTGAAGTTCATGATACTTGGGAGTGCAACGCAGTTCTTTCTGAACGGTGGTGGCCTTACAGCATGAGGGGATAACTTGCTGTAACTAAGGGTAGATTGGTTTGGCAGAAGAAGGTTGAATGGGGCAAGCGCAAGTGTGCGTGCACTGTATGGTTTTTTGAACAATTCTATTTATGAAGTATTTTTTTGATTCCATTTCATTATTTTATTTAGGCTCATTTGTGTTCCATTATTACCGAAGGTCGGAAAATAATGAATTTTTGGTGGATTTTTTCCGGATGTTACGAGTAAAGTGAAGTGTTCGTGTATTTTGGTTATTGTTTAAGGTATATTTGAAGATGTATTTTCCATTTTTTGAGTGCACGAAAAATGATTATAGCGCTGTTGACAGCTGGATGCGTAGATGCTGTCTGAAAAGCAGTACCTCGCAGGTAGTATCGATTCTAAAGTAACGGGTTGTCGTAGAAAAAAAATCCAATGAATATTTTGAAACTTTAGAACAATACCTAAAGCGGGGTACATAAGAGTTTTTGAAAATTCGAAAAATTGCACAAAACTGCGGCCATTTTCGTTAAAAATTAGATATTTTTAATCAAAAATCTCTAAATAACGATTTTTAGAAAATCGAAAAATGAGATATCAAGAAAACGGCTATGTAACGCCTTAGATGATTCATTTTTACATGCTGATAAAAAATTTCAGCCAAATCGGTCGAGTAGATCCTGAGATATCGAGACCACCAGTTGAAATAACATGGCTTCGAGAAAAACGCGTTTTAAAATTCATACAGCAATACTATATCTCTTAAGGTGCCTTTTTCTTTTGGCTGTAACTTTCCAATGAAACCAAATATCGAAAAATTCTTTTAAGGACAACATTTCTAAGTGCATAAGCTTCCCAAAAATGCAAAAAAAACTATAATTATTTTTTTTTCGATTTTCCAGACCGGGGTCCCCCCTTCAACTCTTCCTTTGTACAGATTATTAAGTAACAAAGTTATGAGGTTGAGCTTGAGCTTGGGTAGACTGTACACTTCGTAGTTGCTCTCCGTGATTGACCAGGACCAGCGAAACTGCACAAAGAACTATTTCTAAATTTAGTTGGTAATTATGACAGTGCCATAGCAGAAGGGATGAAAACACCATGGCCATATTTACGTCATCAGTGCTAAAATATATTTTGTTTCATGTCATGAAAAGAATACAGACTGAAATGTTACACCACTTAGAGTTTTTGATTTATTTAGTTTTCTTTAGATAACTTGATAGAGTCTCACCATGTTCCATGAGGAAACAAAAACATTAAAACCACTGCTCAAGGAAAAAAGAGTTACAAAATATTGTGAAAAAATCCAATCCAGTGCTTCAATACATTTATACTACAGGTCGGATTCGATTATATACAGACTCGATTATATGTGATTTGATTATATACAATTTGGGACTCGATTATATACAGTTTGGAAAAACATTTTTTTTTTATATTTCAAATATGGCTTATTTCAAGAAGAAATGTAACCTTTCAACGTTAAGGTGAAGTTTAAATGGCTATTACATGTACAGTGGGGTAAAAATCGTGATTTTTGAAGATTTTACTTGAAAAAAAATTCAAGGAATTCAAGGAATTGTTTATATCGATATTGCAGCCAAATTAGGAAAGATAGAAGTTGGGCGTCGAAGAACAAATTGTAGAGCGGTTAAAGAACTTCAATTTAATTAATAGAAACAATCTAGTTTAATATAAATTTTTAGGATAAAATTAATAATAACACATTAAAAATTATTAACTTTTAAGTTTTCCACTTCCAAAATGTTATTAAAATCCACAAATTTAGTTGTTCCACTACTACAGTGGCAGACATTCGTTTAACCGCACCCTAGTTTTCCTCAATATTTTTAAAAATAAGTCAATTCTTTGTACAGTTTTGCTCATAAAAGACGATTATTGTTTATTTTCATCGAATTCATTCTAAAAAAAAGTATAAATTCACTTTTTGTTTTCTAAGTAATTCAAATATGTGGAATCAGGGTGGACATTCGTTTAGCCGCAACCTAAAATTTCAATAAAAGAAAATTTGTGCGGCAAATTTCGAGTCCAATCGATAGCTAATATTTAGTATGTCCACCTCCATTTCGGATCCCTTTGAAAATTCGATTTGGCATCGAATCAGACAGCTTTTCAAGTGTTGCTATATTGAGCCCAACATTCCTGAATTACTGCCTTGAGACTGGAAATGTTGTCAAATTGTCATCTGTTTGCATAGATCATCTCGGCCATGATTCTCCATAGGTTCTCTATGGGATTGTAATCGACTGCAAGCAGATCATTCAAGAAGTGGAATGTCTATCTCGACTAACCATGCCTTCGATTGCTTGGAAACGTGGATCTATGCATAATTCTGCTGAAAAACGACATCCTCGGTAGCGTATTCTCAATATGACCAATCAAAACGTCCTCCAGTAATTGAAGGTACTTCTCGGAGTTCATTCGGGTGAAAATGAAACAAATGGGAAGCTAGCTGTGATAGAAAACGGCTCCCCACACTGTCAAACTTCCACCCCAAAGTTTCGCTTCGATCTCACGACATGCCGTTGACTTAAATTGTACCAATAGCAACTGTAACAGTCCGGACCATCCAAATTGAACTTTTTTCGCCGGAAAATACAACATTTCTCCATTCTAGTTTCCATTCCATTTATTTCCGGGCGAAAATAAGATGGTTCTGCTTATGGATGGCGGTCAGTTTCGGCTTCCCTTGAGGTTTCTTCCACATGATGTTTGGTGACTCATTCAAGATGCGCGCAATATGCCTCTTCGTTACTGGAACAACCGATTCTGGCTTAATGTATGAGCAGGACATCGTTTCCTGGTTCCTTCGTGTCTTATTCGACCTTTAAGACGCAAAGTAACTTTGGTGCTCCCATTTGTTAGTCGTTATATTCCATATTTCTGGCACTATTTAAAGAAATTCCGTACCGTATTTTCCGTATTTTTGTTACGATCGAGCGATTAGAAAACTTTTGTTCACTGAATATCTTTATTATTTTCCGCCCCTCTTCCGTCAATAGAATACCTTTCGCCATTCCTTTAAATTCTACGTAAATCACTAATCTGACCAGCTTCTTACGTTGCACATCTAATATTTATCTTGTAAATTGAACATTCCCAAGTATTTTTGCAAAAAAACACAGATAAAGGCTTGGTGATTATGCGAAAACTCGATTTTTATGCCCTGCGGCTAAACGCATGTCTCGGGAAAAAACGACGTTTGAATGTTTATATCCACCGATGCCGCCTTGTGTGTGTGTGTGATTGTGACGCACGTTCTTTCAATAAAAGTGACTTAAATACACTATGACTACAGCAAATAAGTACCCCGATAAAAAGAACATTCCTAGTTGTTTTGTAAGTGTTTCAAGTTTTTTTTTCAAGTGTGGCTAAACGAATGTCTATCACTGTATTACATGTACAGTGGGGTTAAAATCGTGATTTTTGAACATTTTGCTTGAATTTTCACCAGGAATTGTTTATATCGATATTGCAGCCAAATTAAGAAAGATAGAAGTTGGGCGTCAAAGAACAAATTGTAGAGCGGTTAAAGAATTGTAGAGCGGATTGAACTGACAGAAACAATCTAGTATATTAACATTTTTAGGATAAAATTAACAATAACACATTAAAAATTATTAACTTTTAAGTATTTCACTTCCAAAATGTTATTAAAATCCACTAATTTAGTTGTTCCACTACTATATCCTGTACTAAATTTTCTCATCCTTCAAATACAAGCATCAGAATCGTTTTCCGTAGCGTACTTTTTAAGGTAGAGCCAGAGCCAGAGGCAACAGAGTCGGAAACAAAAAAAAAGTTCTATAACTCTGTCATTGTTAAAATCCGAACATATGCGTAGGAGGATTTTTTCATCAAATATAATCATCTAACACTTCCTGAGAGAATCTGGATAAATATTTTTTTTTACATGTGAGAAAGGTGTTTTCTGACTTTCAAATTCCTGTTTTATTTTCAAAAAACGAAAAATACATGCAAAAAAAAACAAAAATAAAAATTTAGTTTTGACTCGATTATATACAGGATTCGATTATATAATAAAGTGAAAAGTGAAAAGAAATCAAAAACTGTATAAAATCGAGTCCGCGCTGTATTAGGCTAGGAAAAAAGTAATCCATTATTCTTGGGTTAAATTAAAAACTATTTTAAATATGCTCCGGATTGCCCGATTAGCACCGTTTTGTTGTAAAATTTGTTGCCATTCTAAAAGTAGCTTCGTAATGTCTCTATCATAGATTGCTTGGTCCTTATTGGCGAAAAACTCTAACAATAGATTGTTAGGGGAAGTGGGGGCATAGTGGTCACCCTAAGGGATATGACCATTTCCAGCGTCCACATACCGCTTCAATTTCCGTTTCTCGAAGAATATTATAGTTCAACTCATTGTTGTTCAAGATAGCAAACGGCTTTTACTATAAAAATTCAAAATAGTACACTTTTCATCATTAGAAAAAAAGGTGAAAAATCGAACATTATTTTTGCTTGAAGGTAAAGTGGTCACCTAGAGTGGGCAAAGCGGTCACTCACACATATCAAGCAAAATAGGATAGATGTATGCCTTTCTTTCGTCCAAATTTGTTCAGATCATATTTGATATAGTAGGTACATATATGAAATAAGCTTGGTCTATTTACCTAGAGTCTTAATTCAAATTTTCTCATGCATACAAAAATGTAGTATGAAACAAACAACATTCCGCATAATGAGGCTTGGTTTAGTTGGAGTGGCATATTTATTCAGGGTCAAAGCCACAAAAGGATCCTCTTCAAGAGCAGTATGTGATGCGGTATATCAGCTTTAGTAAACAGAACATTGCAAGTCGATATTTACCTATGACCACTTTGCCCCCAAACATCAAAGTAATTTCTATGCTAATAATTCGCTAACATTAAACAAAATATCTGTTCATCTCTCCTAGAATGTGTGTGTGAATGTGTGTGTTATCAAATAAAATAAACTAAATTTCACGAGAAATTCCTCAGATACCATTCGCACAGAACTACGGCCTAATGGCTATCAATATGGCATCTATAGTCAATAGTTATACTACCAAACAGGTGACCACTTTTTCCCCCATGATCAATTTGCCCCCACTACCCCAACAATCTTCTCTTGATCCCAATTTCTTATCACTCTGCAAATTTTGAAATGCGAGGAAAAGGTTGTAATCGTTTGGTGCCGGGATGCATTAAAACATCCCAATCAAGCTCTCGGAATTGTGTGGCCTTGCGTTGTCCTGATGAAACAGAACGCCTCTTCTGTTGGCCAATTCTGGACGTTTCTGGTCAACCGCTAGCTTCAATCGGCCTAATTGTTGACAGAAGAGATCTGAATTTAGTGTATTGCACTAAAAAAAATACAAAAAAAAAATTTTTATTGTTGGCTTGTTGCCTTTATAAAAGAAAAAGTGTAAAATGTACCGAATTTCCTCTTTGTTGGCCACTATAGTTACCACCCTGTAACTCACAAATGAAAGGAACAAACAAAAAACAGTAAAATATTTTTTTTGTGTGATATGTCACCTTTACAACGAGCCTAAACATGAAATTGTATGATCGATATTACGCGAGATATTGATCACTAAAGCCAGCTACCGAGAAAATGATGGATAACTTTTTCCCCAACCTAATAATTTATTTGTATTGTTCGAAGAAATTTATAACATCTGTAGTTAAAACAATAGTCATTCATAAAAAAATACATTCTAAGCATACTTTAACTAAAAGTTCGATTTTCTCGACCTTCCAGACCGGAGTCCCCCCTAAAACACGAAGGTTTTGGATCGTCCCAAATACTCTGCGATGTCGCGTTGGATGCTGCCTACCTTGGACATTTTTCGGATGACCATCTGCTGTGTTTCCGTGCAATTATGCGCGCGACTCATTTTTCGTTGCCTGCAACTAGAATTCGAGAATTAGAAGCTTACACATTTCTTTTTTACATGATAAATACTTACCAGAACACAAAATACCACCGAGAAGCAATCATTTTTTTTTTCAAAAATCGGTCGAAATACATTCGCAACAGTCGAAATGAGGAACTAGTCCTAAATTTTGTCGCGCCATTTTAGTTGTTAAGTATGCTTAAACCGCATTTTTAGCTATTGACTATTGACTAAATTAGTATAAATGGATTGAAGCACAGGATTGGATTATTATTTTTTGACGTAGAACTACGCTTCTATGCATAGTTGTCCCATGTTCCAAAATGAGCAACTGGGAAAAACGCAACCAAAGTTTTTTCGCATATTTGTCTACCAAAAGCTTTAAGCATTTCAATTAGCAATACACCGGGTTTTTTATAAGCACTCTGTAACCGCGATTACTCGGGTTTTGCGAATATGGAAATAAGTACTCTAGGTTAGCGTTGCGAAAATACTTAGCTTTATTGCTCCGCCGAGTATAAGTACTACGATAGTCGGTGTGATGCGTATGCGAATTTATTCACCACTAAGAGATCGACTATTTTGCTGTTTGGGTTTTTATAGTTATGCGGGAAAACTACTACACAGGGAATTATTGAAGCTTCCGGCGTTACAATATCTGTAACAATGAATTCGAGCAGTAGTAGTTCCATAAATTACGTAACGCGTTAACACACTATACTATTGTTTAATAAAATGTGATGAGATCCCCTCACCGAATCAATCAAGCTTGATTACGGGTTTAAAAATTCATGGTGGGACTGTTATGCCTAGAATATCAACATGGGACAATTGAACTTGATGTTGTTTTTTGATACACTGGGAACAAACAATATTTTTTGTGTTTTTCCGAAAGATTATTCATAGAAACATCGTTTTATGAAGAAATGAGTGATCTGCAGCACCTTCGCAGAATATAAATCTCATTGTTATTAGGCATTCGCTAACAAGGTGTACACTTGTTCTGTTAAGCTTTTTCTTATTTGTTTGAGAATTAGTTCGTTCTTCCAAACCAGAAAAGAGTACATTAGGCCTGCTGAAAGTGTGACATGAAATTCTTGTACTTGAACTGACTTATCCGTGTAGATCTACAAAAAATACATGGTGGGACAGTTGTGAATAAAATATCAACATGGGACAATTGAGCTTGATGTTGTTTTTTTTTAAAGCTGGGAATGTACTATAAGTTTTTTTGTGTTTTTCCGTAAGATTATGCATAAAAACAACGTTTTATGAAGAAAAGTGAAAATCGTCAAAAAGTAACATGGGACAACTATGCGTAAAACGGCAGTACTTCTTTCATTAAGGGTCAGAAAACAGGTCACGTTTTTATGAAATAAAGTTAATGTTAATAACTATTTCTGCTGCGAACGGATTTTGACAATTTACATATCAAACGAATCGGAAATACACTAAGATTTGTTTGATATGCTACACATTGCAATCCCTTGGTGTGTAAATGGTTAAAATCGACTAGAAGCATTTCGATTTTCCCATAGAATTGTTTTGCTCATTTGTGAGTTACACAATTGTGTGGGGAATCATCAAGCTAGGCTATCATCGGCTCACCAAGACAATAATAGCTCTGGAATTAGGTTTGTGATTTGGTTTCACATGACTGTAGCAAAACTCCCCACCAAGGATGATAGCTAAAATAATCGAGAACGGCAATATCAACAGAAAGAGCTTCTGTTAAGAAGAGCGCAAAACGGAGAGAAGTATGTATATATCTATATACATATATGTATATATCTACTAATTATGAAGCCGTGATAATAAATATAAACAAGGCGCAAAAGGGAATGAATAATGAATCTCTGCTGAGGCAAATATCCAGTCTTTTACTCCATTCGAAGCAGTTAACCTCGTTTGTTTCCGATTCATAAGGGCTTCGTTGGTGTCATTGACATTGCATCAATGCATTGAACTGAAGCTATGGTGAAGCAGACGTTAAGGTTGTGCGCCAAATAATTATTTTCGGAATTTAAAGTTAGACCACCGTGAATCCAACTCTTTTCTAGGTTATTGAGATTAACAAAAAGAGTTTATTTCGTTTATTTAGTCACCAATGTTTGCCCTAGAAAGACCAACAAACTCATGAAAAGAAAGATTTTTTGGGAAAAAAGGGTAGGATTAAGATATCAATAAGTCCAGTATTGAAAAATATTTGTCTTGGCAAGCTTCAAAAGTATTCCAAAGACATCAAGAATGAAATATAAAAATTGGAGCAGAAAAACAATTTTTTTTCATGTTTACTCTAATGCAACTATAAAAATATATACTAAAAGATAGGAAAAAACTTTTTTTAAAAGTTGTCTAAAATAATTGGGGCTACAGAATTGTCGAACTATGCTTACCTCTATCTAGAAAGATAAGAAAGTTAGATTTTTGATAGTATCGATAATTTGACCGTCGACCACCGACATTAGCGTTGCATCAAATTCCTTTTTCGTTTTTGTTATACTTTTGATAAAAACATACTTTAATAAAATCCCAATGGCTTTATTGTTTTCGCTTGTCTCAGCTTTCAAGAAAAAATATAAAAAAACATAGCGCTCATGGTCCCGAAACCACGTAAACTATGAAAACCAATACAATCAAGAATTACGAAAACAAAATCCTAGTTTTTCGCAAATGCGAAGAAGTGTTTCGCAAATGCTTCAATTCGATATGTCGTTCATCTAAATAGGTTAAGTGGCTCGAAAGTTATGAATCTTTGATAAAGATCATTTTTGGAAAAAGGGGAAAATTGATTTTTCGGACCACTCTAAAACGAAAATGGGTACCCCAATGAAGAACTAAAAAAATGGATCTAATATTTTGCGGTAAGGAACAAAGGTATCAATTTTCACGGAAATCTATATCCGTTCCAACATGGAATGGCGAATATAGAATATAGTTCTTTAGTTCTCAAATTTGGAAGACCACTTATTAGTTTCATCATCTGATGTTTTAGGATAAGAAGTTTGCCAAATGGTGAAGTGAAAATGCTTATGGAGAAAGGAAAAGGACAAATTAGTTACCACTAAGCCAACCAGTACCAGCTTCCCATCAACAATATCATCAATCCATCCAGCACCTGCTCTTCACCAGAACAAAAACAACAACAGGGGATCACCACATTTCACCGAGGACAGCATTGACACATTCCATTCAGTTACCACTAAGCCAACCAGTACCAGCTTCCCATCAACGATATCATCAATCCATCCAGCACCTGCTCCTCACCAGAACCAAAACAACAACAGGGGATCACCACATTTCACCGAGAACAACATTGGCATATTCCATTCCCACGGCCACGGTTGTTCGTATAAATCAGAACCCAAACACCATATGGTCATATGGTAATCAATGTCATAACCCAAACACCATATGTTGATCAATAAATAATTTCTTGCTATAAAAGCTAGAGGGATACGCTAATTAAGTTAGTTCTAGTTCAGATCGTATAAGTGACAGTAATGTAAAGTGTAGGATTAGAAGCATAATAAATATTTTTTTATGTGAAAATAGTAATAAAATCGTTAATTAATTGAATTACACCAGCATGAAAAAATATGAATTGGGGAAGTTGCTCATCGAATTGGTTGATGCCATCAGTTACTTGGCAAATCTGGAAAGACTCCATGTAAATCGAAACTCTCAAATTGACATAAGCGAGAAATGTGAACCAGAGGAGTGAACTTGTATAATGAAATTCGACAAAGACAGGAATACAGTATCACTACTATCGACACGAAATTAAAAAAAAACTCAATTATTTTTATATTAAACTTTCTATGATGGACTCGGTTAGAAGTACAGCACCCTATAGTAGTCAACCAGCAAATACTATTGGAAATAATATAGAAAGAACAATATTCAAAAATGTAAAACATAACAAATAAAGTACGGTATATTTGAAACAAATCATTTTCTAGGGCACTTCCCAAGTAGAAATCCACGTGCCGTAGAGCATCGACATTCATATCTCACGCAAGCTGTCGGGAGACTCCAATCATAGATTTCTTTTTATTGAAATCTTCATAAACGATGCAGACAATGTGTGATGTTATAGCTCGTATACATATACTCGTATCGTACATATAGCTCGAATCTAAGACGATTTATTCCTCACTTATAACAAACAGAGCCTTTATCAATTTACATTGTACAAACACACCTTGGGCGCTAGCATAGAAGAATTCGAACGAGGAGATATTTCTATAAATATTTACAAAACATTAGCACGCGTAATCTCTTCCAGTGCCATTCGCGTTAATTTTTAACTTCCTTTTATGCGGAGTCTGTCGCCTGACTCGGAAAGGGAGCATTGAAACACACAATCACGAATCACAGTGCTGAATAGCATCGGTTTATTTTACTTCAACAGTGTCACTAACTTAAACTCGGAATGAATGTTAACTAGCGATTGCTTGTTAACGACTTGTTGATTGTAGCCACACTATTGACTCTTGACGCTACGATTTCTCAACTCCAATCACTGGGAAGGGATTATCCAGCTGACTTTCGGACAGAGTTTGACTTCCCGAGCCCAGCACCGAGTGTCGGATACCGTAGGTGAAATAGATGATAAATCCTAGCATGAGCCATATACAAAATCCAACCCATGTGGTTGCGTCCAGCTGGAACATGAGATACACGTTGACAAACATGCTGAGCATCGGGACGAAAGGTACAAGTGGAACCTTGAAGGTTATATTTGAGTCCTCCATCGGTTGCGATGCAATCACTAGGATCAGAATTAGCATTGACATGACAACGACAGTCAGAATTGTCAAGTGCAGTGGAAATTGCGCGGACAGGTAATGCTGGCCGTGGACCAGCATTGTACACACCGCACAAATCACTAGAACTGGAAAGAGATGTTTCGCATTAATATATTGAATGTTCAAGAACGGTTATAATACCAACTGTATAACACGAGGCTTATTTTGACGATCTTCGAGGATAGTACAGTAGGGATCTTTGCAATGTTCAAATTGAAGAGCTGTTTCATGATCAAGGATTTGTCCTGAATTGTAGATTCAACTCGAAAGTTAGTATCTTCGCTATACCTCAAAACCAGAACACTAACTGCAACAATGGTGTAAGCTAATAGTGTTCCGATGGACATCATATCGATCAGCTGATGCAGATCAAACAGCAGAGCCATTGTACCGGAGACGACGCCCGAGATCACTGTGGCCAGTATTGGTGTTCTCGTCGTGGGGTTGACATTTTTCAGCTTTTTAAATAATAATCCATCAGAGGACATTGCGTAGAGAATACGAGGCAACGGAAACATAGCTCCCAGTGAGTTTGTACACAGTGAAAAAATTGCTCCTATAGAAACAATCCATTTTATTTCCTGCCATCCTAGCCAGTCGAACAGGTTCGGGAACGGAGCAACTGGGTCCTGTAGATAATACGGCAGAGCCATTGTCAGCACCGTGGCTACTCCAAAATACGATAAGAATATGATCCCCAATGAAAAAATGATGGCTAGTGGGATGTTCCTAGCTGGGTTCCGAGCTTCCTCACCAGTTGTGGCAATACAATCAAATCCTACATAACCATAGAAACATTTGGCAGCTCCCGCCATCACGCCAGCTATTCCGTATGGCAAAAAGCCCCCGACGCCTGCGTCAATTTCCGCAGGAATCTGCTCGGCGGCGATTCTCCAATTAGCGGGATCTGCTTTGAATCCAACAGAGACCAAAACTACGGCTATCACCATCAGATTGACTCCGGTGAAGATATTATTCAATACTGTAGACTCTTTGACCCCGTAAGCCAACAAGGCAGTGATTGCCAGTACAAAAAGAAATGACAGGATATCCGGATATGTTGACAGGAAACCCACTCGTATCTGCATCATGCTGCGTAACGTATTCGCCATCCGGTGATCGATGAGAGCGTCGATATAACCGCTTAGTCCACGTGCCACACTGGCTGTACCTGTAATCAGTGATCCTCTGTAATATAGACAATAAAAGTCACAAAAATCAGACCAGCTTACCTATAATGTACTCCAGCATCAAATTCCACCCAATGGTGAACGCAGCAAACTCACCAATCGTAATGTACGTGTAGGTGTAGGCGGATCCCGCTTTTGGAACACGAGCAGCGAATTCTGCATAGCACAATCCAGCGATCGCTGCGGCAAGCGCAGCTATGACGAAGGATATCACCACACCTGGACCTGCCTGTTCATAGGCTACCGAGCCGGCCAGTACGTACGCCCCCAATCCCAGAGTACTTCCCACGCCGAGGCCCGTGAGGTCTAGCAGCGTGAGGACCCGGGCCAGCTTTGAATGGCTCCCATCGTCGTCGTTGGGCTTTTTGCGACTCAACGCTTTGAACAGTCTGCTCATTGGTTGGCTGGAAATAATTGTGTTACATTAGCAATAGTTACTCAGAGGTTTAGGTTCCCATTCCCGCTCATGCAAGTTGGGGGAACTTTTGTTCCCATCGTCATGTGTTGTTCCTTAACACAGCTATCCAAACCAAGATGCCTTACATTACATGGCGTTTGTTCGAATTTTTTGCTTACACAGCAAATATGTTGAATTCAATTGAATCCGAAAATTGTTTCATTCGATCAATAATTTAATCAATACAAACAAATGATTACTAAGCCAACGGTAGTCTCACGTCAACCTTGCGGATATAATCATAGATATCATAGATATAACCCTCCCATTTTTTTTTAAAAATAAGAAAGCTTTAAATTTTTGTGAAATTAAATTTATATTTCACTTTTCCATATTGTCTGTGTAATATTTTGCCTATTTTTTGAGGTTTTTCTATTTTTGCAGTGTGCTAGTCATCCATTAGCATCACACAATAACATTAAGAGTATTTCCTTGTAATCTTGTCCAAATGCGCAACGTACATGCATGTACATGCAGCTTGCTAAAAACACCAAGAGAGTTTGCTAAGGTTTTTGGATGCCATTTTGTCAATATCTACAGGGTGGGCCATTTAAAGTGGAAGGATTTGTTTTTGCAATAGCAAAGTAAAGAAGTGGAATTTTAAATTTTTTTTTTGAAATTAATTTATTTTGGTCCAAGGAGATTTGTTCTAACTACTTTTTGATTATGATATCTCGTAAATGACCGCCTCTGGCCATGACCGCAAAATGTGCCCTTTTTTCGGCATTTTCCATCACTTTGCCCAATGTTTCGGCCGATATGGCAGCAATTTCTTGTCGGATATTGTCTTTCAGCGCAGCCAGGGTCCTTGGTTTACCAGTGTATACCTTGGATTTTAAATATCCCCATAAAAAAAAGTCAGGAGGCGTCAAATCAGGTGATCTCGGTGGCCAGTCATAATCGCCGTTTTTCGATATTAATCTTCCGGGGAACATTTCGCGCAATAATTTGGTCGTGGCAGCCGCTGTATGGCATGTAGCGCCGTCCTGTTGGAACCAGTAATTGTCCAATTCATTATGCGTCGGAGAGTGGTTCGAGCGATGCCTAACTCTTGCGAACGATGGCGACCTGATGTCGATGGAGTCTCTGCAACACTGGCTCGAACGGCATCAATATTCTCGTCGAAACGTCTTGGTCGTTGTCTGGACACATGACTGGCATTACCAACACTACCAGACGATATAAATTTGGCATATAATCGACGTATAGTGTTGTCTCCAGGCGATGTTTTAACTTTATTTTTATTTTTCCACGCACGTTTAGTTAACACAATTGAGAAGTTATTTTGAATGTACAGCTAAACAATTTCAGCGCGTTGTTTAGGTGTGTATTGTTCCATGGTTAAAATTGTACTGAAATGACGCTTCCAACGCGGTATGACATTTGTTAATCTGACATCTCTGTCAAAAGTTATGGGGTTGCCAGATGCTTCCACTTTAAATGGCCCACCCTGTACTAGCCCCGGTAGCCCGGTATTGGATTTCCTTAACCGACGCGCACACGAAAGGTAATTCGATAGGTCAAATCCAAAATATAGCGCAAACCAGTAGGGTAAATGGTTTGGTTTGTCCGATTTGGGGTGTTTTTACGCAACTAGTAAATGTAAATCGATTTTTCTTCATGAAAATCACACATAATCGATACGAGTTTGGGTTTGTTGAAAAGCCTCAAGTATCTATTGGTAATACTACCATGAGGTGTTGAAATTATTCAAATTTCTATGTTTTTTAACGATTTTCCTTAAAGAGGAATTATGATCATGGATTGACCACCTCTGATCATGGTTTGCTCAAAAAATGATCATAATTTGTCCGGTTTCAGAAATTTCCATTTTTGGATGAAAACATTCGAATTCACAAGTAGATGTTGTATTTATCATTGCTTGAGTTTACTGTCATCATATTGATCCATTCATAATTTAGGCTTTCTTCAGAATATTGCCTTTCCTAGGGCATTTTAAAAGTGTCACCCTCAACACACTCAACACAGAGAAACTTTATTTCTGCTATGTGCGAAGGACAGCGCGCCAAGCGGTTGCCATAGAAATCATGTGGTCAAAATAACATTATTGAATTGGACAACTCATGATCAGAATTGAGTTCATCAAAATGCGTGAATTTAATGGTTTAGCTATATAAATCTGATACAAATGGTGTGCAACCATGATGTTTACAATATTTGTAAATGTTATAATCCAGAAAAGGTCTGAATACGTGCCAAAATCTGGTGATCGATTGAAAGTTAGCTCGAATGAGGAGTGCATTAAAAAAAAAAAAATAGTGTTTGTAAACAAAACACAATACGCTTGTGCCCAAGCTCGCTCGTGATCAGTCTGTCTCTTTCACACTTCAAGGAAAAAATTCCCCTTCTGCTTTCTTCCGTACTGTTTTCATATACCGCTCCCCTAACCAACTTAGTGACGAAACGGCCTCACCTAAAGGGTGTGTCACATCAAATTGCATCACGGAAAAAACGCTGTAGAAATTTAATTTTTAGGAATTATATCTTCAGCTTGCGCTTATAATCAGATAAGAGTGTATAGATCACGTTGGCCATGCTTCACTGTCAATTTTTCGTAAATTTGGAAAAATGTCGTCGAATGAAAAAGAGCAACGTTAATTAATCCTGTGCACTCATTTCGAGAATCCGGAGTTGTCACATCGGGACATCGGTAAGATGCTGGGAATCGTCCAATCCACGGTCAGCAGAGTACTAAAACGATACTTCGAGAACCTAACCATCGACCGGAAGGTGAAGAACGACAAAAATGGATGCTCCGTCAGTGGAAAAGATCCCAAGCGCGTAGTTAAGCAGTTTAGACGTGATCCGAGAAGTTCGGTCCGGGATGTCGCCAATAAGCTGAATTTGTCAAGTTCATTCGTCCAGCGGACCAAGCAGCGGGAGGGCCTGCGTACATACAAGGTTCAGAAGGCTCCTAACCGCGACGAAAGGCAAAACGTGGTGGGGAAGACGCGAGCCCGGAAGCTGTACACCGAAATGCTGACGAAGCCGCATTGCCTGGTAATGGACGACGAAACCTACGTCAAAGCGGACTTTCGTCAGCTGCCGGGCCTGTTGTTCTTCTCCGCAGAGGACAAATTCAGCGTTCCGGAGGAAATTCGCAAGCAGAAACTATCCAAGTTTGCCAAAAAGTACATGGTGTGGCAAGCGATCTGTTCTTGCGGAAAGCGGAGCGCCCTCTTCGTGATGACCGGCACGGTAAACGGGCAGGTTTACCTTAAGGAGTGCCTACAGAAGCGCTTACTACCACTATTGAAGCAGCACGAGGACCCGACCATCTTCTGGCCGGATCTCGCTTCGTGCCACTATTCAAAGGACGTGTTGGAGTGGTACGAAGCCAACGGGGTCACCTTCGTGCCAAAGGAAATGAACCCGCCCAACGCGCCGGAGCTTCGCCCAATAGAGAAATATTGGGCGATTATGAAGCAGGCCCTCCGGAAGAACCCAAAAGTTGTCAAATCGGAGGCGGACTTCAAGAGAAAATGGATTTCTGTTCAAAAAAAAACTACAACCTGACGTTGTACAGAACCTTATGGAGGGGATAAAGAGGAAGGTGAGAGCATACGGGCTTGGGCTCGAAGTATGAATAAAAAGAAAATGCCAAAAGTTGTTTAATAGTTTTTATTTTACTGTCTAAAATTTTCAAAAGGATCGGTCTATTGGGCGAATTTCTACAGCGTTTTTTCCGTGATACAATTTGATGTGACACACCCTTTAGTACCATAGACCCGTCTTGATTCAACTAAGGCAGCGGTGACATCGTTTGCAGCTTCTTACGAAAATGTGGCTGTACGAAACGCATGCATAGGGAGAAGTAAACAACTAGGGGTAGTGGGGGTAATGTGGTAACGTGGGGTAAAGTGGTCACCTGCTTATTTGATAGTATAACTACTGATTATTGACACCGTATTGATAGTCATCTTATGTTTGAAGAATTTCATGACTTTTGAGTCACTCTGTACTACAGTGGAGCTGTCGCATGTCAAGATATAATAAAACAAAAAAAACGCTCTCTCGGTAGCCATTCGGAATTCGTTTATTTGACCTGATATTCGAAATTTAGTTTATTTGACCTGATATTTGCGACAAATCAACAGTTTGGACGACTGTTCACATATTCTAGGGGAGGTGAACAGATATTTTGTTCAATTTTGGCGATTATTTCGCATTTCGTTGTTTGGGGGGCAAAGTGGTCAGTGGAGGATTACTGTGGAGGATTAAATTCATAACTTTAGAACTACAGGGCCGATTTCAATGATCAACATATCAAATTAAAGCCAATTAGCTGATCTTTTTTGAAAAAATACCAGAGTTGCACAAAATTTTAATTTTGATTTCGTTATCAATGAGTGTATTTGTTTTTTATAGTTTTAATGGTCTCGGGACCAAGTTTTTTATATTTTTTCTCGAAAGCTGAGGATTTTTCACATAACATATCTCGAAACCAGGGAGGCGTTTTTTTGAGTTATGATTTTTCAAAGTTACCCGATGGTCCAAAAAATCATTTTCCCCTTTTTTCCCAAAAATGACTATCTTCTAAAATTTATTACTTTTAAACTACTGGACCGATTCAGATGATCGACATATCAAATTAAAGCTCACTAGCTAGCTTTTTTGACGTAGGATTACGTCTTTCGGGAACATATGAGGGTACAAATTGAAAAACGAAAATTGATCGCATCCTGAAAAATGTCCAATTTCAAACGCTTATTGCTCAGTCATTTCATGATGGATTGATGAGATTTTTGCATCAAACGATTTCGGCACTCTATAACAATTTTTCACCTTGAATAAAATAATATATATCATGTAATTAACTATGGAACAGTTGAAAAATCTCAACCCCTATCCTAACAGAAAAACCCACCTCTGATTGGTCAAAATTGACGACACATGCGACGTGTCCCTAACAAAGACATCGAAACCAAGCTGCCTAGGGGAAATCGGCATTACAAATACATAAAAGTAGGGGAAGTTTTTGCTCCCACCGAAATGTGTTCCCTAACAGAGACATCAAAACCAAGGTGCCCGAAGGAAATCGGCATTATATGCAAGTCGGGGTCATTTTTATATTGCAAGCAAGGTAAGTGATACGATTAATTCTAGCAAATAAAATTTAAATTTGGAACTTCAAAGTTGGTTGCTTCGTGAAATTTCATATCAATGACCGATCGTGTATTGTGAAAAATTTAGCACAAGTGTAAGTGTACAATGTGTTAGTGCACCCGTGGCCGAGTGGTTAGCGTCTCACATTATCATGCCGGGTGTTCGGGTTCGATTCCCGTTCTGGCCGGGGAATTTTTCGTCAAAGAAATTTCCTTCGACTTGCACTGTGGTCATGCGTATTCAAGAGCTTGCCCCTCGGAATACATCCAAGGCGTGTTATTTGGCTTAAGAAATCTCGACCAAGTATTAATAAATGACGCTAGTTAATGCATACGTTGAGACGGCAAAAGTTCCACAAGGGAACGTTAACGCCATTCAAGAAGAAGAAGTAAGTGTAAAATTGTATATGATAGCAGTTGTGTTAAAAATGACATGATATATGAAACGATTTATTTCAATTTTCTTAAATAAAACCAAGGTGTGTTCCCGCTCGAGAACGGGTCGTTTGGTTTGAGCTGTCTGTTTTGTCGTGTTCATTTTCACCCAAGGAAAGTTTATACGGCGAGAAGAATTGGAAAAGTAAATAAATATTAGAAAAAGTGATTTCCCATATGCTCTACATATAGTTTTAGATGTTGTGATCCAATTAAAATTCGCATTGGGTTGGATAAACACTCAGAAAGTAAAAATTATAAAAGAAAACTACCTCTTCGTTTCAAATATGTTTTCTCTATATTGAAACAACATGTTTTTACTGATGAGAAAAATTGATAATTGTGTTCGGTATTGGTAATTATCTTATATTACATTGGTGTTTTTTTTCTCTTTATTTCATCCATACATAACACAGGAGGCTCGTCTAGGATCACAGAGAGCGGTTTTCATCATATCTCGTTCCACTTCGGTATCTTTTATCTTTTACGCACCCTCCAACGACTGAATACCATCCTTCTGTCATCACCACTCGGTAAACACTGATGGAGTGAATAAACAATAGCCAACAACCAAACAACAACCAAAACAACAAAACAAAACCGAATCGTAATCAAAGAGTTTAACGATGTAATTCTTCAAACATATCCAAAAATCAACAGATAGCCTAACGGAATCCTACGTCAACTATGCGGTCGTGTCTCGAACACAACCCTCCTGTGACTTTTTTTGTAAAAATGACGCATTTGAGAGCTTGATTTGACTGAGAACCACTATATCGGTTTGGCATGGAATGGCTGTATATTAGTGTGGTTACTTTGCTTCCCCCTTGCTTCGATCGAATTCGCCAACTTCTAGTGAACAAAATTTTTTGTTTCTCTTCGTCAGTTATCGTACAATAAAATTTTCGTGCGTACACTGATCCAATGTCACCTCGGCCTAATAATCAATTGATATTTTTCTACTACTGTATTGTTAGAACACATAAAGCTATTCGAGACACTTCGAGACACTCAAAGATGGCCTCTTCTTCATGAGTGCTACCTTCAAGCGGTCCAGTTGTTGGCAGTACAGGTCCTACCTGAGCGTTTGGCCATAGGGAAGCAGCTCATAATAGATTATTCCTTGACAATCCCACCAAACACACAGCAGAACCTTCCTGGCCGTTAATGAGGGCTTGGCCACCGTCTGAGTCGCTTCAGCGGGCTTCGACCACAACCGTTTGCGCTTCACGTTGTCGTAAGTGACCCACTTTTCATCGCCAGTCACCATCCGCTTAAGAAACGGGTCGATTTTGTTGCGATTCAGCAGCGATTCAGCAGCGATTCACATCGATACGATACGGTCAAAGATGTTTTTTTGCGTCAACGTGTGTGGCACCCATACATTGAGCTTCTTTGTGAATCCAAGCTTCTTCAAATGGTTAATAACGGTTTGATGACTTATCCCCAGCTCTTGGCCGATGCTACGGCTGCTACTATGCCGGTCTTTCTCGACTAATCCAGCGATTTTGTCGCAATTTTCGACGACAGGCCTTCCGGAGCGTGGCGCATCTTCGACGACCTCTACACCAGAACGAAAACGTTGAAACCATCGTTGTGCGGTGGAAATGGAAACTGTATCGGGTCCATAAACTGCACAAATTTTATTGGCAGCTTGAGATGCATTTTTGCCTTTGTCATAGTAGTACTGTAAAATATGTCGGATTTTCTCTTTATTTTGCTCCATATTTGCGACACTATAACTCACGAACGACTTAACCAAACAAAACACTGTCAAGGACTATATTATACCTTTCCAACAAGCTATAGTATGACTTGATACAATGAATACAACTAGAACTACGCGCTTACAACGACACCTCGCGGAAATACCGCAGGACTTTTTTGACAGCCTAATATATAAATGGATTTCTGTCTGTCTGTCTGTCTGATTCTGATGGCCTCGGAAACTACTGAACCGATCGACATGAAAATTGGTATGTAGGGGTTTTTGAGGCAGGGGAAGGGTTTCATGATAGTTTGAGACCCCTTCCCGCTCTCTAAGGGGGGCTGCCATACAAATGAAACACAAATTTCTGCGTTACTCGAGAATTAATCAAGAAAATGAAACGAAATTTGGCATGTGAAGGGTTTAGGGTGCAATAAATGTTTCTATGGTAGTTAGACACTCCACCCCCCTCTCTAAGGGGAGACTGCCATACAAATGAAACACAAATTTCTGCATGAATCGAAATCTAATCAAGAAAATACCAAATTTGGCATGCGAAGGTTTTAGGGGACACGAGATTTTTCTGTGGTGAATATACACTCCTCCCCCCTCTCTAAGTGAAGAAGAGGGGAGGGGTCTGTCTTTATTCTATCATATTTTCTGTATCAAACATTCATATCGTGTAACGGAGAAACATGTTATTTGCAAGTGGTTGAAAAATCTGAATTGTGTCTGAAAATAATCTGCTATTATAATGATGTGTTTTGGTAGAAGTACTAGGAATTTTATAGTAAAAGGTAAATTCAACGGGGTCGATTAGAAGATCAATCAATGAACAGTTCTGCGATTGGACTTATGAACTTGCGCTTAGTAAGAAAACGTGAATGTTTGAAGGTATTGATAACGAAAAACAAATTATGAGCGGGACGAAGTTTACCGGGTCAGCTAGTCCCAGTATAAAAATAGGTAAAATTTTGCGAGTTTATGTCAGTTCAAACTGAAATACGACATTGACGCAGAAAAGCATTTTTTTGCGACATAACACGGCAAAGGACCTTGTAATGCAATTGGTGGTACCTTAAAACGGAGAGCAACTGGAGCTAGTTTGGCTAGGCAGCAAGAACATCCGATTACGAGTGCAAAAACGTTATTTGACTGGGCAAAAACGCTATTTGATTTTGACTGAAAAGTATCTTACAAAAATGTCATTTTCATATCTGTCACGAGAAGAATATGATCAGGGTGTGGAAGAGTTGAGTAGCATGTATGATAAAACCAAACAAATTCCAGACACCCAAAAATATAATTTTATGGTACCTGTATCCGAGAATAAAGTAGCAGTAAAGTTGTACTCTAACGACAATGCAACGAGTTATGATAATGTGTATAGAAACGTAAGAAAAGAGTAATCAAAAAAATGCCAAAAATTCTAGTGTTATTACAGTGTAACTTCGATATAACGTACATTTCGCTTTCAAAATTGTACGTTTTATCGAAGCACATAAAGAACTCAGAAACGTTCCTTATATTACTTTATTGTGTTGCTGTTTGGGTAAGGTTAATGATAAAATTCAACTAGAAGACAAAGCCACCCTTTCTCATGATGTTTTCATTTTACTGTTGATTAAAACTTGATTCATTTAGAATCCGGAATCACAAAACCCGTTGTAATTTGGGATTGGATTAAGATACAAAATATGTTTTAGTATCAAAATACAGATAATTTATTATTCTTTCAGAAAAAAAATTCAACAAATTATTGCTTTACACTTTGAAATTTGTACATTATATCGAGGGTACGTTATATCGAAGTTTCCCTATATTACTATCTCCTAACTCAGAAAAATATAGAAGTTATTTTAACAATTTGTTGAGATTTTTTTTTGTAAATTTTTGTGTTCTTTTGGCACAACATGTATAACGTGATAAAAGGTCGTATATGAGATTTTTTTAAATATAGTTATCATTCATACAGGTAAACTTCAATATAACGTACATTTCACTTTCAAAATTGTACGTTGTATCGAATTGTACGTTATTTCGAGAATGACTGAATTTAGAAGAAGGTCGATAATAAGCTTTTTTGTTTCAAATCACTTCAAGATTCATAAATTGTGTCTAAAATTTATTGTCAACATACAAAAATTCTATGTTTAAAGAATTCATAAAAATTCGATGTTCCACGAAGTTCGTCAAAAATAGTTTTACCATCTTGGAATTATTTTTTTTATTTTTACATGACTTCTATTTTATATGAAAAAAATGAAAAAATGCATATTTTAGCTATTGCAAATTAAAGTTTCTTTTCGTAAATAAAAATGAGTACTATGTTTATTTCTCAGTGTATATTTTCTTACGCTTGAACATCAATGCTGCATAACTCTTTCTAAGACACTATTTCGGTACAACTCATAGTTTTTGTGAAATAAATGATCAATGATTTCTCCTACTAAAATCGATACGCCCTATTGAAAAATTACATTTGAGTCAAAATATTCCCAATTGCTGTGGAAAATTCATACAGTAGAACCACGATTATCCGCGAATGCGAGTTCCTTTGTAATTCTATAAACCTTCCCGAAATTTGTCAGTGAGTGGTAGAGTCTTGCTCTTTCGTTTTGGCCATGGCTTTCACATTATCTGATCACTGATGTAAACGACAAACAAACAAACAGATGGATAGTTCAACAATTTCTGTATTTGATAAAACATAGTTTTCATGCTAAAATATCTTTTTTCGTGTTAGTACCTCATTTTTAGTCCTTTATTGCGATATCCGCGATTTTCGTTATACGCGGTGATCTAGCCCGACTATTTCGCGGATAATCGGGTTCTACTGTATTTCCTCCAACCCAAACGGAATACAAACTTTCGTTCGAATAAAAAATACTCATGTTTCGTCATTTGTCTATTTCATTTGGATTACTCAAAAGGAACAAGCGAAATCGAAATTAGCCGGTACTGGAAGTAAAAGCGCGTGAAACCAATCCGGTACTTAGATAGAGTGTTAAATCAGACATTGACGGTCTATCGTTTTCGGTCAGGCTTGTCATTTGATCGTGAATTTTTTCACAACATTTGCAGATTGTCCAAATTTTACGAAAAATCGTCAAATTATGTGCGTACCACTCATCAAGATTAGGTAGAAATATCACAGGGTAGAGTTATCAATTACTGACATAATAAAACTGTGTTATATGTATCCAAGTTTCTACGATATTACGGTTTTGGTCGGGAAGCAAACGAGAGCCATTCTCGTGTGATCACATATGTGACCTAAATTACTCAACCACGTGAATTGCATTTTCCATTCTTGCAAGAATTACACACCCTTCATTTGCGCGTGAATTATCTAAGCTGATTGAACTAGGACATGAGCACATAAATGAAGCGACTGAATTTCCCTTTGTGTGACTATAAGCTACGAACTTGTCTCTAGATACGAAAAACGTTCAGTGGATTTTGTAATTTTCCTTTTTCTTGATTGAAGAGAACACAATGATAAGTCTTTTTTTTCCTTAGAATTTAAGTACCCTTGTTAGCAGTGCATTCACCCAAGCTGTCATCTGCATCAAACTGCTTCAAATTACATGTGCACATTAGTGACGTGACACTTTCCCGATCTGAGGTGTAAGCATTTGGACTATTTTTAAGTCCCAATTTGTCTGCCAGCCATATCTCACGAAACCATCGTGAACGTGAATGATGTGACCAAAATGTGGCAACGGCTTGAAAACACGACACTCGGCAGCGGAAGATAGAAACGTCACACCTTTTTCTCATCACTTGGCTCAATCTGCATCTTTTTGCACCCATAAATTGGCTCCTGTCATAACATTGCATACGCGAGTCCTTGGCAGATATTCCTATGAAATATTTCTCCAATCAATTACTTGCACTTCTGAGAAAAGCCATTTTAAGCCAAAATTTATGTAATCGTTTTGCTCATACGCACAACACTTCCTACTGTATTCACCACACGGTGTGTAGCGTTACGCACCTGATCGCAATCCAACGATAAAACGCACCGACAAAACCGTTGATAACGCGTGGGATAATCGTTTTCCTCTGTTTTTTGGCAACTAACGATTTGCTTTGTAGATTTACTTTGCAAATTATAAAATAACTACCGACGGAAAACCAAACTCGAACATGCGCTAGAATTGACTGGGATTATTTTAGAATGCGAATGTAGTTAAATAGTACAGGTTAATGACTTAATCATAGTTTGAACGAAATGGTGCAGACCGTCTCGTTTCAACGATGATGCCGTAAGCCAGGGAAACTGAAACACGCTTGCGCTGTATCTGCTGCGCTCGACGCATACATTCGGGCGCGCTGCATGGGTGCGTTAAGTAATGGGAACAGGGTTATCAGAATTGTTTCAAGCGATGAATAATGTTATTATTTTCATATTCAGTTCATTCTAGCTTTCATTTAACACTTCATAAGACCGAGGAAAATATATTGCCATCCACAAACAATAGATTTTTCGTTGCACTTGGAATATTATTTCAATGTTTTACCGAACCAAAAACTTACAAATGTATCTGGCAATACATTTTTTTTGAGCTGCTAGAAATGTACGATATTCGGGACATCGAAGCCGAGTTTGACAGCGAGTTTATATGAAGCAAATATAAAACAAAACGGTAAGTAAAAAGTGGTGGATTTGAACAAGCAGTTTTGCACGAATAATAAATTTAATATTTATAATGATGAGCATTAAACGAAAGTAGAATGTTCGAATGTTTTGCTGAGCTAATTAGGATGGAATATATAAATGAGCAACGTTAGAAACGTCTTTCGATGGAGCCGATCTGGCGTGGAGGTAACATCCATACTTCTCACGCTCAAGATCACGAGTTCAATTCTCACTCCCGACATTCTTCCAAAATGGAAGGTAAAAGTGACGAACCAGCCAGAAGAAGCGTTGAAAGTCACTATAATACAGAAAAAAAAAAAAAAGAAACGTCTTTATTTTTGCTGCATAAAATGACACTGTCTCTGTGGTGGGAAAAATAAACACATCTTCAGGAACAAAATTATCTATGAAAATCTTTTTTTTCGTATAAGGATGGCCTCGTAGCGGAGCTCTTCAAGGGAGGTCCGAGAAAACTTGTAGAGTGTATGCACCGGTTGATAGTCAGGATCTGGGACACAGAACAGCTACCGGAGGAGTGGAAGGACGGGGTAATCTGCCCCATCTATAAAAAAGGCGACAAGTTGGATTGTGGGAACTATCGTGCCATCACAATCCTGAATGGTGCCTACAAAATTTTGTCTCTGATCCTCTTCCGCCGCCTATCGCCAATAGTAAATAGATTTGTGGGAAGTTATCAGGCCGGATTCATGTCCGGTTGCTCGACGACGAACCAGATTTTTACACTGCGGCAGATCCTCCAAAAGTGCCGCGAGTATCAGGTCCCTACACACCACATCTTCGTCGACTTCAAGGCCGCATATGATACAATCGACCGACGACAGCTATGAAGGATCATGGACGAACACGGCTTTCCCCGAAAGCTGACAAAACTGATTCAGGCAACGATGAACGATGTGCGGTGCAGTGTGCGGATCTCAGGTGAGCTGTCGGAATCATTTGAGACTCACAGGGTACTTCGACAAGGCGATGGAATCTCCTGTCTGCTCTTCAAGGTGGCGCTGGAAGGTGTTATGCGGAGAGCGGGCTTCAACATGCGGGGCACGATTTTCAACAAGTCTAGTCAGTTTATCTGCTTCGCCGACGACGTGGACATAATCGGAAGAACACATGCGACGGTAGTCAACTTGTATACCCGACTGAAACACAAAGCAGGGCTGATTTGGCTTGGGATCAATGCGTCTAAGACTAAATACATGCCAGCAGGAGGGACTGATCGCAACAGAGTTCTTCTTGGTAGTAGTGTTGTGATCGACGGCGACGAGCTCGAGGTGGTAGAGGAATTTGTCTACCTTGGCTCGTTGATAACAACTGACAACAACAACAGCCGTGAAATTCGAAGACGCATTGTCAATGGAAGTCGTGCCTATTATGGGGTCCGCAAATCCTTCAGGTCCAACAAACTCCGACCCCGTACGAAGTGTACCATGTACAAATCCCTAATTCGACCGGTTGTTCTCTATGGGCACGAAGCATGGACGATGCTTGAAGAGGACTCACAAGCGCTTGAAGTTTTCGAACGCCGAGTGCTCAGAACAATATACGGCTGTGTACAGGAAAGCGGAGTATGGAGAAGGAGAATGTACCACGAACTGGCGCAACTGTACGGCGAACCTAGCATTCAGAAAGTCGCCAAGGCTGGACGAGTGCGATGGGCAGGGCATGTTGCAAGATTGCCGGACAGCAGCCCTGCAAATATGGTGTTCGTATCGAATCCGGTAGGAACAAGAAGGAGAGGAGCCCAGCGAGCGAGGTGGTTGGACCAGGTGGAGCAGGACTTGGCAAGAATCGGTGCAGCCGGGAGTTGGAGAACTGCAGCCATGAATCGGGAGTATTGGCGAAAAATTGTGAAGAAGATCTAATCTCTCAATGGGATGTAGTATCATTATAAATAAATAAAAATGTAAAAGTGTAACGAGTTTTCTTCTTCTTGAATGGCGTTCACGTTCCCTGTGGAACTTTTTCCGTCTCAACGTATGCATTAACTAGCGTCATTTAGTAATACTAAGTTGAGATTTCTTCAGCCAAATAACACGCCTTGAATGTATTCCGAGGGACAAGCTCTAGAATACGTGTGACCACAGTGCAAGTCGAAGGAAATTTCTTTGACGAAAAATCCCTCCGACCAGAACGGGAATCGAACCCGAACACCCGGCATGATAATGTGAGACGCTAACCACTCGGCCACGGGTGCACATAGAGTTTTCTACAAGTGGTTAAAATATCGTGAGCGAAAATAGTGTCTAGTAATGATTTTTTCGCATTTTATCAGGAGGCATTATTGAGAGGAAATGCAACCTGTATTGTATTGTGGGCCTGGCAGATATTTTCAATTTCGCTGCCGGGGGGAAATCGTTTGGTCGTTGAGGGTAATTTTACTTACTTGGTGAAAGGAAATGCAACGCGTTGATATAAAGATTTCTGCCTCGGTTGGTTATCAACGGCTCAATCTCTTTCCAAAGTCATTCGAGGTACCGGGTTTCTCCCATCTTCGATGTAAGGTTACGATATTTCTGGTAAATATCCTAATTTGTAATCAGGAACGACGATACAAACCGAGCGACAGTCTGTCTCTGAATACACAATGAACAAACAGATTGTAGCATTCTTGATTAATGTTTTTCACATTTTGGAAATTGGAGACCTGGGTTATCAATAATTTCGAAGGCCAAGGTACAGGGATTCCTGCAGTAATTCAACAAAGCATCTGCACCTCTCCGGATACCACTCTGCCGAATACCAATACCGTATTTATTTCATCCGACCTACAAGAACCCTTACAAGATACTTTGAACAATTTTTCAACCTGGGCCATTGGGCTAGGGATCGAATTCTCCACGGAGAAAACAGAGATGGTGGTTTTTTCTAGGAAGCATAGACCAGCAAAACCAAAGCTTCAACTTTTGGGTAAACCGATCACTCACGCTATGTCATTCAAGTATCTTGGGGTTTGGTTCGACTCCAAATGTACTTGGGGGGCCCATATTAGGTATCTGAGTAAAAAATGCCAACAAAGAATAAACTTTCTCCGTACAATTACCGGCACCTGGTGGGGAGCCCATCCCGAAGATCTTATAATGTTGTATCGAACAACTATTCTCTCAGTGATGGAGTATGGCAGTTTCTGTTTTCAATCAGCTGCCAAAACACACCTCATTAAACTCGAGCGAATTCAGTATCTTTGTCTCCGTATTGCGTTGGGATGTATGCCCTCAACGCATACCATGAGCCTCGAGTTTTGGCAGGCGTACTCCCACTAAAAGATCGCTTCAATTTATTATCTCTTCGGTTCCTCATCCGGTGTAAGGTTATGAACCCATTGGTGATCGGAAATTTTGAGCAGCTGATCGAGCTAAATTTTCATTCAGGATTCATGAGCTCATATCATGAATTCATCTCCATGCAGGTTGATCCTTCTTCGTATATTCCCAACCGTGTTTGTTTTCCTTACTACATCAATTCCTCTGTGCATTTTGATCTGTCCATGAAGCAAGATATCCATGAATATTCAGATTACCAACGATCGAGGATCGCTCCAACGATCTTCGATGCAAAGTATGGGGGTATCAGTTGTGATAATATGTACTTTACTGATGGGTCCACTATAAACGAGTTCACAGCATTTGGAGTGTTCAACAAAATTTTCAGCACCTCCCATAGTCTTCAGTTTCCTTGCTCAGTGTATATTGCTGAATTGGCAGCGATACACTGGGCGCTGGACAGCGTCGCCTCACGACCTGTTGAACACTATTACATTGTAACGGATAGTCTTAGCTCCGTCGAAGCTATCCGTTCAGTGAGGCCGGAAAAGCACTCGCCGTACTTCCTTGAGAGAATACGAGAAATTTTGAGTGCTTTATCCAGACGCTGTTATGTCATTACCTTTGTGTGGGTCCCTTCTCATTGCTCAATTCCGGGTAATGAGAGGGCTGACTCATTAGCAAAGGTAGGTGCGATTGAAGGCGATATTTATCAGCGTCAAATCGCCTTCAGTGAATTTTACTCTTTAGTCCGTAAAAATACCATCGCTAACTGGCAACGCAAATGGAACGAAGATGAATTGGGCCGGTGGCTTCACTCGATTATCCCTAAGGTTAGCCTCAATCCGTGGTTCAAAAGTCTGGACTTGAGTCGGGACTTTATTCGCACCTTCTCCCGACTCATGTCCAATCACTGTTCGTTAGACGCGCTACTCTTTCGTTTCAATCTGGCCGGCAGCAATATCTGCGTTTGTGGCCGAGGTTACCACGACATCGAACACGTTGTTTGGTCGTGTGAGGTGTATCTTGTTGCCAGATCGAATTTAGAGAACTCCCTTCGGGCTAGAGGAAGGCAGCCCAATGTGCCGGTGAGAGATGTGTTGGCTCGGTTAGACCTTGATTACATGTCCCAAATATATGTTTTCCTTAAATCTATCGATGTTCGTGTGTGATTATCCTTATATCCTTATACCCTCCATTTCTTCCTTTGTGAGTAATTGGTCCGCTTGCTATAAACAGGAGAATGAAATGTAAATTCACAATAGATGTACGAATAGATTTAAGAATTGAGTGTGTGTGATTATCAACATTGTAATAATTTCCTTATACCCCATCCTTTTCCTGAAAAAAATATGTCACCCTTCTAATCTCGAGTCCACCGCGAGTAATTGGTTTCCCACATTACTAACCATAGATTTAAGAAAATTGTTCATATATATAGTTTTATGAATATATTTAAGATTTCGGCTCCTTTAAACTTATGTAACTGAGCCTGTAAAAATAAACGAATTTATAAAAAAAAATACCCTAAAATTGTCCATTTAGGAACAAAAGTCATTTTTTGATACTTATAAAAAATAAATCAACGATGCTCAAATGATAAAATGGTCTTCTAATTATCTATATTTACGTAGCATTGACTAGAGTAACGAAAAGATTGAAAATCCCATCATTGCATCATTGCTCATCATTGTACTTTGGATAAGCGTTTCTTCATTCTTCAGAATTTGATGTGTTTTTTGAGCAATTTAAACACAATCTTAACTTGTACTCGTCTTCAGCAAGCTATAATAATATTCTTCTCCAAGTGGTCCTTTCTTGTAGTTGATTCCCGATTTTCACACCATCTGGAATCGGGTACAGACTCAGTGACCAATAGATGATTTTCAGCTTACACCGCTTTTGATTTCAGGTTGTCAACATACTGCCGATAAGCAGAGACTGTACTGTTTATCTTCCCAGCTTTAGAGTTTTATCTTCAATGGCTCTTTCGATTCAATTGCCGAATTACGATAAGAAATTATCGCGACCTTTGAAGGCCTGACGTCGCATTCGTTCCGTAATCATATGAAACATCGCGCCGATTTTTGGACTGTGATAAGCTGAGAAACCTTCAACGCTAATCATGATTTATTGTGTTGTTAATATTTATCATGTATAACACGTTTTTACACAAAATGCTTAACAGTTATGTACATCAGCTACGCAATAAAAATAAGCTTACCTTCTTTTGTCGGTGACATTTTTTCTATGTTAAAATAGTGTTGCTCATTTTTTGCTTTGTTTCAACCGTTTAAAATAATTATAAACTCTTCTATCACAAGCATTACTTTGATTCACCAATACGCTTGATGAACCTGTTTGTTTTAATAAAATCCATACGTTTCTGCATTTGTAAAAAATGCCATAGACATTACAATATCACTAAACCTTCTCGTTGGTCTAATACTATGAATTAGTCTTACAGCTAAAACACCTGGAACAACGTGGCCTATCAGCTCTGCAACGATGCCTTCTTCTAAAGCACATTTTAAAATTCGAGAGAGCAGATTCAATGCCCCTTGTGATGGTTGTTCTGACAGTAAACGTATAGCTTATTGCGTTGCACTCACGGCCTTTCTTTTAGTATTTGTACTTATTTGCTAAATATCTCACGGGGATTCAGAGTTCCAGCGAGGACCCTTTTACTGGTTGAGTGTGTACGAATTTTTCGAACCCTTCTGCGGCAGATCGGTTTGAACCATCGTAACGATTCTATCGTGACTTGCGTCGAACCCAATGTTGTCGATGCCGTTCGCGCTCGTTCGATGATTACCGTTGACCATGGGAGACGATTGCTGCTTAGCAAGTGACCCTTCAACCGAATGACGGATGCCGTAGGTGAAATAGATGAAATATCCGATCACCAGCCAAATGCTGAACCGTATCCACGTTCCGGCGTCCAGTTGGAACATCAAATATAAATTGAAGAACACACTCAACATTGGCAGTAATGGAACGAGAGGAACTTTAAAGGTGAGCTCTGTTTTATCGGTCGGCTGACAGGCAGTGATAATAATCAAAAGGAGCATGATTCCACCCAAGATACTGAGAGCGACTATGACCCCTGGATATTGGTTTGCTACACTGTCTGTAGCAAACACTAAAATACCACAAGTTGCGCAAACTAAGATTGCTGGAATGAAATAAAAATAAAGCTTAAAAGGTGCATTCAGGGTCACAAATCTTTGATTGAACTTACCGAATATACAGACACCTATTTTAACAATACTGGACGATACTAGCGAGGGATTCGTTTGTCTCGAAGTGTTGAACAATTGCTTGAACAGATTCGGTATGGTTACACTGTATTCAGCGGATTCCAGGAGGGTTTGGTCCTCGTATCTCAGCACGAGAACGCTTACTGCTACAATCGTGTAAGCCAGAAGCGTCCCAATCGACATCATGTCAATCAACTGTTGAAGGTTGAAGAGTAAGGCCATCGTTGCTGCCAGCAGTCCGGCCAGAAGTGTAGACATAACAGGAGTTTGAGTTTTCGGATGAACCGTTCGGAGCTTTTTATAAATGATACCGTCGGAGGACATCGCATAGAGAACACGTGGCAGTGGAAACATGGCACCGAGAAGACTAGTACAGAGGGCAAATATAGCACCAATCGAAACGATCCATTTAATTTCGTGCCATTCCAACTGCTCGAAAAGATGGGGGAAAGGTGCTTCCGGATTCTGCAGATAGTACGGTAGAGCCATGGTCAACACAGTGGAGATTCCAAAGTAAGCGAGGAAAATAATGATCAACGAGATCACAATCGCTAGCGGAATGTTACGGCTAGGGTTTTTCGCTTCCTCTCCGGTTGTGGCTATGCAGTCAAACCCAACGAAACCGTAGAAACATTTCGCTGCTCCAGCCATTATACCAGCGAATCCATACGGTGCGAAACCTCCCACTCCAGCTTCGATACCCTCCGGAATGTCTTCTGGTTGAATTCTCCAGTTTGCGGGATCACCTGAGGATTGACAAATAATGATCTTTGAATAGGATAAATAAATAAAATTGATGCTATAAAACTACGCACTGTTTATGCCCCCGGCGACCAGCACGATGGCGATAACGCAAAGATTCACTCCGGTGAAGATGTTGTTCAGCAGGGTCGATTCCTTGACACCGTACGCCAGCAATCCCGCCAGGATCAAAACCGCGACGAAGGAAAAGAAGTCCGGATAATCCGACAGGAATTCCACGTTCATTCCCATCGTCTCCCGAAGCGCGTTGCTCATTTTGTTGCCCGTCAGGGCATCTATGTAGCCACTCATGCCGCGGGCCACACTTGATGTTCCTGTGAAAAAAATTCACGTCGATATATTCGTTGTTAAAATGTATAATGAATATTTATTTACACATTATTCGTGATTCAATCAATTCAGTTCAAACCGAATTGTATTTAATACGATACGAGTTTACATCATGCTTGAAAAATGGCGAAAATAAACATTTTTAGGTACTGCTGTTTCAAATGACATGACCTTTTCCAACAAAACTCACGCCTGAGCCAGTTGTTTTGAACAATTGTACTTTTTTCCAATTAGAGGAATTGAAGAAGATTGCTATATGAATGGTATGGCATTTTCACCTTTCGATTCGATTCAATTAATCTTTTTTTTCAAACCTAATGTTGGATATTTCGTTGACGAGTCATAATGCGTTTCCCAGCACTTCCTATAGTCAGGTGTCTGTGTAATGTTTATTTCACACGCATAGAACGTCCAATGGCCGATAAGCTTGGGGGTAACATTGAAATCATTGCAATAAGCGTGATGTAGCGAGGATATAGAAAATCTTAAAGCAGGGTCCAGACCGATCGTTCTGCTCCATTTTGAAGCAATGAGATGCATTGAAGTAGGAAGTAGCTTTGACTGCCCATGTTTGTATAGGAGACGTAAGCGACAAAATGAACAAAATCGACTTCTTCGCCGTTTTGCATTCTACGCAATGTAATACGTTTGTTCAACATGCAAACAAACATTTGAGCAATTCTGAAAAAAAAACCTTTTCGAAATATCACTGTTTGTCCGCATAACAGACGTAGTTCCATACAGCTTTCATACATCGCTCGATTAAGATAATACAATTATCAGTATTATGTGCTATAGGCTAAATCTACATTTGAATCACATTCTTTGTAGAGTCCAAACATGTCTGTCACGATAGTGTCTTATAACTTAGTGTTTCCTAATAGATGAACATAAGAATCCATTGAAACACTGCTCATATAATTTCTATTTTCTGTACACTGCACTACACACGTATATTGGAAGATTTTCGAGGATGAAAAAATCAAAACTTTGAGCGTTTTGAGGCACCCCTAAACCATGTCCGATTGAGCTGAACCTTTGCACAGGTCATTTTTTGGGCCAATAAACAAAATGTACATGGTCGGTTCGATGATGAAATTTTTTCCATACATCCTAATGTACCTTAATGCCGTCTTTTTAATATATCTCTAGATACCTTTTTTTAAATTGAATTATAATTTATTATTTCACTATTTTTAGGGTTTTTATTCGATCACAAATATATTTTCATATATATTTTCTGTCTAGCTCTCTGCATGAGGGTGTTCAACCTTTTTTCCCAATTTATTCATTTATGCCGTGGGAGGAGACAAAGCCTCAAACAACCCGAACAAACAAGTGACCTGTCACAAATTTCAAATAGAAACAGAAATTGCTCTCTTGGTAGCCATTTGACCATAGTTTTCTGCGAATTTAAGGAATTTCTCGTGAAATTCAATTTATTCGACTTGATATCTTCCAATACCGCCGAATAAAGGGTGTGTCACATCAAATTGCATCACGGAAAAAACGCTGTAGAAATTTAATTTTTAGGAATTATATCTTCAGCTTTCGCTTTAAAATCAGATAAGAGTGTATAGATCAAGTTGGCCATGCTTCACTGTCAATTTTTCGTAAATTTGAAAAAAATGTCGTCGAACGAAAAAGAGCGTCGTGAATTAATCCTGTGCACTCCTTTCGAGAATCCGGAGTTGTCACATCGGGACATCGGTAAGATGCTGGGAATCGTCCAATCCACTGTCAGCAGAGTACTAAAACGATACTTCGAGAACCTAACCATCGACCGGAAGGTGAAGAACGGCAAAAATGGATGCTCCGTCAGTGAAAAAGATCACAAGCGCGTAGTTAAGCAGTTTAGACGTGATCCGAGAAGTTCGGTCCGGGATGTCGCCAATAAGCTGAATTTGTCAAGTTCATTCGTCCAGCGGACCAAGCAGTGGGAGGGCCTGCGTACATACAAGGTTCAGAAGGCTCCTAACCGCGACGAAAGGCAAAACATGGTGGGGAAGACGCGAGCCCGGAAGCTGTACACCGAAATGCTGACGAAGCCGCATTGCCTGGTAATGTACGACGAAACCTATGTCAAAGCGGACTTTCGTCAGCTGCCGGGCCTGTTGTTCTTCTCCGCAGAGGACAAATTCAGCGTTCCGGAGGAGATTCGCATACAGAAACTATCCAAGTTTGCCAAAAAGTACATGGTGTGGCAAGCGATCTGCTCTTGCGGAAAGCGGAGCGCCCCCTTCGTGATGACCGGCACGGTAAACGGGCAGGTTTACCTTAAGGAGTGCCTACAGAAGCGCTTACTACCACTATTGAAGCTGCACGAGGACCCGACCATCTTCTGGCTGGATCTCGCTTCGTGCCACTATTCAAAGGACGTGTTGGAGTGGTACGAAGCCAACGGGGTCACCTTCGTGCCAAAGGAAATGAACCCGCCCAACGCGCCGGAGCTTCGCCCAATAGAGAAATATTGGGCGATTATGAAGCAGGCCCTCCGGAAGAACCCAAAAGTTGTCAAATCGGAGGCGGACTTCAAAAGAAAATGGATTTCTGTTAAAAAAAAACTACAACCTGACGTTGTACAGAACCTTATGGACGGGGTAAAGAGGAAGGTACGAGCATACGGGCTTGGACCCAAAAGTTGTCAAATCGGAGGCGGACTTCAAAAGAAAATGGATTTCTGTTAAAAAAAAACTACAACCTGACGTTGTACAGAACCTTATGGACGGGGTAAAGAGGAAGGTACGAGCATACGGGCTTGGGCTCGAAGTATGAAAAATGGAAAATGCCAAAAGTTGTTTAATAGTTTTTATTTTACTGTCTAAAATTTTCAAAAGGATCGGCCTACTGGGCGAATTTCTACAGCGTTTTTTCCGTGATGCAATTTGATGTGACACACCCTTTAATCAGTTTGGAACAAATACTTCATTATTCAAAGTGTTCATACGTTTTTGTGCGTATGAAAAAATGTAAGGGGTTGTGTCTAGGACACGACCGCGTCGTAGAACTACGGAACTATTCTATTCAATCAATCATCACTTCGGATATTATTTTAGAATGCATCGAAATTTTTGAAAAAACTTGTTAGTGATTGATTGATTTGTACAGTAGTATTTTGCTATGAATGGTCAAATAGTTTTTCAATGGACATAAGATTCCAAACGTTTTGGCAATTTTCTTGATGACATTGTCAATGTGAGTATTGAACTTGAGTTTGTCATCAATAATTACGCCAAGATATTTAATTTCTCGAACGAGATCAGTAGTCTCATTCAGTATTTTTTTAAAAGCAATTCAGTTCATTTTTTATTAAATTCAGTATTCCATCTTCCGAATGGGATTCCGAATCCTCGTGGTCAGCTGCTTGGTGTCCGTGGCCCGTCAATTATTATTGTACACCAGGGCACTGAGGAAGCCTCGACCGGACGGTACTGGGGCAAGTTGGTCGGGTTCCGTTCCTTGGGTACATACGGTATCTATTTTTTCCTCGAGGAGTTATAGGAAGACGCCTTGTCCGGCCAGAAAACGTACTTCTCATTAGAATGATGCTCCTCTGAGCACGGAACCAGAATCTTCTCCAGGCCCTGGTACACCTTCTGGTTGATGGCAAGTTCGCCCGGCTTGGTAAACCGGGGCTTTGAAATCCCTTTGTCAGAGATTGCAGTATACAGCATAACTTTTTTCTCAAACGTATGCTTGTATTCGTACTTCACCCCGGGTGGTGTAGACGCCTTATGGTATAGTACCAGCCATTTCCAGGAATGTGGGACTTTGATAGCGGAAAATAACTCTCGTCGTCCAGCACGAACGACGTCTCGCGAGAATTCTTCGTCATCCACCAGTACTGAGATTTCACGGTCCGACAGCCGATGCCCTCCTGTTTCAAGGTTCTGTGGATGTAGGAATGAGAGCAGCGAAATTTTTGGCCGGCGTCACGCAAACTCGTACCGTCCTTGTTATCGAACAGCTTTTTCAGAGATTTCTTCTTCTTTTTCGTCATGATCTTCGCCGGACGGCCACTACCGGTCTTCCGCTCGACGTTACGGGATGCCAACATAGGTAAGCAGTGCTCACCGGCACATTTTCGTCCCGAAAGTGGTCAACTGTAAACTTTTTCTCTTGACGTTCACGCGTTTTGAAGAACCGTACAACGCGCACGCGGACTGCTTGTTCATTCGACGGCATCTTTGATCGTACTGACATCACCCGAGCGAAAAACAAAACGAGCAACCCGTTTCTAGGGAGCCCAGAGAGCAATTTTACAGAAGGGTATTGAAATCATTCTCATATTTTATTGAACACCTGTTATATGTGTGTCAAATCAGTATTAGAAATAAATGATGTCCGCTCATTGTGCTGTGTTTACTATCTCGCTCGCGACTGTGATTTCCATTCCGTTCCATATTTGGTTTTAGGAGGCCCTAAACTTCTTCAGTTCACTTGCCTCTGGCCCTGAGAAAGGCCCTTGTGAAAAGAACTCTAAAGTATACTCCTCCTTCACCTGTTTAGAGACGGACGATTCATTTTCGTTCGACGCTCGCCGGCAACAATGTTGCTTCGATGACCACCAAACGAGGAGAGGTGTGATTGCAAATCGCGGACGGCTTATTTATACCAAATAAGTTGAAAGAATGTATTAGTTGCTCGTGCTTGACGGTACAGAAAGGTAAGCACACACATCGGCAGAACAAATGTATGAGAAAATGGAAATGCTTTCAGTTTTCATTAATTTAAACTGTTTATGGATTAGGGAATTGTAATGTATATCATATCAAAACTTAGAGAGTTTCAAATCCGATTGGTATGCAAATCATTAGAATTCGCTCGCAATTAAAATAGTTATCGCCGTTAACTTTATTTCACAAAACGAGACCTGTTTTCTGATTGGCACCCTTCCTGAAAGACGTAGTTCTACATCAAAATCCAAATCGAAATGGATAATGATGGATAATGAGTTCATGTATTTTGATATCAGCATTAAAGAAGCACCCTGGATTAGACGAAGAGTTGCGCAGCGAGTAGTATGGACTAGAATTGGGCGATCTCTATAGATCAATCTTGACGAATCGATTTTCTGAACGGGGTAGGAATCGATTCACTGATTAAATCGGTACCAAAGAATCGATGTTTCTAAAATCAAAAGCCTTTCTCTAATTTATCTACTTATTCTATACTAGCCGACCCGGCGAACTTCGTCCGCCCTCAATTGATATTTTGATTTGAATAATTTGGAGCACTCATGTTCCCCTGGAAATTACATTTCTGTGCCTGATCTCATGCATGGTATGCCATTTCTATCTGACGTAAGACTACGTCTTTCATTTCTATACTGGGTGTAAGTTCAAAGTTTCCAAAACGAGAGCGTTACGAAGCAACAAGATTTTGAGTGTCAAGTTTTTGAGTGTTATGGTATGATAAACACTTCATTAAAAATATAAAATGTCTACGCGCGGTATGTTTGTTACTTATTGATCCAAAACCTTGTTTCAATAGCTTTAAAAACAGGCTATTGGAATCACACAAATATGTATATAAACGAGTGCCCGTTAGGGAACCCACACAGTTATAATTACGCAGCAGTTGGAGCATCTTATCGATGTTGTGGTGAAACTAACTTCGTTCACATGGCAGCACTGATGAACGGTGTCTCCAAGAGCCTGTTTGTGCACACAAACGGCATCGGTGCGTCGGCTTTGGCCCCCTAAGGCCAAAAGAAAATCCACCGGAAAGAGGAATAGTACCACTAAGAAGGGGACCAGAATAGCACCAGCATCGAAAAGGCTTGAAGCATTGAAGACAGCCGTCACACAAACATGCGTAACAAATGCTGACAAATTATCTGCCGCTGCTACCGAGAAGAGGGGCCTTAATTCCCTCTACTATTCTCAATCTTGCTTTGCTAGCCGTGTCTTGCATCACCTGCATATCAATCATGACTGTGATGGAATTTCAAGCAGGTACCAATATTTACAGATTTCTGTGATTTCAAAAATTTGTTGTTGTTGTTGTCTTGATATAGAGATACTTAAAACTTCTTCAATTCATTCGACCCTATAATTGGTTGCTTGCAAGGCATATAATTCGTAGACATTTTATCGTTCGAATGAAGTAATAATCATGTAACTTCGTTCAGTCGACAAAGAGGTGTTGACACTCAAAACCTTGTGCCTAAACCATCGATGGTCCTACGTCAACCTTCTGGTTATACCACAGATACAACCCTCTTCCTGTTTTTTTACATACAAACATTTTAAAACTGTTGAAAAATGTGCTTTTATTTGTTCATTTCACCCTTCAGCACACGAAAAAGCAATTTTTCTGCCGAAGATGGTATGTATTCTGCCAACGCTCTTCCGGTTAGACGTAGTCCTACGTCAAAAAAAGGACGCATTTTTCCTGACAGTGAAATACAAACCAGCTGTCAGTTTTACCCTCAATGGATTTGAAATTTACAAACAAAGCTTTTGAGCAACGAATGTCTGTTTTACCCTAATTTCCCCTGCACTGAAAAACAAATCAACAATAAGTTTTCCCTAAGATCGAAAAAATTTAAGGAAAAAAAATAGATTTCCGCGATTAGAATTAGAAATTATCGATCTTCTAAATATCGAATCAAGATCATCCAATCCTAATCAACACAATGCACATGATATGATGAGGAGTATTCGAAGAAATATTTACGTAATAATTATGAAAAAGAATTAATATGTCTCGTGCGCTAACGCTAAGTGAGTCTCATCAGTTAACTAAACGAAGGAGGGACAACGAAACTAAATGCTGGAATCAACGAAGCACACATTCGTACTGTAAATTGTAGACTGTAAATTAGAACAGATATTAGAATATACATTGTTATGTCTTTTCTGAGGCGAGTACTTGGAATGCAAATGAAGCCAAGCTACAGTTCGAAGCAAGATCATTAAAATACATCGTGCTGAATTCGCTATATTCCGCGAATAGGAAACGCAAATGATTGTGAAAGCTACTTCACCCCCGCATGGTTAGTAGAACACGGTCATCGCAACCGAACCGGCCAAAACGAAAGACTTCAACAGCAATACGCGTAAGGAAACTTGCTGTCTCATTGTCATTCGCACACGGCAAGCAACTATTAAATTTCAATCGCCATACTGTTCAGTAGCATCTCTCATCATTATCATCATCCGTTCACCTTCGCACCAATATTCCCCCTCGTACTCACCGATCACATACTCCAAGATCAAATTCCATCCAATGGTGAAGGCAGCAAACTCGCCGATACTGACATAGCTATAGATGTAGGCAGATCCAGCTTTCGGGACTCGAGCGGCAAACTCCGCGTAGCAGAGAGCCGCAATCGCGGACGCCACGGCTGCTACCAGAAACGATATTACCACCGCAGGACCAGCCTGCTCGTAGGCCACCGATCCGGCCAGCACGTACACCCCGAGACCAAGGGTGCTTCCCACCCCGAGGCCGACCAGGTCTACCACCGTAAGGACACGTGCCAGCTGGGAATCACTTCCGTCGTCTTCGTTGCGTTTTTTGCGCGTGAGTGCATTCCAAAAGCGATCCAACCCGTTGCCTCGGCGCATGATGATCCGCTCGCGGACAGCTGTTTATATTATGGTAATGTAATGGGCCACAGCTGGTTGTTCGACGGGGATTTTGCGGTTCGCGGTTCGCGCTGTGAATTACAAATAAAGGAGGTAGAGATTATTGCAGCGCGTATGTAGAACTACTCGGTAATAAATTTTACATTCACTCGGAGACTCAATGAGACGTAGCTGATGATCGTTCGAAAGGTTGCTGAAGTGGTACGAATGTCTGAGTTCCTTTATCTAGGTTAAGAACGTCAATGTTCATATTCGTAATTTTGTTGGTGGTTATTAATTCTTCCCGGTTATTTTTGCGGTCTGGGAAAACCCTTATGTTCTTCGCTTGAAACATCATTACATGTTTCACGAAAAACACCTCAAACCTAAAAATCGGCTGTTGAATGACAAACGTAAATGTGATTATTCGAATCTAATTGAGCCTATAGTCGGCGTCCGGAGCACTTTGGCCCTCGGCTAGGACAATTTCAATGACGCATCGCACTTTGGCCAACGACATTGTTGACTACCACTTTTCTACGATTGGCTTGTGCAAGAGACCAGTTGTATGTGTCAAAAAGAGAGTGGAATTTCCCGCTTCATTTGGGGTTTGTTCGCTCGCCGCATCTGAAATTCCTAAGCGTCAACAATATAGAGTGGAAAATTACTGCAGAGCTGCATAGTTAAATTGTGGCATCACAATGCTTTTGCTAACATCGTTGAATAAAACTATAGATCCATCATGGGGAGCGCCAAATTCCAACTAGTCGGGCGCTGTTGCGCTGTTGAGGTGAAAGACTTCGATTGAAGAAATGTTAATGAAATCGTATCTTCACCCCGGTGGGTCTTGAAAAATGCATCACATTTTTCCCCACGCTGCTATTGGTGAAGGCTGACAGATTGTTGCACCGTCGTATGACTTGAACTTAAGAGTAATCTCACCCATTCATCTGGGCACTCGATGCATCGCTACCGCTGCTGCTGCTGCCATTAACAACACGGTACGGACTGTATTTGTTTTCATCAGCCAAGGTCGGTCATCACCTGTTTTGTGTTATCTTTTTTCGATTTCAACTTCCCATAGTTCATTCATAATTCAAGGTTGTTCACGTTGCATGCGTGAAGGTGGGGAGCGAGACATGAAAATAATACAGTTTCGAGTCATTCGTCGATCCGCTATCATATTTGTTTTGATTCATGCTTCTTTCGGTGCGTGGGTGTTTATTTTCACGTTTGTTGACACAATAATAAAATTCAAATTAACATATTCTGAAGGATCATTGATTCGATATCATTTTTGGCGTGAACATTGAATTAGGCGAAAACAGATGAACTGAGTCAGAACAATAATAATTCTCGTATGCATATTTGTTGTGCATGCGACGAAATTTTCAATAACCATTCCACAATATGATGTTTCGATTAGTTTAGATTACAGAGACTCGATAGAACCATAATTTGGAGCCATCAAAGTGATTGATAGTTCGAGAGGAGGAATATCCAACATACATGAAACGGAAATAAAGTTGCCATTGTGTATTTTCAGGCTTTATTGGCATTTATTTGAAGAAGATGGTATTATTAAATGAAAAAAACTCCAAAAAATATGTTTTCTTCGTTTCTATTATGTTTTAATAGTCATCTATTTCAGCCTCCTCAAAACAGAGTAATTTTTGATACTCCAACACAAATAACGAAATTCGAATGTTTCTCTTTTTTTTCATGGAAGTATAAAGAGCTATAAAATAACATAAAAATGTATTAATCGATTGTGGTTTCATTGGAATTAGAATCAGAACATAGCATAACTGCATGCTCGAAACAAACATATTTTTCATGCAGTTGTTGCGTGTTTTTCGAGACTTTTATCGAAGAGAAGAATGTATAACGACCTTCTAGATAATCACCAGATGATAAAGTTTTTGGAATATAAAGTTTGCATATTTCTAATATCCTTTGTCTCTGAATTCTTGGTAAACTAAGAATAAATACCTTTTTTTTGATGGGGCATAAAAAGATGATATAAAAGGATTTCTAGGAACTTCCTTTTCATTTTCTTGTTTTCTTGTCAATATTGTTCATTATAAAAAAAAAATTCCCCGAAACTGTAACTATTAAAAATTACCATAAGCCACCGATTAGTTTATAGTTTACTGTTCACAATTCTTCCACAAGTGAAATTATTTCACAAGTGTGTATATGTATGACCATTATATTCAGTGAATAACTATACGAAAGTCAAACATTTATATTTTGATTTTGAACGTATGAATCTAACGACGAATAGTTAATATATGGATCCGTTCAATCCACTTACAAAAGGGACAGAAATCAAATAAGAATAGTCCGGTAATGATCTTATGCATTATATTCAATAAAAATTCTACGCCACTAACATTTCATTCAACCACATTCTAGAATATGAAAAAAGGCACTTGTCCAAAAAAGTTACTCCTATACTCGCGTCGGTGTGTCCGACCGAAAGTGTTAAAAAAGTGGCACACATCCCCTTTGTACCAACACATGCGATACGCTAAACGATGACGAACGACGAATAACGAAGCTAGAGAGAATCGCAAAGTATTAGTGTTGATATTTTCTGAGAAATGAACGAATTATTGATTTCTCGGTCTGACAGACCAATGCGCGAGTATAGGAGTGTTAAGAAAAAACTATAAACGGTACATGACAAATAAAAAAAAAGCAGACTATAGATATGAAAATCAAGACGTAATTGCGATTGATTATTTAGTGACTCATCTAGAGTGTGAATACGATCTCAAACATTGCTCTCAAATCGATATCAACAATCTCAGCGATGGGTACAATCAGCGCGAGTCACAAATCAAAGAAAAGCCGTATATACCAAAAATTACACCAAAAATTTCCATGACAAACGAGATTAAAATTCGATCACGGTTTCTCGATGGTTGACAAAACTCGGCCATAATCTATATCGGAATCTATCGGGATGTCAGCATCTTCCAAGACCTTTTCGGTTGACAGTTAAACAAACTATTATTGTTATTGTCAGTAACGCACAGTACCGGTACTCTTGAATGAATGGATCTACGCACATGGCTTCGAGACTGTTTCACCGTAGGATTATAAACTCTATGAAACTTCTTATAAGGACTACTGGAGTATCTCAAAGGTGGCGAACAACAGCATATCAGAGACCACTGTCGAATTCGACAAGCAGAGTTGATAAACGAATGATTTAGATCCCGCGGTTATTCTGCAACAAATCATACGACAAAACGTGGATTGAAACGAGAAAAGTTGTACACGATTGTTTTAATAAGAGCCTGAGACTCTAACAAAAGGTCTCGTATATACAGCTGTCAAGTAATAGCCACTAACGCAGTGCCGTAGCGCAATGCATATACCCAATGCGAATCAGTTGCTCATAAAATTGTCACTCGAAATGCAAATGCAGTGAACAATCAATGCATCATGTGAACGAACACTGTATATTGTAATATACAGTAATATTGTAATATTGGGGACTAATCGGAGAGACGTAGGACTACATATACTATTATTTTACTTCAGTAGAGCTCTTCAGTAGACTGCCGTAATCTCGCAAATTGACGAAGCGCCAGAGGGGAGAATTTCAGCACGAGGCTTTTCTGGAAATTACATGTATAATTAGCATACGCGTGCGTTACGATAATCTGATCTGTATAAAATGTGTACACTTGATGGAAAATTATTGATTTTTGAGAAAATGCAGTTTTATTTAACCTATTAGCTGACCCGGCAAACTTCGTCCCGCCCAAAATTTGTTTTTTGTTATCATGTTTGTTTTATGTTTATCAATGTTACATTCTCTTACTATGAGCAAGTTCATGGGTTCAATCGCAGAACTATTCATTGGTTGATCTTTTAATCGACCCCGTTGAATTTACCTTTTACTATAAAATTCCTAGTATTTCTAACAAAACTCATCATTATAATATCAGATTATTTTCAGACACAATTCTCGTTCAAGATTTCTCAAGTCAACGCGGATGGAAATCGAATATCAGTGAAAACGTGTGACTTATCGCCATACAGGGTTTGTCTGGAAATTGCAAAGAACGAAAAAAGCATTCAGTTTCCAGCGATACCTTTGCGTTTGTTTCCGATCTCATGGAGAGTGCGGACATAGTGCTCCATCTTTCCGAACCGGCACCACCACGCTCGCTACATTGTATGGTCGGTCACAAAAAATGAGGCTCATAACTTTCCGGGCAAACCCCGTAAACCAGAGGCTTCACAATAGTCACACAAAAGATCTTATTGAAACCAGGGCCCTGGCAACCCTATCCAAACCACCACAAATTGAGAATAGGCAGCCAACAAGTTTATTGTTTATTGTTTGGAATCAATATTGATGTAAATATATTCAGCATTTGCAGCTGCTTGTAGCCAATGATTTCGTTGGGTAATTTTCTTCAGAAAACAATATCCGAATACATCCGGAAACTTTGTTTGGTGATTTGCAATTCGAATTACTGTTGCAGGATCGCACGATGCACTCAATTCTTACTTTTAGGTTATGATTGGTACGATCATTATTTTGTATGCTGGCTACGAAGATATGACGACTGAACTCCTTCAAATAAAGGGAACTCAATTATGATCCAAAAAAGCGTTTATCATGTACTTGTAGCGGCCACCATTGATTGTTGCGTTCTGGTCGTTTCTAAAAGAAAACGAACCAATAATACTTTTTTCTGGATGTTTCGACAATTGCACGAGGGTTCTCTTCACTTCAAGAATGTCAGTTTCAAATGTTTAATTTATCCAATCCCACGATAGCTACGTTATCTGACAAGTTCTAGTTAGATCCATAAGAACCTTAATCGTCTCCAGTTCAGATCGATTGGAAGATATTGAAGCAATTACTAAGAGAAAACTGAAATGTCACTCGAATGATAACTTTAATGTTGTTCCATTTTTTTCCTCTATCCATGTCATAGTTCGAAAATCGTCTATCTATCTCTATCCATGTCATAGTTCGAAAATCGTGATAAAGTATATCAGCTTTAGAAAACATAACATTGTAAGGCGTTATTCAGCGGTGGCTCATTTCACCCCCAAACAACAAAATAATTTCGAATGCGAATTAATCGATGAAATCAAACAAAATTGATGTTTACCTCTGCTAGAATATGTGAACAGTCGTTCAAACTGGTTGTTTGTCGAAGATATCTGGTCGGATAAAAAAAATTTCAAAGTAAATTCCTTAAATACGATACGCGCAGAATATCATCCGAATTGCTACCGTGAGAGCAATTTCTGTTTTATCTATTATTTTCAAAAACAAAATATTTGGATTCTAAAGACAACGAACATGACTTTGTATGACTGTCGATTACCAATTTATCATTTCCGTTGCCCAGCTAGAGGCCTGACACGCAGGCCCAAATTATGTCCTTTTGTAAGGATTGGAGAACGGTCGAGCTGTATCAAATCAAGTGGGCGAAACCACTACTGGGTTTTCTCATCACAGGGAATGATCAACAACAACCCAGACTGGCACGGCCATCTGGGAAACAAAAATGCACTTAAAAAAACTATGAACATTTACCTCGAAACAGAATAACGAGAAATCTTAATGAAAATAAATGAACGATCACAGGCTTACATTTATATTCATGTCTTTTACTCCTAATCTAACAATGACGACAAACACTCTGGGTGGACTACAGATTTCATATTATCTACATTTATTTGTACATTTAACTTTGCTTAGATCTAAGGGACAAAACAGGGTACCTGAGGACTGCGATGAGGACACAAATTTCCTCACCCACTCCTTGTAGTTTTCTGGATGCGGATTGCCGCCGGTTGGTAGCTTCCAGCGGGTCCGTTGAAGGCGCAATGGTAACGGCGCAGCCTTATCTCTGACGCGTTTTGGTTTGCCGGATTTCGCCAAGAGGAATTTCCCTATTTTAGCAATTTATTCACAGTTAGAAAATGTCCCTAAATTAGACAATATTCGTACATGTAGTCGCTTATTGCTCTTTTAAAATTGAACGATTTCTTAACGGTTAGGAACAATGTTCACACTGAAAACCATTCAAATTATAATCACAAAACTTCACGTTATACAATTAAAGCTTACAATTTACGCTCGCGGACAAAAAGGACAATGTTTCCGTGACGTCGGACAGTTCTTGGCAAAATGGTCGAAGAACATTATGGTCCTCAGATAAACCGCAGGGTATCTCGCGATTCAAAGCTCAAGCTCAGCCGAAGACAATTTCCCCAAAGCATCCCCTTGTGTGCATCTTGCTCCGACTAACTGACGTTGAATAGGACCTTCTCATTCCCCTCTCCAAACTAAGAGCCACGAAAGTAAGCGCTGCGTGAACTGACACTCATTGGCCGAACAACTTTGACGATTGAGCTTTCGCCCTGCTCCAGGGAGGTGGGATGGGAAATCTAAGCTCTTAAGTATACTTTCTGGAGTATCTTAGAATACTTTCAGTTGTGACTTAGTGGAGGTACACTGAGAATGTTTGAGTGTGAGTATTCGAATTTAAATGTGACCTTATTAATGATTCCTAATTATCCCATCCAATAAATAAATAACTATATATATATATATATATATATATATATATATATATATATATATATATATATATATATATATATATATATATATATAAATAATATAAACTATAAACACACAAAAATATTTTAAATATAAATAACAAATAATCCGAAAATATAACATGATGAAAACAGTTGTGGCAACTGTTACAATGTGTCATTGAATTGTGAATGCAAACAGCTTTGAATTGTCGTCATCTACATATATTATTACAATATATTTTAATTCGAATGCTGCAGCATTATAATCCAAGATGATCGAGAGGAATTACAAGTTCAATTGCAATTCATTGAACTTGGAATGAAAATACATTGCTAAGTTCATCGTAGCTTCAGTGACCGTGTGCTTGAAGACATTAATGCTCTTTATTATAATTATAGAATAATTGATATTTATTTATTTGCGCGAGTGCTTATTTCGAATCAGTTGAATAGAGCATGAAAACGCTTATCATTGCTTATCACGCCATGGTGGGAGCCTCGGAGCTAATTCTCGTTCAGGATAGAGGATTGTTCTATCAATAGAATTCTATCTACTTGCGCTTGTGCACATGTATCTAGCTACGTGTTTTTGCCAATGCTGCGTTTTGCGTTGTAAGGTTAATGAGGTGCGTTGATTGGGTGAGAGCTACGGGGCCAAATTTCTGTTGGGATATTTCTTCAATCACCGATCATTACAGAGTTCACAAGGTAACGATTTTCGACTTCGTTGATGCTATTACAGTAATCACATTTAATGCGACATTTTGCTAATTGGACTGACCTGTAATGCGACACATTTAATTGGACCTTTTCACCTGTAGGGGAACCCGGGGCAAGAGTGCCCATCTGATTATTTTGCCTATTTCTATCTTTTACAATTATTTGACTACAGAACTTTGTTTTATACAGATACTGCATATATCTCACATATTATCAGCCAGAACCTTAAATATTTTTTTATTGGAAAACAGATAAATACTAACTGAGCTTCTTACAACTGCAATCTATATAAGAACGCAAAGGCCCAAATTAACGAAATACCCTCAGTTTCTATATGTTTGCATGACTCCACCCATAAATATAAATAGAATAATCATTTTTCTTCAACTTACTGTATGAACTTATTTAAATCGTACGCATTTATTTCAATAAAAAATAAATTTGTTATCTCTCAACTTTCGAGCAAAAGGAGCCATTATTACCGGGGTAAAAATGCCATAGTCGTAACCTTGAATTCGATCTGTCAAACGGAAATAGTGTAATCGTGGTTGCGTTTGTTGTGGTCATGGTTTGTAAATATGAACGGATTTCGTTCCGAAACCAGTGGCAGATGGAAACTATGGTTGTTGCCATCAGTGTTGGAAAAAATCATCTTCGCTAAGATCAAATGCATAGATTTTCGGGCTAGGTTGCATCGAAAACCTATATATTCCAAACGATAATTAAAATGACAGATCCTGGCAACCATTGAAAATGAGCAAATGAACTTTTGTCCTTCAATATGTTTTGATGTTTATTTTTTCCATCCAGTGTCTATTTCATCTTGATTATCGGAAACGTCAGAACTGAGTTTCATTTCAGCCAAATGAATATCAGCTGTTGTTAACTTCTAACCTGAGGCTGCTGTGTGCGGTTGGGTTTTGCAGTTGCCGGATGCCGTAATCGGAAATACCTTATGAAATTCCCGATGTCGCAAATGACATGACGGTAGCTAAAACCACTCGTTGTATCCCATCTGCTACCGTCTCACCAAATAAAATTTATTTTGAACTTAAATTCACTGCCAGAACGAATATCGTTTCAGATGTGATGAATATCAATTTGTTGCTTTTGATATCCAAAGTATAAATAACAGCGAAGTTATGAACCCCACTCAATGTCGCATTCATTCATTATAGCAAATTTGCTCATGCAACAGCGATATGAACATAATTAACTCGTTTGTTATTGTCATCAATATAATGAGGGCAGTGTGTTTCAAGCTGAAAAAAAGTCATTTACACTGGAACAAAATCATATTCGTTTCTCGTGAATATTTGTTGATATTCTAAGACACTGGTTGCCGTACATTCTGTAAATCATGGAGACGAGCTGCGGAGGAATATAGTTTGCCCAGAAGAACATTAGCCAAATAGGTATGTGCAGAAGTTAGGCCGTTTTAAAACTGTTTCCTAAACAACAGGAGGAGTAACTCGTGAGTCACATCCTTAATATGCAGAAGTTATTTTATGGGCTGACACACAAACGACATCCCGAACCTAGGGTATAAAATCGCAGTGTGAAATAATTTAGACCACTCTTTCGACGAAACATCCAAATTGGCCGAAGAAGATTGGCTTGCCGGTTTTCGTGAACGCCACCACAGTGCTTTTTTCATCAAAAATTATATTTTAATAAGACTGGCACTCTTGCCCCGTACTGGAAAAATAAAAGTCAAAACATCATTTTTGTAAATGAAACATTTTCATAGTAAACGTAACTTTTGAACAATTTGATGCATAGCTACACCTAAATAGGAGTATAAATGAACAAACCAGCAAAAAAAAGGAAAAAAATATAATAACAAGGCGGCACTATTGCCCCGGATTCTCCTAATGGACATTTTTGTAAACATCGAGTTCGGAGCCCAAATTATGACCTCACATTGAAAGTTGCCACCAGACGCCGACATTGTACCACTCTCATCGCCAATGTCCAATTACAGGTCAAAATCACCTCCAATGCGACACTGAGTGGCGCCTCGGCATGTCGCATTAAATGTAAATTACTTTACGTAGCATTTATTTTTATATACTTCACTAGACAACGACATCGGCAATATCAAAAAGTAATTATAGCTTAAGTAATTACCTATGAGGAAGAGCTTGAGTATCATTAAAGCTTTAACGTTATTTTCAATTTTAGCACCACTCGTAACTTCATATTTAGTTAAACGTTGCTCATCGAAGTGTGGATGAATAACGCAAATGTGGGCCCTAATAGGTAACCCACCAAATGAGAGAGTCGCTTCTGTATGAATGCATCAAATCAAACGACGAAACTTCGCAACCAAACGTGGGATGCTACACAAACTAGAAAGAAAATCTAAAGTTATTGTATTGAAAAGTCACTGTACTGAAAACATTAAAAATAACAATGGAAGATCGGAACTCGGAATTTCTACCTTAGAATAGTTGTTTTGCTAAAAACAAATAACAGTTGATAACACACCCGGGCTTAAATTTTCAGCGCTGCTTCCACCTCTCCGTGTTTACGAAAGGTGTGAGAAACCCTAATTAGCCTGCGCGGGATATATACCGGTTATCCGGCCAAAATAACAAGTTTTGCAAAAACGAGTTGCGGCACAAACGCCGGGAAAATACACGTGAATTAGTTTATCGCTCGTGACGTCGTTGCCCTGTGACGTTGTGCTCACTCAGCTTACGGATAATCAATCATTCTTCAAAACATTATCTTTGGCGGTTCTAAATTTAATGGTTCTTTTCCTGTTTCACTTATGTTATCTTTGGGTTGCGAAATACGAATCCAAATTCGATTAACACTCTAACAATGGATCCGCAAAATCATTGAGTTGACGGAGACACTTGTGGCGCTTCGCTTCCGAAACTGCTTACAGTGGATAAGTGTTAATTCCTATCACCGACAGGTCACGCGCATGAACTGACAACATGTCACAACTGTGAATGCTTGATAATTAGCTAGTTTTTAGTATTTGTCTGCTAACATGCAAACTAATAGTGTCGGAACTAACAAACGTTCAATTCCTTTGCTGGAGTCTACACATTGGTGTTAGGTTTGTTTTAGGTTGTTGGAAGTGCGGTCGGTCATCAGTTTAAGCAGCGGGGTTTTCCTTAATCTCAATATTTGTTTATTTTGTACAAACCAAAACAAAACAATAGCTGGGTGATTGCTTTATATAGATATAGTCAAATCGAACGTGGATGTTTTGACGGAATAATAAACTCACCAAATTCCAAAATGAATAGGACTTTTCCCCAAAAAAGGCCATTTCCTTGGCCCCAGTTCACAGGATGCATGCCTGACTGGGAAGTTACTTATTTCACTAGGGTTCCATCGAAATTTCATACTCATTAGACCAAATTTGAAGCTCAATTTTAGCTTTGTTAGTTAAATATATACGCAAATGTGGGTCCTATTAGGTAACCCACCAAATGAGAGAGTCGCTTCTGTATGAACGCATCAAATCAAACGACGAAACTTCGCAAGTAACCGCGGGATGCTACACACGCTAGGAAGAAAATCTAAAGTTATTGTATTGAAAATTCACTATACTGAAAACATTAAAAATAACAATGAAAGGCCAATTCCATGGCCCCATTTCACAGGATGCCTGCCTGATTGGGAAGTTGCTTATTTCACCGAGGTTCTATCGAAATTTCATACTCATTAGACCAAATTTGATCAATTTTCGCTTTGTAAACGAGATATAGCCGACAGCCTGTGAAGAGTTGCAGTTGCACACTTTGGCGCTGGTTTCCGGTATGGTATTGAACCTGCAGGAATGACTAGCAAGAGAAATGGATGTGTAACAATAACCTCGGACAGAAAATATCACAAAGTAATTCGGATGATGAACAAACACAGGCTGTTTATTAATGCTCGTGCTGAAAGACCATCGATTTTGTAAATCAAAGAAAATATCGATTAAATCTGCGAAATTCTCTTGAAAATCGTGATCAGGAAGATAACAGAAACCACATACGTTTCATGCGGATCCGTTCCAAGCATTCCGTATGAGAATTTATACTACAGCTAAGTTACTGTTTGAGATTGGTGCGGGAAGTACGGAATCTATCCGCGTTCAACGCGTTGCTTGCTCGTGAGTTTTAGGGCAGAAATTACACAAATACTCCCGTGAGAATTCTTTCTGTCCATCGAGGATTAGAAAAACCATCCAGAAATCTCAATAGTACAACCTTCTCGCTACAGTCGGTATGAAACTGAATCGACTGGTTCTGTCAGTATTGGCGACAGAACCCGAATGCATGAAATAACACTGTATTGGAACATTCAGTATTTCGTCGAATTTGTTTAATTTGTAATCCCCTAAATGCAGTGAGCCGAAGGGATTTTTCAATTTTTTTCCATTTTTTCGTGTCGTGTCTGTTTCGTTGCTGTCACAGATTTAACAGAGCAACGAACATCCTCGGTTTACCCAAGTCAGCTGTCGTGAGAAGGCTGTCGCGAGAAGACTATCACGAGCAGGTTGTAATCGGGAACCCAGCCTTTATTTGCCAGTGTTTCTTCGTCAATACGCTTCGAGAAATGTATCGAACGCATGGTTGTGAGTACTAGTAGGGTAAACGATCTTGGTGTGTCCTATTTAGGGTGTTTTCACGCAGCTAGTAAATGCAAATTGATTTTTATTCATGAATATCACATATATTCAATACGAGTTTGGGTTTCTTGAGAAGCCCCAAGTCTCTAGTTGCTAATACTACCATAAGGTGTTGAAATTATTCAAATTTTTATGTTTTTAAACGATTTTCCTCAAAGAGAAATTATGATCATGGTTTGTCCACTTCTGATTATGGTTTGTTCGGTTTTAGAAATCACCATTTTTGAATGAAAAAATCCGAATGTTCAAGTATATGTTGCATTTCTTATTGGTTGAGTTTACTGTCATCATATTGATCCATTCATAATTCAGGGCTTTCTTCAGAAAATTGCCTTTTCATGGCCATTTTAAAAGTGTTCACCTCAACACACTCAACACAGAGAAACTTTACTTCTGCTATGCGCGAAGGACACCATAAACAAACTGCAGCGCGCCAAGCGGTTGTCATAGCAATCATGTGGACAAAACAACATTAATGAATCGGACAACTCATGATCAGAATTGAGGTCATCGAAATGCGTTAATTACATGGTTCAGCTATGTAAATCTGATACAAATGATGTGCAAGCATGATGTTTACAATATTTGTAAGTGTTATAATCCAGAAAAGGTCTGAATACGTGTCAAATAATCATCTGGTGATTGATTAAAAGTTAGCTCAAATGAGGGGCGCATTGACACCAATAGAAGGTGGATTTTATAATCCTTTAAAACATGTGAATCCGTAAAAATATACTATAAAACTAACGTAAATCATGAAAAAGACAATTTTATTTATATGTTTTGAAACATTCGAATAACTGATTTGAGACCGGTGCGCTGAATTAGAACATTCAAAAAAGTGGACAAACCATGATCATATTTCGACGAAGGTGAAAAGAATAACGAAAATTGCGGTTCTAGATGCAGAGCAGAAGCAGGAAAACTTACGAAACGACGTTTCATTCCTGGATGGAAAGTGTCTTTTCCGTGGATTTTCTACGATTCGATGGATGATGTCGTGATCTGCTAATATAAATCTTTCCGAAATGGTTCTTCAACTGACGACGAAAAAAAAAACAAAACTAAAAAAGTTTTGGGTTTCAATGAATCTAGCAATAACAATTGAGAAGAAGAAGTTCAGATATTGGAAAAATACGAGAGATCGATCTACCACAAGGAAGATTTCTTGAAGATGTAGTACTATTCAACGACGATTGGTTGGACTGGTAAACTGGAAACGAACTTTTTTTGCAATTGTTTGTGACATGACGGGCAGATGAGCAGGAAAGAACAGTTTATGAGAGATTTGCTACCAATTCATTGACGTTGAAGATCCTTCACTTTTATGAAGTCGAATCAACTACTAAATCATCTTTGTATTTGATGATGAAAGATACTCTTGTTAGGTTCACTATGCCAAATCTCAAGCTGTAGATGGCAATGTTACAATGAAGCATAAAACATGCCCGGCCAAAAAAACGGCAGACAAAAATACTTGACGATGAAAAACGGGCTGTTTACGTGCACTTCCTGGCCCATTCTTTGAATTTGGTTGCTCAAGATACAATCAATCAGATTTGCAGAGATACGTTTAATGTATCGAAAGATATGATTTACTTTGTGAGATATTCGCCGACAATGAAATATGTTGATTCGACAAACCAACGACCACTTTATCCAACTAGATGGACAGTTAGATACCTGTCCCTGTCATCTGTCCTATTGATCTACCCAGCTTTAGTGAAATTTTTCACTACGTTTTCTGAAACTGATTTGTCAGATGTCCAAGACATCAGGGTTTCTTAGAATGCTGAAGAAATTCGAATTCTACTTCATCCCCAACATAATCGTGAAAATTTCCGAATTCGTTGATACAGCTTTGCAAAAGGAAACCTTCTTCTTCTTTCTGGATTTGAGAGGCTTTAAACTTTTCAGATCATTCGCCTCTAATTAGGAAACCTTAAGAGTGGAAGAAGCGCACAGGATGATTGATACGATAAAAGCAAGTATGATCTAAAGTCTGCTTCATTTAATATTGGAACACAAACAATTGCGTGTAGTTCAGTCATTTATTAACGAATTCATAATTTGTTTTTCATACAAATGTAGCATTTTCTTTACTCTTTCATAAAAAAAATTAAAAAAATTATTCATTGCTGTTTCGAAGAAATTCTCCTACTTTTCCCGTAATACGGCACATTAGGCGGCGCACACCCTTTTCGTCCACCGTTTTGGCGATTTGATTCCACCAGTTCTTCATTTGAGTCATGTTCCTAACAAGTTTTTCCTTTGCCTTAAGCCTCCGCTTCGTGATTGCCCAGTATTTCTCTATCGGCCGGAACTGGGGGCAGTTTGGGGGGTTGAGGTCCTTCGGTATTACGCTGACCCCGTTCGTTGCGTACCATTCCATAACCGTTTTGCTGTAATGGCAGCTTGCGAGGTCCGGCCAAAACATTACTGGACGGTCGTGGGCACGAATAAACGGCAGAATCCGTTTCTGTAGGCACTCTTTTTGTAGACTTCTGATGTCATTGTCTTGTCAGTGAGAAAGACTTTGGTTTTCTGTCCACAACTGCATATCCCCTGCCAAATCATGTACTTGCGGGCGAATTTATCCGCAAACACGAACTTAAATTTTGCAGGTACATCCCCCCGAGCCGTCGCCAAATAAAATTTTTGACCTGGGATTTGCCCAAAGTCCGCCTTCACGTAGGTCTCATCGTCCATCAGAATACATCCGTCGAACTTGGTCAGCACTTGGTCGTACAGCTTTCGAGCACGGATTCTGGCCACATTGTTCTGCTTCAGCGTCCGATTTGGCTGTTTGCTGGCTCGGAATGACCTTATTCCTTCCCGGAGACGAATTCGTCGCACCGTACTGTGAGCGGCCTGGAACTTATTGGCCAAATCGTGGTCTGAAAGATTGGGATTCCTCTTGACGGCATTGATGACTTTCCCACGCAGTTTCCGGTCGACAGTTCCACTCCGACGCTTCGAATGCGGCTTCCGAGCCGTCGTCAATGTTACCTTGTACTGTTTGATAACACGCCATACGGTATTTCTAGGCATTTTAAGCTGTTTAGCTAGCTTAGATGCCGACAACAATGGATTTTCAAGAAAACTGTGCACAATTTTATCTCTCCGTTCGGCTTCCTTGGCGGTTGTTTACAAAATGCTATCGTTTGGTGTTATGACATAAATACATTGTGAAAGGTAATGAATTTCCCGACACGTGGGTGAAAAAAGTTTCCAAATCCGTCCACTAGGAGCGCCACAAAGAGCAAAAGAATTTGTTCCAATATTAAATGAAGCAGACTTTAGCCAAGACTTTATCAGACTTTTGTATGCACTGCAGGTACTTTTCTCTATACATTTTCAAGTCAATTGTCTTGCTTTGCCTTGAAATTCACAGCTGTTTACAGAAAACCAAAGTTCTCGTCAACATACAAGATAATGGACTCGAAAATGTATGAGGAAGAGTGTCTACAGTGAAGTCTTGGCCCGATTGGGCATGCTGCCACTACAGTCGAGAGGTACTTCAGTGATATCATGACAACGGGGTCGATTACATTGAACAATCCCTCGATCCTCCCTATTACCCCCGATTCCGCCCAACAGAAGAATATTGGGCAATTGTCAAGGGAAGATTGAAAAAGGGTGCTTTCATTATTACAAAAACATGGCTAAGGAGCTTGATCTAGACAAAAATTAGACGATTTTGTTAGCAGATCTCATTAACGACAGCGCACGTTCTACGTTCGAAGTAAGATGTAAGACGAACAGACATTTCCGTAACTTGAACTTTTCATTGAAATAAAAACATGAACAACAATTTTTGTTATATTTCCCTTTTCTTAAAGGAGTTATCCCGAAAATTGTTTTTTTTTGAATCGCGCAAATTATATGTAATTTTTTTATTTTCTGTAGGAACTCAACCTAGGTTCCATGAAAAATCATGTTTGATGATTGTTCGTTCCATCAGAGAAAAAATCTCATTACGACATTTTTCATTTTTCACAAACAATCTGGTAAAGGTTGTCAGAATAACACAAACCCGCAATAGGTCAAACAATGGATTGAAAGCAACGTATTTCGTTTGTGAATGTCAATAACGTTTCGTCCAGCGCAATCCAACAGTTCGTCCGCAAACCGTTCGTTCGCGATTCCCAACAGTTCGTTCGCGAACTACCGTTTGTTCAAAAAGAACAACGGTTCGTCCAATTTCGAAACTCTGTTCAATAGACTGAATTGAATTTTGGTCAACAATGGATGTTTACCTGGATAATATGCCAGTTAAACGCTTTGAAGTCGTTTCTCCAACTGCAAAGCAACTTTTGTACAACCGGTGACCGATTACTTTTTTTTTCTTCAAAAGCGCATCAAAAGTAAACATATTTTATACAGTAGCTTTAAAAGACTCTAACAGGCAAGGTGCTAAAAAGCGATTTTTATGGTAAAAGAAAAATAATGTAATCAGACAAATATTATCTCTTTTGATAGCGTAATCCAAGTAGAGCTAAACAAACAAAATATGGCCGAATAAACGTTTCCACCACATCTTGAAGTTGAATACATGTTTTCTAATTGACTGCTTTAAACTGCATTTAACGAACAATATTGGCTATAGCTCAATAATTCCTCCTAATTTGCGTGTACAAGGCTTCAATAGAGGTTATGATGACAAATAGTTCAGGCATTATTAAGCATAGAGCAGAACAGAACTTTCATAAAAACGTCACACTCATGGGGAATTGTTAGTTAGGAAGATAGATAAACCAACTCCATGTCCTATAAAAAATCCATTTTCCCACTTGCAAACACGTGTTGGAAAATAGTAAATTAAGTATACTTAGAGTATACTTAAGTATACTACTTAGAAGAATGATTGCTTGGAACAACTTGTTTTGCAGGAATTGACTTGTTCTAACTTTATTCATTGCCAAATAATTTTAAATTTATTATATCTCAGGTCTAGTTGAACGAAAAAGTGATTGTATGCTTTCACTTTATAGAGTCGCACTTTAGGAACGGAACCCAGTTGTTAGAGAAACCATAGACATTAATATGAAAAGGGCGAGACTACATTCAGAACTAAATACCTGTTCAAAGATACAATTTGTTCTTCACTCCTCAGCTAAGAACTTACTTGGTCTCCTTGCTCTTAGATAAATTCATCGATATCGCGCACAACCTGTAGAGTGAACGAATTAGTACCGGCCAATCCGTATGATTGTAAATGATTTATGCTAAACACCAGTACGTATCGTAGAATTGTTGCTATTTCGCAATACTTGTTCGTACCTGATCTAATGATTTCGATACGGGCAATGTGTTATGTGTGCCTAGCCGATTTGGTAAAAGGCCATAGAAAGAGAAAGCTTAGATATTTGTCAATGCAGAACACAAACGTTAGCTTGTCGTTTGCTGTAATAGGTTTCATTGCAGATTTCTCAACGGCAGTGACCTACTCTAACAAACCGTTTCGATCGTTAAAATTGACGCCTACCACCAGCTTTATTTTATTGTTGACGTTACTATTCCTTAAGTGAATTCAAATATAATCGAACCGCAGAAAAATTTATACCTGTACCCATGTTCCAAACAGGTTGGGTCAATTATTAAGCGAGCTACCGATGAATGTTTGTTATTCATGCACCTCTAGCTGAGTCACAATTATACTGTTCGGTGCTCGTGCTGAATTTGGCTCCATCAAGCTTATACGCGAAATTTCGGTGTGGAAGTCAAAACCGTGGGTTTGTATTTTGATGACATGTAACATGCGAACGCTCAGTAGAAAAACGGGAAACCCCCCCACTAATAATAGTGAGCGCGAGAATAGAAGATTACGAGATCAACAGAAGTAATCATGTGTGTAGAACAGGTTGTCTGTGCAACAAGCAGACAGACAAGAACATTTACACAATCTATGTCTGTTTTCGGCATCGACAATTTGAAATCCTACAGATTACCTCGAAAAGTTCTATATTAGATAAAAGTTCTAATATTATAGCACAAAAATCTGCTAGTGTTGCTGTGACAAAAATCATGTATTTACTGTAGTTCAACTGATCATCTTGAAGAGTGTGATGAGTTTCAAGCAAATGTTTGCAAATGCTCAGAGTTAATATGTTTGCAATGTTTCGTTCTACCAAAATTATCATAAAATTTGAACACTGAATGCAAGCCTCTTCATAAACTCTTTGCACAACAATCTGAGATCTTTCTACAATTGCAATGCATCGGCGTATGACAGTATCTAATAAATCAACTACGACAGCCAAGATAAAGGCTAGAAAGCAAACCGTTTAAACGTGCCGTCGGTATTTAGAAAGGGACACGTGCGGTACAACATGTTCGGTGTGTAAATATGTTTTACTATCATAGTTGTCCGACACATGTTCAATGCGGTTTAAGCTATACCTATTGAAGAAGAAGGGCAAGGTTATTTCCCATGCGGTATACGATAACACTTCAATTGCGTCTCATCGTCAGCTGTCGTACTTGTTTTGACCGCGGATTTAATTAACTTTTTTTTTTGTTTTGTTATCACCTATCATACGAGTATGTGCTTAATACGGATGTAACGAGAAAGAGGTTGATTGTCAAGATAAGCCTTGTATAACCTGTCGAATCTTGTGTTTTCAAGCTAACCAATTCTCGTATTCATTCTTCGTCTCACACGTGGCACACAAACGTAATAATACCGATAAAATAAGAATTATGGCCCCTATCAAGGCGCTGAAGCCGCCGTGCAATCAGCAACGCATCCGTAATTAACACACGCACCGGCGCCTCTCGGAACATTCCGTTCGAATTAGAAGTGAACAGTGGCCCAATTTATCATGTGGCTTGAGCGCTAAGCGGGTGGTAGATAATAAATAGTTCACAAACTTCTACCTCACGTAGGTGGTGCATAGTATTGTGTAATTGCATGCAATTCGAAGTTATTTGAGATAAGATAGTCAGTTGAACAGTGTATTACATAAGGCGTAAGAAAATCATCATCTAGATAGCCATGCTATATTGTGGCTGACCATGGTTTAACAGTTTAGGTTGTCTAGTTATTTTTGACTTTAGATGGCGCAATTCCAGGTATTCCAATATAACTTGTAATAATAACGGAACGATAGGGTTCAGATTTATTAACTACTAGCTGAACCAATAAAAACGGGACGATAGGGTTCAGATTTATTTACTACTGGCTAACCCGGCGAACTTCGTCTCGCCTGAATTTGATTTTTTTGAAATTAACACTATTGTACATTCACGTTTTCTTAGGATCGTTCTTTGGTTCAATTCCAGAAATATTCATTTATTGGTCTTCGAAATGGCCTTATTCAAGGCTAAATCAACGTCGCGAATTGATTTTGCGCAAGCACCTGGAAAATTCTCAACTATCTCATCGAGACATAGGAAAACAATTCAGAATCGTGCAGTCATCGGTGTGTCTTGTGATTAAACGTTACTAAGAAAATCTGAGCATCGAACGAAAGGAGAAATGCGGTCAGAATGGTGCTATTAGTGATCAGGATCTAGAGCGTTTCGTGAAAGCGTTGAAGGGGATACTCTAGTGTAAAGGCACGAATTTCGGCCGTTTTTTCGAGCTCCGAAAAAACGAAACAAAGAAAATTTTTACTATTCATTATATCATTATTTGTTTATCTATCTCTTAACAATAAAACAAAAATTGTACTGAAAAAATATTCATAATTACAATAGATACAAGCTGATGAAGTGAAGAGGTTCAAAAAAAAATTGTGACATGGCGTACACGATTCCATCCTTCCAGTCCTATCTGAAACAAAAAAATCAAACAGATTTTGAATCAGTAAAGATGTCGCTATCGCATGAATCTCGGATAAGTCAAAAACATATGTTTTTTTTTGACAAAATAGCGGCCGTTTGAAGAAAAAAATGCTTTTCAAAACTTTTTTTTCAAGTTTCCCGATTTTTTTAAAATAGTAAAATTTAAAAAAATATATTTTTTTATAGGTTTAAGCGTTAGAGAGATGCATACAGACTGTCTTCATTGAAATTCGACATAAATCGGTTCAGTAGAAATTGAGATATTTTTATGCAAGGTTATATACACTTCATTTCGTTTTCACCGTAATAACTCGGTAAATAATAGAATTTTTGAAAAAGTTCTTTCTAGAGTATATCATTTAATGCCTAAACAACAGAAATATGAAGAATTTTGTTGAATCTGTCCAAGTCTTTCGTTCCGAGAGCCAAGGACCGGGAGGGACTGCATACGTAAAAAGTGCAGAAGGGTTCAATCGTTACGAACGGCAAAATACGGTGGGAAGGACCGGAAACTGTACACCTAGATGCTGACGAAGCCTCATTGTCTCATCATAGATGATGAGCCGTACGTCAAGACGGACTTCCGGCAGCATCCGCCAGTCACAGGATTCCCTGAAGTGGTACAAGTCAACAGGTTACTTTCGTACCCAAAAACATAAATCACCGCATCCACCCCCTCCCCCCTCCCACGTTCCGGAAATAAAACTTTCGTTAAAAAAAATATTTTTTACGCCTTGGTTAAGGAGGTATTTCAAATTTTGTTTATGAATTTCGATGCAAAAAATGTCGAATGAATCGAAGGCGAATCAATTTGAATAATTTTTGCTGGATGTGTAATGATTAATGGAGATGATGTTGTGGATTATATAGAATTTTTCAGACTTTCAGACTCTTTTAGTTCATTTGCCTTCAACCTTAAAAAAGGCCAATTTGAAAAACGAATCGACAAATCTGCCGCTGCAATCAGGTCGCTAGCAGGATGACAGGATTAATCGTGAATGAATTATTGGTGAATTTTTCGGATCGGTCTACTTATTTTCGTAAATTAGAGCATTGTTTCCGCAATGAAAGGGGCGTCAAAGTGTATCGCAATTCAAGGCGGATTTGAAGGAAGTATTTTTCATCGGTGAGAGCTGAAAGAACACCAACAAAAATCGGCTTTCCATCAACACGAATGAACAGTCAGAAGCAGGGCTCGGCAAAGCCATATTCAACTGAGGATAGTCAGGGGCTATGAAGCCATCGATCTCCGCATTCAATTGGAAATGAGTTATTGCTTCTTTCAGCAGTTCTCTGTCCACAATGAATCAGTCATTCAGGCCCTTCCATCGCTTACTGTTCAAACAAAGCTCCGTGCTCATTCCATTCTTCTTCGTCAAATGGACTTCACGACAAATTGAAGTGACTCTCCCAGACTGAATTCGTTTCACTCTCTCATGTGTCATGTGTGCATGTATCAACGTACATAGAATACCGGGTGTATTACATCGCTTGTGTGATATACACACTCTCCAATACAAAGAACCTAATTTTAAAAACACTAAAACGGGGAGTAATATACCTAGTATTCTATTTACGTTGTGCATGTAACGACGTTTGAGTTCTCGGTAGAGGTGGACAAAACGGTTCATTTCACTGATCGGCTTAGAGCCGCTCGTTCATTGAAACGAGCCGGCTCATTTGAGCGTTTCTTTTTTGAACCGCGGCCCTTTTCTGAGCCAAGACTCTTTTGAACGGCGGCTCTTTTTTGAGCCGATACTCTTTCGAAGCGGTTCTCTTCTGAGTCGAGACTCTTTTGAACCGCGGCTCTTTTTTGAGCCGAGATTCTTTTGAAAAGCGGCCCTTTTTTTGAACCGCGGATCTTTTTTGAACCGTGGTTCATTTGAAAAGAACCATGGATCGTATGCTCGTACTGACGAACCGTCTCAAATGAGTGGCTCGTGAGCACTCGCCCATCTCTAGTTCACGGTGGGTAAACAATAGATCCATCCATTAATAATGTAACTACTTTTTTGTATCAGAAATCAAGTTCTCGGCCCTTAAGCGGCTCTTACACGATCAGTAGCATTGACATTATCAGTAATGACGATAGTAGCAAGAATCACTCCATTCCGCATTATCATTATTCATCAACCCTACACGATCATTCTTATCGCTTGCAGGAATGCAGCAACTCTAGCCTTCATAGTCGTAAGAAAAAATTAACACTTTTACGAAATGAAAATTAAATTTATTGTATCAAATAAACATACCATGAGTTAATATCTAGGTAATAATGAACGGACGCCTGGTTCTGATCGTCCGAATGTGCTACACGATCGTGAACTGCAGCTGAAGCTACGTCCCATCCATAATTTTTGGGCAAACCTGAAGTTACCTGAAGTTTTATAGTTATAAAACACTGGCGTTTTAGTTTTTTAATGTTTCGTGCCTGGACACAACAATGAAGTTGAAATGGCCAGTCTTATAAATGAAGATAGTTTTATATCCTACGCTATATACTTCAATTCAACCGACTTCTTTTATATCTCTGGACACTCAGAAAAATTTAGTGGTTTCATAGCTATGAAACGGAGTGTACCTTTCTTTTATAACCGATTGTTTGAGTTGATACCTCCGTTGAAAAGGCAAAAGTATCACAGGGAAAGTTGGGGCCATCCAAGAAGATCTATCAGTATGTACATTTAACGGATTTCGATATAGAATTCTATGAATTTTATGGTGATTGCTTGAAATTGACAGCTTCCATCTACGCGTATGCGAAACGTGTTTCAAATGAATGGATAATGTTTATAGTTTGATTTAAAAGTTCATTACTTATATAAAACTATTGATTTTATTAATATAAAAGGGAAACTTTATATTTTTTTATAAATTTATTGCTCTATCTACCGAATATACGAGATTTTTTTATTGTTTTAATATAACTATAGAAATATCATCTATTGAATAAAAAATGAATGGAACATTCTGGTATATGTTACACTCATCACATTTAATGTTAAATTTGGATAAATATTGCATTCGGGTATTTGTTACATTAGAGCACAATATCGCACTGATATACGAGCATTGATAACATCAACTTCAGACTGTTCAAGTTATGATAGCGTTACCCTCTAGTTTTGGCTCATTCAACCTGCGAATTTGCCGCTCAAACTCATAGACGTGTAGTTTCCAATGCCTCTTGATTAGTTGATCCGCAGATTCACCATTCTACTAAGATTAGTGTTCTATCACCTTCTGCATAGTTGACGTGTCGAAAATTTCGTCTGCTATCTGACAACTAACGGAACGGAGCTTGCTACTCAGAGTTCCCTCAGTGTAATCACAATTTCAGATTACCGATCCTCCGGATCACCCGATTCTGTGTCCTGTAATTGATACAGTGATGCTTCTGAATCCGGACGCTTTTTAATCCGGACACTTTTTCATTACATTCAATATCATGCCAAAACCATGACATTTTTTGCATGTTGAATTAATGTTATTGATAGTTACTATTGTGTCAATTTAGTTTAGTGTCAAACATAGTACCTAGCTGTTAACAAAAAAAAATGTCTAAAATCAAAAATCAATGTGAATTTCACGAACCCGTGTCCGGAATAAAAAGCACATTCAGAAAATGATTTTAAATCCGGACGGTCAAAAGTGGAAGATTAATTTTCTCATTGAAGGAGTTGCATAAGGGTATGTTAGAAGCCTTAGTATGGAGTATGGAGTGTGGAGCAAAGATTTTTGAACCGGGAAACCGCAAAACTCTTCGGTATACAGGACGGGGTCGATTATATGACCCGTTTGTATGTACCAGGGTATCTTTGTAACTTTATCTGTAGCGCTGTCCCACATTAATAGAAATTTAACCCCCTTCCTGTTGACCGATTGATCTGAAATTTGGAACACACCTTTATCTCTGCAGTCATTATAAAACTGCGTATTTCATGATCTTGAAAATCCAAAAAGGCGGCCGCTACAAAATGGCGGATTTCCTATTTTCTCTAAACCCCATCAATATAGGTATCAAACGAAAAGGCATGATTAGTAGAATACAATTATTGATGGAAAATGCAAATTCAAAATGGCCGCCACCACAAAATGGCGCCATATATATTTTTGTCCAAACATTATCAATATGGGTATCAAATGAATGGGCTTGATTAGTAGAATACAATTGTTGATGAAAAATGTAAATCCAAGATGGCGGCCGCTACAAAATGGTGGAATACATATCTTCTCAGAACTCCATCAATATGGGTATCAAACGAAAGGAATTGTCTAGTAAAACACAGTTATTTATAAAAAATGCAAATCCAATTTTTTTTTATTTCAAAGCTGCATCAATATGTGTATCGAATGAAAAGGTTTGACTATTAGAACACAGGTTTATATGAAAAATGCAAATCCATCATGGGCCACGTCAGATTTCCATTATCTTCAGTTAGTTGTTTCAGTACAAGCCCCACGATTTTATTTAGGTCTCATCAATGCCCTAGATTAATGAAGAAAGGGGTGGGATTACTACTAACTGGTACATGCCTAATTATTTTCTAGCTTTTAGTACATCATCTGTAATAATAATCATCATGAAACCGTTGATCTTAAAAAGTGTTTTTTACTTATTTTATTGTTTAGTTTTTAGTACACTATATGTATCATAAGTATATTTCTCTACAATAAAACCATATAACAATTTATCAAAAATTTTGGATTTGCATTTTTCATAAATAACCGTGTTCTACTAGTCGTTCTCTTTCGTTTGATACCCATATTGATTGGGTTTTGAGAGAATATGTAATCGGCTATTTTGTAGTGGCCGCCATCTTGGATTTTTATTTTTCATCAATAACTGTATTCTGCTAGTCAAGCCCTCTCATTTGATACCCATATTGATGGGGTTTTGAATAAAATGGCACCATCTTGTAGTGGCGGCCATTTTGGAATTTCATTTTTCATGAATAACTGTCTACTAGTCAATCCCTTTCATTTGATACCCATATTGATGGGGTTTAGAGAAAATATGTAATCCGCCATTTTGTAGCGTCCGCCATCTTGGATTTACGTTTTTCATAAATAACTGTATTGTACTAATCAAACTCTTTCATTTGATACCCATATTAAATGGATTTTAGAAAAATATATGTATGTGGCGTCATTTTGAATTTGAATTTTTCATAAATAACTGTGTTCTACTGGTCAATTCCTTTCGTTTGATACCCATATTGATGGGGTTCTGAGAGAATATGTAATCCGCCATTTTGTAGCGGCCGCCATCTTGGATTTACAATTTTCATAAATTACTGTATTCTACTAATCAAGCTCTTTCATTTGATACCCATGTTGATAGGATTTTGAAAATATATATTAGGCTGTCAAAAAAGTCCTGCGGTATATCCACGAGGTGTCGTTGTAAGCGCGTAGTTCTAGTTGTATTCATTGTATCGAGTCATACTATAGCTTGTTGGAAAGGTATTCAAAGGGCGCTATAATATAGTCCTTGACAGTGTTTTGTTTTGTTAAGTCGTTCGTGAGTTATAATGTCGCAAATATGGAACAAAATAAAGAGAAAATCCGACATATTTTACAATACTACTATGACAAAGGCAAAAATGCATCTCAAGCTGCCAATAAAATTTGTGCAGTTAATGGACCCGATACAGTTTCCATTTCCACCGCACAACGATGGTTTCAGCGTTTTAGTTCTGGTGTAGAGGTCGTCGAAGATGCGCCACGCTCCGGAAGGCCTGTCGTCGAAAATTGCGACAAAATCGCTGAATTAGCCGAGAAAGACCGGCATAGTAGCAGCCGTAACATCGGCCAAGAGCTGGGGATAAGTCATCAAACCGTTATTAACCATTTGAAGAAGCTTGGATTCACAAAGAAGCTCAATGTATGGGTGCCACACACGTTGACGCAAAAAAACATCTTTGACCGTATCGACGCATGTGAATCGCTGCTGAATCGCAACAAAATCGACCCTTTTCTGAAGCGGATGGTGACTGGCGGTGAGCAGTGGGTCACTTACGACAACGTGAAGCGCAAACATTCGTGGTCGAAGCCCGCTGAAGCGGCTCAGACGGTGGCCAAGCCCTCATTAACAGCCAGGAAGGTTGTGCTGTGTGTTTAGTGGGATTGTCAAGGAATAATCTATTATGAGCTGTTTCCCTATGGCCAAACGCCGCTCAATTCGGACCTGTACTGCCAACAACTGGACCGCTTGAAGGTAGCACTCATGAAGAAGAGGCCATCTTTGATAAACAGAGGCCGCATTGTCTTCCATCAGGACAACGCCAGGCCACACACTTCTTTGGTGACGCGCCAGAAGCTCCGGGAGCTCGGATGGGAGGTTCTTTTGCATCCGCCGTATAGTTCGGACCTTGCACCAAGTGACTACCACCTGTTTTTGTCCATGGCGAACGAGCTAGGTAGTCAGAAGTTAGCCACAAAAGAGGCCTGTGAAAATTGACTATCCGAGTTTTTTGCCAATAAGGAAGCGAGCTTCTATAACAGGGGTATTATGAAGTTGGCATCTCGTTGGGAACAAGTCATCGAACAAAACGGCGCATATTTGACTTAAAACAGATGATTGTAACTAATTTTATGAACAAATGAAAATTCAAAAAAAATACCGCAGGACTTTTTTGACAGCCTAATATATGGCGCCATCTTGTAGTGATCATCTTGTCAAAATACAATAAATAATTGAATAAATAAAAAAACTTTTATACCAAACGTGTTTCAATTTAGTCCCGCTGCTTATGACGCACCCGTTAATAAGTTCTACAATAATTAATAAATAATTTCTCTCAAAGAATTGCAAAAAACACGTGTCCGGATTTAAAAGCAAAAGTGTCCGGATTTCAAAGCATGATCAAAAAAGTGTCCGGATTGAAAATCACGACACGATTAGAGAAATTTCAAATTTTGAACAAATGTAACGAGATTTTGTGGAATTCTGTGACTCATAACTTAGATGAAGGCCTTCTAATTCTATAGGAACGCTAATTTTTCATGCTATGATATGTCAATATTTTTTTGTAGTTGAAGTTATATTCGTAAGCGCTTAAGTGTCCGGATTTCGAAGCATTACTATATTATTCATCATCAGTTACATCTATAGATGTTTACCAACGGCATCACTACAAACATACTTGCTGATCTACTAATCCCCTTACATTGTTTACTACAACAATTTACGGTTCGTCTGCGATTGAATTTACTTTCTTCGTTTGCTTTTCGCAACTTGCATTTCCGCGCGTTTTCAATCGTTACATTCCGCAGGAGCGGCCACGGAGGGTGGTTACCTACACTACATTGTTGGGCAATCGAAAGTGAGAAAAAATGAATTTTTGTTGAATTTACTTTTGCAAAGAATTATACTAAAGTACTGTCTACTGCGGGAATAGGTAAATGTACTGATCATGATCCGTCCATTACGATTTGTGATGCTTGGTTTTCTGAATTTCGAGTCAATTTATCCTGTCATCAGTTTCATAATTCACTTTACTGATAAGCAATGGATCTGAACCATTTAAGTATCTATCTGTTCAACTGTTAGAATGATATTATTACTACGTAGTGTATACACGTGCCACTTGAACTGGTTCAATGTACGTTAACTTTACATTTGCATTTATCTCTAACTGCAACGTGTAATCAGACTTTATTGCTCTGGTCGTTGGTTGGAATTAGGATGCGTTTACAAAATGTGAGAATTCTCGTTTACAAGAGTTGTACGGCGTAGGCAGGGATTAACGAGCCGTACCACACTTTCACTCACGTGACTGTCAAAAGATTTCTGACCGATGTAAACGGTGTCTAAGCTGGTAGTTCAATATTAATCTATGTGCAACGTATTCATTGAAAAACCGGCCGAACGGAATCCTGTTCCTGAAAGTCATATGGTAGACACACATCAACGTAATTCAGATTTTTGAAACTTAGCTGCAACCCGGTTTTAAGGTATCACAAGCTCTTTAGTATAGCATTGCGTCATAATGCGTTACATTAGACGACAGAATAAACCTGAAGCGCCGAGACGGCGTACAAGTGACCAAGATAAAGAGGTAATTATCGCGCCTGTAAATTGAGCCATTTGAAATAATTTAAGCCGATACGATGATAAGGAATGCGCATTACGAATTGACTGCCAAGGACAGCACACACACACACACACCTACGTCACCGGATTCGCTCATACCGGGAAACAAAGAAACAATCACGTTCCCCTCGATGAGTTTTAAAACCGCAACATGTGTAATACACTCACCTTCAGAATTTTGCTGTCGAACAAAAATCCCCATTGTCTGGCCAATGAGTGATGGAATTTTAAGATTGTGAAACAACCAACCGAAATAAAGAGCGAACAGAAGCGCGAAAGCAATCAAGATCAATTTCTTTCGAGATAACTGTTCGAGGGTAATTTTGGGGTGGTATTTCGACACATCAGATCCATACTCCATCTGCTCTGTCATTGTGTTGTAATATTTTTTGTTAGTGATTGTGATTGATTGAAATGTTGTGATCAACAGTACAATACATATGTTTGTTGTTTTGATTAAATACACCACGGAAGTTATTTACCTTATCATTCAACTTGGTTATTGGCTGCCTGCCAATTCGTTATTCGGCAAATGCTTCTTCCGGGTCCTGAAGACGTTCAATGCACGCCATAAATACTTCCGGGTATGATGAGCAATTTGCAAAAAATTATAGGAGGTTGTGTCCAAGATACGACCGCATTGTGACGTAGAACTACGCTGTTATTTTTTATAAGTCGCTTGTTTTTACCTTCGGATATTATTCTATAATGCTGTGAAATTTTAGAAACAATTGCTTAGTAGAATAATCTCTGGAATGGTTTTTTCATTGTAGAATCAGTTGACGATAATTGATTGATGATTCATTCTTGCCCTCGCAAAACAATACACTAGCTGATCGTATGTCGCAATTTATTTCATGTCAATGCATTGGAAATTTACCTCGAACGCTATTCCGGTGGCCTTTTTCGCAATTTACATAGACTCATTACATAGACACATAGGCTACAGTCGATTATATACATGTTGCACCAGCAACATTATTCCACATCTTATAACTACATCAATATATCTTTAACACCGCATGGAAACAACAACAACTTTTCAACAATGACAACCGTTGCAAGTATCAAATATCATGCTACATGTTATTTAGTATTGCCTCAAAGGAATCGCACCTCTAGGCATCGTTCGTACAACGTAAACCAAGCGCCAAACAACCGTTCGCCATAGCATGCATACAAAGCCATACATTGGTGGCTTGAAACTACCAGAAACATAAACATTTCTCATCATTTTGCGCTATTCTCAAAAGAAACGCTTCTGTTAATATTACTGGCCTTGAGAAAAGTTGCATTACTTTCTCATGCTTGAGAAAAGCGCAGCTGTCACCCTTAGTGGAGGAAGTTTTGTTACAGGCAAGCGAAACCTAATTACATACAAAATTCCAGAACGACATTTACTTTCTTGGTGACTAAACAAGCGAAATAAACTCTTTTCGTTAATAACAACTTCGAAAATAGTAGCAATGCTTCATTATGATCAATATTAGCGCAAATGCAATCCTAGTTGAAGGCAGTTTTGCGAATGGCACGCGAATCCAAATAACTTTCCAGTAAGACATTCAAGATGCTTGGTATTCCCCAAATAATTTTTTTTGGCACACAACCTTAACACCTGCTTCGCCATAACGTCAGTTTAATGCATTGATGCATTCTCAGAGGCTCCAACGAAGCCCTTATGATGACGGAAAACAAACAATGTTAACTGCTTGGAAAAAGACTGAATAATGCCACACAGCTTGTACTCTGATGTAACACCCATCGATGCGAATTCGCTGATGAGTTTGTCAAGAGCGACCGCCTTCGCCACCAGCGGGGGGAGCTTGATTTTGGTTGCTGCCTGGGTAACTGCGTTTACATTTTCGACCGACGCGCCGAAATCGCCATCGCGTGCACCATTAGATGACGCTTGTCTCGAAATTTTATTGCCCCTGGCAATGCGTTCGTTTTTTGCAGGGCTCGAGACTGCCTTCAAAAATGCCCCCGACTTGCATGAATTTGCAATGCCAATTTCCTCAGACACCTTGGTTCTAAAGTCTGTGTTGGGGAAACACATTTCAATCGGAACAAAAATACCCCCAACTTTCATGTATTTGCAATGCCTATTTCTCCACGCTCCATGGATTTGGAGTCTGTGTTAGGGAAACACATTTCAGTCGGAACAAAAATACCCCCAACTTTCATGTATTTGCAATGCCTATTTCTCCACGCTCCATGGATTTGGAGTCTGTGTTAGGGAAACACATTTCAGTCGGAACAAAAATACCCCCGACTCCCGTATATTTCCAATGCCGATCTCTCCAACTCTGCTTGGTTTCGAAGTCTCCATACTTTCATGTATTTGCAATGCCGATTTTCCCAAAGCTGCTTGGTTTTGATGGCTGTGTTAGGGAAACCGTAGATCGGGCCAATCAAAATAAGGCGGTTAGGGTGTTTAGATAATGCTTAACATTTCAAAGTTATTCAATTGTTTATCTAATGAAAAATAATATTTTATTAATTGCGATAGAAGCGTAGAAATATTCCCTATCAACTGATGCAAACATCTTTCTGATCCAGTGAGAAATGTTCGAGTCATAGGCATTCGGAATCTTTCATTTTTCCCTGCATGTTCTGTGTTTAGGTTTTCATTTTACCCCCCATATACTCCGGTTAGACGTAGTCCCACGTCAAAATCACACGACGATATCCAAGTTGGATTACCACTGGTGGGGAACAATCTTAGATCGAAGCGCAGCGAAAGCAAAGTGAACTGGATTGCTCAACAGTCCGATGCCGAATGGAAGTTTGCCTCAGCGAGATCCACTGTTTATACTCTAGGCAAGAATTCCCCTCCATTCTTCTACTTTTCCTTTGTTCACGGACACTTTAAATCCTACGATTTCCCCCCCCCCCCCCTTGGTCGTCGATAAGTTGCTCGTTATTGATAGCTCTGTTCGGGAAAGCACACAAATGGACAGAACAAATGTAGGGGAAAATAGAAACGTTTAAAGTTTTCATGAATTTTAACCATTTACAAACCAGGGGATTCTAATGTATAACATGTCAAACAAATCTTACGGTATTTCCGATTCGTTTAGTATGTAAATCGCCAAAATCCGTTCACGGCAAAAATAGTTATTAATGTTAACTTTATTTCATAAAAACGTGACCTGTTTTCTGATTTGACACCCTTAATGAAAGACGTAGTTCTACGTCAAAAAAGTTCACATTGGGCCTGATTCTCGAATACACTTCACGGCAGAAACGAAATAAACGGCACGCCATTGTACTACGTTTTACGAGTTAGTGAAGTGTCGAAGATAATAATGAGTTTTCAGGCAGGATGAGCACTTTTCAAATAAAAAATCGTTAATGAAAATTAACTTCTTCGTATCAAACTGGTATTCAATGTGAGTGGAAAACTTTGTTTTCTTCATGTGATATAATAATCTCATACAAAATCATATGAACATCTGACAAAATCATTCGAAGATAATTTGATATTATAATGATAAGTTTAGTGGGAAACTAATCTCGTATCCAGATGTCGACACCGTACCGTTGTCATCGCGAATACGTTTCATTCCGTTTCCACCGTGAAGTGTATTCGAAGTGTATTCGAGAATCAGGTCCATTGTGTTGAGTCAAACCTCCGAATCCCTGGATCAAATTCCCTTGGTACCAATCCGATGTTGATTGATTAAAGGGTGTCCACGATGAAATTGCCACACCCAAAATTGGGAGGGTTGGGAGGGTTGAACATTTTCGGCACGAAATTGACCTTATTGTCCGCATACCACTTCAGCACGTCCTTGGAGTAGTGGCATGAGGCCAAATCCGGCCAGAAGATTGTTGGGACGTTGTGGGCCTTCAGGAGAGGAAGCAGCCGCTTCTGGAGGCACTCTTTCATGTACACCTGTCCGTTCATCGTGTCCTGGGTCACGAAAGGTGCACTCCGCTTCCCGCACGTGCAGATGGCTTGCCAAACCAGGAATTTCTTCGCAAATTTGGACATCTTCTGATCCGGAACGGATTCCACATCCGGAACGCTCAACTTATCCTTGGCCGTGAAAAACAGGTTGCCGGGGATCTGTTTGAAGTCGGCCTTCACATATGTTTCGTCGTCCATGATGCAGCATTCAACTTTCGTCAGCATGTTGAGGTACAACTTCCTGGCACGGGTTTTGGCGGACTTGTTCTGCTTCTCGTCGCGATTAGGAGTCTTTTGTACCTTGAACGTTCGAAGCCCAGCCTTAGTTTTGGCCTTCTGGACAAAACTTCGACTTAGGTGCAGCTTCTTAGCCACATCCCGAACGGAGGCGTTCGGGTTTCGGTTGAAGGCCCCAACTACGCGGTTGTGATTTTTGGTGTTGTACGGAATACTTTTTCCTTCACTTCTGGGCTTCCGATCGGTAGTCAATCGTTCCTCGAACCGCTTAATCACTCGCGACACCGTGGAATTCGCGATTCCCAACGTTTTAGCGATGGAACGATGCGAGAGATCCTTGTTCTCGTGATGAATGCGCAAGATTTGATCACGCACGAGCTGTTCTTTTGATCACAGGACTTTAAAACTTGCAGGATGTAAACAATGCACTATGAACTAAATCCACCCAAATTTTCATTAAATTCTACCCAACGGTTAAAAAGTTAGAGCAATTTCATAGTGTGGCAATTTCATCGTGGACACCCTTTAATTCATGAAGATGGCTTCGTTTCATGCCGTTGTCAGCGGATTTGAAGATTGATCTGGATATGAAGCTGAGACGAGTCTGCATGGTAATCCATCGAATTAGAACTGATCTGTCGTAACTGGACCTTAGCTTAGTTTTGCTTCGTATTTCTAACATTAGACCCTAACGCTTGCATTAAAAAATGGACAAATTTCACAAATTTTTCATGCGTTCACCTTGTGCACTTGTGCATAGTCAATCATAGTATCCCAAGAGTTTTTAAACAGAATTTGACAGCGCTATAAGATGAACTGCGGACGTTATGACGAAAATAGTGAAGCAACTGCGCTCCATGGTTTGTGCGTACTGGGAACTCCTTTCCGTTTCGAATAAAGTGAAAAGCGTTTAGTACGAGGGTCGTTCAAAAAATAAATTTCAGTGCCTCAGAAATCACGGAAAAATAAAGTTAGAACAAAAAACAAGGTAATTTTCGTAATCTACGTTTTATTTTCTATTTTTCTACATAATCGCCGTAACGTTTGAGGCATTTTTCATAGCGTGGGACGAGTTTTTCTATTCCAAGCGCGAAGTGCGTAGAGTCCAACTTTTTGAAGTACGGACTTCGGAATGCAACAAAAAATCCATTCGTCTTTGATTATGGATGTTTCAGGCGATCATTATCATCGCGCAACATATCGGTGACTTGAAAACTTGAAAATATTATGGACGAGCCAATTATTTCTTTGACGAAAACATACAGTGAGGAAACTTCGTTTAAACGCAAGCTAATTTTTGTTCGAGGTCCTCAAACAAGCGATCATAAATCTGTCTTCGCAGCTATATTTGATTGGTCGTCGGGTGTATTGCTTAGACCTACAATCATTTAATTTGAAAACTGAGGATACCTTCAAAACTTTGGTAAAATTTCATTCTGAGGAGAGAAATTCGTTCAAACGCCCCTGGCGGATCTATGACACTAAAAAACCACTGCAATCTGTTATTTCAGTTTTGTTGTTGTGTTAGAACGCAAATCACATGTTTCCTTCTGTAACAGAGCTGAATTTCAATCGTGTACATGCCACATGTTTATCATATCTATAATTAGCACATTAGGGTAACACGGGGTGAGTTGGACATACGGGGTGATTTGGACCACCCCTTTATCTCAAAAAGTACGACTCAACTTGGATTTTTTATAATGTCATCTCCTTTTATTGTTGAACCGTATGTACCTAACGTAAAAAACTTTGGTAAAATTCGACAGGTGGAAGGAAACGGTAGCATGAACACGGCAAGCACATTGATTGCCAAAAAATGTGAGTTTTCCGATCGTGGTTTTAAGGTTTTTCCCGCTGATTAAACAAACTTTTCGTGTATTGTGCAGTAAAGTTCTGTTCGTCTACAGAAGAGGAACAATTTGATGCAGCGAAACTGGAAATTTGATAACAATAAATGAAATAATTGCAATTTATTTTTTGCATGTTGTGTGGGGTGACATGGACATGTTTCTGTGGGGTGGATTGGTCCTACAGGTTTGAGGCTTTTCTTTGGTCTAATTGATTCCAGATGCCGCTGAATTACAAAAAGAGGATGGTTAGACAACTTTGGAAGAAGGAGGAGCTTGAAAGAGCAACGCAGGCCATCAAGAGCGGATTTTTTCTTTGGCCAGGCATCGAAAGTGTTTGAAAATGCTCGAACAACAGTGAAACAGTGAAAAGATTAGAGTATTCCCCTCTATAACATTGCATATGGTTCACATTCACACAGTAGCCATTTAGGTGTAACAGTTTTCCTTCCCTGAGTTTTGAACTCACGATCGATCGCTTACTAAGCGAACGCGCAATCAATGTTCCTACGGAGACCCCCAACAAATCATATGTTGGTGTTGGCAATTTGTTAATTTGAGGTGAAAAATGCTGAAAAAAAAGGTATTTGAGTGAATCAGAACAAAGAGTTGTCCGTAAACTGAAGAAAACTGGTATGCGGTCAACGATTCGATAACACTGAAGCAGTTACATCGTATTTCGAAAAGTTGGACACTATGCACTTCGCGCTCGGAATAGAAAAACACGTGCCAAGCTATAAAAAATGCCTCGAACGTTACGGCGATTATGTAGAAAAATAGAAAATAAAACGTAGATCACGAAAATCACCTTGTTTTTTGTCCTTACTTTATTTTTCCGCGAATTCTGAGGCACTGAAACTTATTTTTTGAACAACCCTCGTACTTTGAGGTAAATCCGACGTGAAGCACATATCCCACACCAAGTTCCCGAAGAAGGTACTTCTGTGGCAACCATCAGCGAAAAGTGGATGCGCCGCTTTGCTTCCATTCCGGACTTGCGGTGAACGGGGAGATTTACAGCACAAAGTGCCTACCGTAAGTTGCCTCCTTCATCCAAAAATATCATCCGGACGAAGATGTGGTGTTTTGGTCGAACCTGTCCTGACCTATTATGCAAAGAAATCGCCGCGGGAGATGAACCGCTTGAAGGTAGATGATGTTCCGAAGTCCGCAAACCCTCCGAACCTCTCCCAGCTGCGTCCCATCGAATTATTACGGGACATAGCAGCCAAGTACAACGTAAGCATCGGTGCAATTCAGAAACTTTGAAAGAAGCACCAAGAGCTTGGTACCGTTTGCGTCCGGGTAGGACATGGACGCAAACACTTGACAACGGACCGGGATGATGCCAGAATCGAACTATAAAAGAAAGCTTGTTATTCAACATTTCCGAATGAACAGTGCAATTGAGACTACAATAGCAGGAGCAAGTTTGCGTCTCGGCGACCGTTAATCTGTAAGGTCAATCAGATCAAACGTTTGGAGTTCGCCAATAAATACGTCCACAAGCCAATCTTATTCTGGAAAAAGATACGATGCTGTGGTCAGACGAAAGCAAATTCGAACATTTCGGAACGAAACAATGACCCCGAGTATGGATTAAGCGAGGAGAAAAGCTGCTTGACAAGAACGTTCAGAAGACAGTGAAACACTGTGGCGGCAACATCATGGTCTGGGGGTGTTTTGATTGGTCCGGTATTGGAAACCTGGTTCAGATCGATAATATTATGAATGTTGACAAGTACATCGATATCCTTATGCACAATTTGAAGAGCTCAGCACGGAAGATCGGTTTGCCGAAGGATTGGAGCTTTTTAGCAAGACAACTATCCAAAGCATACGGCACACAAAACGATGTACTACTTCCGTCAATCTCGTGTGAAGTTGATGAATTGGCCGCCTCAATCACCCGATCTAAACCCGATCCAAAATCTGTGGTCAATTCTTGATAAAAAAAATGGATAAAAGCACGGTGACCAACAAAACTTTTCAACGACATGGGAACAAATTGATCAACATTACTTGCAAAACTTGGTTGAAAGCATGCCTGACGTCTGCAGGCAGTTATCTGTGCCAAAGGAGGACACACGAAATACTATTTCTTTGACAAAAACATACAGTGAGGAAACTTCGTTTAAAGCGCAAGCTAATTTTTGTTCGAGGTCTTCAAACAAGCGATCATAAATCTGTCTTCGCAACTATATATATTTGATTGGTCGTCGGGTGTATTGCTAAGAATTACAATCATTTAATTTGAAATCTGAGGATACCTTCAATAGTAGGCAAAATTTCATTCTGAGGAGAAAAATTCGTACAAACGCACACAATTGAATATTAGCGACTGGCGCATCTATGACACCAAAAAAACCTCTACAATCTGTTATTCGGGTTTTGTGGAGGCGATCTGGCGTAGTGGTAACATCCATGCCTCTCACGCTAAAGGTCACGAGTTCAATTCTCACTCCCGACATTCTTCCAAAAATGGAAGTAAAAGTGACGAACCAGCCAAATTGAGTTGAAAATCACTATAATACAGATAAAAAAAATGAAAAAAAATATTCGGGTTTTGTTGTTGTGTTAGAACGCAAATCATATGTTGGTGTTGGCAATTTGTTGATTTGAGGTGAAAAATGCTGAAAAAAAAGATATTTGAATGAATCAGAACAGAAAGTTGTCCGTAAACCGAAGAAAACTGGTATGAGTAACTGGGAAATAGGAAGGAGAGTAAATTGATCCGAAACATCGATTCGAAATGTGCTGAAGGTGAAAAACATTGCGTTAAGAAAAAGACTAAGTGAAATATAAAAATGAGCAATCGTGACAGGAATCGAATTCAGGAGCTGGACGAAACTGGAAAGTTCAGTACATCGGAAATGCAATTTGGACTCTCGATTACCAATAAGCACATTGCAAAGATATTTATCTGGTTACTTCGAGTACACTTAAAAGGCCAAGAAACCGAATCTTACTCCAGCACGTATTCAGGCTCGATTGAATTTCGCCAGATAGCATATGGCATGGCGAAATGAATGAGATAACGTTGTATTTTCGGATGAAAATAAGTTCCATTTAGATGGCTCTGATTGTTGTGCATACTACTCGCATGATTTGAGGAAGGAACCGGAGATCGAGCTGAGCCGAAACTTTGAAGGCGGAACACTCATGATTCGGGCGGTTTTCACGTCATGGTTAAAATCCAATTTCAACCAGAAAGAACTCAAAAAAGTACGTGAAATTACTGGAAGGTGTTCTGGTACTTTTTACCGAGGATTTTATGCCTGATGACTTCATTTTTCAGCAAGACAATGCAGCCATCCATGTCAGTGAGAGAATATGCAGTGATTTTCGGAGCGAGACATCAAGGCCTTAGACTGGTCAGCACGTAGTTCAGACCTAAACCCAATTGAGAACCGTTGGGTAATTCTTTCACGGCGTGTGTACAGCGATGGAAGGCAGTACGGAACAGTTCGGGAACTAGAAGCTATTATGAAAGTTCGGGAAGTACAAGCTCGTTAAGCTCGTCGCATCCACCGTATTCTCCAGATCTGGCCCCCAGCGACTGTTTTCTGTTCGCAGACCTGAAGAGAATGCTTGCTGGCAAGAAATTTAAGACAGATGATGGAGTGACTACCGAAACTGAGGCCTATTTTGGAAAAACCCGTAAGAGTACTGTAAAAATGGTATCGAAAAGTTGCAAGATCGCTATAAACGCTGAATCATTCTCGAAGGCAATTATGTTGATTAATAAAATTTAATTTTGCCAAAAAAAAATAGTTCGAATTTTTTTTACATGTTCAGTTTTCATTTTACCTGTAAAACGTTAAATCAACAAATAGGAACATAAATTGTTAAAAGATTTATCCCCACTACCTGCAATCTAACGCTGTAAATTGTAAAACATAAAATATTTGAAACAAGCATGATGGTAAATAAGAGCAACTGTGATATCTTGCCTCCAGATTAAATGACGGCGGAAAAACTTTGAAAAAATCGGATTTTTCAAAAAATATGAATAGCGTTTGGGTGAAAAGGGCTCAAAGTCAAGGACGTTTATTTTCAACACACCATAGATCGAACCCAGGGCAGAAGAAAAGTTGGATTTTCGTAACACTGTTATCCATCAGGGGAATGAAGTAAACATTTTTCCAATTTCAACACAAAACTTGTTCAACTATATCTCTTGTTTTATCCGATAGCCGCAGACACCGCATTTGTACACACCGAATACGCTATTCGGTTTACAGTTGAACGTTCGATCAAATCGTATTGCGCGAATTTTTCTATGATGTTTTCTGAATCGAGAGACATAATAATTCAATTATAAAAATCAGATTGAGCGCTAGAGAACTTTCCATAAATTAATAAGTATTGATGTATATTGATAAACCTAATTCGAATCAACATTCAAATTTGCGAAGAGTTCCAGTTTTGTAACAAATTGATTGTTTTGTTTTTATATACAATTTATCTACAAAAACATCTACAAATGGAAAAACATGGAAAAACCAATATTCATATTAATGTAATCGATATTTGTATGATCTTAAGCATTTAAGCATCCTATCAACTTTATGACTACTCATAATTTTTGCAAGTACATTATCTACAAAAAACATCAAATTTCAATTTACGTATATATTGCATCCACACTTAGAATGATTTCACGATTTATCATGAGAAATTATAAATCTTTTATGGATGCACGTGAAATCTTTGTTCATCCCTGCATTAATCGTATTATGATAATGCCAATATATATTAGTTTATGTCGGTCGCCTCTCACATATATCTATTACGTTAAAAACAATCGAATGATTTATCAAGATTTTTTTCTTCTTTCAATGTACACACTCAGCTTCCAATCATCATTACAAAACAAACCCAGCTGCACAAACGCGAAATGTGGATCCCGAAAACTTTCATCATCGATTCGATGGGACCAAATTTGATCCACAACGACAGTACTTCCTTAGAATGTACACAATATATGAAGCCCTCCGAAACATGGCACAGGCCCAGATGTTTCTCATAGAACTGCCAATTGCTTCTCAATCGTTGGAAACGGCCAGAGCTAGAAACCACGATAATCAACAGCGTCTCACTATTTATGGAAATGCATTTTGAAATTCATTGCAACCAACTCACTATTTATCTATAGCCCTATTAAATGTGTCCTTCACAAAACACTGAAACACCGCAAGCAATTTAGTAACAGGTTTACTTTTTCTTCTAACAATTTTTCTCTTCACCACACAACCTACTCTCACACACTTCTAGTCCCGACTCTAGCAAACGAAAATGCCAATAGTGTGTCTCGATTGGTAATTAGCGAACCGCAAAAATATCCACACACATCACAAAAAACAATCCCGCTCACAAACAATCTTTCGAAACTGATCGAGACAGACAGCGAAACCGAAAAACCAAACCGCACTAGACCGAGTCTAGCTACAAACTGAGCCGTTCGGGCCAAAACTTTGGGCTCACAAGCCCGCCCGCTATGATCTCTCAGTCATGATATCACAGTCAACTCAGTGGCTCAGTAGAGGCTTAGCAATGAGACGCGCCACATTTGCCGGCACACAACAATACACTCGCCACTGTGTAAGCACCTGTAGTAGATTCGAATGTCGCAGCGGTAGGGGTTGTCCCGCTACTTCCTCCAGTAGCGTCTAGTGTGCACGTACCTTGTTACCCATCATCATTATGCGTCTGCAACCCCATGAACCGGCAAAAGCCGGTAATGATCAATGCAACGCGACTGACTACGACAAACATTAGTATCTGGATGTTTTTAGGGGTAGTGGGGGCAAAGTGGTACCCAGCTTGTTTGGTAGTATAACTATTGACTACAGACACTGATTGTCTGATTGTCACCTTATGTTTGAGGATTTTCATAACTTTTGAGACACCACGTACTTTAGTAGAGCTGTCGCATGTCAAAATATGAATAAAAGCAGAAATCGTTCTCTCGGTAGCCATTAGGCCGTGGTTTTGGGTACATCGTATTTAAGGATTTTCTCCTGAAATTGATTTTATTCGACCTGGTATCTTCGACAAATCATCAGTTTTGACGACTGTTCACATATTCTAGGTAAGGTGAAGAGATATTTTGTTTAATTTCAGTAGTTAATTCGCATAGGAATTACTTCGATGTTTGGGGGCAAAGTGGTCAGTGGTGGATAACGACTTACAACATTCACATTCTGTCCTTGAAGGGGTCCCTTCGGGGGTTTTGACCCTGGAAAAATATGCCACACCAACTAAACCAAGCCTCCTTATGTGAAACATTATGTGTTTCTTACTACGTTTTTGTATGTATGAGAAAATTTCAATTACGACTCTAGGTGAATAGCTCAAGCTTATTTCATACATGTACCTACCATTTCAGTAATAATTTAAACAAATTTGGACAAATAAAACACATAAATCTATTCCATTTTCCATGATATGTGTGGGTGACCACTTTGCCCCCAATAGGTGACCACTTTATCTCCACGCCAAAAAAAAATCGATTTTTCAATTTTTTTTCAAATCAAAATTAATTTTTTTTGAATTTTCGTAGTAAAAACCGTGTGCTATCTTGAATAACAATAAGTTGAACTATAAGATTCTTCCAAAAACGGTGATAGTAGCGGTATGTAGGATTGTAGGAAATGGGCATATTCCTTAGGGTGACCGCTATGCCCCCACTTCCCCTATGGGTTTCGCCTCACCGTGAGTGAAAAGATTAATGGGATGGTTAACGAGCTCCGGCAAATCGGCATCCGAATGTCATTCAAATGTAATTTTGAATTTTCCTTTGATAAAATCGACAAATGTTAATATATTTGAACAATTAATTCTATGTAGGGCAAATTATCGGAGTAGGGGTAAATTATCATTTAATGCGTTAGAATTCCTGAATCTACACCCAAACTAGCGTTGGCAGAAAATATTTCATCTTTGGCAGAAATGATGCCATTTGGTGTGCTAGAGAGTCAAATGCTGTTTTGAAAGCTTAAAAATGGTTTGTATGTATGCGTGCATACATCACTCTCTGTTTTCATTTCTCATTTCAGTTCGGATTGTGCCAAAAAAAAGTCCATACGACGTCAATGGGGATCGAGCCAAGGCCGGCTGGAATGCAAAGCTATTTCACACGACCACGCTATCCACATGGATAATGATGCTTCAGCAGTTGTTCAGCAAATACGTGATAATATTGCACCTGATTATAAAATGATGTTAGGAAGTGTTTTCTAAGAGCAAAAATGAAGCGCATGAAGGAGAACAATATCTATCTCGGTCTGGGCCGTGTATGTGGCAAAGTATGTCTCATTTAATGTCATAAATCGGGATGACAAAACATGAACTAAAAATCAATTTAGGGTGTACATAATGGTAATTTATTTGGTGGCTTGCATTTGCCTAATAAAACCCAATTTGAAAAAGTATCGTCATAGATTCAGAGTAATAATCCAAAGGATAATACTGCGTTCTACGCATAGTTGTCCCTTGTTACTTTTTGACGATTTTCACTTTTCTTCATAAAACGTTGTTTTTATGCATAATCTTACGGAAACACACAAAAAAAAAATTGTTTACTCTCAATTTTAAAAAAAAACAACATCAAGCTCAATTGTCCCATGTTGATATTCTATTCATAACTGTCCCACCATGTATTTTTTGTAGATCTATATCGAATAAGACGGTTCAAGTACAAGAATTTCATGTCACACTTTCAGCAGGCCTATTGCACTCTTTTCTGGGTTTGAAAAACGAACTAATTCTCAAACAACTAAGAAAAAGTTTAACAGAACACGTGTACACCTTGTTAGCGAATGCCTAATAACAATGAGATTTATATTCTGCGAAGGTGTTGCAGATTACTCATTTCTTCATAAAACGATGTTTTCATGCATAATCTCTCGGAAAAACACAAAAAAAATATTGTTTGTTCCCAGTATATCAAAAAAACAACATCAAGTTCAATTATCCCATGTTGATATTCTAGTCATAACTGTCCCACCATGAATTTTTAAACCCGTAATCAAGTTTGATTGTTTCAGTGAGGGGATATCATCACATTTCATTAAACAATGGTATAGTGCTTATAAAAAACCCGGTGTATTGCTAAATTGAAATGCTTAAAGCTTTTAGTAGACAAATATGCGAGAAAACTTTGATTGCGTTTTTTTTCAGTTGCTGATTTTGGAACATGGGACAACTATGCGTAGAACGGCAGAATTGTCTATAGAACTAGTTTGCCAATTTAATGGGATGTCATTACCCATATCCGGCCAAAACCAGGGACCGAACGAAAGACAATTCACGTTTTTTTTCACGATAATTCGTTGCATGGCTCTTCGTTCACGTTGTTGGTTGTGATGAAAACCGTAGTCCTTCGTGCTCAGCTTCGAGCCAGATCATCAGCTTACCGGAAAACTTGTCCGCAAAAACGAATTTATATTTCTTGGGAACATCTTCGCGACTCATGGCTACTTAAAACTTCTGTCTCGGAAGCTATTTCAATCGTTTGTTTGAGAAACCACATAAACGCCACTTTTATCAAAATTGTCGTTGTGACAGTTTTTGGGTCTTTGAGGGTACCTACGTTGACTATCAAAATTTCAGAAAAAGTTAGTTCTACAAAACCCCCTTCCATTGGCCCTTCAAATAGTCGGTTTTTTGAGAAATTCCATACCGCCCTGAATCATATTTCGGACACTCTGTAATAATACCTTGAAATGCTTAATGCCCCGATGATATAACTAAAGAGTTACTCTAAAGAATCTATTGTGATATTAATTTTATAGTTATATCATCAGGGCTACAATATATACAATTTCATTCATAGTTCGCGTAGAAAGCTTGTGCAACTCAACTTAATCAGAATGTCTTCTGATTCGGACCAGGACACGACCCCGAAATGTGAGTGTGGTGTTCGGCGGACTGCAGAATACAAAGCGGAAGTCGTAAAAAGAGCAAGAATCAATGGAACGGCATACAAAAATAGGAAGGGAACGGTTCGAATCTCGCCACTGTTTAAAGTCTTCTTAGGATTTGAAATTCATTCGACGATCCTGGAACAATAAGCGTAACGTTGTGCTTGCCCTGCCACACAAAGCACAATTGGATAATTCGGAAAGACATTTTTTTGAGGGCTAACTATGTTGACTATGTTGCTAACTGTTGAAGTGCACGAAGAAAACTCAAACCGAGTGTCAGGTAAAGCCACATAGTACACAAAAAGTTTTTTAAAATATCCTCTATCTACTTCCATAACGTATTTTTGTATTCCCTATGTCAGGGGTTTTCAGAATTTTGTTTTATGGCAGAGCACTTTTTATAGCAAAATTATTTGATGGAGCACCTGAAATTTTAAATCAACAAAACAAATCGTGTTTACATTGACCCGACCCAACTGGAACAACTCTATTTCAGTTGCATGTCGCAGTTACACGACATCTAACCCGGAGTAAACAAGATAAATCATCATTTGCCTGGTGAAATTAGATTAAAAAATGTTCTTTTTTCAAGGGAGGTTTTCAAGCGGGAGCATTTGTTATAACTTCGCGGAGTACAAATTTCCCGCGGAGCACCATTTGAAAATCCCTGCCCTATGTATTAAGAGGCAAACAAATAACACTTATCCGCCTTCCCTTACTCTCCCTCCTTTATTGCAGAACATAACTTATAAACAGCCACATTTTTACTTAGTATGAGCATCCTGAACATTTAAAGTACATAAAATTGAATTGAATCACTTCAAACCCACTAAATATATCGCTGATTTCTCGTTTGTTTCAGAAACCACCCAATTCCTTCAACTTCAAAGCGTTATATTTTGAGCTTAAACTGTTTTATTGATGAAAAGGTGGTTCCACATTCTATGTTTTGGGTATTTTAATCGTACCTGATACCAACAAAAAAATCAGGACCAGGTCAAAATTCTGAAAAAACAGTTTTTTGTCGTTTTCCCGCTATTGCGCCAAATGGGTTTATGTGGTTTCTCAAATGAACGATTCATTTGAAATCCAATGTTTCATCGTCCATAAGAATCCATCCATTGGATTCGATCAACCTGGTCACACAACTTTCAGGCCCGCGCTTTGTCGTAATGTTTCGCTTTACGGTCCTGTTCGGTTTCTTAATAGGCCGACACCCAAATAACCTTTCCCGAATGCGTTTATTCCTATCTGTACTACGAACAGCACCAAGTTTGTTGGTCACATCCATGCCCGAAAGCCCTGAATTCGCTTCGAAAGCCTTTATGACATTCTGACGCAGTTTTCGGTCCACTTGAAACGTTCTAGCACTGCACAGACGATGGTTTTGACAATTTTCAACTACTCAGATATTCTTGTACCCTTGAATCAATTCTCTTTTTTATTCTTCCATCGCGGAGCAATTTAAGAAAACGCGAACTCGTTGAAAAAAAATTGCACAGGATTCCAAGAGAAAGACTTTTCAAACAAACTGTTGTCAAAGATGTCAGTACCGACCTCTGGAATCGCTATACTGGACAAAAAAGCGTACCTGGTCTAAATTGGCAGAGGAACCGTCAGAACATTCAGCATTTATTTCTATCCCAATCACCTATGCTATACATTACGATTCCCACATTCGTAAACGGTTTAAATTAACAGAAATTAAAAACATTTTCATTTTTCCAGACATTTATTTTGCCTTTTACCTACACGTACTGTCAATAATGGCGAAGTACAATACATATTCAAGAATCATAAGCTATCCTGCAAGCGACTAGACGGCAGTGAAGCTTTCCAAGCGATCTTTCTCAAGGCCAAGCGTTGAACTTAGTTTTCAGAATTGCATTTTCTCAATGTTGAGCCGAGTAAAATGAGACAGTTCAAACCTCTATAATTGAAAACATCATCATTTTCATCAGTGTTCCAGTCACCAGCATTTATTATTTAACATTCATCCAGTTAGCGGCATCTACAGCGAGACTTTCAAAAAGCCTTTTTCAAGGCAAGAGACGAATGAACTGAGAAAATTTAAAGCCTCTAAAATTCAAAACACTCTCTCATTTACAATATTTATATACCACTGCAATATCGCGAATACAGTGCTTATTTTACGCACAACAGAGAAAGAGAGAGAGAGAGAGCCACTCACGATAAGAGCCCTCGAGCCCGAGTGGTTAGCGTCACATTTGTCATGCCAGGGGTTCGGGTTCGATACCCGTTCTGGCTGGAGGATTTTTCGTCAATAAAATTTTCCTCAGAATTGTACTGCGGTCACGCGTATTCTAGAATTTTCCACTCAGAATACATTCAGAGTGTGTTATGTGGCACAAATATTTCAATTAATACTAGGTTTACGGACGTTTCTAATATACCTATCTCTACGAACACGCGCCAATTTGATGAAAAAAAAAGAAAGTAGACATCAATATACAGGGTTTTCCAACTTTCAATTCCGAAAGTAAATTGAAATAAAACACACTTAGAATTCGAATTTCGATGCCATTATGTGTGAAATACAACATCATTCAAATGTCCACCTAGGGCTTCCTCGCACACCTTGATCCGGAACAGGTAATTTTCGATGACTTTTCGGCACATATGGGGCGGTATCTCGGTCCTAACTTCACGAATGTGTTTCTCAAATGTTCAAGAGTTTGCGGAGAGTTGGCATAGACACGGTCTTTCGCATAACCCCACAAAAAAAAGTCTAGCGGGTTCAAATCGCATGATCTGGACGGCCAATTGGCATCACCAAAACGCGAAATTATGCGTCCCTCAAATTTCGTTCGCAATATGGCCATGTTCGGTCGTGTTGTGTGGCACGTGGCGCCGTCCTGCTGAAACCACATGTCATCCGTATCCATATCTTCAATTTGTGGCAAAAAAAAATCGGTTAACATGCAGCCATAGCGCTCACCATTCACAGTTACCGTCTCGCCGTCCTCATTTTCAAAGAAATACGGCCCGATGACTCCACCAGACCATAATGCGCACTAAACAGTGACTTTTGGCGGATGCAATGGCCTCTCAACAATCACGTGTGGATTTTCTGAGCCCCATATACGGAAATTTTGGGGGTTCACATAGCTACCGAGCTCGAAATGTGCCTCATCGCTGAAGAAAATTTTATGCTAAAATTCAGCATTTTGTTGCTGTTGTTCGTTCACCCAATCGACGTATGCCCGACGCATTCCATGGTCACCACGCTCTAATGTTTGTACCAGTTGGACTTTATATAGATGTAGGTGCAAGTCCAAATGCAAAATTCGCCACAATGATGTGTTTGACAAGCCCAATTGCTGAGCACGCCGTGGAATCGAAACATTCGGGTCATCCTCCACACTGGCAGCAATATTTTCGGCCGAACGCACATTACGATGATGCATAGGTTTCACAATATCCGCTACGGATCCAGTTTGTTCGAATTTACGCACTACATTAGCGATTGTGTGCTCTGTAGGCCGTACATGACGACCAAAATCCGTCCGTAATGCTCGAAAAACATTTGCCGGTTTTCCATCATTTTTATAGTATAATTTAACAAAATTAACACGTTGTGCGATGCTAAAACGATCCATATTGTAAAATGGCGGACATTCAACTAACGATATGACGCTTTGGTTGACAGCTATGTCAAACGGTTGTCAGCGCAGGGCTGTATACTTTCGGAAGCCCGAAATGGAAAAACCTGTATATTTACCTAGATCAATGCATAAAAATAGAATATGTGTGTGTGTTTTCCTTATAGAATTCGAAATGCGTCAAAATGACGCGTAAACCTAGTGTTAAGTACTAATAAAAATGACGCAAGTAATACTACGTTGACACGACGAATTTCCTATAGAAACTTTAGTGCTACTGAAGAAGAAGAAACCATTCGTAATTTGCAACCACAGTCGCGATCCAGTTGATGAGTCCTAATTCATATATCACACGCAAAGGTTGACATCGCAAACAGCGGGCCAATTTTATTCAGTGGAAGCACCAAGTCGATTTTCATACCGTTATACTCAAGGCGCGTAGAAGTATATCCTAAGGTGAGCCAACTTGCTAAAACCACTCTTCAGCCATCTTGGAAATCTACTGTGTTTTGTTTGTAAACAAAACACAATACGCTAGTGCCGAAGTTCGCTCCTGATCAGTCTGTCTCTTTCACGCTTCAAGGAAATAATTCCCCTTCTGCTTTCTTCCGTACTGTTTTCATATACCGCTCCCCTAACCAACTTAGTGACGAAACGGCCTCACCTAGTACCATAGACCCGTCTTGGTTATACTGTCATACGCACACATTGTTTACTAAGCCAAGACCAGACAACTGGCTTCTTACTCTTCTTCGTCGTCCAAAAACGAAGCCATGACATGAAGATGCCAGAACTGCCAAATATTATAAAATATCGGATTTTTCAAATTTCTATTTTAATGAATCGTAACATTTGGTTGGTGCGAATTCAATGATTATTGCATATTTTCAAATAAACAATCTCAAAAATATGCTTTAAAAGGATAAAATAAGTCTTTTAAATACCCATATCTATAATATTATCGTTTCCAAAACAAATTTGGGATTTTTTTTTTAGCAAATAAATCTAATCTGACAACCGTTACAGCGTTATGCAGATTCTCATTGTCTGAACCAAAACATTCTATCTTATTATATGAGCAGGAATACAACCAAAACAACGTTAGGAAGCCATTTTATTCATACAAAACGTAATTCAAAAATAAAAATGAAGTGTAAAGCCTTAAATTGTGAGCGAAGGACGGATACTCATCCTGAGTATAAATTTTATCGGTTCCCTCAAGACAAAAATATTCGGAAAGAATGGATTCGATTTTGCGTGAACAGTGAATTAGAAGTTCCATTCTTTGAAATCAAATCAAGCACAAGAATATGTAGCGTAAGTATTAAAAACTAATTCTAAAACATATCCTAATACTAGTATATATACAGGCTCATTTTGTTGATGGGAAATACAATGAAAATGGAGTTACGAAAATTCCGACCTTAGCTGCATCCGCGAATGAGGAATGGGAAGAGATACAAAGTATTGAGAACAATTATGATTTGGTTGACGTATATGAAGGAGATAAACAACTACAGGAAGAAATATTTCGTTTGAAACATCAAATTTCCAAGCTGAAAAGGTAGTGTGTCAAAAAATATGTTATTTTCTAATATTTTATATTGATGTAACCGTTAATAGAATTGTAAAACAATGGAAGAAAAAATGCGGATATCTGACCTCGAGAATTCGTGGAAAACAACCCTTGAAGAAGCTTTTCAGAGAAGATCAAATTAAGCTATTAACAGGAGAGGTTAAAAAAGTGAAACGTTGGTCCAATGAAACGATTACGGAAAATTTACAAATTCGGTTTGCATGTCAAGGTGGATACGACAAGCTTATTCAAAAAGGCTTCCCGTTCCCATCCACGAGGACTCTACTACGCCAAATTGAAGGAGTTCGTTTCAGTCCTGGTATGTAATTATAATCATATGTCTCATCGCATGTTAATATATGAAATGATATTTTGTAGGTATTCTTGAAGATATATTCGAGCTGCTACAACATAAAGTCTCCACAATGTCGGTTGAAGAAAAGGACTGCGGATTGGTTCTAGACGAAATGAGCATAGACGAGGCAAATGAGTTTTGCCAAAATACGAAGCAGTTTGTTGGAACAACAACGCTTCCTATGTCCCAAACTTTAGCCTGTAAAGCTTTGGTATTCATGCTAGTTGGAATCGCAGCGCGCTGGAAACAGGTGGTTGCTTTCGAGTACACCGGCAACTCTATACAAAAAGAGTTTTTGAAGAATGCTGTATTGTCTGCAGTTTCAAGAGCAGAGGGAATCAGTTTGCGTGTCCATTTTATAACAACAGATTCCGGGTCCGAAAACCAGCGCATGTGGAAGGATTTGGGGATCGATATTCGTCGCAAAAATGAGACATTAAATGCTGCGATACCTCATCCAAACGCTGAGAACAGAATGCTAGAGATCATACCCGATCCCGTACACGTATTTAAAAATACAGTACATGGCTGGTTGAACAATGTCTACCTGAAAGTTCCGGATTGGTATGTTCGTGAAAAAAAGCTAACATCCAATATTGTTCATCGAGACCATTTAACCACAATCGTGAACTCCGAAATAAACAACACGTTGCGGCTTTGTCACAGACTAACGGCCTCGGATGTGTGCTTTGACAACAGAACATCTTCAATAGATAAAATGAAAGTATGCAACGCAACAAAATATTGCAACAGGACGGTGGCTGCAGCATTGAAGTTTCATGCGGAAATACGAGAATTACCGGAGCTTCTTACTACCGCATGCTTCATAGAAGACTTTGCTCGATGGTTCGAGCTTATCAATAATAGGGCAGAAGAAAAAGTATTTTGTTTGAATGATCCTATGAAATATGACGAGGATATCGCTCATCTGAAGACCATGGTGCGGTTAATGTATGATCTCCAAGTAGGACACGGACATTGGAAACCATGGCAAACAAGTGTAATCGTTTGCACGAATGCAATAGTGAGGTTGACAGATCGGCTTTTGCATGAAGGACACCCACAAATATTTACATCGCGGTTCGTCCAAGATTGTCTGGAGAGTCTTTTCTCATTGATTCGTGCAAAGCAACGACGCCCAACTCCATTGCAATTCAGCAATAACTTGAAAATTGTGACTCTTTCGCAATACATGACCGTAGTACCGAATGCTTCGTATACAGCCGATACACAACAACATCTTATTGGATTGATAGATTTGCTATCAAAGCGGCGTGAAGAATGTTCAGCCCAGAAATTGATGGACAATGAAGCAGCATCGACATCATATCGAATTTCAGCTTCATCTAATTCTAGTGATAATGTGGATGATATGAATATTGAATTCGACTATGAGTACACCGTCGATGAAGCGAAAACTTTTCTCGACAGAACAGAACAAAATTCGTTGTTCTATATAGCTGGTTTCATCATCAAAAAAATTATTCAGCGGGAAAGAACATGTCAGCAGTGTAACAAGAGATTGGTAGTCAGCAAAACACAACCTAGATTGTATCAACCGTCTCTTTTTTCATATTTGCGAGCTACAGCTTCTAACTCTCCCATCTGCATAGTGAATGATGAGACTTTTAATTTCTTCTTAGCAATGGAAATTCTATTCCGAAATATGAAATCGCATTTGGAACCTAACGAAGCTGATTTGCCGAAGAAAATGGCAGGAGAAATGTATGTTTTGCCATCCACTTTATTCCATTGTGAAAAAACAAGGAATGACATTATAAAAAAATTTATATCTTTTCGTTTAAAAAGCGGAGAAAACAAAAAAACAAGGAAACGAAAATTTGATAGCAGGAGCATGGCATGGTAGAAATAAAATATATTAGTATCAGAAACCAAATAGATTATTATTAAACTAAACTTATGTCCATTTCCATTTTAGTGTTGTCCGAAAACTCATTTTTTCCACTTTTTCCCAAAAATGACTTTTTCAAAAAATCATAACTTTTGAACCTCTGAACCGATTCAGATGATCAATAAATCTAATTGAAGCCAATGAGGTAGATTTTTAATAGAAAAAATATTGAAAAAAGTATTGAACTTGGAAAGAGGGTTCTAGAGAGGTGTTTTTTTCGTTTTAGAGTCATTATTTTGTAAATTTAACATGTTTTAAGTCTTCGTTCAATATTCTTATGTGACTAGACTAGACCTATGCGACTAGAATCCTATCTTTCCGGTAAGTGTGATATTTTTTCAAAAAAGATTGGCTTATTGGCTTCAATTAAATATGTCGATCATCTCAATCAGTTCAGTAGTTCAAATGTAATAAATTTTTGCAAAAAATTATTTTTGGATAAGAGTGGAAAAATGATTTTACGGACGACCGGTTAACTTTGAAAAGTCACTCAAAAACACAAAAAAGCCTATCTGATATCGAGATATGTTATGTAATAAATCCTCAGCTTTCAAGAAAAAACATAAAATATAAAAACATAAAAACAAAAAACATAAAAATAACAAAAAACAACTACAATCAATAGTTACGAAAACAAAATTCGATTTCTTGGCAAGCCTAATATTTTTCCAAAAAAGATTAATTGGCTTCAATTTGATATATCGATCATCTAAATCGGTTCAGTGATTCAAAAGTTATGAATTTTTAAAAAAGGCACTTTTAGGAAAAAGTTGAAAAAAATGATTTTTCGGACCACCCTAAAATAAGAAAAGGTCACCCTAACGAAAAAATCGGTTTGACATGAAATGGATGTATATATATATATATATATATATATATATATATATATATATATATATATATATATATATATAAATTTTTCAATTCAATCAAAATATAGTAACAAAATAATTAGGTAAAACGTGTATACAATTCCTTCACATTTCCTCTAAACTAAGTATCGTAATATCAATTAAATTCATTTTTTTTCCAAATTCAATACAAACCCAACGTAATTTATTTTTATTGGCAACACTGGAAAAATCGACTTTGTTTACAAAATTTATCGAAATCGACCAATCAGAAATCAGAACGACTGACAGAAATTTGGTCCGTATCTGACAGAAATTTGGTCCGTAAAAGACCCCCTATTGTCTGATCTTATCTTAGATTGTTTATAGTTTCATGCGTTATCAAAAAAAGAGGCCTGTTTATACTATAATTTAGTCGCATAAAGCAGGACATTTCTCAGCATATATATAACGAAAAAAAGGGAAGGATGTCATTTTGTAGGTTTTTCAATGAACCTCAAGGGGAAAACACATGAAAATTATTCGTCAGCTGTTCGAATAAATTTTCGAACTTTTCGTGTTCTCATTTTGGGCCCAATACTGCTGGTAACTTTTCTGTTATCTTTGTTCCACCATCATGATTAACATCATAAAAACCCATAATTCATTACTGATTTTCTGATCTGATTTACTGATTTTCTTTCATCTCCCTCCCTCACCCCTCGCCCGAAAATCAATAATTTTGCGAAACAGTGTGAAGAAAATGATCGTTTTTGCACACTTCCCATCAAGTAATATCAACCAAACTTTAATCGATTACTCACAAGATATTAAATTTTCATCTGCTTTCGCACCGTATAGTGAAGAACGTCGGAAAACTCGAGCAAGTGCTCTGAAAGTTAAATTTTCGTTTTTCAATCTTCAGCAATGGTTTTGTTTGTATTGGTGGAAGCATCGTTATTTTTTCGACACTGATGCCAAACAACATCATCGAAACAGCTATAAAAACCACTCAATAAAATGTTATTCCGGAGTCATAGCGTCCCATGTCATGAAAATCAATAGAATAAAATTGTGTTGATATCAATACAATTATTATTTTTACGTTTAATGGGTCTATAATGTAAGTTTTAGCAACTTTAACATTGGGTAAGAAAATTGTATTGCAGAGCTCGGAACACTGCCACGGCTGCCTATGCTTTCAAAAACAGTAAACGGAAAAGTATTAAATTCAATCTAAATGCCTCGGCCAACGAAGAGAAGGGTTAAGGCTTTCCAACGTGAATATGGGAAAGCAATACGATCAACGAAGGAAAATATTAAGGAATTATCAACATCGAATTACTATGCGGAAGAACTTGTTAATACCGAAAGAGCCCCAATTCGCATGTGTTATAAATTTGCTCATGTTACGCTCGCGTATAATCAGAATCATATGCAAATGCACCTTCTATATATATTTATATTTGCAATTGTTCATCGGAACATATCGTTCATACATTTTACTTTAGTATTGAATTGTTATTTGTTTTTTTTTTTCAAATGTATTCAAAGACTCGTGTCAATGAAGCGCCACACAGTCTGATAAGTAAATTGATCTATTTACGTGTGCTTTGCTCTTCTCTCACAAACACTATTACCCCATTTTTACACGAGGGTTTACCTATACTACTACAATGGCTAGCTTCCACCTTCAACTTAAAGGCTGATTTAGACAATGCCAGTCAGCGCTCTAGTTGAAGTATCCAGTGAATAGAGAACAGACACTCTGTTCAAGTTAGAGGCCAATTACTTGTTCGATACTGGTACAAGTAACTTGGACAGAGTGTCTGTTCTCTGTTCACTGGATACCTCAACTAGAGCGCTGACTGGCATCGTCTAAATCAGCCTTAAGGTGAAGGTGGAAGCTAGCCACAAATGGCTGCCACAATGGCGCTCATTTCTTTCATCTCCCTCCCTCACCCCTCGCCCGAAAATCAATAATTTTGCGAAACAGTGTGAAGAAAATGATCGTTTTCGCACACTTCCCATGAAGTAATATCAACCAAACTCTAATCGATTACTCACAAGATATTAAATTTTCACCTGCTGTCGCACTGTATAGTGAAAAACGTCGGAAAACTCGAGCAAGTGCTCTGAAAGTTAAATTTTCATTTTTCAATCTTCGGCAATGGTTTTGTTTGTATTGGTGAAAGCATCGTTATTTTTTCGACACTGATACCAGACAACATCATCGAAACAGCTATCAAAACCACTCAATAAAATGTTATTCCTGAGTTATAGCGGTTCATGTTATGAAAATCAATAGGATAAAATTGTGTTGATATCAATACAATCATTATTTTTACGTTTAATGGGTATATAATGTGAGTTTTAGCAACTTTAACATAGGGTAAGAAAATTGTATTGCAGAGCTCGGAACACTGCCACATGCTTTCAAAAACAATAAACGAAAAAGTATTACATTCAATCTAAATGTCTCGGCCAACGAAGAGAAGGGTTAAGGCTCTCCAACGTGCATATGTGAAAACAATACGACCAACGAAGGAAAAAAATTGAGGAATTATCAGCATCGATACTATGCGGAAGAACTTGTTAATATCAAAAGAGCCCCAATTCGCATGTGTTATAAATTTGCTCATGTTACGCTCGCGTATAATCAGAATTTTACTTCATATTCAAATGCACCTTCCATATATATTTATGTTTGCAATCGTTCATCGGAACATATCGTTCATACATTTATCTTCAGTATTGAATTGTTATTTTTTTCAAATGTATTCAAAGACTCGTGTCAATGAAGCGCCACACAGTCTGATAAGTGAATTCTCGCGTAACTTTTGAAAAGGTCCAATGTAACATTTTCGCCAACTCGAGAAAAACGTAGATGAAGACCCGAACATTATTTCGCGAATTGTCTTAAAAGCTATCAATCTTTATCACTGTTTTCACCACTAGCTGTCAAGAATAACTTCGTAAAACCAATCGTAACTATTGTTCCGTGATTTGAGATTAAGGTTGAAGCCTCGGAGCGAAAAATGTTACATTGGACGTTTTGACTGCCCGCGTTTGCACATTGGACATATTACGTTGCACTATAAAAATTTGAAACTAACTAATAAACAACAATCCAAATATCAGCATTTCGTTCTAAAGACTGATTATTATTGTTATCACTCGTTGAATTGCACTGAAATCGATAACAACACCTGTAAAGGCTGATTTAGACGGTGCCAGTCAACGCGCTAGTAGAAGAATCCAATCACTAGAGTCTAGTTATTAGAGCCATGTAAACACCCGGCTCCAGTTACTTGCGCAAGTATCGCACAAGAAATTGGCCACGCCAGCGAATAGAAAATTTTCTAGATACTGGCGCCAATAGATAAATGACAATTCTCGCGTAACTTTTGAAAAGGTCCAATGTAACATTTCCGTCAACTCGAGAAAAACGAAGTTGAAGACCCGAACATTAATCTGCGAATTGTATTGAAAGGTATCGATCTCTATCGCTACTTTTACCACTAGCAGTCAAGAATAACTCTGAAAAACCAATCGTAACTGTTGTTCAGTGATTTGAGCTAAAATTTGAAGCCTAGGAACGAAAAATGTTACATTGGACGTTTTGACTGCCGCGTTTGCACATTGGACATATTACGTTGCACAATGCGAATCTGAAACTAACTACTAAACAGCAATTCAAATATCAGCATTTCGTTCTAAAGACATATTATTGTTGTTATCACTCGTTGAATTGCACTGAAATCGCTAACAACGCCTGTAAGAAACAAAAACCCAAAACGACCGAAGTACGACTTTGTGTTGTTTTGACTGTTTTGTTACTTCGGACGTTCCGAGCGTCGGAGGAAAGTGGCGTCCGAAGTAACAGCCGAGTGCTTAAAATCCGAATCTGCACATTGGATATTTTTTGTATCGGCGATAAAAAGATGAAGAAGATAGATACATGAACGATTGTTTTTGTAATGCATTCAATGATTGAAAACTAAGAGCGTGCATCCATTAACTCGATTTGTTTACTTTTGTTACATAGGACCTTTTCAAAAGTTAAGCGAGAATTGCTTCCAGACAGTGCGTCATATTAGACATTTGTGTGAAATCGAAATGCCAGGTAGTTTCAGTGTTGCCACATATTTATTTGTACTGGAAGGGGAAAAATCTTTTTCGGCTATGGTGAAGACAATTATTAAACGGTGTTATTTGGCTTGCTCTGTAATTTGTATGTTTGTATGTTTATAACATGTTTGTTTGTAGCGCTTTACCGCATTAAAAGAAATTTATCTCTTCCTGTTGACCGATTGGTATGAAATTTGGAACACACCTTTATCTCTGCAGTCATTATAAAACTGGGTATTTCATTATTTAAAAAATCCAAGATGGCGGCTGCTCAAAATGGCGGATTACATATTTTCTCAAAACCCAAAAAACATGGGTATCAAATCAAAGGGCTTGACTAGTAGAACACAGTTATTCATGAGAAATGCAAATCCAAAATGGCCGCCACCATAAAATGGCGGATTACATATTTTCTCAAAATCCCATCAACATGGGTATCAAAGGAAAGGGCTTGACTAGTAGAACACAGTTTTTCATGAGAAATGCAAATCCAAAATGATCGCCACCATAAAATGGCGGATCACATATTTTCTCAAAACCCTATCAATATGGGTATCAAACGAAAGGGCTTGACTAGTAGAACACAGTTTTTCATGAGAAATGCAAATCCAAAATGGTCGCCACCATAAAATGGCGGATCACATATTTTCTCAAAACCCTATCAATATGGGTATCAAACGAAAGGGCTTGACTAGTAGAACACAGTTATTCAAGAGAAATGCAAATCCAAAATGGCCGCCACCACATAACGGTCGTTCACATATTTTCTCAAAACCCTTTTAATATTGGTATCAAATGAAAGGGCTTGACTAGTAGAATACAGTTATTTATGAAAAATACAAATCTAAAATGGCGGCCACTACAAAATGGCGGATTACATATTTTCAGAAATTTATGGAAAATTATGAAAAATGTAAATCCAAAATGACCGCCATCATAAAATGGCGCCATGTTTCTTCAAAGCCCATCACTATGGGTATCAAATTAAGGTGCTCGACTGGTAGAACACAGTAGATCATGAAAAATCCCAACAAACATCGAAACATACCTTTAATTCTACTGTCATTATAAAACTGTGTATTCCATGTTCATGGTAAATTTGATTTGGCCGCCGCTAGAAAATGGCATTTTGGATTTGCATTCCTCATGAATAATTGTGTTCTACTAGCCAAGACCTTTCATTTAATACCCATATTGAAGGAGTTTGGGAAAATATGTAATCAACCATTTTGTAGCGGCAGCCATCTTGGAGTTTTAAAATAATGAAATACCAAGTTTTATAATGACTGCAGAGATAAAGGTGTGTTCCAAATTTCAGATCAATCGGTCAACAGGAAAGGGCTCAAATTTCTATTCATATGATAAAGCGCTACAGACAAACATGTTGCAAACATATAAACGTACAAACATACAAACATACAAATTACAGGGTAAGCTAAATAAAACCGTTTAAATACAGTTCCTATCGGTGCTTTATGAGAAAAATCTGTGTTCTTACCGTACAGAACAAAACAAACAAAACTGAAAAAATATACCTTTCCGGATAAATTTGTACATTTGCCAACACTGGATGGTTCGCTGGTACAAGGAACATCAAATTCAATTCCATCAACGTATACATGGAAGAATCTTCATTCGCGTTGACGGCATTGTGCTTCATGTGTTCGATTTGTGAAGCGAAAATAATAATAGACAATGAAATCATGGAAATATCAGGAAATTTATATAAAAACAGCTGATGAAGGTTCAGTACGACGTGTTTTAATTAGTAAATTAACAAGAAGTAAAATTTTTCATTCAAATTTTGACAATTTAAAACTGCCTCCGGGCCTACAAAACCGATAAAGATAAATTTGCCCCCCTAAATGGTTATCGCCACCAGACGTCGACACTGTCATTCGTCATCGAGGATAAAGTGACAGCCAAGGTGTCCAGTTGCTGAAAATGTGTATGAACGCACAGCACCAGTCAAATGGTGATCTAAATATGGCTTGCCGATGACGTTCAAGTAACTGGCGCCAATTACTGGTCAATGTGTAAATCAGCTATAAGAAACAAATTCCAAAACGACCGAAGTACGACTGCGAGTTGTTTTGACTGTTTTGTTACTTCGGACGTTTCGGCCGTCGGAGGAAAGTGGCGTCCGAAATAACAGCCGGGTGCTTAAAATTCGAATCTGTACATTGGATATTTTTTGTATCGGCGACAAAAAGACGAAGAAGATAGATACGTTAACGATTGTTTTTGTAATACATTCAATGATTGAAAACTAATAGCGTGCATCCATTAACTCGATTTGTTTACATTTGTTACATAGGACCTTTTCAAAAGTTACGCGAGAATTGATCTATTTACATGTGCTTTGCTCTTCTCTCACAAACACTATTACCCCATTTTTACACGTGGGTTTACCTATACTACTACAATGGCTAGCGTCCACCTTCACCTTAAACATAGAATGACGAACAAACGGATCACGTTTTGTTCACGTTGTTACGCTGGAAATAAATCTAGTTCCATGCGCGTGGGAGGCTTAATGAAATACTCGACTGTTGTTATCTGTACACTTCGAACCGATGTTAAAGATAAGGACTATTATGAACTAGTCATTACAATTCTGCTCTAATCAGCTATTTTTAAAATTCAATAATTATGAAGTGAACTTTGGCTATGTATCCATTATTCGTTGATGGGGGATTATGAAGACAGATCACGAGGTCGTTTAATGCGTTAGATCGTTCTCTTTATCGTATTGGTTTGGATATTTATTTGGTGGGATTTCATTAATACGCAGCCCACATCCCTCCACAATAACAGTGGAGACCATTGTGTGTATTGTATTCTTCAATACTGAAAAAAATAAATTGAAGTATGTTTGCAGACAAGAAATGTTGAGTTTTATCGTTTTGTGTTCAAAGGCGATTTTCATTCATAATTGTTATTTGAAATGTGTTCATTCCGTCAGAAAAATCATCCCCCTTTTCGCTTCTCAAACACGGAACACGAAGCTCAATGTCGTCAACTCGAATACCCCTGATATTCCAAAGTGGGAAAAAAATATTTACATTGACACCCACGCCACTGGAGAACACTGGTAGCTCCTCATGAACTTTCTGGCAATGAACCCCACAATTGAAAAATGTTATCCAACGAAGCCTCGGAAAATGTAATCACACAGGGCTATCAACAGCATCCCCGCTTCTGAATTACTACTGAATCATTTGCAGGTTAACGAGTGAAAACATGTCGTCGACTGTGCTTGCTTTGAAGATTAAACTGCATTCCATTTCGCTCTACTGTGTCGTCATCGTCATCAAGTTCATCAAAACGGAAGTGAATATGGAAATATTCTAGTAGTCTCGATTGATTTTTGATTTGATTTTTAATGAGAGTGTTCAAAATTATTTGAAACAAAATATCAATTGTGGGCGGGACGAGTTTTACCGGGTCACAGACATTTGTTTTGCCTACCAGCAAAAATCAGGATCAATGTATAATAATTGAATGAACTTACATCGGCTTTCGTGCTTTGTTTTTCTAATTTTCTAAAGTTTATCCGTATTCAATATGTGCTGTATCAGCGATTCAATAAAAAAACACTTCAATTTTGGAACCGGAAAAGAACATAAACATTTTGCTTCTCAGCTGCGTGTAGCAGGAATCTCACGTCACGGAGTAATAAAAGATTTCTGCAGAAGGATAATCTCAGGTGAAATCGGCCAAAAACGTAAATTGATAAAGTCCGAGTCATGAAAACGTTTATGCCTTCGATAGGAGAAACATTTGACAAAATGCACAAGATACGAATGCGAAACGCACTTGAAAAATAAATTCGGTTGGCTCCGCATGAGCTGGATTCGAATCATACAGTTGATACGAGATTGCCGAAAGATAATGAAAAAAGTGGCTAGCAATAGACAAAACTTTCGTTAAAACCTTAATTTTCTAGGTGGGTGTGCGTAGAAAGTTTTGTATGGGAAATCTGGGTAAAACCGACACCCCCTGATTTTTCCAGATGAAATAAATTTTTGCAAATTTTCCGATGCCCTTTATACACACTTGCCATTCCTTACGTTTCGGGTCACGGTTTTGACATGAACGTGCTGTAAGCCGGGGATCGAGGAGAAATCGGAAGCCGGAAGTTGCAGTAATGACAAAAAAGTGGCCAGTACTTAAACAACCCAACAAGCGTAGCCCTAATCTCTCAATTCGAGTCATCGGGTACAAGTTGGGAGTTACCGTGCCCATAGAGAACAAACGGTTTAATCAGAGATTTGTACATCGTACTCTTCGAACTGGGCCGAAGTTAGTTGGACAACGAGGCTGTAGCATGGATGCCAGATGATTTTCTCAGATGTCTTCACATGGTAAGAACAAATGTCTTCAAACGTCTTCACAATTATATTGAAGGAAACTAAAATTCATAACTTAATTTTGAACAATGTTTACTAGGGACAATATTTCGCAAAAATCCACAAAACAATTATACTGAATTGTTTTCACATACTTCATAATGTCTTCAAAATTTCTTCACAGTGAGTCAAATGTCTTCAAAATGAAGACATGTTTTCAAACCTGACATTTCTGTAGAGCAACGAGGCAGTATCTATCCGCAACAGGGATGCCGGGTTTGAAGACATGTCTTCATTTTGAAGACATTTGACTTACTGTGAAGCCATTTGGTTTAGTGAAGACATTTTGAAGACATTATGAAATATGTGAAGACATTTCAGTATCATAACGTATGTGGATTTTTGAGAGATATTATTTTCATAAATTTCTTACTATTGGCCGGAAAGATCGTCGAAAGAAGTAAGGCTTTTGTATCAGTGTCATTCGATCGCATTTTTATCAGTGTCACTCGGTTATTAGTAATCAACAGATACTTTTGCGTCGGGTTTTTTTAGTGTTCAACTAGCAACAATCACACCTCGGATAAATCTCAATGGTTATGATATCGCCACTGCGCAAAGCTAGTCTCGGGATCATCCAATTGCGTTTTTCAATCTTTTCCAAGCAAATATATATATAATTCATTCAACAACGAGGGACTTTTAATGTCTCTAAAAGATAAAGGGTGTGTCACATCAAATTGCTTCGTGAATTAATCCTGTGCACTCATTTCGAGAATCCGGAGTTGTCACATCGGGACATCGGTAAGATGCTGGGAATCGTCCAATCCACGGTCAGCAGAGTACTAAAACGATACTTCGAGAACCTAACCATCGACCGGAAGGTGAAGAACGGCAAAAATGGATGTTCCGTCAGTGAAAAAGATCACAAGCGCGTAGTTAAGCAGTTTAGACGTGATCCGAGAAGTTCGGTCCGGGATGTCGCCAATAAGCTGAATTTGTCAAGTTCATTCGTCCAGCGGACCAAGCAGCGGGAGGGCCTACGTACATACAAGGTTCAGAAGGCTCCTAACCGCGACGAAAGGCAAAACATGGTGGGGAAGACGCGAGCCCGGAAGCTGTACACCGAAATGCTGACGAAGCCGCATTGTCTGGTAATGGACGACGAAACCTACGTCAAAGCGGACTTTCGTCAGCTGCCGGGCCTGTTGTTCTTCTCCGCAGAGGACAAATTCAGCGTTCCGTAGGAGATTCTCAAGCAGAAACTATCCAAGTTTGCCAAAAAGTACATGGTGTGGTAAGCGATCTGCGATCTGCGGAAAGCGGAGCACCCCCTTCGTGATGACCGGCACGGTCAACGGGCAGGTTTACCTTAAGGAGTGCCTACAGAAGCGCTTACTACCACTATTGAAGCAGCACGAGGGCCCGACCATCTTCTGCCCGGATCTCGCTTCGTGCCACTATTCAAAGGACGTGTTGGAGTAGTACGAAGCCAACGGGGTCACCTTCGTGCCAAAGGAAATGAACCCGCCCAACGCGCCGGAGCTTCACCCAATAGAGAAATATTGGGCGATTATGAAGCAGGCCCTCCGGAAGAACCCAAAAGTTGTCAAATAGGAGGCGGACTTAAGAGAAAATGGATTTCTGTTCAAAAAAAACTACAACCTGACGTTGTACAGAACCTTATGGACGGGGTAAAGAGGAAGGTGCGAGCATACGGGCTTGGGCTCGAAGTATGAATAAAAAGAAAATGCCAAAAGTTGTTTAATAGTTTTTATTTTACTGTCTAAAATTTTCAAAAGGATCGGTCTACTGGGCGAATTTCTACAGCGTTTTTTCCGTGATGCAATTTGATGTGACACACCCTTTATTAGTTCATTTGCACCAGAAAATTTGAAGGATTGTGACATTGTACTTTTTTTAAATTTGGACTTATATTATACAATAGATAATAATCAGTTTTATGGATATGGTTTGAGCTACAACCAAAACTTCAAAGGTGAAATAAACAAATTGAATTATCACAGTTCCGTTTTTGTGGAAACCGAGGCGATATTTACTCAATCAATGATATATCAGGCTAATTATCATTTCTAAACTCATGAAATTTATTTCACAGTTGTGAAATATATTCTTTGTTCACATTTCTTGAAATAAACTACAAAACTTCAAGACAAGTTTAGTGAAATGCGCTATATAACAATGCCAATTAATATAAACATTGAATGAGCTATCAAACTTTGTCCAAATGTATGCTATGAATTTTAGTTTCTTCGATTTGACTGTGAAAACATTTGAAGACATTTTTTCGTACCATGTGAAGACATTTGAAAAAATCACCTGGCATTGCTGATCCGCAATGAGAGATGTACAGTGTTGACGTCTAATGGCAACATTCGACTTCGTGATTCAAACTATTCTTCATCCGGTTAGAATGCCCGAAAGCAGTTTCAATTTGTTAAAATCTAAAAGAAAATTTTCATTTGGAGTTGTTCAATCATATGAAGCTCGTAGAATTTTCCCCGGCCAGAACTGAGGCATTGTGGTCACGCGTATTCTATACCTTGCCACATAGAATACATTCGTGGTGGATTAACGACGGAAGAAAGGGGATGTCCACATACAACGAGGACAACTTTAAGGAGGGTAGGGGTTTCGAAAATGTCCACGCTTGTCCACGGTGAGGGGGGGGAGGAAGTTTATAGAATGTCCACGTGGACACGTTAAGTATTTTTTACAGTGAAACATTCATGTTTATAATCAACATTGAATGAGATCTGCTTCGTATTTACTATACGCCCACCCTGAGTAATCTGTATGCATCAATAAAAAGATTGAGCTGCCTGAGGGTGCTGCCTGGTCAAACATCATTTTTTATTTCATATGACTGAACTTCTTTCCTGAAATGTATATACTGAAAGAAACGCACATGAACTGGGATCGATCAATTTATTCAATAAAGTTTATTCAAATATTCCATGAATTCTGTCAGGGAAATGACACCCAAGGGCAATAAGATCGTTGGAATTTTGGTAGTACAGCGCGGACTCGATTATATACAGTTTCTAATTTCTTTTCGCTACATATAATCAAATCCTGTATATAATCGAATAAAAAAAAATTTTTTGCATGTATTTTCCTTTTTTTTTTTTTGAATATAAAAGAGGAATTTGATTTTTGATTCATCCCCTTAAAGTCAGAAAATACCTTTCTCACATGAAAAAAAAATTATCCAGATTCTCTTAGAGGATGATAGACGATCATATTTGATGGAAAAAATCCTTCTACGCATATGTTCGAATTTCAACAATGACAGAGTTATAGAACTTTTTTTTTGTTTCGGACTTTGTCGCCTCGAACTGGCTCTACATTACAAAGTACGCTACGGAAGACGATTCTGTTGCTTTCATTTGAAAGATGAGAAACTTTGATACAGGATATAGTAGTGGAACATCTAAATTAATGGATTTTAAAAACATTTTGGAAGTGAAAAACTTAAAAGTTAGTAATTGTTAATGTATTATTATTAATGTCATCCTGATTTTTTTTATTAAACTGGATTGTTTCTATCAATCAAATTGAAGATCTCTAACCGCTCTACAATTTGTACTTTGACACCCAACTTCTATCTATCTTAATTTGGCTGCAATATCGATATAATTAATTCTTGGTGACAATTCAAGCAAAATTTTCAAAAATCACGATTTTTACCCCTCTGTATATGAATTAGTCACTTAAATTACACCTTAACGTTAAAAGGTTACATTTCTTCTTGAAATAAGTCATATTTGAAACATAAAAAAAATTTTTTTTTTCAAACTGTATATAATCGAATCACATATAATCGAGTCTGTATATAATCGAGTCCGACCTGTATTGAAACTCACGACTTAAGGACGGGTTTCGATTCAGTTTTTGCTCTCGATGCCAAAACAGCTTCATTTTCATTTTTCGAAAACTTCCAAGGTTTTACAAAGATGAAACGAACAACAAATTCGTCCATGGGTGCACGGGCTATATCTTTGGAGATCTGTTTCTTGCAATGATGTTTTTTTCAATGATATCTGGTAATTTTTGTAATACGCTTCTCTTGGGTTGTCTGTAAAGTCCATGCTACTACTGCTGACAATCAAATCGAGACACTTATCAAGATTAATCCTCGATACACGACACATGGATTAGTATATTTGCTACAGATGTCTAAAACCACCGTTCATGAGCACCTGGTGAAGCATGTTCTGGTGATACTGGAAAGAAAATCTGTATCATGAGCATCTACAAAGCAACTAGTCTCGATGAATCGCAGCTGAACGCATCCAGAACGCTTCTAGGGCGCTTCTAAAACTTCACCCGCCTTACTCACCAGATATTGCAGATAACTCACTGTGTTTGATAAAAAGCGCTTTGCCCAGTTTTTTAACAAGAAAACAAAGAAGTTCTGAGAGGATGGAATTCACAAGTTGCGTGAAGGATGCTGGAATTTTATGGAACAAAACGGGTCTTTCAGATAAAACGCTCACGCGACACATTTCAATAACTTCTAAAAAAGTGAACCGATTTTTATTTTTAAAAAACAAAAATAAAGCTTATTTCAGGACATTTTCGACGTGACTACTCCTTTTTTGGATAACCCGTTTTAAACGGTGAACAAAATTCTTCATGCACAAAATTGACTTATTGTTATTTGATTACTCGAAACACGTAGTCCAGACCCCGACTTAACTACTATTTTTTTATATTCCCGCTAAAAGTGATCATTATAAATATAAAATCATTATGAGACAAAATTTTCCTTTAAGTTTTTTCATCACTCCAAAATAAATATAATTCTCAATTACATAGAGCACATATTTGATACGGAAATATAAATTTCAATTAAGATTTTTTATTTTTGAAGTGTGTTCAGTCCACCAATCCATTGCCATTATCCCTTCCCAGAAACAGAGCACAAAGCTAAATGCAGTCAACGCAAATGGTAAACTAATGTTGTAATGAATCTGTGGATCAGTTAAATGAACCGCATCGTAAGTTGTACACTGTCCAACGTATATGCATTTGAGTGGCAATTAGGGTGTGTTGAACGATCCAAAACTAGCAATACATAACAACATTTTCATAATTTGAGCAGCGCAATGATACCAACATCTTGTTTAATTTATACCACTTCTGTATTGTTTCAAGATTTGCTATTTTTCGTTCACTGCCAATATTTGTATTCAAACAAAGTGCTTGATTTTATTGTCCGATTTTTTGAAAGCTGTACAGCCACAGCTGACAGCTTCAATAAAAATACTCGTGAGTAGATTCACAAGTGATATTTTGATATAGATATGGAGATAACATAAATGGAATTCGGAAGTAAATAATGTACTCCCGGACAATGTTGAAAAAAAATCGAATGATTTTGAACAAATCTTTACTATTGATAAGTCTATCATTTTTATCAATTAAAACATGGAATAGAAAATAGAAACAAACATTAGAAATAAAATTTAAGCGAAATTTTGCTTCCCCGAAACTGTAGGAATGTCCACGTGAACAACAGGGGGAGGGGTATAAGGAATGTCCACGCTTGTCCACGGAAGGGGAAGGGGGAATCTATAATCATATATTTTTCTGTCCACGTGGTATGTGGACAGCCCCTTATATACTACCTTCTAATTGAAAACGTCAGAGAGAATTTGGATTTATTAGTAGCGACACGTAGAAAACGTAACACGTGAAATTCTTAGGCGGCGGTGACACTGGATGCAGAAAAGTGGTCGTACGAATTGTATGCAATCGTGGAAGTAAACAACCACATTGAATTGTATTGGTGTGGTTACATTGCTTCCCCCTTGCTTCGTTCGAATCCGTCAGCTTCTATCGAACAAAATCGACGAATTTACGTTGGATTTACAACCAGATGGCGCAGCGAGTAAAATGAGGATATTTTGTTTTTTTGGTATGAAATTCGTTCAAATTTTCAAGAAAAATAAGAATTTATCTTCAAATTTCCCGGTTTCATGTATTCTTTCCACGCTGAAAAGGTTAGAAAATCATCATTTTACAATGTGCTATGTACATTACGAGAAATGGCTTGTTATAAGTATTGTAACTTTAATTTTTTTCAACTAAGTAAACGATGAATAGGGTGTTGTGCGCTAAAAATACTGTAAATCCTTCTCGTATCGGCCCCTACATAATCAATGATATCAGCCAATTTGATATGATATCGATTTCATCGCAATTAACCATAGTATCAATAACCGATATGCATTATCAACTTAAAATTTTCGAAGATTATCTATGACTTTGGTCAAATCGCGTGTTGAAACCATCGTAAATATACAAAACTCCAACTTTCTTACCATATACTGACGACATTCAATGGCTGAAATGAATCTAAATTGAAACCAAATGAATAATCACCACCGAATCTTGCTTTTCAGTGCGTAAAATAAACATACACCCTCACTTTTGTGGTTCTGAGCTCTAATATAGATGTCGCATGAGCTGATTCAGCTTTGCGTAAATTCGTCAATTGTTTGTTTCTATTGACGAATTTACGTTACAACCAGATGGCGCAGCGATTGAAGTGATGATGTTTTGTTTTTTTTTATTTGAAATTCGTTTAAATTTGTTAGAAAAATCCGAATTTTTCCTTCAAATTTCCCGGATTTGAGTATTCTTTCCACGCTGAAAAGGTTAGAAAATCATCATTTTACAATGTGGTATGTATATTACGAGGAATGGCTTGTTATAAGTATTGTAACTTAAATTTTTTTAGTTATTTCGTTATTTTCGATTAGTTTGTAAGAAATTTAATTCTGCTCAATTTTATATATAACATGTTATTTTCTTATCTCTTTTAGTAGTGAAAATTGTATAAATGTTGACAATGGTTGAATCAAACAAGAAAATTGAAGAGTATAATCAAAAACAATTTGAAAAATGCGTGTTTCCACATACCACGTGGACAGAAAAACTACGATTTCAGACACCCCCCCTCCCCATCCGTGGGCAAGCATGGGCATTTTCTATATCCCTCCCCCTGTTGTCCACGTGGACATTTCTCCATTTCTTGGAAAAAATAATCGTTAAATTAGCTGAATTGCGCCTAAATTGAAGTTTATGTTTGTTTTCTATTCTCTATAGAGGCGATTTCTTCTCAATCCTTTGAACAGCTTTGGGGAACAACAACTCGTGAAGCTATTGAATTGCTGTTTGTTTTCTTCCAAATTTCATTTGTTATGTGATCACGTTATAAAATATAATATTTACGTTATAGCAAAACATCACATGTGAATCTAATCTCGGACTTTTTCTATCATAAACCGACGCAAGCTGGCTGAACTGTGAGTTTTCAAGAGAATCAGACAATTAAATCAAGTGCTTCGTAATTGGAATACAGTGATTGAAAATCATAACATGTATAAGGATATAAACATGTTGTGTTGTGCTATGTATTTTTGGCGAGTTCACCTTCAAAATTGCCGATCAAACTAAGAGATGTAAGTCAATGTAAACAATCGATCTTATTTCGACCGTGGATCGATCTCCATCGCTGATAATTGTTGTGTGGACGTAGTTATTCTGTTACAACACGAAGATGGTCAATTGAGGACCCTGAGTTTTGAACTCACGATCAGTCGCTTACTAAGCGAACGCGCAACCAATGTGGCTACGGAGTCGAAATAAAAAAAAAAAATTTTGCGGGCTTTTTTTTCTGGAAGAAGACGTCTTGGCCAATTCTGAACGTTTGTTCTAGATTGGCGATTTTTATTCGTTCAGTTACGAATAGTGCTTGTTGAAATTTATCGATTGACTGTTTGGTAGAAGCTTATAATGCAGAATTTTTCTTCTATCTCACTAGACACAAAGAATGACTTTCTACAGGTGAAGATCGATTTTGGAGATATCTAATGATGGTTCATTTCGCTCACCTCAAAGTTTTTTTTTCGCTGAACATTGTTGTAAAGGATAATATTTTTCTTCACCTAACACTGTTAGTAGAATTGTAGAACTCATACATTGTAGCGTTTCGTAATCAAGTTTCACCAGGTGCTCATGAACAATTGTGTTACATTTACCCGAAACCCACTCACCCGAATGACAGTTACCCGAAAGACATTCACCCGAATTCCACTCACCCGAATGTAACAAATACCCGAAAGCGACAGCTACCCGAATGTAACATCTACCCGAATTGACACTTACCCGAATGCGACATTTACCCTAATGTAACAATTACCCGAATGTAACATCTACCCAAAAGAAGGATATATTCAAATAATACACAAATTTTACTATGTTTGTATTTCTGATCAGTGTTATATAAAGATCATATTTGTCTCATACTTTCATTTCCCTTCAAAAAGTATTTTTAGTGGGAAGTACAATTCGAGAGATACTGGCATTGAATAAAATCCTTTTCAAAATAATGAAAAATGAAAGAATGCAGTTTTATAACGTATTATTAAGTCCATCCATTCTTATGGATGATGCAGCCCGTTCACAAGCGTCGGACGCCATACGTTTATCTGGTGCATCACGTTTGCAACCAGGCAATCAAAATGCATGACATGCATAATTAACCGGGCAAACGTAATGCACCAGGTAAACGTATGCATTCCGACGCTCGATAACGCTCGGTCGGACCTGACTAAAGGATCGTCTCCTATGTTTCAAACAAACCGGGCAATCGGTGGAACACAGGTTTGCTTGCGAGAGGCCGCCGCTTCCGACGGCGGGTCGGCGTCCTACTCGGATTGCGTCACCTTGGCGGCTTGGTGCCGCCTCGATTCCTTATCCTCGTTAAAAGGAGACTTCGCCCCCATTACATTGATCTCAAAATAAATTTCATCACGAAATAATAAACTCATGATAAAAACAGGAAGTGGGTTATATCTATGGTATAACCGCAAGGGTGACATAGGACTATCGTTGATTTAGAGATCATTTGTATGAAGTTGAATCTGAATTCATTCTGAATGAATGAATATTTGGAGAACTTCGAAAACGAGAGCGTTACGTTGGAGGCACAGGGTTTTATGCATCCAATATTGGATACGGAAATATCCTACTGATGGGGAAGAATAATCTTCAGAAGCTATCCTGTTAATTGCGATTGATTGAAAAATCACAAAACCAAATGTATTTGGTCACAGTGTTTCATGGATAGAAAACATTAAAATAAACTCTTTCACATGAATGTAATTTTAAATTCCCAGAGGAACTGGCAGATTATTTTCAGTAACGATTAGATATTTCCACATTTTCCTCGATACTGGAAGCCCACCAGTGGTTAATGCTAACTCGATAACCATCTGTTAATAGCACTTGATTGAAACATATTTGGTCACAGTGTTACATGGATAGAAAACATTCAAATAAACTCTTTCACATGAATGTATTTCTAAATTCCTAGAGGAACTGGCAGATTATTTTCCGGATCTTTCTCGATCCAAACGGAAAGAATTCCGTGCGTGTATGTGTGTGTGTGTAGCGGCTGCTTCGAGATCTTCCCGGGGAACCGTTTGTAGCATCACTCTCCTCCTGATGGATTCCCTTCTGGCCTAAGGTGCACAAACAGGCTCTTGGTGACACCGTTCATCCGCGCTTTCATGATAAATGAAGAGCTTCACCACAACAGCGACAACATGCTCCAATCGCTGTTCAATTAGAACTGAGTGGATTTCCGAGCGGCGCTCGCTTATATACCGATTGGTGATTTCAATAGCCTATTTTGAAAGCAAATTTAAGACTATTGAAACAAGTTTTTGGATCAGAAAGTAACAAGTATAGAACGCGTAGACATTTTATCTTTCGAATGAAGTGTTTATCATACCATTTCGTTCAGTTGTTTAGGAGCTATTAACACTCAAAATCTCGGTCTTCGGCGTAACGCTTTCGTTTTCGAAACTTTGATTTTACACCCCGGTATAGAAATGAAAGACGTAGTCCTACGTCAAAATTGCGCTGCGGCGGCAAATACGTAAGTACTATTTTTTCTTATCTATTCTATTCACATTTTCATTAAAAAAAATTATGTTAAAGTTACCTGTTTAATTTTCGGAATATTTCATAACTCTTGCTCATTTCTGAATGATCTCTTGGTCTTAAAGAGCAATACGGAAAGGAAAGAAGACATCATGTCAATTGTGCCTATACTAATTTCTAAAAATGACACAACGAAGTCTTCAACATTTTTTTCGAATTTCCTCATTACAATCTCTCAGTTTACTTCGTAACTTCCTAACAGCAGACTCGACAAAACGCATAAACTGATTTGTCGGAATTTTTCCTTCTTCATTCGGGTAAACATCCCATTCGGGTAAATGTCGCATTCGGGTAAACGTTGCATTCGGGTAAATGTTCATTTGGGTAAATGTCCATTCGGGTATATGTTGCATTCGGGTATTTGTTACATTCGGGTGAATGTCATTCGGGTATGCATTACATTCGGGTAAATGTGCTTCGGGTAAACGTGCTTCGGGTGAATGGGACACAACCGCGCATGAACATAGATACATGTAAAGAACCTGCTAATTGATGTGTCGTATACCGAGGATTATTCTTCATCAGCGTCTCGATTCGATTACCATCAGTTGCGCACACAAACTTGCTGGACTACCCAATAACTAGAAGCATATTCCAACGGTATATAATTTTGACGTAGGACTACGTCTTTCATTTCTATACCGGGGTGTAAAATCAAAGTTTCGAAAACGAAAGCGTTACGCCGGAGACCGAGATTTTGAGCATTAATAGCTCCTAAACAACTGAACGAAATGGTATGATGAACACTTCATTCGAAAGATAAAATGTCTACGCGTTATATACTTGTTACCTTTTGATTCAAAAACTTGTTTCAATAGTCTTAAAATTGATTTCAAAACAGGCTATTGAAATCACCAATCGGTATATAAGCGAGCGCCACTCGGAAATCCACTCATTAATTTCAAACAATGCCATTAAAATGGTGAACAACTGTCAAATTATAAATAAGGAACTTTTGCTTAACAGTATGATTTTAAATCCAAAAGCTGAACCGAAGATGTAAAGCCCAGACTGTGTCACTTGAACTGTAAAATATGTATGCAAATAGCAAAACATCTGAATAAAAATGCATTTAAGTTGTAAAAAAAAAAAAAAAAAGAAATCCACTCAGTTCTAATTGAACAGCGATTGGAGCATGTTGTCGCTGTTGTGGTGAAGCTCTTCGTTTATCATGAAAGCGCGAATGAACGGTGTCACCAAGAGCCTGTTTGTGCACCTTAGGGCAGAAGGGAATCCATCAGGAGGAGAGTGATTCCATACACGCGCGGAACTCTTCGTTTGGATACCATTCAGCATCGAGAAAATTCCGGAAAGATTCAATCGTTGCTGAAAAATAATCTACCAGTTCCCCTGGGAACTGAAAAATACATTCATGCGAAAGAGTTCATTTTAATGTTTTTTATCCATGTAACACTGCGACCAAATATTTTTCAATTAAGTGCCATTAACAGGTAGTTATCGAGTTAGCATTAACCACTGGTGGGCTTCGAGTATCGAGGAAAATCGGGAAAAATCTAATTGTTGCTGAAAAATAATCTGCCAGTTCCCCTGGGAATTGAAAAATACATTGATGCGAAAGAGTTTATTCTAATGTTTTCTATCCATATGACACTGCAACCAAATACATTTGGTTTTGTGATTTTTCAATCAAATGCAATCAGCAGGAAAGCTTCTGAACATTATTCTTCCCCATCAGTAGGATATGTTCGTTTCCAATATTGGATGCGCGCGCAACGGAAAATGTTTCACATCGCGAAAAACATAATTCTCAATCGATTATTGCTCAGTCGCTGAAAGTTTCAAACTCAGAGAGCTCATTCGCCTCTAGTTTGCTTTTCAAACTAACATCGTAAACCACATCTTCTTTCTATTCAATCACGGACAAAAAGCATACTTAAGCAATATTCTGAAACGCATTCATTTTTCGTGAGGACATCGACAAGACATCATCGTTACTGAACGAGTTGAACGAGCTGGACGAGCTTGATGGTGAGGGATCAAGGGATTCATTACCTGGCCTGACCTAACCTGAAACGCATTCAGTTTGTTTGGGACTGTGAAGGAGCGCAGAAAAGCCGATCCATCAGGAAGAGAAGAGAAGACGACCGAGAGAATACCAGGTTTCGCTTGAGGCATCGGAGCAATTGCCATACACACACACACATGCATACACGCGCGCATCTCTTTACGTTTGCTGGTTATCGAGAAGAATCCGGAAAGAAGTGATCGTTGCTGCAAAATAATCTGCCAGTTCCCCTTGGAATTGAAAATTACATTCAAGCGAAAGAGTTTATTTTAACGTTTTCTATCCATATAATACTGCGACCAAATACAATTGGTTTTGTGATTTTTCAATCAAGTGCAATTAACAGGTGGTTATCGAGTTAGCATTAACCACTGGTGGTGGACTTCGAGAAGAGTCCGGAAAGATATCGCTTCTGCAAAATAATCTGCCAGTTCCCCTTGGCATTGAAAATAACATGCAAGCGAAAGAGTTTATTTTATTGTTTTTTATGTTTTTCTGCGACCAAATACATTTGGTTCTGTTATTTTTCAATCAAGTGCAATTAGCAGGAAAGCTTCTGAAGATTATTCTCCCCATCAGTAGGATATTTACATATCCAATATTAGATGCATAAAACCTTGTACCTCCAACGTAACGCTCTCGTTTTCAGTCCCCCAAATATTCATTTATTCTTTCATTCAGAATGGATTCAGATTCAACTTCAAACAAATGATCACTAAATCAACGATAGTCCTACGTCACCATTGCGGTTATACCATAGATATAACCCACTTCCTGTTTTTTTTGACATTTGAACCTGATGCAGACTAATGGCGAGATGGAAAATGAAAGGTGGGAAGATTTTTTAAATATGTGACGTCACAGATTTTGTTTATGTATGTTACTTTTCTTATAATAGTTCACTACATAGGAAAAGTGTTGTTACTAAAAGTAAAAATAGGCAAATAAAATGAACGAACTAGTTTTTTTCCTAAATCAATGCTAGCGTTCAAAATCATAAGGGCCCGACATTTTAACAGAAACTGAAATTTCAGTATTTTTGAAGTGTTCTAAATTGAATTTCAATTCAATTTTACTTCTCGTTACGTCGACCAAAAACGTAAACGAACAAAGTCAGAGTCACACAATCTTTTGTTCCTTTGACGGATAAACATTTGACAGTGCATGGGAAAAAATGTTGCAAAGTTTTTTCATGTAAAATGAAATGACTCCGTATGACTTAGATTGGGACGAAAAGTTTTCCGCTTGCGTCTTAGTTTTAGACGACTGAAGTTTTCAGCACCCTAATTGTGAAAAAAATGATTACAATTGCTGACAAAAGTCAAACTTCCATGAAGTTGCTCTTGAATCCAAACATAGTAGACATTAGAATACTATTTCTGAAATCGAGGAAAAAAATAAACATTTTAGTTCGTGATATGTTCTGTATTTTTCATAATGCGAAAAATATGATTTGGAAATCTGTAATTAGCTTCTGTATATCCTCTTTCAACGTTATTTGTTGACACATTCAATTTTGTACCATTTGAGTAACTGACTGGTATGCCTGGTATGTGAACCTCCTATCTTCCTGGCTACTAACACAATCAAAGTTCAACACAACCAAAACCCGTGAATCTTCCCACCTTCTATTTTTCATCTCGGACTAATGGCGGGTTTACATTAGATGGATTTTTATTCAAGCGAAAATTGGTGTAAGCGGGTGAGAATAAATATGATACACTTATTCGAGGTATATATAACGAAATAATAAACTCATGATAAAAATTGCGCTACGGCGGCAAATACGTAAGTACTATTTTTTCTTATCTATTCTTTTCACATTTTCATTAAAAAAATTTCTATTAAAGTTACCTGTTTAATTTTCGGAATATTTCATAACCCTTGCTCATTTCTGAATGATCTCTTGGTCTTAAATAGCAATACGGAAAGGAAAGACAGCATGTCAATTGTGCCTACACTAATTTCTAAAAATGACACAACGAAGTCTTCAACATTTTTTTCGAATTTTCTCATTACAATTTCTCAGTTTACTTCGTAACTTCCTAACAGCAGACTCGACAAAACGCATAAACTGATTTGTCGGAATTTTTCCTTCTTCATTCGGGTAAACATCCCATTCGGGTAAATGTCGCATTCGGGTAAACGTTGCATTCGGGTAAATGTTCATTTGGGTAAATGTCCATTCGGGTATATGTTGCATTCGGGTATTTGTTACATTCGGGTATGCATTACATTCGGGTAAACGTGTTTCGGGTGAATGGGACACAACCGCTCATGAACATAGATACATGTAAGGAACCTGCTAATTGATGTGTCGTATACCAAGGATTATTCTTCATCAGCGTCTCGATTCGATTACCATCAGTTGCGCACACAAACTTGCTGGACTACCCAATAACTAGAAGCATATTCCAAAAATTATTAGAATTCAACGAAAAAGAGCATCGCTGCTAGGAAGACTTCTCTAAAGATAGGTCCCCGTGAACGGATTTGTTGTTCGAGTTCTTGAATAACATAAACGAAGTGGTTTTTACAGTGAGAGCGGAAACTGAATCGACACATCCAAAACAATGTCGTGTATTTTTAATATTACAACATTCCAACATGCTTTGGTGGCATCTGAATTCTGCCGAAAAAAGCGTCCCAATTCTGATCGAGAATGATAACGCAAGATTCTTTAAAATCAATGAAAATAAATCGATCGCTCTCAGCTTATGTGCGATACTCTCTGAATACAAATTTCAGCAAGGAATTTCAACGATATGAAGAAATATGGAATTTCCACCGCGCAGTACTATCAGATAGCAGAAATACGGATGAATTTTCTTGCAATGCAGAATATTTTTCATATACTGTTGAATACAGATATATATTTGCGTTTCAAAATATCTATTAGTGTCCACGTGGATGTAATCTGTACCCCCTCACCCCTCACCGTGGACAAACGTTGACATTTTCGTAACCCCTACCCCCACTAAAGTTTTCCACGTGGTATGTGGACAGCCCCTTACTCGTCGAGATTAACAGTTATCTCGAATTTTTTGACGTAGGACTACGTCTTTCATTTCTATACCGGGGTGTAAAATCAAAGTTTCGAAAACGAAAGCGTTACGCCGAAGACCGAGATTTTGAGTGTTAATAGCTCCTAAACAACTGAACGAAATGGTATGATAAACACTTCATTCGAAAGATAAAATGTCTACGCGTTCTATACTTGTTACTTTCTGATCCATAAACTTGTTTCAATAGTCTTAAATTTGCTTTCAAAATAGGCTATTGAAATCACCAATCGGTATATAAGCGAGCGCCGCTCGGAAATCCACTCAGTTCTAATTGAACAGCGATTGGAGCATGTTGTCGCTGTTGTGGTGAAGCTCTTCATTTATCATGAAAGCGCGGATGAACGGTGTCACCAAGAGCCTGTTTGTGCACCTTAGGCCAGAAGGGAATCCATCAGGAGGAGAGTGATGCTACAAACGGTTCCCCGGGAAGATCTCGAAGCAGCCGCCACACACACACACATACACGCACGGAATTCTTTCCGTTTGGATCGAAAAAGATCCGGAAAATAATCTGCCAGTTCCTTTGGGAATTTTCAAAATATATTCATGTGAAAGAGTTTAATTGAATGTTTTCTATCCATGTAACACTGTGACCAAATATGTTTCAATCAAGTGCTATTAACAGGTGGTTATCGAGTTGGCATTAACCACTGGTGGGCTTCCAGTATCGAGGAAAATGTGGAAATATCTAATCGTTACTGAAAATAATCTGCCAGTTCCTTTGGGAATTTTCAAAATATATTCATGTGAAAGAGATTAATTGAATGTTTTCTATCCATGTAACACTGTGACCAAATATATTTCAATCAAGTGCTATTAACAGGTGGTTATCGAGTTGGCATTAACCACTGGTGGGCTTCCAGTATCGAGGAAAATGTGGAAATATCTAATCGTTGCTGGAAAATAATCTGCCAGTTCCCCTTGGAATTGAAAATTACATTCAAGCGAAAGAGTTTATTTTAATGTTTTCTATCCATAAAATATCCATATATTACATTTGGGTTTGTGATTTGTCAATCAAGTACAGTTAGCAGGTTCGCTTCTGAAGATTATTCTTCAGAACAAGGTTTTTCCTATCCTATATTGGATGCATAAAACCTTGTGCCTCCAACGTAACGCTCTCGTTTTCGAAGTCCCCCAAATATTCGTTTATTCATTCATTCAGAATGGATTTAGATTCAACTTCGAACAAATGATCTCTAAATCAACGATAGTCCTACGTCACCCTTGCGGTTATACCATAGATATAACCCACTTCCTGTTTTTTGTTAAAAAAAATGTTTTTTGGCACTTGGTCGTTTTTTCGACTGAAAAATCGATTTTTGACAATTTTTTTCTATATAGCTGTAAATCTCGACGTGTCATGCAATTTTAAGACATTTGGCACCATTTTTTTTAATCCTGATTTCCGGTGATTTTCGGTTTTCAAAAAAACTCAAATTTGAACGTTTGTGACACCAGTAAATGAAGCCCGAGTGAGCTAATATTTTGCATAGGGTATATTATCGTGAAAATCAACATTTCGTAGCAAGTTCCGAATGAAAAATAGAGATAACAATTTTTATTGGCACCCAAAACTATACTTTTCGTTTCGTTCTCCAAAAGTCCCAGAATGTCGATTTTTGACAAAAAACAGGAAGTGGGTTATATCTGTGGTATAACCGCAAGGGTGACGTAGGACTATCGTTGGTTTAGTGATCACTTGTTTCTAGTTGTATCTGAATCAATTCTGAATGAATGAATAAATGAATAGTTGAGGGACTTCGAAAACGAGAGCGTTACGTTGAAGCCACAATATTCAGCAAAAGAAGCAATCACACGAAAGTTGTATATTACATAATACATTGCATGTATTGTGATATGATTTGTATTCCATTTCCAATAGACAAAATATCTGTTGCACAAATCAGTCTACATAATTTTTGCGTTCGCTCATCCTTTCTCACAACACCCATATCTCGTTTGAGAAATTGTTGAGTAAACATCGTTTGCCAGTACGCGTAGAGCGGGAATTCCATCTTAAGATTCATTGCACCTCCAATAAATTGCCGAAAGACGTGGTCTTTCGTTGATCGCTCTTGATTAAAAAATCACAAAACCAAATGTATTTGGTCGCAGTGTTATATGGTTAGAAAACATTAAAACGAACTCTTTCGCTTGAATGTTTTTTTTTTTCAATTCCCAGGGGAACTGGCAGATTATTTTTCAGCAACGATAACATCTTTTCGGAATCTTCTCGACGCTGGATGGCAACCAAACGAAAATAGTTCCGCACGTGTATGTGTGTGTGTGGCGGCTGCTCCGATAGCTCGGATGTTTTTCGATGCTGATACTCTCTTGGTCGCCTTCTCTCCACCTCCCTATGGATCGGGTTTTCTGCGCTCCCTCACAGTTCCAAACAAACTGAATGCGTTTCAGGTCAGGCCAGGTAATGAATCCTTCGATCCCTCGTCGTTCAGCTCATCCAGCTCGTTCAGTAACGATGTTGTCTTGTCGATGTCCTCACGGAAAATGAATGCGTTTCACCACCAGAGTATCGCTCAAGTATGCTTTTTGTCCGTGATTGAATAGAGAGAAGGTGTAGTTTAGGATGGAAATTTGGAAGGCAAACTAGAGGCGAATGAACTCTCTGAGTTTGAAGCTTTCAGCGACTGAGCAATAATCGATTGAAAATTATATGATTTTCGCAATGCGAAACATTTTCCGTTGCGCGCGCATCCAATATTGGATCCGAAAATATCCTACTGATGGGAAAGAATAATCTTCAGAAGTTTTCCTTCTAATTGCACTTGACGATAACGATAACATCTTTCCAGATTCTCCTCGATACTCAGAGCCCACCAGTGGTTAATGCTAACTCGATAACCACCTGTTAATTGCACTTGATTGAAAAATCACGAAACCAAATGTATTTGATAGCAGTGTTATATGGATAGAAAACATTAAAATAAACTCTTTCACTTGAATGTATTTTTCAATTCCAAGAGGAACTGGTAGATTATTTTTCAGCAACGATGACATATTTCCGGAATCTTCTCGATGCTGGATGGCAACCAAACGAAAATAGTTCCGCGCGTGTATGTGTGTGTGTGGTGGCTGCTCCGATGTCTCAAGCGGAATCGTTTGTGGCATCACTCTCCTCCTGGCCTAGGGTGCACAAACAGACTCTTGGTGACACCGTTCATCAGCGCTTTCATGATAAACCAAGTTAGCTTCACCACAACAGCGACAACATGCTCCAATCGCTGTTCGATTATAACTGAGTGGATTTCCGAGCGGCGCTCGCTTATATAGCGATTGGTGATTTCAATAGCCTGTTTTGAAAGCAATTTTAAGGCTATTGAAACAGTTTTTTGGATGAGAAAGTAATAAGTATAGAACGCGTAGACATTTTATCTTTCGAATGAAGTGTTTATCATACCATTTCGTTCAGTTGTTTAGGAGCTATTAACGCTCAAAATCTCGGTCTCCGGCGTAACGCTTTCGTTTTCGAAAAATTGATTTTACACCCCGGTATAGAAATGAAAGACGTAGTCCTACGTCAAAAAAATTTTTCGAGATGACACTAGATCTCGACGTTTCATGCAATTTTAAGACATTTAGCATCAAATTTTTTTTTTCGAAAACCCCGATTTCCTTTACTCCCTCCATGGGTGATTTTTCGATTTTCAAAAAACTCAAACTTTGACCGCTTTGCGCCATTCTCCCTTAAGTCCGATTGAGCTGAAATTCGGCATAGAGTGTTTTTTCGAGGTGGTTGAACATTTTGTACAGGGTAACTTTTTGAAATTTTAGGGTCGATTTTTCCATATACATTCATTGGCACCCTAATAGACATTTTATGACGCGGGAAGAAAAATTATCGTTTATTTTCATCGAATTCATTCTGAAAAATAGTATAAATTCACTTTTTGTTTTCTAAGCAATTAAAATATGTGGAATCAGGGTGGACATTCGTTTAGCCGCATCCTAAAATTTCAATAAAAGAAAACTTGTGCGGCAAATTTCAAGTCCAATCGGTAGCTAATATTTAGTATGTCCACCTCCATTTCGGATCACTTTGAAAACTCGATTTGGTATCGAGTCAGACAGCTTTTAAAGTGTTGCCGTATTGATTATAGCCCAACATTCCTGAATTACTGCCTTGAGACTGGAAATGTTGTCAAATTTTCATCCGTTTGCATAGACCACCTCGGCCAAGATTCTCCATAGGTTCTCTATGGGATTGCAATCGACTGCCAGCAGGTCATTCAAGAAGCGGAATGTCCTTCTCGGCAAACCATTCGATTGCTTGGAAACGTGGATCTATGCATAATCCTGCTGAAAAAACGACATCCTCGGTAGCGTTATTCTCAATATGGCCAATCAAAACGTCCTCCAGTAATTGAAGATACTTCTCGGAGTTCATTCGGGTGAAAATGAAACAAATGGGAAGCTTGCTGTGATAGGAAACGGCTCCCCACACTGTCAAACTTCCGCCCCAAAGTTTCGCTTCGATCTCACGACATGCTGTTGACTTAAATTGTACCAATAGCAACTGTAACAGTCCGGACCATCCGAATTGAACTTTTTTCGCCGGAAAATACAACATTTCTCCATTCTAGTTTCCATTCCATGTATTGCCGGGCGAAAATGAGATGATTCTGCTTATGGGTGGCGGTCAGTTTCGGCTTCCCTTGAGGTCTCTTCTACATGATGTTTGGTGACTCATTCTAGATGCGCGCAATATGCCTCTTCGTTACTGGAACAACCGATTCTGCCTTAATTTATGAGCAGGACATCGTTTCCTGGTTCCTTCGTGTCTTATTCGACCTTTAAGACGCAAAGTAACTTTGGTGTTCCCATTTGTTGGTCGTTATATCCCATATTTCTGGCACTATTTAAAGAAATTCTGTACCACTTTCTCAGATAGACCAATTTTTGTTACGATCGAGCGATTAGAAAACTTTTGTTCACTGAATATCTTATTATTTTCCGCCCCTCTTCCGTCAATAGAATACCTTTCGCCATTCCTTTAAATTCTACGTAAATCACTAATCGGACCAAATTCTTACGTTGCACATCTCATATTTATCTTGTAAATTGAACATTCCCAAGTACTTTTTCAAAAAACACAGATAAAGATTATGCGAAAACTCGATTGTTATGCCCTGCGGCTAAACGTATGTCTCAGAAAAAAACGACGTTTGAGTTTTTTTCAAATGCGGCCAAGCGAATGTCTATCACTGTATTGATATAAATCATTTCGAACACTCAAGTTCCCACAAAAATTAATTTTATGTTCGTAATCTATACTTACGGTATATTTTTTTTTACATTTGGACCTGATGCAGACTAATGGCGGGTTTACATTAGGGAGATCTATAGATGGATTTATTCAAGCGAAAATTGGTGTAAACGGGTGAGAATAAATATGATACACCTATTCGAGGTATATATAACTTGAATAAATTCAGCATATGTAAACGCTTGTGAATTTCTCACTGGTGAGAAATCACTAAAGTTGGATGCAGTTCTACTTCAGGTGAATAAATTCACCGAAAACATGAATATATTCAAGTTCACGCTAGTGTAAACGGTTGGTGCGATTTCTATATATCTCATCATATTTCTTCACATGAATATATCACTAGTCTAAACCCACCCTAAGAAGCATCAATCCTGATACTGACTGTTTAAATCCGTTTCTCCGTTCTTGAGTTAAATCGTGAGTAACGGACACCAAATCATTTTTATTTATATAGACCTCAGTCAGGCCATTTCGAGCATTTCTGGAGTGCATTTCTTCAAATTAGTTTTCTTCATGTGAGTTCCGTTATAAATTTTGTTGAAAACATTTTATAATTTTGTTTTCAGAGCAAAACGCTAGTGTGAACTTTTACCCTACAGCCACTGCGCACCTTTGCCCCACAAGCAATTTTTGAACTAACCGTATTTTTGAAAATAGCTCTTAAACTTTTTCACAAAAACGAATACACACTATCATCTAATATAGAATGAAGGTTTCCTTGACAGTGTAGTTTCGAACTTTCCGTTTGCTTCAAAAAATTATAGGAGGTTGTGTCCAAGATACGACCGCATTGTTGGTGTAGAACTACGCTGTTGTTTTATATAAGTCGCTTGTTTATACCTTCGGATATTATTCTATAATGCTGTGAAATTTTAGAAACAACTGCTTAGTAGCATACTCTCTGAAATGATTTTTTCATTGTAGAATCAGTTGACGATAATTGATTGATGATTCATTCTTGCCCTCGCAAAACAATCGTATGTCGCAATTTATTTCATGTCAATGCATTTAAAATTTACCTCGAAGGCTATTCCGGTGGCCTTTTACGAAATTGACATAGACTCGGCTACAGTCGATTATATACATGTTGCACCAGCACCATTATTCCATATCTTATAACTACATCAATATATCTTTGGCACCGCATGTAAACAACAACAATGACAACACTTGCAAGTATCAAATATCATGCTACATGTTATTCAGTATTTCCTCAGTGGAATTGCACCTCTAGGCATCGTTCGTACAACGTAAACCAAGCGCCAAACAAGCGTTCACCATAGCATGCATACAGAGCCATACATTGGTGGCTTGAAACTACTAGCAATATAAACATTTCTCATCATTTTGCGCTATTCTCAAAAGAAACGCTTCTGTTAATATTACTGGCCTCGAAAAGAGTTGCATTACTTTCTCATGCTCGAGAGAAGCGCAGCTGTCACCCTTAGGTGGAGGAAGTTTTGCTTCTGGCAAGCAAAACCTAATCACATACAAAATTCCAGAACATTTACTTTCTTGATGACTAAACAAGAGAAATAAACTCTTTTTGTTATTAACAACCTCGAAAACAGTAGCAATGCTTCATTATGATCAATATTAGCGCAAATGCAATCCTAGTTGAAGGCAGTTTTGCGACTGGCACGCGAACCCAAATAACTTATAACATTCCAGTAAGACATTCAAGATGCTTGGTATTTCCAAATAATTTTTTGGTGCACAACCTTAACGTCTGCTTCGCCATAACGTCAGTTTAATGCATTGATGCATTCTCAAAGGCACAAACGAAGCCCTTATGAAGACGGAAAATAAACAATGTTAACTGCTTGGAAAAAGACTGAATTATGCCACACAGCTTGTACTCTGCTGTAACACCCATCGATGCGAATTCGCTGATGAGTTTGTCAAGAGCGACCGCCTTCACCACCAGCGGGGGAAGCTTGATTTTGGTTGCTGCCTGGGCGTTTAAATTTTCGACCGACGCGTCAAAATCGCCTACTTCGCTGTTGTTCGGTGCGGTGTCACATTCGCGAAGGCTCGGTTCATTGCGAACGCTTTTCACTGCACCAACACCGCGTGCATCATTAGATGACGCTTACCTCGAAATTTTATTGCCCCTGGCAATGCGTTCGTTTTTTGCAGGGCTCGAGCCTGCCTTCCTCTTCTTCTTGCTCATCACACACTACGCGAAACGTCCAATTTATGACGCGGAAAGAAGAACACACGATACGAATAACGCGAAAAACGAACAGAAAAATCAAACGACGATTTCCAAGTTGGATTACCACTGGTGGGGTCCAATCTTAGATCGAAGCGCAGCGAAAGCAAAGTGAACTGGATTACTCAACAGTCCGATGCCGAATGAAAATTTGCCTCAGCGAGATCCACTGTTTATACTCTAGGCAAGTATTCCCCTTCATTCTTCTTCTTTTCCTTTGTTCACGGAGACTTTAAATACTACGATTTCCCCTCCGTTGGCCGTCGATAAGTTGCTCGTTATTGATAGCTCTGTTCGGGAAAGCACTCAAAAGGACAGAACAAATGTATGGGAAAATAGAAACACTTAAAGTTTTCATGAATTTTAACCATTTACTAACCAGGGGATTCTAATGTATGGCATATTAAACAAATCTTACGGAATTTCCGATTCGTTTAGTATGTAAATCGCCAAAATCCGTTCGCGGCAAAAATAGTTATTAACGTTAACATTATTTCATAAAAACGTGATCTGTTTTCTGATTTGACACCCTTAATGAAAGACGTAGTTCTACGTCAAAAGGCTAATGCGCACCTTTGCCCCGTTTTGATGTAATTGTGATAAGAAAGCAACAATCAACGTCGAATTTTCGTTATAAAATAACTATTAATAATGATTGGAAACCCTACTTATAGATTAAAAATTGAATTACCTAATTACAATTAATGTGTTATTCTAAAATTCTTTGTGGGAGACCAATTGTGTTTGCCTATAATTTGTTATCCTACATTGCTGCGACATGTTGATTGGCCTTGAACCAATAAATTTACAGCTTTGAGGAGATATTATCGGGTACTTTCATGTTTTTTTTCTACGGTTATCTTCCCACCGAAACATTGTAACAGTGGGCAAGAATAGAGATGTTCACCTGCAAAGAAATGTTCCTGCTAGAGGGTTTATTGAATAGAACTCTTTCTCCAACCTGTATCAATCAAAACGTGTTGCTTAAGTTTGTATTTTGAGCCAAACATTTTTTCACACTTTTGACATTTGCACGGTTTATCACCAGACATTATTAGTCAGTGTGGACAGAAAAATACACCACATACTCGTGTGTAACCGTATGTGGTCTTCCATAAAACCTTTGTCCGCGAAGCCTTTTTTTCAGTTATGCATTCAAATCAGTTTCTTTGTATATTCGCCTCCAATGGATCCGCATGAATTTTATTGTGCATAATGAGCGTTTTACGATTCCTGTACGTTTTCGGACAATGTGAACAAGAATAGGGACGTTCATCTAGAAAAAAAAATGACATTGCTGAATGGAATAATTATAATAACTTTTTTTGCCAACCAGTGTGAGTTCGAACGTGCTGTTTGAGCGTTGTAGGTCGCCTGAATGTTTTCGAACAATGTGGACAAGAATGGGGACGTTCATCTGCAAAGGAATGGTCCTGCTGAATGGTTCGTTATAGTAAAACATTCGTTACCAACCCGTATGAATTCGAATGTGATCATAGAGAGTTGTACGTTGTCTAAACGCTTTCGGACAATGTGGACAGGAAAAGGGACGTTCACCTGCAAAGAAATGATTTTGTTGAATGACTCATTTTTGTTAAAAACAAAATATCAACCTGTATGAGTAAAAATGTGTTCTCGGAGAGTGGCAGAATTCCTAAACGCTTTTAGACAATCTGGACAACAATATGGACGTTCATCTGCAAAGGAAGAATCATGCTGAATTGTTTAATAGAGTAGAACATTCTTTACCAACCCGTATGAGTCCGGATGTGCTGTCTGAGCTCTATAGATTGCTTAAACGCCTTTGAACAATGTAAACAAGAATAGGGACGTTCACCTGCAAGGGAATTCTGTTGAATGGTTTATTGAACAGAAGTTTTTTAACCGACCCGTATGAGTTCGAATGTGCATGTTTAATCCGTATTTTGTGGTAAATGTTTTTCCACACTTTTCACATTTAAACGATTTCTTTTCTGAAATAGTGTGTAACCTTATGTTGTCAGCTATTGGGTCTGTCTCAAAAGTGTGGTCATTATCCAACAGCTCGTGGTCATCAATCATAAACTCTGGCTCTATCTTGATGTCAGTCGGTTTGACGCAGTGCAAAATCTGGAAGCAGTCCTCGGGAATGTTGTGAACGATGATGAACTTTTGGCGACATTGATCACAGGTAGGATAACTGCTCATCTGTAAGGTGAAACTGCTTGACTTTCCCAATATAGTCTTTAACTTCTGCTCTTCAAGGTGAGTGGGAATCAGTGCATGATGGACCTCCTCGTTGCACGGATCAGAGCAAAAGCTACATTGGTCACTATTGGAATAGATTGTGGTCAAACATCAATGTCATTTAGAATATTACCAACATCATAATATATATCAACAGGATTAGAATACAAGTAGACAATATCATCGTAATCGGAGGTCAGCCTCGATTTGCAATGTTGGGCTTTCATAAACATTTTTTTAATAAACTTACAAATTGATCCCAGCAAGAGCCATCTTACTCTTCCAGCGAAAATTGATTTATTTGAATAAATTCGAAGCTTTCTAATTATGATACCGGAATGTTTAGACTTTATTGAAATCTCAGGAGCAAACAAAACCAGAAAATCAAAACAAGTTATTTGTGTATAATTTAAATCAAGATGAATATAATTCAGTACCAGGTGATCCAATCCGCGATGACAGATGAACAGTATCGATGTCTGCACCCAGATAACTGCTTACTAAAAAGAGGCACCAAATCTTTGGTAATATAATGGACAAAAATACAGCTGTACTAGCGTTGTGCGGGTACCATTGTAGCATGACAGACATACATTGGTTGTACGTTGTACCCCATGTCAAGCTGAAAATCAAAAATTTGACCAATTTTCACCACATATCTCAATGAAAAAGGTTTTTATTTAGCGTCTAAACTATCAAACACAACAAACAAGTTTCCAATATGATTCATTAACACTCCTATACTCGCGCATTGCTCTGTCAGACCGAGAAATCTTTAATTCGTTCATTTCTCAGAAAATATCAACACTACGACTTTGCGATTCTCTCTAGCTTCGTTATTCGTCGTTTGTCATTGTTTAGCGTATCGCATGTGTCGGTACAAAGAGGACGTATGCCACTTTTTTAACACTTTCAGTCTGACACACCGACGCGAGTATAGGGGTAACTTTTTTGGACAAGTGCCTTTTTCATATTCTAGAATATTGTTGAATGAAATGTATAAATTAATGTTAATGTCGTGGAATATTTATAAAATATAATGCATAAGATCATTACCGGACTATTCTTATTTGATTTATGTCCCTTTTGTAACTGGATTGAACGGATCCGTACATTAGCTATTCGTCGATATATTCGTCGTTAGATTATTACGTTCAAAAGCAAAATATAAATGTTTGACTTTCGTATAGTTATTCGCTAAATATAATGGTCATACATATACACACTTGTGAAAGAATTTCACTTGTAGAAAAATTGTAAACAGTAAACTATAATCAGTGCCTTATGGTAATTTTTGACAATTACAGTTTCGGGGATATTTTTTTATAATGAACAATATCGACAAGAAAACGAGAAAAAGAAAAAAATATGTTTGTACTTGCTTGTACACTTGTACATACAGCTGTACTTGCGTTGTACTTCGAAAATTATATGTCTGTCACCATGTACAGCGCTAGAACCATGCAAGCAACTCGGTACAATCGCTGTACCTGTACCGACCTATTTTACCGCTGTACATGGCTACAGTTATACTTATGACAGACATACAACTGTACTTGCGTTGTACTTCGAAAATTGTATGTCTGTCACCATGTACAGCGCTAGAACCATGCAAGCAACTCGGTACAATCGCTGTACCTGTACCGATCTGTTTCACCGCTGTACATGGCTACAGTTGTACTGTGAGCAGCGCCATAGACGGTTAGTGGTGGGTAGCATGAACAAACCGAATCAAAACACTTGGTAAAATTCTTTTTATTGACTTCCATTTGAGTTAATAACTCAGATTGGAGACTTGTTTGTTGTGTTTGATAGTTTAGACGCTAAATAAAAACTTTTTTCATTGAAATATTTGGTGAAAATTGGTCGAATTCCTGATTGTCAGTTTGACATGCGGTACAATGAACAACCAATGTATGTCTGTCATGCTACGATTGTACTCGTACAACGCTGTACACGTACAGCGCTAGTACAGCTGTATGTCTGTCCCTGGTATTATACTGTGCGCAGCGTCATAGACGATTAGTGGTGGGTAGCATGAACAAAACGAATCAAAACATTTGGTATACAATCTTTTCATTGACTTTCTCTTGAGTTAATAACTCAGATTGGAAACATATTTGTTGTGTTCGATAGTTTAGACGCTAAATAAAAACCTTTTTCATTGAAATATTGGTGAAAATACAATGCAATAAATTCAAACTTCTGATTGTCAGTCTGACATGCGGTACAATGTACAACCAAAGTATGTGTGTCATGCTATCGTGGTACCTGTACAACGCTGTACACGTACAGCGCTAGTACAGTTGTATGTCTGTCCATGGTATTAGAATATACTTCTAGGGGCCTTGACTGTACCCATTTACAACGGTGAAACTAGTGATCCCCGATTTTTAAAAATGATCATTAGGGGTAGGGGTCGCATAAATGTCCATGGTTGTCCACGGTGAGGGAGGAGGGGGTTTCGATAATATCCACGTGAACACGATAAATATTTTTTCAATGATGCGCTGTATTTTCAAGAATTATTGAACTTTCTGCTCACTCAGTCTTCTGTGTTTATTAAAAAAGGGTTGAACTGATTGAGTGCATCACACATCCATATTGTTTCATATGACTGAATTTCTTCCCTGAAATGTGTATTCTATATTTTTCTTCCTTATTAAAGAGATTTTCAGCCAAAGGCTGATTCATTCCTAACTAATGTATATCCTGAAAAGCATTCGTATGAACTGAGAACGATCGATTTATTTCCATTGGTGGGAGAAGATCATGTATTCCCCTATGATGAAGACACAACCGAAAAAATTTACTATTTTATGATACACTCTACACCGAAAATAGAGGAACAGAGTGTTAAGTTGGAAATTTTAAGTGATTTTAGAAATACTGTAACTTCGTGTAAAACCAACATACATCATTTCAACTTCAACATTTCAAAGCTTCAAGTTTTGGAATGTATTACGGACACATTGTTATTCTGGTGTGTGTGTGTGTGTGTGTGTATGTGTGTGTTTTTTTTTATAGAGGTGAGGAACACTCTACCAGCCTTACCTGGGTAGGGTTAACCCAGACGTCGAGTGGGGATCGCACCCACAAAAACCAAGCCCTCTACTCGTTGCCTTATTCCCCCTTGGACCACACCCAGCAAACATTAAATCGTATAATTTTGCAAGTGCCAAGTCTTACAATAAATCCGAATAAATAATAATCGCATATAATATCAATCAAAGTATGTATCGTGTATATTTGAAATGGCATAAAATGTAAAAACTCGATTTTATATACCATTATCAAATTAAGTCGCAATTCGGTATAATAAACATCAATTTTATGATGTACATTGTCGTAAAATATATTTAATCCGCATCATATGCGTATATTACGCTGATGCAGTTTGTGTGTCGTATAAGCGTGTAATTTAAATCGATTCAGTACTGTAGTAAATCGTGTTGCATGCTGAAGAAAATCATGAAACAAAAAATCATATTAGATCCTAATAAAGAACATGTCAATGAAATGCTGATGCACTCGAAAGTTTTAACCGCTGTTAGATCAAATTTCAGAGAGCCGCACGAGATAACTGGTGGATGATAATCCAGACCTATCCAGACGACCGGAGTTCGAACCCACATCGGAGCTGTTTTCACCAAGCATAACGCAGCAAACATTAAATCGTATAATTTTGCACGTGCCAAGTCTTACAAGAAATCCGAATAAATCTTAATCGCATATAATATCAATCAAAGTATGTATCGTGTATATTTGAAATCGCATAAAATGTAAAAACTCGATTTTATATACCATTATCAAATTAAGTCGCAATTCGGTATAACAAACATCAATTTTATGATGTACATTGTCGTAAAATATATTTAATCCGCATCATATGCGTATATTACGCTGATGCAGTTTGTGTGTCGTATAAGCGTATAATTTAAATCGATTCAGTACTTTAGTAAATCGTGTTGCATGCTGAAGAAAGTCATGAAACAGTAAATCATATTAAATCCTAATAAAGAACATATTACATCATATTGAAATGTCATTGAAATGCTGATGCACTCGAAAGTTTTAACCACTGTTGAATTAAATTTCAGATAGCCGCGCGAGATAGCTGGTGGATGATAATCCAGACGACTGGAGCTCGAACCCATATCGGAGCAGTTTTCACCAAACATCAATCTGAGGCATTTTAAACATTCATATTCCACTCCCAACACAAGTCAATCAAACAATTATTATTTCTACGAACATAAATACTCATATATAAAAATGGCGATTCGTGAGGTTGTAATAAACATTTCAGGAAAATATTTTGCGCCATTTGTTTTTTTCTATGTCTGTAATAAATCGTATATAAGTATGACAAAAGTCGTATTTGGTGCTTTGACAATTCATGAATATATTTATATTAGATCGCAATTCAATTCCAACATAATCGCTATTATAGCCGGTCAAAGTTGCATATTCATCCAAACAAATTCGGTAAGCATTTGCCATCCCAGCAAACATTAAATCGTATAACTTTGCATATGCTAAGTTACATATAAATTCGTATCAAATCACAATCGCATAAAATATCAATCAAAATATCGATCATGTATATCTAAACTCGCATAAAATGCAAAAACACGATTTTCCATGTCATCGATGGATTGAGTGGTAACATTGTCGGATCAAATCGCATATCAGTCCAAAAAGCATCGCATATCGTTATATACGGCTTTATATGCGTACACAATATGGCATATACGTATATAACCTCCACTTTTGCGTGTATATACTAGTTATATGCATCATATATCATACAAATGTGTCTTGGTTGTATGTATATCGCCTCCAATTATAGCTATTCATACGACTTAATGTTTGCTGGGATGTATGTATATGGCCTCCACTTTTGCATGCATATGCCAGTTAGGCGCATTATATGCCAACCAAATTTTAGGGCATATGATGTTATATATACGCTTGTTATGCGATTTAATGTTTGCTGGGATGCTCTAAAATTTGAACATAATGTCTCTAAAAGGGTGGGAAACATCATATATGAGGTGGGAGGTTCGTATGTAATGTTATTAATGTTAGCATCATCATGATAAACACGGCGAATGGGATAGAAATTACGAACTGAAAATTGAATAAAATATACATATAGACGCTGATACGCTATGGACAAGTATTATAATGCATTTTATCAGTTTATGTATAATGCATTATCAAAATAAATCCATATGTACTGAAATCATAACTTGCTGTGCTACTCATTACAACATTTATGGTCGTATTCCACCAATGATGACAAATGTGTAATTTACAAATGAAGCTTCGCCATAGAAAGTGAACATTGAACTATATTTTTTTAGTATTATATATATTATATATTCCATGCCAAATCGACATAGTGGTTCTCAGATTTTCGTGTAAATTGGTAGTTTTTGTTTTGTTTGTCGTTAAATATTAGATCCCATTCCATTTTAGGGTGGTTCGAAAAATCTAGTCTTTCCCCTTTTTTCCAAAAATATTTTTTTCCAAAATTTCATATCTTTTGAACTACTAAACCGATTCAGATGATCGACATATCAAATTGGCCAGTTAGCTAGTTTTTTTTTTTGAAAAAATACTATACTTGCAAAAAAAATGAGTGGGTTATATCTATGATATAACCGCAAGGTTGACGTGGAACTACCTTAGCTTAGCAATCATTCGTTTGTATTGATTAAATTCTTGATTGAATGAAACAGTTTCCAAATTCAATTGAGTTCAATATATTTACTCTGTGAGTGAAAAAAATGAACAAATGCCGTGTAAAGTCAATTCATTTATTGTGATTGATTATTCTTCGTTACAAGTAAATTTAATGACGGACCTTTTACGTTTGGTATGATGACTAGAACAAAATATATGTACGGAAGAATTATCAAACGTTTGATGAACCAGCCTAAGGCTGAAAATCTTTCCAATAAAGACAAAAAAAAATTATCAAACGATTATTTTATTTTACATTTCCCTCTGAAGTTTACATCCCAAAAGTGTACATACTTCTCGAATCTCGAATTTGCTTGAAACTGGGAAGTTCATTCGCTTCTAGTGTCTGCACGATTTTCCCAGGTTCCTAAGTTTAGAAGATCATGTTAGGACAGACATATTCCACTCTGCACAAAGGCAAGCGAGGACAAAAGTACTCGCAGTTTGCATTTATTTGCAGAGCCGATTTCCCCAGAAACCTCGGTTTTGAAGTCTGTGTTAGGGAAACACATTTCAATCAGAACAAAAATACCCCCGATTTGTATGAATTCGCAATGCCGATTTCCCCACGCTCCATGGATTTGAAGTCTGTGTTAGGGAAACACATTCCAGTCGGAACAAAAATACCCCCGACTTGCATGAATTTGAAATACCGATTTCTCCAGGCACCTTGGTTTAGAAATCTCTATTAGGGAACACATTTCGGTGGGAACAAAAGCTCCCCCTACTTTCGTATGTTCTTCTTCTTCTTTTTGGCTTTAAGAGGGTTTAAACTTTTCAGTTCACTCGTCTCTAGGCTCTTTCGTGTGTTTGCAATGCCGATTTCGCTGCTTGGTTTTAAAGTCTGTGTTAGGGAACATTTTTCGATGAGAACAAAAGTCCCCCTACTTTCATGTATTTGCAATGCCGATTTCCCCAAGGCTGCTTGGTTTTGATGGCTGTGTTAGGGAAACCGTAAATTTGGCCAATCAAAACGATGCAGTTAGGGCGTTTAGATAACGCCTAATATTTTACAGTTATTCAATTGTTTATCTAATGAAAAACAACATTTTGTTAGTTGCGATAGATGCGTAGAAATATTCCCTATCAAGTGATGCAAACATCTCTCCTATCCAGTACGAAATGTTCGAGCTATAAGCATTCGAAATCTTTCATTTTTTCCTGCATGTTCTGTGTTTAGGTTTTCATTTTACCCTCCATATATTCCGGTTAGACGTAGTCCCACGTCAAAAAAAAAATTCTGTTTTCTTAATTATTGATCGTAATTGTTCTTTATATTATAGTTTTCATTCAAGGGCGCTATTTTTTTTATATTTTTTCTCGAAAGCTGAGGATTTTTTTGATATCATATCCAAAAATGTGTTCTTCTTCGTTTTTCGATTATGATTTTTCAAAATTAACCGATGGTTCAAAAAACCATTTTTCTCCTTTTTTCCAAAAATTACGTTTTGCAAAAATTCATAACTTTTGATCTACTGAATCGATTCAGATAATCGACATAGTTAACTTAAGTCAATAATTTCACACTTGCAAAAAATTATTTTTTTTTATTTATAAAAAACAGATACAATTATTAATGACGAAAACAAATTTTTTTTTTCGCAAGTGCAATATTTTTCTAAAAAATTCTTGGCTTTAATTTGATACATCGATCATCTGAATCGCTCTAGCAGTTCAAATGTTATGAATTTTTTAGAATAGGAAAAAGGGGAAGAAATTGATATTCTGAACTATTGGTGATCTAACGTACAAATCTACACCTAGGCGGCGCTGCGGTGAAAGTGATGATGGTTTTAAATTTTGCCATGTGAGCTTATGGAAGGTTTGTAGTTTGGAGTTTGTAAGAAATTTAATTCTGCGCAATTTTATATATAACATGTTATTTATTTACCTCTTTCAGTAGTGAAAACTATAAAAATGTTGACAAAGGTTGAATTAAAGAAGGAAATTCGAGAGCACAATCAAACACAAGTAGAAAAATGCACGATTCCTGCATGTGAGAACTACCTTGGAAAGCCCGGAAGTAAAATATACGTGATTTGTTTTTGAGTTTTAGGTTACATTAGCATCATTTTCTTAGTTCAAAAACAAAATCCAGATGTCTCACCGATCGTTTACGTTTTGCGTTAGATCGCCAATCGGTTAACTTTAAAAAATTATAACTCAAAAAATTAAAAAAAATGGGTGGGTTATATCTATGATATAACCGCAAGATTGACGTGGGACTACCTTGGCTTAGCAATCATTTATTTGTATTGATTAAATTTTTGATTGAATGAAAAAAATTCCGAATTCAATGTGCTGGGGAAACACATTTCAGCCGGAACAAAAATGCCCTCTACTTACATGTGTTTGTAATGCCAATTTCCCTACGCTCCTTGTATTTAAAGTCTGTGTTAGGGAAACATATTTCAATCGAAACAAAAATACCCCCTTGCATGTATTTGCAATGCCAATTTCCCCACGCTCCATGAATTTGAAGTCTATGTTACAGGAACATATTTCAGTCGGAACAAAAATGCACCCGACTTACATGTATTTGCTATGCCAATTTCCCCACGCTCCATGGATTTGAAGTCTGTGTTAGGGAACACATATCGGTGAGAACAAAAGTCCCCATACTTTTATGTATTTGGAAAGAAGATTTCCCCAAGGCTGCTTGGTTTTGATGGCTGTGTTGGGGAATCCGTAAATCGGGCCAATCAAAACGAGGCAGTTAGGGCGTTTAGATAACGCTTAACATTTTACAGTTATTAATTTGTTTATCTAATGAAAAACGACATTTTATTAATTGCAATAGAAGCGTAGAAATATTCCCTATCAATTGATGCAAACATCTTCCCGATCCAGTAAGAAATGTTCGAGTTATAAGGATTCGGAATCTTTCATTTTTTCCTGCATGCTCTGTGTTTAGGTTTTCATTTTATCCCCATATACTCCGGTTAGACGTAGTCCCACGTCAAAAAAGAATATATCTGATTTGAGTAAAAAACATAAATGTGTAAAAAAATCCTCAGTTTTCGAGAAAAAATATAGAAAAATATAGCACCGTTGGGAGAGAGCAACGAACAGTCATCGGGTGCGAATGTATTTATTTTTGCTCCGCGTTTGCTTATTTTTCCATCGTTTAGCGTGCTTAAGCGCGTTTCGGCTCAATTCGCTACTGGGATTAATTTGTTGGTGAAACTTATCGGTTGGCCTGAGTGAAGTTCGAAAAATGTGAAATAATGTTTTTAGTTCTACTGCCAAGAGAAAAAAAAAGTTTTCGGGTTTATGCAATCAAATATATATATTGTGTGTGTTTTTTTTTCGCAGACTTATCTCACTTCTTAACTAGGCGAACCTAGCCAGAATTTTCACCTGCCCCCGGGCTTCTGAATGCCAAAGGGAGACTAGGCTCTGCGGAATGCACGTATCTGCATGCTCGTGCTGTTTCAGTCCTGACCGAGAAATTGTCGGACAATCGCGCAGGTGCTAAGGATGACCGACTTTTGGATGCCGGCCAATTCCTTCTCCATATTCAACACCTTTAGCGCTTCCAGAAGTGTCTTCGGGACAATTCCAGTTCCAAAGAGAACGACTGGAACAATTCTTGGGACCTCCCTTAGCCCCCACAGTTCCTTGAGCTCCACGGCCAATATTCGGTAATTGCAGATTTTGCGACCGTGGGTCTCCTCCATTTTCTGGTTCAGTGGAATAGCGACATCGATGATGGTGACTTTGCGGTCGCTCTTGTCGTAAACCATTATATCATACTTAGGTTCCGCTGGTTATATACCGCCTGGCCAACTATGGCTGCGTCGATGATGGCCTGGTCTTTGCAGCCATGCGTATTTTTCCTGCATCCTTTCTGCTCTTCTGCGATGATGTGATGCTGTTCGCAGTGAACCGAAACTTTGGCGGTAATTATGCTGCTCAGTATTTTGTACAGACTCGATAGGCACGTTATCGGTCTGTACTTGGGTTCAATGGGTTCAATGTGTTGCTGTCTTTCGGGAGGAGGAAGGTGACGCCACGGGTGACGAATTCAGGAAGGTTGTGTGGGTCACGTAGCACCTTGTTGAAGCACTCAGCTATCTTTGGATGTGTGACGGTCAGCTTCTTGTGCCAAAAGTTCTGGACACCATCGGGGCCCGGTGCTGCCCAGTTCCTCAGGTACCGCGAGGCTTCGCGGACATCGTTCTCTCCGACGATGATAGCTGGCATCTCTCCAATTTCACCACAACTCTCCTCCTCCCGTCTTAACCACATTTGCCCGTCGCGATGTTCTACTGGGGTCTCCAAAATACCAGCCCAGAAGTTCGTCACATCGCTAATATCTGGCAAACCTTCGCGGTAGTCGGGCTTCTCGTCGCTAATGTGGTCGTAGAACGCTTTCTCGTTATCTCTGAACATCCGATTTTGTTCCTGGCGCTTTGCAGAGTCAGAGTAACGTTTCAGCCGTTTTGTAAGGACGCTCAATAGCTGTACCAGTGTGTCGAGTTTTTCCGTCAGCTGGTGAGCTCCCAGCTGGCGAAGTTCAGTAGGCCGCACGATCACAGCAACTTGGCGACATAATTTCACCGATCTGCTGCCTCTTTTGTACGCCATCAGTCTTCCAATTGCGGCGCGCTTGTTTAGGATCCGTTGCTCCAATCTCCTTCGCCATGGAGGCTCACGCCTTTCACGGAGATATTGGAGCAGTCCGCCTCTTGGCCTAATACGGTATCCTAAACTTTTGGCGGTCGCCACAGCAGCACAGTAAACTTTCAGTTGCAGCTCCTCCATGTTCTCAGCATCAACCAAGTGCAGCGGAAGAACGTGCTCGTTCATGAGCTTTACTGCACTTGTCAGCCTGCGGGAATGCTGCAACTTCGGGATCCTGGGGCGCGACAAAGGGTCCGTGTCGCGGAACTGTGAGATCGCCTCGTCGTAATGGAAGACCAGATCGCGTAGTAGTTGTTGATCTGGCTGTGGATCTTCCGGCTCAGGGGGTTGTTGTACTGTGGCCTCCACTGGTGCTGATTCGTATGCCCCACTCGCGAATGAATTGCTCAGCCGTACTGAACTTCGTCTCGACACATCGCTTGCTCTGCTTGTTCTGGAGCTTAGTTCTCTCTGCACCTGCTGCTTGATCTCGTCGACTTGCGTTTGGGAGTGCATATTGTTGCGTACAATCGCTCTACGCCTCGCGTTCATCGCGTTTTGGTCAAGCCTCCCGACGAACTCTGGATACGCTTCCTCGAACATTGCGAGTATTCGAGGGCGACCGCTCATGTCCGTCTCCAAAGCAGTGCAGATGTAATAGGCGCGGATCACGAATTCATTCATTTCGTGTGTCTACATGATCCGTCGCCTAGTAGTACCCACAAGTGTGGACGACTGCCGTCTGACAGTCGCAACACGCCTCGTAGGCGCAGCGTTTCGTTGGTGATGTCGATGGCTGCTGTTTCCGTGTGGCGGTAGCTCTTCGGGTTGAACCCGGCTGGTGGCCCGCTCTTGCACATCGCCCTCCAGCCGCTGGCCGCTCGCTCTTACGCCCGTTCCAGAACCAGCTCCAGTTCGGGGACCCTCCTCGGGTGATCGGCATTCGTAGTATTCGTCTTCACCTTAGCTCCATTGTCTGGTTGTTTCTCCTTTGCCCGGGAGACAGCGGGTTGGCAAGGCCGCAATACCTCAGCTAAGTTCTTTTTGAGTGTAGTTTGCTTTCTTTAATAGTATTCATGATTCGCAATTCGTAATTTCGAATACCGATCCGAAAGCTCTCCGAAATCCATTTCACAAAAAGACCCTCTCAGTGTTGTGACAGGGAGAAGGGACGGTGGATGCGGCTGTTGTGCGAGAGTGTGGCCGTACAAGTCGTGTGGAGTCATGGGATTGCAGCCGTGGGAATTGTATTGGTGTGGGTGCCTTGTTTTCCCTCGCTTTGATTCTTCGGGCGGGTAGAGTGGTTTGTTTCTTTTTGTGAGTTGTGCAACCATGTTTTCGTGAGAGCTCGGATTCATTGTCTTCATCGCCTTGAGTGCGGTTACATTGGTAGGCTATTTTGTTTACTTGATGAGGCCGATTTCGGGTGGGGCGATGGCAACTAGCGGTCGCATGTGTGTAGCTGTTTACTTCTCGTGATTGCATACGATTTGTGCGGCTACATTTTCGCACAGCGATGCATCAAATCTAATCTAAATGAAAGCAGTTTGGAACTAATATGAACTTAGTAGCTTTAGTCTATGAAGCGTACCCGTGATAAAAAATTGAATATATCGCAGGGTCCATTGGTTTAGAGGAGTTCTCTCGGTTACCTTCTCAGGTTTCCGACATGTTGCAGTCCGTCATCGCGACTGGATTAGCGATTGAAAAAAGAACATGTATTTATGAATATATAGTCGGTCCAATAAATTTAACAGGGTTTCCTTCTCAGGGTACCTAGAGACAATCTCTAACGTGTGTAACATATAAAATATTCGAAAATTTGTTTCGACGAGTGGACAATAGTTCGCGTTAAAATGATCAAATCACTTACCGCAGTGAATCCAGATTTTTCTTAACCATTCCCACTAACAATCATCCCTTCCATGATAAACGCTAGGGAACCACGCTATAGAGGCGACCCTTCTGGCCTTCGGGCGGCGAATATCATACTAACTGTTGATCACAGCGACAATGAAACAAAATTCGATGAACTTCTATCTCTAGATGGTTTATTTCAATGAACAGAAGTTATAAAATTCCTGTGTATAAATTAAGATAGTTAAGCTAGGCTAATTAATTATTATTTCAAATTTACATTTAGTGTTTTTCGCTGGATTAACCTTGTATATAAATGTGCGTTTTGTGATTTTGTGAGCGGTTTCGGTACAGAAGAACTTGTTTGTCCATCAACACTAGAGTTTATAGATTTTAGATTGCTATTTTGAAGTTTAAGTTCATTCATAGGTTAATAATCAAACTTATTTACTATTTCACGTATTTCTCACCTTTCTAGTCTTAGTATAGCAAATAAGATAGATAATAAGATAAATTGTATATAAATTCACTAGTTTTAAGAAGTAGTTTCAATGTAGTTTTAAGGAGTTAGCTATTTCGATTGTTTCCTGATGTTTACTTTTGACTTTCTTTGTGTTCTTTTATGTGTTTGTAAATCGGGCTTCATTGCACAATAGTCACGTGAGATTCCTCGCGTGTGAATAGGTATGGTACGTTCAACGGTCGATAGTGTAGATTGGCGTAGGGTACAGCCGGAGCACTTTCCGACGTGGCGTAAATAACACTAACATTCCTTCCCTTCCCCTGGTGACTGTAAGGACGTGGCCGGCGTCGTTATTGACCATTTAAAGCTCGAATCACCGAAAATTGCACAACGAGAATGATTTGCTAGTCCCAAGCGCCATTCTGCGTGTTCTTTGTGCAATTTGGTTGGTTCAGGTCAATCACGGAGAGCAACTACGAATTGTATAGTCTACCCAAGCTCCAGCTCAAGCTCAAGAAAAATATAGCGCCGTTGGTCCCAAAACCATGTAAACTATAAAAACGGATACAATCAATAATTACGAAAACAAAATTAAAATTTCTTGCAACTTTGATATTTTTCCAAAAAAGACTATCTAATTAACCTCAATTTGATGTATCGATCATCTGAATCGGCTTAGTGGTTCAAAAGTGATGAGTTTTTGATAAAAGCCATTTTTGGGAAAAAGTGAAAAAAATCGAATCACCCAAAAAATTAATAAAGGTTCAATGTTTTACCATAACGAAAACAAGCTACCAATTTTCAAGAAAATCTGAAAACCACTATATCAGTTTGGCATGGAATGGCTGGAATGGCTCTTGTTGTTGTTCACGTCTTTTAGTGCGGCCATAATAATAATTAGAATTACTGCATTTGGATTGATGCTAGAAAATATCATAAACTTCCTTGAATAGTGGATGTGATATAATTCACTTTGTATATGTATATATATATTAATAAATATTTTAAATATTTTCAAACGAATACTTTTGTCAAACAAACTGCAAAACTAATTATTTTTATACTGTGTCTTCATTTTTTGAGTTTAACGTTCAAAGACCCTTCAATAAAAATGTCATTGGAACAACAGAGTAAAACTGACATACAATTATGACGGATGATTGTTTTTTGATTGACGCGTACTCCAACTGGTGAACCGCCAATTAAAAGGCACTCCAACTTAAAAACGCCAATAAGCAAATGGTACTGTAAAACTGTGAAAAATATATATAAAAATATTCAATCGAAGACTCTTTTTGTTGTTTATGAGTTTGGTTTTTTTAAGTTACTGCTAGGCATGTTTGCGGATTAATGGAAAGATATGATATGTTGGTTTGAAAGTTGAGAATTGAAAAAAAAATATAAAATTCATGTGAATGGAGACAACTTTTGTGTACAGCACATGCCACTGGTTCCTTTTGCTGATTAAGTAAGTAAGATTTCGTCCAAAACGTCATAACTTTACAACCATTGAGTCGATTTCAAAAATCGTCATATCAAATGAAATCTTATTCTTCAATGAATCAACTTTAATCTGTCATTCACACAAACTCAAAAATCAAATACTACAGAAAAACTTTAATTATAACGCTTAGAGAATTTGTGACTTAATGTTCCACAATTCGCTCTTTCACACCAAATTTCTATCTTGTCGCTATTTTAAACCTCTCAAATTGAATTGTTAAAATGATAGGTCAAAGAACGAAAAGTAGGAAAAATTAACAAATAATGGGGGGTAAATAATAAAGCAGTATTAATCATGGATTTTTAACAACCATCTCAGGAAAATATTGAAAAAAAAATTCCTTTTTTTAATTTCTGTTTCAAATTTTGATAAAATTGCACTTAATAGTTAAATATTAATATTTGAATAAACTTATATAATCACAAACATGTTTATATAAACCAAGGCGCTTGTATAAATGTATAACAGGTGAAGCAACATCATCACTTCAATAAGAAGGGGATTACGGTTTGTGGAGCGGGGGTTGTTTGTTTTGTTATTACTAGGATACGCCATTTTCACATTTTCACATGCGAAAGTAGTGGATGAGAATGAAATTCTACAAAATCACCCCTTCTTTTCCACATAAATTCGCGAAAGCCGAACATAGTAGGCATCGTTCGAATAAGCGCCGTGGCAGTTTGTAGAGAGCCGCCGGCAGCTGTTTGTAAACAATACCGACAGCAATTCCAATATGGCTGAAAGTGCATTTCATATGATTGTTTCACCTGGTATATATAGAGGCGCCTTGATATAAACCTTCCCATCTTCTCATTCTTCATTAAAGACCTTGCGTCAAGACAGCTAGAAATCCAATTAGTACATATAGAGGTGGAGCAGTAGGCGAAGTGTATCTGTTTGGCAAGCCAAATATCGTGTCGTAATTATTTGCATTCAATATGAATGTATATGGAAGAAACAAAATAATGTTGAAAGTACTAACGGTTGCATGATAATTTGAGCCAAAATTCTCATGAAATCATTCAGCTGGTTCTATTTTAATAGATGACAATCATATCATGGCTTATTTCGATTATTCATTTGGTAAAAAGGTCCAGAGAGCAGTCGTATGCTTAGTTCTCGGTGAAATTTTGATTAAAAACATTTTCGGTGAAATTTTGATTAATTGGCGATTATTATCTCACAACATACACACCGACACTGAGAGCCTTCGAAACATCAATTTCATAACGTTAAAACAATGAAACTTCGTTTGTTTCTATGAACGTGGGGGAGTGAAAATGGCACATAGAAATATCTCTTTTATCCGTCTTTTTCGACGCGATTTCACAAATATTCACTTCACGCTATCACATTAGCCTCATATTCAGCGAGAGCTCTACAGAAATGTACGTTAAAAACGTTGCTAAATTACTTCCTGAAACTAGCATTTTTACATGGATATGGTGGGCAATCAAAGATAACCACAACGACTGACGTCACTATTTGCGAAATAGTTATGGCAGCGCATGCTATGTCGCTCGAAACTCTACCATCTTCATTACCTTTTTTCCAGGACATTGCTAGAAATCCATACACTCTCAAATCAAGTGTGCCTGAAAAAACTATACTCTTCACGTAAACAAGCGATGAAAATGTGGACACTTTTTAGTCAGTGAATTGTATGGAGTTCCACTGCTGTGCAACAGTCCTAGGCAAAGTTCTTCTGATACCGCTAGGTTTAGAAATGCCAAAAAATCCACGTTCGAAAAATCGCTCCACTGTGAAACATAAAGAAACACGTGAAACTCGTCGTCAAGAAGAAGCTACATTGAGAACGAAACTACAAGGTAAATGAAAAATATTTGTCGACAGAATTTCTAAAATCGCTACTAACCTAGAAAGAGACCTGTACAATCCGGACATGGATATTCGAGAAATGCGAGAGCTCTGCTTCGCTCTCGAGCAATCGATTCAGTCACACCAACTTTACCAAAGTTCAGCTATATGTGATGAGCAGCTCCCAGCGGTAAGTAAAATACTGGATTACAGCACAGCTCTCAGTTTCGATGTTCCAGGATACGCTTTCGAATTTGTATCTTTCCTCTCCGGATGCTATGCGACAAAACAATTCCCAGCAGAGACCCATTGTGGATACGCAACTGTTCACTGAATTCTATGGTTATTCGGTTACCAATCCGGTAGACAACTTTCCAAACGCACCTTCAATCTCAGAAGTACCACCGATATCTGCATCTCAACTCGAATCGTTTGATATTCAATCGATACGGTCACCTAACCGACGATGTCTGTTTGACACAGAAAACGTTGGTCGTGCCATTGGCGGCGGTTATTTTCCGGACTCTCCGTAAGAGCTATTGTATCTGTTTTTTTCCTATCCATTTTATGAAGGTATGATTTTTAGCGGACTATGCTGTCGAGAAATACATATTGTTCAAGCTGAGGTCCATTCGCTACCCACGGCGGATTGTACGATAGCAGATATCAAATGGTCTAACCCAAGAGTGGCGCAGAGAAGATTCGAAAGCAATAGGAAACCAACCGCTTTTGAATGGGATACAATTGATGAATATTTTTAGATTGTATCCGAATAAGTCTCACTCAGTGAGTGATCTACATCGAATAATGAATACACAAATGAATTTGGTAGAAATTTGAACATTTTATTGCGTAAATAATGCGAACATTGACCAGCAACACATTACATTACATTCGTATCGTTCAAATTATCGATAGACTGTGCGGTGGTGGCACAGGTTTCCGAGCCTGCAAAGCATGTACCGACGCTGGTATTGTGGTGCATCCTACGCAAGAGTGCATCGTTTCGTGGATAAATATATCGCAATCAATGCAAAATATTTGCTTGCAGGACCCACACTGGTAAACGGTTTTGTCAGTACTTTCATTGAAGCACTTCTGGCAACCGTAGCAGATAGTAGCTTGCCGCTCGTATGTGAGCTCTTGGAAGTGTGGAACCGGAAACAGATGATGATAGGATCGAGCGAGATGAGGAGCCGAAACTAGCGTCAATCCACAAGAGGCACATTCGACGGGCAATTCGCAATACTTGCTGAAACATTGCGGACAGTGATAACCTCCGGAAGTGAGCTTTGCTGGGTCATCAACACTGTCTATATGACACATACACATGGTTAGGGCAGGGTCCTTTCCTTCTTCAGTTTTTCCATGGGGGAAACCCATTTTAATCAATGAGAAGTCTTGTTGATTTCCTGCGTGCGGAGGATCGATATGCTGCAGCAGTTGATCTTTGAAATGCGCATCGTCCAATACTGCTCCATATATACCACCCGTTTCTGTACACAGGAACTTACATATCCGTATTTCAGCAGATAAACTAACAACCGAACAACGAATTCCTTCCGTTTTCAACGCATCGATGGTAATATGAATATCTGTTGGATCACAGGTAGTCAAACTTCCCATAACAACCAGCACCTCACGACTCGCATGTGACGGAACCAATTTCAGCGTTTTAAAAGCTAGCTCCAGCCCGTTTTGCAGCGATGGCTCCCCGACTAAACTAAGTTTGTTTAAAGCACCAACCGCTTTGATATGCTTCCGACAGCTCCCGCTCAGCTCTGTAATCTTCTCAGCACGCTTGGCTTTCATGGCGATCACTCCCAGCTGGGATATAGGATTTTGGTCGAAGAATTCCTCGATGAATATTTCAAGAAGTTTCAGTGTACAAAGAAATCTCGTTGGTTTCAGGTCAGGTACGGTCATCGCCTCGGAACAATCTAAAACTATATACACGTGACGCATCATTCCCAGCTTGCTGAAGCCCTTCTTCATCGCTTGTCGCTTGCGTTTAGCTTTCTGGATGATTTCCGCTACGGATCCTTCAACCAGGCCATCGTCGTCTTCCTTGATTGCTTCCCTAGGGGGACAATTCGTATAGACAAGAATTTTCCCATTATGCTATCAGATATTTTTTACCATGTCTTTTCATAGCCAGTTTCCCAGCGGTACTCCTTTGGATCGTCTTCATCAGCCATTGTTTATCAACTATTCATTAAATTGGAAACAAGACACTAATTTCTGCTTTTACACAATTGCTCGAGAAGGTTTACATATATCTTTTGCTTTTGTTCTAAACCGGAATGTTTTTGTTGATCGTCAATGACATCGGGTAACCCTTGTGGCGTTTCTTAAAAATATACACTAGAAAATTATTTCTGTAATTCCGTTCACGGAATGCTAGTGCAAAAGTTGAAGATATATGTTTAGTACATGTCACGAAATATAAGTGAAAACAATGTTAGGTTAACAAATTCAATCGGGTGGCCATCAATTGACGCTGAAATTGTACCCTTTTTAACACTGGAAAGCTAAAACTCACAAAAATAGCTGGGAAATTGATAACGTTATAATTAAGTTCCACAACTCTGTTCTAACTCATTCAAAAAGGTTTTTATGTCAGAAAGTTCTTCTATCATAAAACAACTTTGCTTCATACACCAAAGGTACTTTGTTTCAGTCAGTACTAAAAGAGAAACAGAAAACTTACAGCTTGGACATAGTCAATGCGATGCGATGCGGGCGCGGACGCGGACCTGTTTACGGGAAAGCTTTTTAGTTCGCGAATGTGGAAAACAAATACAAACTACCCAGAACTGTCATAGTTAACGCGATGCGATGCGGATTTCAATGCAGCGAAACTGTTCATGGAGTGTTTTGCCGCGTGTGAACGTGTCAGATGATTATATAAATATTTTAACAATCCTATGTAGACGTTTCTTAGAACACCAAGCCCGCATGAACGAAGCCACAAGCTCAGCAATCTCGAGCTGCGAAGCCGAGTAGCACAAACGCACCAGGAATATAAAAATCTGTTCAAAATGTTGCTGAGACAGCTACATCGTTTCCTGCAGTAGCAGTAATATCCTGAATGACCAAATGTAGCAGTAAGATAGAAGATAATCATGCATTCAATTGATTCAAAATTATCACAATTTTCAAAAACTGATCAATTTTCATTTCTTTCGTTTTGCTATATCATAGTTCGTCGATTGGACCCCGCTTTACTTCCATTCCGAAGGAAGAAGTCGGATGTGAACATTGAACTCGTGATCTTTAGTGTGAGAGGTACGGATGTTAACCACTACGCCAGATCACCTCGCCTTTTCTAGAATTTTGTCAATGTGCCAACGTTTTAAAACAGAAAATAAAAAGGCATTATTTAAAGCAAACATAAAACAGCAATGAGAATAAACTGATAGAATTCCAACATTCATGAATAGGAAATTGTAGGAAACAGTATGGAAAGCTTTGCAAAAAACTTCCACAATAGTTCTCCGACAAATTTAGCTTTTTATTTATCCATCAGTTTTTTGGGAAATAAAATGTGATATAATGAATAAATGCACCTTCGACTTGTTTTATAAATGTTTTCAAGAATTTAATATTTATAGCGAATTCGTTTTTGAGCCTGGGTTAGTTCCAAACTGACTCTATAATAAAAAAAAACGTTTTCGGGTCCACGAATAAGGCGGTTTGTTGGTGTGCGTTATATAGTCCAATTTGTTCATATTTGCGATGACAAATGTACAGTGTCGACGTCTGGTGGCGATATTAGAACTTGGGAGGTAAATTATTCTCTATCAGATCAGAAGGATCGAGTGCAGTTTAAATTAGAAAAAAACTGAATGAAAATTTGTACTTCATGTTGTTTGATTACCTAACACATGTAGTCCTCGCACTTACTTAACCATTTGTCTATACATTTCTTGTTTGTTCCCCAAACAATTACCATTGTAAAATAAAATCATCATCAGACATGTACCAATCGTTGGTACTGATGTGTATTGCATCTGACACGATTTGTTATATGGACGTACATTTTACCAATGTTTGCATTATCAAAGATTTGGTACCTTCTTTTCTGGGTGTACTTATATTTTAGTACAACACCTATTCTGCAGCCGTCAATTCAAATCAATAAGATACACCACAGGGGCTCATACGGCACGGCCATCGCTTACACCTACCGCGGTGGCTATGATTTTACCTCGCTTGTATGCGGTACAAAATTAGCGAACGCACCAACAAGCGACCGAGCAAAACCCAAAGCAAAACTAGTGCATCTTCGGCATCGAAGTGTATTTTCGTTCGAATTCCGTAGCAAATGGTAGCAAATTTGGGGAAAACTTTGTGCAAAAGTGAGCGTAGATAGGTGGCAAGCCGTGTACGGTGTGGAACAGTGCGTCCGAGTACGGTTTCCCGGAGTGCGGAGAAACATTCAAGTAGAAATCAACACATCAACTGTGGAAGCGACGTTTGGAAAGGTAGGTTTTAATTAGACGCGATGTTCCGCTTTTTTAGGAAGCGCCGAAATTCAGTTGAGGGTGGAGGCGGTTGAAGCTGGTAACAAATGAAAGATAACAATCAGCTTGTTCCATATCAATTGCCGATTGGCGGGAATAAAGTATAGCTAGAGAAGACGTAATCCGGAATAGTTTATGAGCATAACTATACTTGTGGGACGTAGTATAAAAAATAAAATTACAATTGTTCAATAAGTTCTGGATTTGTTTAAAACAACATGTGAAGATTAGATGTTCTTCACTTGAATTTTTGACTATTGATATTAATGAGCACAAAATCTTCATTCGTTTGACAAAACGTAAATTTGAGTATATAATTAATCGGGTTCATGTCATCGCTATTATCTTCGATTCGAAGGATCGATAAAGCAGTTTCAACAGCTTTCGATCACAATTTAATAGTTACTAGTGATCTTTTATATTAATGTACATGAATGTTTTTCTTCAATTCTCTAGGAGCGACACTGACATAATAGCATGGGCAAAGAGATCGATCCGGCAGATATCGGCAAACATCCGGATCTGATTCGCAAGGCGCAGGCAGAAATGACTCAAAGCGATGTGCTGGTGTGTGGCCGATGTCATAACGTGTTTCACTTTATCGAACTGTTCAAAGAGCACAAGGAGCAAGAGTGTCGCAAAGAGTCCACCCTGAAGGACTGCCGTGAGACCAAGGCTAAGGTGTGGGCATTTCTGTTGTGGAAGGCGGCTCAACTGAACGCAGAAGATGCGGAAATGGGCAATGTGAATTCCTGGAAGCTTTACCAAACATGGGTGAAGCTGGAGGAGTCGGTACGTGAGACCTGGATCGTGGCTGGTAGAACAATTCAATCGTTTGCTAGGGTAGATTGAAGAATTTTATTCAATTCATATAGTTTACTGATGACTGTGAATCTTTTCAGATGGGGCAAGGTAACTTGCAGGAAATGCCTGTGAAAATCACCAAGACCATAATTGAAAGTGGACCCGATGATAAAAGTATGTTCACAAACGATAGCTATAGTGAAGATAACTATTCATTGAATCGCGTATTCATTTCCAGAAGCAGCAATTAACAATTCATCTCAACAAAGCCGCTTTGCGTCCGGCCGAAAACCAGATATAAAATCAAATTCTCCCATAGCTGCTTCCGTTGGTAAGACCGAAGAAACAAAACGGCCGCCGCTCTCTACCCAAGTCAAGAAGCAAGAGACAAACGCAGTCAACAAGGGAATCGGGTAACTACCTTTTGTATCTAGTTTCTGTTCAATCTATAGATATAAAATTGGATTTCTGTCCGTCTGTCTGATCCTTATGAACCTGGAAATCACTGTACCGTTCGACGTGAATATTTGTATGTTGACCGGGGAATGTTCTTATGATCGTTCGAGACCCCTCCAAAGCTGAGATCCAGTGATGCCTGGAAACAGTAATGTGTCACAAATTTCTCGGCACTGTTGGAAAAGACATGGTTGACATTCTTAATAACATTTTAGTTCACTTTGCCTCCGAGTTGAATTTTTTGAAAAAAACACACAGTAAACGCGCTTATATCAACAAAATTCACAAATTTGTCAGAGTTTCTGAATACAACACTGCACGCTACTTTATATGTGTGAGTGATTTTTGTGTACGATACAAAAAAATCTATCTCACCTGTAGTTTATGTCAAACCTCGTTGAACTCAAGCATCGGTACATGCATACATGATACATGAGAGAGAGAGAAACGAATTCATTTTGGGGGTAGTCACTTCAATATGCTAGAGGCGTGTAAATCAGCTCATCTAAAAGAACTGCTTTATGAACAGCTCTTCAGCTCAGTTGTCAGTGTCGTCTTTCAATTTGGGTCCCAAACTTGAAAGTGTAATCTCTATCAGATTAGAAGACACGAAGCCAGTTTTAAAATGTCAACATTTGAATGAAATTAGGGGGTCTTCGTAGCCACTTGGTTACGCGTTCGCTTACTAAGCGATCGGTCGTGAGTTCATACTCAGGACCCTCAATTGACCATCTTTGTGTTGTTATATAATAACTACGTCCACCCAAACATCATCAGCGATGGAGATCGATCCACGGTCGAAATTAGATCGATTCATCCACAGGGTGTCGACTATCTTGAAAATCCTTGAAAATCAGGGAATATCAGGGAATTCAAACAATGTCAGGGAAGATCAGGAAATATCAGGGAAGTTCGTCACCAATCTGGAAAAAATGAAATTCCGTCAATTAGAATTTTGATTATTGCAGTAATTAGAAAGTTAATGATACCAAAGAAGTTGTATTTGACTAGTTTGACTCTCTGTAGGTATGTATGTTCTTGGGACATTCTCAAGCATCAGGAATGAACTTGCAGCTTTTGAAGAAGGCATGGGAATTATATATTTTAACAAACTTCTTTTTGAGTCGATGGACGGTATAAACGTGAATTGGTCATATTACGCGAGCTGCAACTGGTTTTTCAAAATGAAGGATATTTTACACGGTTCATCAAAGGATTGAAAAAAATCGCCAAAATTTTACGACTGAGAAATCTTGAAATTTCGTCTGAGATGCGAAGCACTGCGTTGATGTATCATTCATCTTTCCATCATTGATTACGATAGAAAATGGAGGGAAAACGATTCGAGAAGCTTTTGACTATTGGCTTTTTTGATATTTGACGGATTTTGGTCGTTGATTACGGAAGTTTTTACCCAAAATGGTCTTCTGTCTCTCATTAGAAACCTCAACGTTGAGAGGCCTTTTCCATTAGCGAATGTTTTTATGAAAACATGTGGGAGGAAACGGTTGTGCTATGCGACAAGTTTATGGTGCTATACTTCACTTTGGAAGGATAGCATCAATAAAGATGTTGAGCTCTTTTTATCGTCATATGAATCAAAGTTAATAAAATGGCTACGGGAAACAGAAGTGAAATCTCTGGAGGTAAAACGGGGAAAATTTTGCAAAACGTACAAAAAGGAGCCGAAATATTACGAGATAAAGCGTTTTGTTAAAATCGTAACAGTTTCATGAAATTGATCCGAATCAAAATGAAAATGTCTCATTCTGTACTAGTATTCTAGACTCCTTTAAAATAACTTTGAACTGTATTAGTATATCCATTTTTTTAAATCTTTTACGACATTTATCAGTCGTCGTTAAACTCAATTAAAAATCACAAACAATTTATTTATTGGAAAATATTGACAGACGTTCTTAAATTTCATTGTTTAAGCTAACTAAATGTTTTAGGAGCTACAGCTAAAATACATTTAGAGATTTTAATTAAAATAAAAAAATTACTGGAAAATCAGGGAATACCAGGGAAATTATTTCCGGATTTTAAGTCGACACCCTGATCCATACAACTGCTCTGCTCTGCAAGAAACATCGGGCTGCTGTTCTATAAATAACCCAACAATGATCAATATCAACTGTCTCCGCTGTCCGGTCTGCTGAACAATGGAAGAACAGAAAGAATACCCTTACGCCGAAATAGCTACTACTGTGTAATTTACCATAATGTAATGGAACAGAAAACTTAACGCCTAAATGGCTACTACTAACTACTGTGTAATTTACAGTTTATAGAAACATAAACATATGTACATGTACACGATTGAAACCCGGCTCTGTTACAGTTAAAATGCTAATGAGCCTAATAAATAAATAAATGGGATAAAAAAAATTTGAATGAAATTTTTCACATCATTATTAAATTACTTGAAACACGACCTTTATTCAACCATTTGTCTATACATTTCCGACATTTTTACTGAGACTTTTTCTATTAAAATATAAAGTTGTTTTAGAAAACAATTTTCTTATGGGGTTTTCCACCGCCTGCTATTGCTATACAAATGAAACACAATTTTCTGCATAACTCGAAAACTAATCAAGCAAATGAAGCTAAATTTGGCAGGTTATGATTTAAGGGGGGACGAAACGTTTCTATGGTGATTAGATACTCCTCCCTCCTCTCTAAAGGGGGGGCTGCCATATAAATGAAGCATACATTGTTGCGTAACTCAAGAACTAATCAAACAAATGGAGCCAAATTTGACATGTGAAAGGGGGCACGAAATGAATAGAATTCCTCTCCCTCTCTAAGGGAGGCCTGCCATACAAATGAAGCATACATTGCTGCTTAACTCAAGAACTAATCAAGCAAACGGAACCACATTTTGTATATGGATGTTTTAGGGGGCAATAAATGTTTCTATGATGGTTTAACACTCCTCCCTCCTCCGTAAGGGATGAGGAGGGCGTGCTGCTTAACTCGAAAATCAATCAAGAAACGAAACCAAAGTTGGCATGTGAAGGTGTTAGAGGGCACGAAATGTTTCTATGGTGGTTCGACACTCCTCCCCCTCTCTAAAGGAGGGAGTGGTTGGGATTTGCATAACTCGAGAACTAATCAAGCAAATTGAACCAAATTTGGCATATCAAGGTTCCAGGGAGCAATAAATGTTTCCATAGTGGTTTGACATACCTATCCCCTCTCTAAGGGAAAGGGGGCTGACACACAAATGAAACATAAATTTCTGCATAACTCGAGAAGGAATCAAGCAAATGGAGCCAAATTTCGGGCGGGACGAAGTTTACCGGGACAGCTAGTGTCTAATAAAAATTGTTTATTTGCAGAAAACGTTCCGTTGCCAAGCGTACTACTCCTGGAAGCGGTGAAGTTGTCGAGGAGGAAGTCGAAAAGATTCTGGCCAAAAGATTCAATCCTCGACGTAAGGAACACGAATACTTAGTGAAATGGTCCAAATACGCCCACGATCAGAACACCTGGGAGCCACTGATCCACCTGCAAACTTGCCAGAGCGTTTTGGAGTACTTCGAGACACAGCTGGCGAAGCAAAAAGAGCAGAGAGCGGCCGCGGCTGCTAGAACGCTTCAACAGCAACAAGCTGAGAAAGCCAAAGCAGCGAATGCATCTTCAAGTGCTAGCGCTTCGCCGAGCACAACTTCCACTTCGGCGGTATCCAAACCAGCCACTCCGGCGCCAACTACTGTTACAATTCCGTCAAGCGCACCGGTAACGGTCCCTGCTTCGCAACTTTCTCCAGTCACCGGGAGGCCCATCAGGAACTCGAAAGTCAATGCCATGGATAAGGTTAAACAGTGGGTTGGTACCACCAGTGGGGGAAGCTCTGGCAACGAGGAAACAGGCGTTAAGCGAAAGTTGGATGCCGACAGTGACTTCGATGCCGAGGAAGAAAGCGATGAAATGACGAGTGGTATCAAGAAACTTAAAACTGAGAACGGGGCTGTGAACCAAGCGTTGGTCAAGGCTCAACAGAGTGGTAACGTTAAGGTTGTTCCGGTGGGAGCTAAATCACCGGGGAAAGTGGTTAACGGAATCGGATCTTCCAAGAAGGATGATAGCAATGCTGCCGAGGTGATCCTTAAAACACCAAAAGATGGAACTGCGAGTGGCGTTGTGAAGAAGCCAGGATTTACAGGCGCGAAAAATGTTGCCGGCGAGGCCAAGGTTCAAATTGTTAACCGTGGTGAAGTACCGAAGCAGGGTGTTTTTAAAGTGAACCAAAATTCAACTTCACCCCAACCGTCAACTGCTCCGGTCAGCAAAACTACCCCACCAGGAACAACTACAACAACGACCACACGAATTGTACGCAAAAATATAGGCGGTACACAGCAGCTGGTCAAACAAGTTGTCCGGACCACCATACCTATCCAACATGCACAAACCCCGACCCAACAGCGACAACCCCTACAAAAGGTCACCAGCAACACTAACTCAACCGGAGCTCCGATTCCGAAGGTATCAAACGCCGTACCCCAACGAAATACTCCCTCCTCAAAACTGACGGCAGTGCAATCGAAACCCCCAATGAACCGCGCTTCTGATCTAAAGCCAACGGCCTCGGAGCAAAAAATAAATGCCCTGCGGAAGCAAGGGCTCAACGTTGTGAAACGGGTCGTTTCTCCAGCTCAAACATCGGCGGAACAGAAATCCATTGCTGCCAACGATGAAGAAGATGACGATGGGTTCAACGATCCATTCCCATCTAACATCGCTGCCCCGGCGCCTCCATCTCCCCCACGTGCTCTCACCCTTTGTCCTGTCACTGGGAAGGTCCTGGGTCAAGCCGAAGGTGAACCCACTCCGGTGCCAAGTCCCGAGATTCAGGAGGATAAATCAAAGGGGAAAAAACCTCAGCAACAGCAACAAATCCAAGAGCATCAGCAGGAGCAGCAGGATATGTCGCAGGAACAGGACACACAAGTGCAGCAAATTCTCACCAATGAAGATGGTTCCCCCATTATCGTCGCTGGCGAGGATGGAACGCTCTATCAGGTAGCGGGGAAAAACGCCGAGGGTCAAACTATCCTGATTGCCCAGGGGGCGGATGGAGAGCAGCAGTGTGTGCTAGTGGCCTCGCAGGATGGTGAGGGCGAAGACGGAGCCGGAGGTGTATTAACACTGGATGCAGCCGTTTCCGAAGCAGTTGCTCAAATTGGTGTTCCACAAGAGGTGAGTTTTCAAACGGTTCAACACATGTTCCAACACATTATCGAACACTGTTTTTCGTCAGCAGGGCCAGCAGTTAACAGAAGAACAAGGGGTTCAGTACAAGATCGAGGAAAATGCAGACCCCAATCAACAGCTAACAATTCAAACGGAGGATTCCCAGGACGGACAAATAACTGCCGAAGTAGTACAAGCGGACCAACCTTCTCCTGGTAAGTGATGCAATGTCGGACATGGGTTTGAACTTACAACTAATGTGCCATTGTTTTATTCTCTACCAGGTGGTACTCGACGAGTGGTGCTCTTACTTCCCGACGGTAGCTTCATGATGACGGAAGTGAACGAGGAGCAATATCAATCATTGAATCTAGTAAACTAAGTGTTGAATTCTTTGGACTATATTATTAGTGTCGGAGTGTGTACTAGAACGATTTTGAGGCATATAATATGTCACTAGGATATATACTTGAGCTATAGAGTTAGAAAAAGATTTAACCATTGAAGCATCAGTCGTTTCGGAGTGTTGATTTACAGAATTGAATTGTTCAATTCAACGGTAATTTTAGTGTTAAGTATTGTACAAATAGAATTTTAGTAGTTTCGAGTTTAATATAATTCTAAGAAATTCATGGCTTCACAGATTATGTTTCCTAGACCTGTTATTGCATCGTGGCAACAACGGATTTTGTTTCGTCGAACATTATGAGCTCATGTAGAATAATGTAAGAACATACATTTTAAATATAATGAAATCACCAATAATTGTAAATTCTATCATTGAAGTAGATGGAAGATATCGGAGAATACCCAGTTCTGTTCCTAACCATTTTCAGCGCAAATATCAATCCACATTTTTAGACCAGTCTTCACGATTAATTGTCATATGGCGCCATCTAAAGATCTTTTCATCTATATACAGTAAGTTACCTCTAATTGGACAGGCCTGTAATCAGGGTTACCATATGTACAGAATCATCTGTATTTATACAGATTTTTCAGACATTTTGGAACCAAGAATCTGTAAATTTGAAGATTTTTCAAAATAACGATCCAATACTGGTTATGGCTTGATCTCAGTAATATTGTTTCCCAACTCACCAATTTTATTTATAAAGCATTCGAATCAGTCTGAATTGGAGACATTTTGGCATTCATATGTAGTGTGTAGTAATGCTTTCTCTTGTTCAATCTAAAGCGAAAAGATGCACAAGTCTGCGTCATCGGCTAGCTTTACAATAAATAAATAACTCTGCTTATCTTTGACCTTTGGACACCATCAACAACGTCAAATTAATAATAACTAAGTCAATCAATGATACTAAACAGTGATGGTAAAAAATCACATTCAACGATCAATAAATAAGTATATCCCTCTAGTCGGATGTTTTTAAATCACCCCCAGCAGGCGATGCTCTTTTATCCTTCGTATGTACACAGAGAGAATACTTGGAACGGTGAGCTACCAAGATCTCAAAAAAGCAATATGAAAGAGGAATCCCCACTGTATGCACTCTCGAAGCATTACTTCTACTACTCAAGGCTACTCGTGAGTGCAAGCCACAAACGATTAATCCCATCCCATAGAGCGGATGATGAGTTCTTGATCGGAAAGTGTACAAGAGACGATCAACTGAAATCTTACGACACTCGTCGAGGGATTTTTAATTCTCTATTGCACTGTCCGCAGTGAGTGGCTGACTCAGCCTCGTGTCGATTTTATTTTGCTGTCGTCTCCCGCCCGATAAACAGCAGACGGGAAACGGATGCATTTGATTAATTTTATTACCAGCAGATTTGGGCGAATCTCATCCCGCCCAAAATCGTTTTTTAGATTCCAATAATTCTGAACATTCACATTTCTCTTCAAATATTTTTTTCTAATAATAATTCAATTAGTGATTTCACGAAACACTTTTCGAATTCAATGGAATTTAAGATCCTTTTTTATTTTGTAGATAAAACGAATCACATATTTGATTAATTCAATTCTGTGTCGTTACGTTTTTCGTTGCAAATAAATGTAATGAATTAGTATGGACATATGTTATTCATATATCGTGGACTTCCGACATATGTGGCAGTAGATTTATTAAACGACCAATGTTTTTTTTCATATCCCTTCAAACTTGTTGCATCTCCTGCTTTGTCCGCTGATTTGTTTGGTTGAATCTAGTTAATTTCAGGTATCAATCTCCATGTTGTCGAATAAATACTATTGGAACAATCACTATAGCAGAAAATGCTTATCAACATCCTACCTAATCATCAAACGGTATGCGAAGAATTTAAGTGAACAAACGGCATTGGAATATATGCTTTGTGAGGACCACACAATTATTACCAGAGCGGATAAACGTCCGACTGGAAGTCATGAACATCAATTTAATGTTCCCAAGATAAATTTATCCTTTGAAGGTCGTTAACCTTCCTAAACATGATCAGATGGAATATATTCCAATGTCTTCTGGAATAACCGAACCAACACCTTATGATCGTGATGTTGTTTTTGCCATTGTTCTGATGTTTCATAACACGACACTCTATTAATTATTCCCCGAAAATGGATAAAAAAATATCCTTGAGGTTAGCCTACGGTTTTAGCAGCAGTGCAATATGGTGAGCCAGTCTCAGGATAAGAAAACAATTTAAAATAAAGCTTTTGAATGAATCAGTAGTGAAACAAAACGTCAAAAAATTTATCAGCTTTGTGATAGCAGATAATCATTACCAATTTGAGTTGTATGAGTATTCCCCCCACAAATTGTGGATAGTCTATCTGCATACAAATTATGTAGAGTTCCACAATCCTAAAATGTTATGAGTAAATATTTACGTGCTTACACAAAAAACACATGTTGACATATTTGCGCTAATTTATGTTTTTGATTAATTCAAGGTAATTAAGGTCTTTTCTAGCCACAAGTTTACTGGGCCCGAAAGGAATGTTCTGTATTTGTGCTGGCGGAAAAATATATCTCGCAAGACCACGTGTTCGATATCGTAATAGCCTTGGCCAATAACGCATTTACATTAACTCATAAAATTAGCGATTTGAGGAGGGTTATTGTTTGTAGTCTCTTGCAGATGAATTTAAACACCATCTGAGTAATCCTCTGTGGAACATTAACCATCATGTCGTCCTATCTGCTGTAGCGCATTTTTTCCTCACACAGTTTCATCGAAGTAAACGCGCTCGGAGAGGAAAATTGAACGCCCGGTGGAGAGAGCGAGAATCGTAAAGCGTACGTCATAGAGATACTCATTCCCATGGAGCAAATTCTTGTTAGGAGTTGTAATCAGAACGAGGAAGGAGAGTAACTCAATTATTCGGACTAGTTTCAGTCTAGCAATGCTTTGGTCAACTCAGAGTTACCAAGAGAAAATCATTTGGTTATGATGGGAGAGGATTAATAGTTAGTCGCAGTTTGCACAGATTACGATCTACGCAGTTTGCGATTAATCGTTAATCTCATCATGCTCCCTTGTTTTCCATCCTTGATACTAAAGCTGAGATTACGCTTCAAAATTGAACTAAATTTAATACAGATTTCAATACAGATTTTCTGATGAAAAACTAAGATGAAAAGATTTTGGCCAAAACACAGATTTTATTATTGTAATCCTACCTGTAATGCGACACGAATAATTGGAAACTTTCGCCTTCATTTGGCCCTTTTTTGTAAACGTCAAGTTTGGGTCCCAAATTATGGCCCCAGAATGAAAGTCGCAATCCGACGTCGACACTGTCAGCCCTATTCTGTATTCCGACGGATTTTCAATTCGTTCGAACCCGTTATTTCGTTCGAGTTATAATTTCGCTTTTCCTATTTCGAACGTTTTACCCATTTAATGTTCGAAGAGAAACAGATCGAACGAAATGCAAAAACAACTCGAACGGAATACAGAATGGAATTTTATCAAGTCATTCAAAATATTTCGAATCGATCGAAATACAGAGTAGGAGTGTGTACCACTCATCGCGAATGTCCAATTACAGGCCACAGTCGCCTCTAATGCGACGCTGAGGTATGCCTCGGTATGTCGAATTAGAGGTAACCTACTGTACACACTATCCAACTTAATAATACCAGGGTAAGATCGATCTTTTTATAAAGATCGCCCAATCCTAATCCATATCAATGGAAGTAGATTGATTATGCAAAAAGTTGCACAGGAACAGTGCAAACTGCACATTGCGATTGTATAGCCGGATTAAGTGAATATGTTCTCATGTAAAGGTAGGTTTAGAGTTCCCGTGAACGTGAACGCGGACAAACACTTTTTTGTTAATAATTCATCACTCCATATATAAAACGCAAGGAAAACAAACATCTTGAAACGATAGGAAGAAAAATTTTCTAGTTGAAAAACTTGTTTAAACACAATTCATATTGATAAAAATGAATTAATTCAATATTTCACAACAGTTCTGAATGTCCACCGTGGAATCGAGATGTTGATGAACTCACCATAGTTCACCGACTTTGGTGAACGTGAACGTGAAAACAGTGGTGAATATAGACGTCAAAATATTTCCACGTTCATGTTCACGTTCGAATGTCCCAAGGCATTCTGAAAATTATTTTACTGTGAACTGTAAAAGGATATCTTTAGCAATTCTCAAGTTTTCAATGAAAATTTTGATATGGATGCAATTTCAATCAATCGGATCTCTGCGCGGGTTAAAAAACTTCGTTGGTTTGGGTTGATTCGTGAACAACTGTATATTTTATCCGAATTACTTTATTGAAGATCGATGTTTATTTACTTCACGTTCACTGTTGAACTTTTAATATGAACGTGAACGTGAACAAAATCATTCTATTCACCACTATTTTTTGAGTTGTTTGTTCGCAATGTAGTTCACCGTGAAATAATTGTCCTATTCTACCACCTGTTCAAGTTCACGTTCACGGGAACTCTAAACCGGCCTTAAGCTTTGTGCTTTTTGCCCTGGAATGTAGGTCTCGTAAAGAAGTAGACTATAATGAACATTCGTGTGCAGATATCCTTAATCGGTGGTTAGTTGTGCTAAAAAAGCGGTTGATTATGTTGAAATTAAGGACACATTCAACCAGAAAGACCAACCAACCCCCAGATTTCCGGATACCTGAATGCTCTGCGGTGAAGTGAAATATGTTTATAAGAAAATCCATCAATTAGCTAATTTATGGAAAATACAAGGAAGCATTCGAACGTGAGCTCGAGCCTTTGTGACTTTAATCTAGGTCCGAACATGATGATAATCCTTTCCTGTCAATTTTTCGATTCAAATCTAGTGGGAAAGTCGCCCAATGAACCTCGCAGAATAGGTGCTAGTAAATTAAGTAATATGCGTCTCACAAAAACTCTGGTTTATGAAATAGCTTGTCTGCTGTTTCACAAAGTTCATGTTAGTTCTATGAAATATTTCGCGCTAGCAGAAAGACCGCGACTATATTTTCTACAAGAACATCGATTGATAATGAATCCGCTTCTGCTGCATAGAAACTACGAATGTAAACAAGCGATGTGTGCCCAACACATGCTCTGTATATACAGTGACTCAACTCCACCATGCAGATGTCTTTTCCTTTCTTTTGAAAATCGAAAACAAGCTTCCGGAACATTCTATTTAGATAAAGTCATAGTGTTATATGAGAGTTAAAAGGTTTGCTATCTGTTTTCATAGTAATGGTTCTGAATTTTCTAAGAATGGCGAATGTATGTGCTAATGTATGAAAATTGACTCAAACTCATATTCGTACGCTGGTTGTAATCTCAACTCGATTTCGAAGGCGTTGACCAATTTCAGTATTCCATCATTAGTGTGAAGCTCTAAGCTCTCTAACAAGGATAAGCGGGAAATAATTGGAACAGCTTCGTTTACCTCAAAATCACTTATGCAAATAAAATAATCTTTGTATTGGGTTGGGGAAAAAGAAATGTCGTATATTGTCAATATATGGCAACACTTAAACATATCTTGTGTTGTACTTATCGCATCGGGTCATACTATACGGCTATTTAAAGACGACAATCTGTGCTACAAGTCAGCGTTGTGATTGTCCTTTTCAGTCTCAAGTTATAGCGCGTCAAAGATGGAGTCCATCAAGCAAGAAATTCGCCATATTTTACGTTTTTACTACCTGCAAGGTGAAACTGCAACGAACGCGGCCAAAAAAAATGTGTAGTTTGTGGACCCGATACTGTAACGATTCGCACAGCACAGCGTTGGTTTGATCGATTTCGTTCTGGTGTAGTGGCTGTCGAAGATACATCTCGTACTGGTAGGCCAATCGTTGTGAAAACCGATAAAATCGTTGAAATCATCCAAGTAGACCGGCATATGAGCACTCGCTCGATTGGCCAGAAACTGGTTATAGACCATAAAACCGTTTGGAACCATTTGCAGAAGATTGGATTCCAAAAAAAGCTGTATGTATGGGTGCCACACGAGTTGACGCAAAAAAATCTTTTAGACCGAATCAACGCCTGCGATGCACTGCTGAAACGGAACGAACTCGACCCATTTTTAAAGAACAACCTAAAGCGAAAAAAGTCGTGGTCGAAGCGCGGTGAGCCGGCCCAAACCATCGCCAAGCCCGGATTGACGGCCAGGAAGGTTTTGCTGTGTGTTTGGTAGGATTGGAAGGTAATCATCCACTATGATCTGTCAACTATGGTCAGACCCTCAACTCGGTTCTCTACTGTGAGCAGCTTGACAGCAGCATGTTCTGGAATTCTCTCTCCTACCGTTTTTTCAGGGATATCATCACAAAAAATTAAGGATTAAGGGCTAAAAACTTAATTTTTCGGACTAGCCGGCTCGCTCTCCAGACATGAATCCTGTTGAAAATCTTAGGGAGATCCTTGTAGCGAATTTTAATCGCTGTTTCCACAACCAATTAACGTTCATCAATCAAAGTATGCGAGAATCTGTTTCCAATTTTTTTCTACAACATGCCATCATTGAGCGAAGAATGAGGTAGCATCAGGGAGAAGAGTTTTACACATTTCCCGACTTTGTAGCATGCGTCGAGCAGGGTAACGTAGTTGAGAACCCGATTGTAACAATTATGGACAGCACCGTTTTTTTTCCAATCCAAAATGCAATTGAAAACATCCGTGTTAAATAAGGTAATGCCGTCCGAAATTATCCGATGTAAAGCAAATACCGTTTACGCGAGGATGTTTTGAGTTTTGTTATAAGATGCGTTTCGATGTAGAATTTAGAAGAGTGCAGCTGTTCACCAAATCCGATATTTACCCTTCGATTAACACTCAGCTTCAATCCATCCGAAAGAGAAGTTGATGTATCTCAACTTCTCTTTCGGATGAATTGAAGCTTAGTGTTAATCGAAGGGTAAATGTCGGATTTGGTGAACAGCTGCACTCTTCTAAATTCTTCAACGAAATGCTTCCTTTTACCTTGATTCCTGAAGATAAAAGACACTATTGGGAAATCCTTGTAATCAACAATTAAATTGATTAGTTTTAACTATTTAGTTACAATCGTTATGCGCAATATGTGAAAACAGCAATATACTTCAATCTAGGATATTGTAACGTCCCAAAGATCACCACTGCAATCAGTCATCTTTTTATGTTCTTGTGACTACACTTTTTTATCACCTTTTTTTTACGAGCGCTGATTATTGTAGTCCGATCCTCACTCCACCCTCCTTTTCTTTTCCTCTCTATACCACTCCTCCTACTTCTGTTCAATGTGTCCATACCTTCATATTCAGGTATGCTATTTTTGAGATCAGTTGAGTGTAAGACCCTACAGATATTTTTTTTCTCAAGACAAGTTTGATTTTATGAATTTAAATATTCGACGAGATTTTTAAACAGCGCTTCTAAGTACACGATTTGTAGTTATAAAACAAAATTGCTGTTATAAATGTAGCACTGCATGGGGATCGACTGTTAAAATTTAAAATATTTGATATGATTTGATATGATATGACGAGCTTTTCGGAAAAGTGTTTTTTGAAAGAAAGAAGGCACGTGACTCTCATTGTGCTAAACGTCCATTACGGAAGATGTTAGGCCTGATTCTCGAATACACTTCACGGTGGAAACGGAATGAAACGTATCTGCGATGACAACGGTACGGTGTCGACATCTGGATACGAGATTAGTTTCCCACTAAACTTATCATTATAATATCAAATTATCTTCAGATGAAATTTTTATATGAGATTATTATATCACATGAAGAAAACAAAGTTTTCCACTCCCATTGAATACCAGTTTGATATGAAAAAGTTAATTTTCATTAATGATTTTTTATTTGAAAAGCGCTCATTCTGCCTGAAAACTCATTATTATCTTCGACACTTCACTAACTCGTAAAACGTAATTCAATGGCGTGCCGTTTATTTTGTTTCCACCGTGAAGTGTATTCGAGAATCAGGCCCGTTGTTATGCGAAATTTGCTGTCCCTGCTCGTTCATTCTATGCCATCAGAACGGATAAAAAATCACATCGCATCACGTTCAAATTACGTCACATTATAAGGGAAATGGCGCTTGCGCCACATCACTCCTCCTTCGGAAGGGAGAGGGGGTCCGAATAATTTACACATAATTCATCCAACCATATTCAAATCACACATATGGCAACTGAAAATTTTCGAAAACCTCGCAAGGATAGGACAGGATATGAATAAAAATGGATCGCCAAATGTGTTGGTGAGCGCAAACCTCGAGGAAGGATTCGCCCGATTTGAGATGTATTGCGCACCGCAATCAAAGCTTCATTCGACGCCACTACATACATTGTTTGACCGAAGCCGAATATTTCACACTTTCTGACAGATAAAATTTGAACAACGTGTACTTATCGAATAAATTCTACACCAAACACGAAATACAAATATTCAGTTATTGAATGCCTGATTTTTTTTATCTGTTCATCAAACCTGTCGGTACATGGTAACGTTAAATATATCAGTTGAATTGAAGACTGTTTGATAATTGAAGAATGACAAACATGTTTGTACCCAATTCAAACCAAACCAAATTATCAAAAAGTATCAAATATTTGACCTCTGGACAAACAGTGATTCGTCGACCTTTACAAAAAAAAGGTCTGCAAACACCAACAGGCTACCATCCGTTCTGATAGAAATTGAAATATAGATTATGAAGCTAGTCTTATAAACGAAGATAGTTACCGTATCACACTCCATATTCATCAATTCAACTGAGCTTCCCTGTATCGCTGGAAACTTGAACCAGCAAACACAATCTGGTGGCCCTATCTATATAAATAAAAATGGAACACCAATTTGAATTCTCATATATTTTACAATTACATCGTGACAAGCGTTGTCAGTCCATTCGGTGTTTGCGCTACAGATTTGATGTTTGTTCGTAAGTGGAAATGGATTTGCAGGTGACATACCGCACTTTAATATCTCTTATGTGGAGGCGATCTGGCGTAGTGGTAACATCCATGCCTCTCACGCTAAAGGTCACGAGTTCAATTCTCACTCCCGACATTCTTCCAAAAATGGAAGTAAAAAGTGACGAACCAGCCAAATGAGTTGAAAATCACTATAATACAGTTTAAAAAAAAAAATTATATCTCTTATCTATATAAATAAAAATGGAACGCCAAATATGTTGGAAAGCGCAAAACCCGGGGAAGAAGTGGTCAGATTTGAGCCGTCTTTAATTTGCGTCCCTGCCCGTAGATCAATGTTATGGTGAGAAACAAAAATAAAACTCATATGTTCTACAATGGCATCGTTGTTGATCCAATCGGATTTCATCACTTGTAGAAAATGTGTTACTTTATTACCAGAACACATTTTATACGAAAAAGTTCATTTTCACTCATAATATTGACGCAGTATTCGTTTATTCCACCTACTATTTTTGTTTTACTGGAACAGAACACTAAGTTTGATGCCATCAACGTCAAATTGTTGTCATATTTGCACAACTAGATTGGATGTATTAATACCAAGTTATGATTTCATATGCCGAATAATACCCCTTGAATGATTTCTGAGTGGTAAGCTGTAGACTACGCGTGACCACAGTGCAAGTCGGAAGAATTTTTTCAAAGAAAAACCTCTCGGCTCATAATAATGAGTGACGCTAACTACTCGGCGACAGGAGCACTACACTTCTCAAATCCGTATTGTAGTTGAATAACTCAGTAGTTCAATAAAAGAAAGATAAATTGAGTCATGGAGCCTGATTCTTGAATACACTTCACGGTGGAAACGAAATAAACGGTATGCCATTGAACTACGTTTTACGAGTTAGTGAAGTGTCGAAGATAATAATGAGTTTTCAGACAGAATGAGCACTTTTCAAATAAATATCATTAATGAAAATTAACTTCTTCGTATCAAACTGATGTCCAATGTGAATGGAAAACTTTGTTTTCTTCATGTAATATAACATTCTCATACAAAAATTTTATCTGAAGATAATTTGATATTATAATGATAAGTTTTAGTGGGAAACTAATTTCGTATCCAGGTGTCGTAACCATGCCGTTGTCATCGTGGATACGTTTGATTTCGTTTCCACCGTGAAGTGTATTTCAGAATCAGGCCCATAGTATAATCACTTAATATAATTTTAGCTTTGATGAATTCGTATTTCAACAATGTGGAAAAGTATATGGTGATTGTCATATGTATCAATTGTATGCTGCCACATCTTTTGCAGCACTTACTCAAACTTAAGCATTTCAAAAACCTTATATTGTCTCATTCCATTGCCAGTGATGTCCTCCTAACTGAATCATAAGTTTTTGCGCAATATTAGCTACAAATAGCATTGAATGCTTGTGTTCGGTATGTATTCAAATTTTACGCAAAAATAGTAGATCTGAGAGGTTTATGCTCGGGAAACATGCAATGACACTTTACTATTTTTTCGTGGAATGCATTCCAAACTGGACTTCATTGCTCAAACAAATGAAAATAAAAAATTGACTAGAGTATTTTAATAAACTCAAAAATTACATTAAAGCAACAATTAGTAACTTAAGAATCAGTAATGGTTCATCTTGTACATAAATCAGTATGACAACAAGAATCTCAATATAGTTATTAAAATTGAACAAATAAATGAAAGAATAGAGGAACACAAGTCTTTTAATCAATCTTCCAGTGTACAAAACCATAAGAGCTCCCTCGTCCGTTTAGTACAAGCCACTTGCGTACACGCTGACCGGCAAACGTCAAATGTGTACGTCATTTGTGTACGGCCAGTTTCGCCCGTTTTCACCTTGCGCTGCGTTGGTTGGTGCAGAAACTACACAAAAAGAAGGTTTCAAAATCGCCTCTCATCGTTCGCTACACACGGACGAGATAATCGCCGTCAGGAAAGTTGTCTACTTGTCAATATTCGCTTGTACCGTCGTCATCACCTTCGTTTGGTCGGTGTGATTTTCCACAGCTTTGTCATTCCCATTTACCAATCGTGATTTAGTGAGGGGCAGATAAGTTCGTGCGTAGCTATAAAGTAGCGGATAAAACAGGACCTTTTCAGCAGTCGGAAGATCGTGCTGATCCGGGAGGAGACGTTCACACACGTCATTTTGTGTAGCAAGTGCTTAGTGCGGATTCGCTGGAAAAGGGTGCGAGTGGTGGACGAATTTTCGTACGGAAGATTATTTGTTCATTGTTTCACGGAGTTTCTGTATGTAACGAAGATTGATTGGAGCTGGTTTGATTACCTGCACGGTAGTTGTGGATTGTAAAATTTTGGTGAGTAGTTTACTACATATTCTTTCCCATTAGTTTCAATGGCCGCTGTGCAATATGGTAGTTTGAAAAAAACAAGTATTTGTATTTATGTTCCGTTTCTAGTTTCTATTTAGTATGGCTAGATGGATGATCTATTAATGGATCAAGCTCAAAGGAAGATGCTGGAATATACGCAAAATAATGAAAAACCAGTTCATAAAAATCTTGTGCAATGATATATGGCTGCGTCCTGTTAAACTTCACCGAGCATTGGGTATTCTTATTTGAAAGTGCAGTTTATATGTAGTGAAGGGTGGTCCTGAAACGACCATCTAAACTGTAAAGGTCCCAAAGTTGCTAAATGTTCAAAAGACTACGCTAAAACTCGGCATTTTCAAAAAAGGAGGTACTAAAGCGTCATTCAGGGGGTTTAACAAACGTGATTATAATACCGCAATCCCATCTTCAAAAGGCAAGACACATATATAAGAAGAATAGTAAAAGACTTGACATTGAGTGATTTTTTTTATCACAATTAACAACAATTTTAAATGTTGAAACTGTCCTAGAAAACATGCAAGCTTTGAAATGGTTCAAAAAGCCCATAACTGAACTTCACATAAAATAAAAGACAAAAACATCGAAAATCATTTGGAAAATGTTTCTTCGAAAACTAGAAAGAACTGGTTTATTGCGTCAAGTAATTATTGGATATAGAAATTGTCAATAAAGATCTCAGCTTCTTCCTATTTATTATCGACAATTAACACGTTGAGCCCAGCGTCAGTCCCTAGGGGCCGACGTTGAGCTTTTTGGTAGCTGACTGACCTTTTTATTTAATCAAACCCCTATTGAAATAAAGCTCATTTCACGATTCAGAGTGACTAGAGCTATATTTGTAGAGAAGGAAGGATACTTCCAATCATGTTTCGAAAATTTCGAACTTCCAAAACCAATTTTATTAGGTTGGTGGAAAATAAATTCATTATTTTTTCGGTAGAAAATGTCGGTAAAACCACAGCAATAGTTGAAGTTGATCGGCATGCTAGCAGTCGTAGCATCGCTCAGGAGCTGAAAATCGACAATAAAACGGTTATAAAACATTTGTGCAAAGCTGGATTCAAAAAGAAGCTCGATGTTTTGGTGTCACATCAATAAACACCAAAAACATGATGGATCGAATTTCCATTTGTCTAATCGGAATGAAATCAACCCATTTTTTGAACGAATGGTGACGGGATGAGAAATGGGCCATATACGATAGAATTGTGCGAAAACGAACGTGGTCAAAGCGTAGTGAATCAGGTCAAACGGTGGTAGAACTAAGACTAATGATCAGAAAAGTTTTACTGTGTATTTTGTGGAAAAAGAATAATTTATTATGAGTTGCTTCCTTATGACCAAATATTAAATTCAGCTCTCTACTGTCAGCAACTGGACGGTTTGAAGCTAGCGATTGATTGAATACGACCAGAATTGACCAACAGAAGAGCTGTTGTATTTTATCAAGACAACGCAAGACCACATACGTTTGTAATGACTCGCCAGGAACTCTGAGAGATTGGTTGGGAACTTTTATTGCATGCACTATACAATTCGGAGCCTGCACTGAGGAATTACCACCTTCTCCTCGCGTCGCAAAACTTCCTGAGTGATGAGAAATTGGGTTCAATATTGTCATTATCGATTACTAGACTTTTTCGCCAATAAGGATCAAGACTTCTGTGAGCGAATCACCGAAACTTGCACAATGAGAATGGTTTGCTACTCCCAAGCGTCATTCAGTGTGTTCTTTGTGCAATTCGCTGTTTAAGGTCAATCACGGAGTGCAACTACGTACATTCTACCTAAGCTCAATCTCAAAAAGAACTCAATAAGGACCAAGACTTTTGTGAGAGAGGCATAATGAACCTACCTTTAAAATGACAACAAATTATACAACAAAGCGGTGCCTATTTGACACAAATCGGACAATCTGAAACATGTTAAATAAAGTTATGGTTTTCACGCAAAAATAATGAATTTCTTTTTCCCCAACCTAATATTTTGAAGCTCCTGAAATAAGGTAAGGTAAACATAATTTACCTAAAAAGGGGATAATTGTATATTTTTTTCGTTTACAATAACTCTACATACTATCAAGAGATAAGATCTTTGCAATGTTTCGCCAATACACTCGATCCATGGATGAGCTCTCCTAACTCGGGCTACTTCAACTATCCTGCTCCACCTGGAGTAGTCGATTAGATATTTTGTAAATTTCAATTTGGAGCTCCTCATAGCGGTCATTTTTTAAATTTTTAGCCAGAACATGGCTTTTCTTACTAGATTGTGCCACGTCATGAGCTTCCGATTGCAGGGTTGCCACCCATTCGGGAAATGCGGGAAAAAGTCGGGAAATGCTTCATGAAGTCGGAATTTTTTTGTTCAGTGTTTTTTCGGCGCTCTAAAACGATACTGTATGTGTTTTAGCGCGTTAAAACGTCGCACGAGATGCTTTGCCTTGAAAACCTAGAAAATTGAGATGTTAAAAAAGTTGAACTCGATTTGTAGTAACACTTATTAAAAATAATACCGTCATCCGGGGGCAAATTGATCAAATGTACTAATGAAAACAACGTGAAATTTTCGAAGGCATTATTCAATTAAATCTAAATTCTGTAGATTGGACATTTTTTTGTATTAGATATAAAAAGTTGAAGAGGATAGATACTTGAACGATTGTTTTTTGCAATACATTGAATGATTTAAAACTAATGGTGTGCATCCAGTAACGCGATTTGTTTACATTTGGCATATCGGACCTTTTTCAAAAGTTACGCGACTTTTGATTTGAACGTGTTACTTTCACAATTTTAGAAAAAATAACAATTTTTTTGTGATAAGTGAGAAGTGGTAGTACTTTTATTTGCAGAATTATAGTCTTTAATTACCGTAAGATTACACCACATACAGTGTGGTAATGATCGCGAGATTAAGTTAAATGGTTGGTAATTGACAGATGAGGTCGGTGATGAAACTTAATTTGTCGCTATGCATTTATTTTTTGTTTTCGAATTTCATGTGCAATTCCACTTTTCTGGGCAACTAAACGCGCTCACGGATATCACCATAAACATCATCAGCACGCAGCCTATCGTTCGAAGCACCCCTGCATTGACAGTGCTGTCAAACGCGACGAAACGCCATCTAATTTTTTAGTACTGGGGCGAAATAGTCCAAAATCACAAGCTGTTTTTTGGCAGGGAGGACGTGGCAGTGTTGCAGCGCAGTAGGGAGCGAGACATCCAACCACACCTCGGCTGCTTGGTCGTGGGTTAGAGTGAAACGGATTGCACAATTCGACGTCGTCGCCGTGGAGCACTGCCCCAACGAAGCGAGAACTAGCAGAGCACAGAGAGTTTCGCAGAGTCAGTAGCCAGCAACAGCAGCAGGAAAGGAAGAAAAAACTGATTCGGAGGAGAATTTCGCCGCCATCTTAACGTGTGAAGACCGTCGTTCCGTGCGTTCACATTTCGGTACCTCTGGATCTTGATGCGATTTGAGTTAATTTCGGATTCGGTTCGGCTTGTTCGTGGGAAACCTCCTGCCACAGGATACCAAGTAGTAGAGTAGTTGATTGGTATTGGCCGTAATAAGCTCTCCAGTGGCTAGGAAACCTGCTTGCGGCGTGCGACGTGAATGAATCAGGCGAAGGTTTCATCCAGCAGAACAGTACGTTTCCTTCGGAAGAAAAAGAAAAACAGTGTAAGTGAGGATATACCGTGAAACGATGTGAAAAACTGGATATAGTGCAGATAATCTCCTAAGGGAAAAAACGTTATCCTGTGACAAGATACCGTTTTCGTTCTACATTAGCGAGAGAAGAATTCGGCTGGAAAAACCTCGCAATACTCGTGAATATTGATTATGCCTGTGTATTTCTCCACTAACGTGAAAATGAACGTTCAGCCGAATATCGAGCAAACCAAGTAGTATCAGTGTCACGGAGAAAGAGTGGGTGGTTTCACTGACTGGGTGGCACGGAAGAAAGTCTACCACGCATAGTTTACACTTTTTTTTTTGTTGGTGACAGGTTTTTTTCCCTTCGTTTTGGATCACGAAGCACACAGTAGAGTTCTATCAAATAGTTGCTGAATTAGGCTAGGTTATGCAATGGTGTGTATTTGCTTCCGTCGTCGTCGCCGCTACTGCTGCTGCTGAATCATGTTTTTTTCCTCACCACGAAGCGGAATGGAAATCGGGGCAAAAGACTCGTCATCATTTACTACATACAGTGTGATGAGCAATGAGAAACGGCGGCTCCAGACAGTGCTGCCATGCGGGTTCCTATTGGGTCGAGCAAATGAGCTGCGTTTTCATGTGCAGGAAATAATCTCAGGGCGTTGTTTGATTATTATTATTTATCGTATTGTCAGGTTCTGTGATAGATTGGAATAAAGAGATAAAGAATAATAGTTAATGTTTTGATCTTCAGAGGTTTTTTCATTATGGATTGAAAACGTTGCGTTTTTTATTGAGAATATAACATATGGAGTTTTTGTTGTTGTTTTGTTTAATTTACTTGTTTACGCAAAATGATTTTTTATTTAAAAAAAAAATCTGAAGTATTGGAAGAATAAAAATAGATTACCGTGTGATCATTAAACGCATCGTAAAAGACAAACAGCAAGTTTATACGGTAATTACAATCCGACAGAGCGCTCCTAATGCGTTCTTATTTTCTCTGATCCACACAATTGGTGAGATGTTGGACCTTCAGAGCACACTGAAGGCTCCATTCAAGTGAATCAAGATTCTCGGCCTCAAATTCAACAATTGTAGCTGACTTGTGCTCCCTTGGCCGAGTGGTTAGCGTCATAACTAACATGCCGGGTGTTCGGGTTCGATTCCCGTTCTGGTCGGGGGAATTTTTCGTCAAAGAAATTTCCTCCGACTTGCACTGTGATCACGCGTATTCTAGAGCTTGCCACTCAGAATGCATTCAAGGCATGTTATTTGGCATAGAAATCTCAACTAAGTACTAATAAAAATGACGCAAGTAATACTACGTTGAGACGGCGAAGTTCCTCTAGGAACGTTAGTGCCATTGAAGAAGAAGAAGCTGATTTATCCATGTAGTCACTCGAATTCGCGTAACTCAAGGAATCAGGTTCTAGAGGCTTTACATCTTTTACATGATTGGGGCAACTCATGTGAGTTTAAAGAAAATGAACGAAGACTTCCATAGATTACACGCACGCTGGAACATGAATAGGCTTGTATGTATTGAGTTTCAATAAAACCAATGCCTTATCCATGAACAACTCTCAAACCAACATCATGCTAAAACCGATACTACAGCTCAGGAACTCAACAATAGAATTCGTTGAAGATAGTGTCAGCCTTGCTATTACTATTCAATCCAACTTCAGTTATGATCAATTTACATTCAACCCTCCTGTACTCGCGCGAAAAATTATAACTCATACTCGCGCACGGTGTCACAGATCGAAAGTTGACTTCTCTGTAATATTGCTGTTGCCTGTAAGAAAAGTTTTTCTAACGACTTTTTCCATGTTTCTTTGAAAATATACGACTAATCCTGATTCGGTACTTTCGTATTAGCGTCACCATAGCCGAAATACAATAGATATAATTTTTATTGTTTGCACTGGCATTCAAATAATATTTGTGTTGTTGTTACCTTGTTGTATGCAGTGTTTTGTCATTTTTTAGTGCTACGAAAATGCGTATTTGGGGTATTAGCGCAATTTTCATTATGAATTGGTTTTTCTTAATTAAATTTATTCTGAGGTCAACGTAATGTAATCAATCGAGGATAAGGAACAGAGGCGGCCCTTAGCCGCCGAGGTGACGCAATCCGAGTCGGCCGCCGACCTGCTGTCGGAAGCGGCGACCTTTCGCAAACAAACCTGTGTTCCATCGATTGCCCGGTTAGTTTAAAACATAGGAGACGATCCTTGAGTTAGGTCAGACCGAGCGTTAAGCCTGGTTTAGAGTTCCCGTGAACGTGAACTTGAACAGGTGGTGGAATAGTATGATCATTTCACGGTGAACTATATTGCGAACAAACAACTCAAAAAATCGTGGTGAATAGAACGTTTTCGTTCACGTTCACGTTCATATTAAAAGTTCGGCAGTGAACGTGAAGTATATAAACATTGAGCTTCAATAAAGTAATTCGGATAAAATATACAGTTGTTCACGAATCAAATCGAAGCAACGAAGTTTTTCAACCCGTGCAGAGATCTGATTAAATGAAATAGCATCCATATCAAACTTGAGAATTGCTAAACATATCCTTTTACAGTTCACGGTGAAATAATTCTCAGAATGCCTTGGGACATTCGAACGTGAACAAGAACGAGGAAACATTTTGACGTCTATATTCACCACTATTTCCACGTTCACGTTCACCGAAGTCGGTGAACTATGGTGAGTTCACCAACATCTCGATTCCACGGTGAAAATTCAGAATCGTTGTGAAATATTGAATTAATCCACTTTTATCAATATGAATTGTGTTTAAACATGTTTTTCAACTAGAAAATGTTTCTTCCTATCGTTTCAAGATGTTTTCCTCGCGTTTTATATATGGACTGATGAATTATTAACAAAAAAAGTGTTTGTCCGCGTGCACGTTCACGGGAACTCTAAACCTACCTTTAGCGAGCATACGTTTGCTCGGTTAAGTTTTGCTTTGAAATAGATCATTTATATTTCAGTGCAAAATTTAACCGGGCAAATGTATGCCGTCCGACGCTCGCTAATGGTCGGTCGGACCGGAAGTTAGCAGAGCATTCAAATCGCGAAAATCTTTACATAAAAATAAATTAAACGTTAATTTTGGTTAAAGAATGAAAGTAGGAAACTTTTTAGGTTTTCTTCAAAAAATATTAAACAAATTTTTGAAAAAAAATTCATTTAAAAAAAATTGAAAACTAAAATTTATTTTTCTCGAAAACATGTTTTTTTTAAATCTTGAAAATAGACATGAATAGCCCATACAATTTCCAACAGGTCACCCACAAATCGAAAAAGTTTATCGAACAACAACTTTTTCATGTTTTTCTTTGAAAAATTACTATTAATGTTTAATTTGTAACATTTATGTAGAAATTTTGGCGATTTACATGTCCCACTAACTTTTTGCTATTTAGAAACATGCAAATAAAGTGGCAAACGCGAGAATTTGCACACAAATATGTTGCGTGTAAAACATTTTTTCATTGTACAAAGTGGAACGTGATCTCCAGAATGGTGGATATCATTCGGGATGTTATCGGGGAATCGAATGACAGCACGTTCAATCATACAGGATTTAAGACAATCGCAGAAGGCGCTCGAATTTCATTCCAACTATTAGTGGGAGAGATTTTCCTTCAGTGACTGGATTGGCCCTTGATTGATCGATGTGTATGGCAGAATACGCGAGACAGATTACTTTTTTTTTGGCGCTGTCTCTTTGCAAAAATATGAAATTAGAAGACCATACATATTTGCTAGAAATGGCTGGTTCGAATCGGATGAAATTTTTCTGATCCGACGATTGTTTCTCGAATCTCATGTACATAGATCAAATTTTAAGTGCATCTATGTTCTTAGTTTATAGGGTTCCAATGTGCAACAAGGAAATTTCGACTCCGTGCGGGAAAAAACCACTCAAAGAAGATAAAGAGTGAATTCAGGGTTTTAATTTATAAACACTAAAATCGTTTAACAAAAAATTAAATTGTTATTGGGGGGTTAAAATTATTCGTTGCATTTATTTTGTAAATTTATTTTATGTAAATGTTGACTACGACTACGACTACGTTTGAGGTGACCCATACTTGAAGTCCAAGTTTGAGTTACTTTTTCGAGTAAATCGGTTGGTGTCTGACCGATGAGGTTGTCCTCTAGGGCTTGAATCTGTGCTGGTTTATCGGTATAAACATGTGATTCGACAAATTTTCTCAAAAATAGTCTAATCATATCTTGAAATGCTTGATGCACTGATGATAAAACCATTAAATTAATATCACAATTGCTTCTTTAGAGTAATCCCTTGGTTTCACTCTCACTTCATTTAAGAATTACATTTGAATTATTACATAGTAGGAAAAAAATTCATCCAAAATCCAAAATCCACCCATTATCGTTTGTGTTTGACGTTTGCTTAGCGTGATAACATAGAATTTACCCCTTCATCAATATTCAAATTTCTCTCGTGCTTCATCAGTTTTCATCATCGTTACCAGGTTACTGTGATTGCTTGGTAAGTGTTTCGCAGTTGATTATAAAATATAATCAAGTCGAGAAGCTTCAATGCGTCAACTTGTTAACAACAACTTCAAAATAAGCTTACGATTTGGCGAAACTAAGCATGAGGAAAACAAATCCAAAGCAGCGCCTAACCACAACTCAAAAAAAGTTGAAGGGTCTGATCCTAGGGGCACGGAAGAAAGTTTGACGTAGGACTGTAATTGTTCGGAACAATTGTTTTTTTTTGTAATTCTTTTCATTGTTCAGACATATGTTGTTTTGACTCTCGAAAACTCCAAATGGTTTCATATGTGTATAACTTCCAAACGGAATATAACGATCAAAAAACTAAATTAGCTTTCCAGCAGAGGCTCATCTGTGAAAATGTCTAATTGAAAATGATTAATTAATATCAGTGTGACACATAACAGAATGGAATGGTAGATGAAGTACATGTAGATTGGTAAATAAAAATGCTATATCGTCATTGATTACATTAAACATGAAGAAGAACCGAGAAATGTTTAAAATTCTTACATAAATTATTCATAAAAAATGGCTTAAACTCCAGAAACTTAAACAGATAGAAAGCTAACGTCTTCAACCAAAGTTCATCTCTATATATATATATAAAAATGTTCTGTTCGTTTGTGTACGCGTCAAAAACTCGAAAAGTACGGAACCGATTGAGCTCAAAGCTGGATACAATATACAATCCACTTCAAGGAGCTTTGTTACGACATAAAAAATTGGGAAATTTGAAGAAAAATGATTTTATATCTGACCAGAGTGCGTTTCTAAAATTGAGCTTCTAATGAAAATCGACTATTCAGTAATGAATATGTGTTCTATGTGGTGCAAACATCTTTTTTTTCCACATGTTTGACAAAATCGTGAACTGAAATTGTGCTTCGAAGTGATTTAAAATTGATCGATTTCCCTCATCTATCTCTATCTCTATATATATAAAAATGTTCTGTTCGCTTGTGTACGCGTCAAAAACTTGAAAAGTACGGAACCGATTGAGCTCAAACTATGATACAATGTATAAAACAACCAAACACATCTAGGATTGTTGTTACAACACAAACAAATGAAAAATTCAACTCAGCCATGCAACCACAATGTGCCACAGCAAAGTGTGGCAGGGTACAACTAGTATTTAAATAAGATCTAAAACATTGTCGAATATACTATAACAAAGCAAGGATTAGTTGTAATCTGTTCAAAGAAAATATGAAAAAGTTGTCAGAGAAACTTTTTTCCATTTTAATGCGCTCATCTTTCGATGTATGAACGACTTGATGGAATTTATAAGGGCTATTAATTTATTTTTTTTTAATTTAAAAAAATACGTTTTTGAGAAAAATGAATTTTAATTTTTTAAATAATTTTTTTTCAGCGAATTTTTTTTTAATTTTGGTATTTTTTTTATGAAAATTTGAACAATTTCATTTCATCCTTTGACCGCTGACTGATTGGGACTGACAGATACAAAAAAAGAATATAAAAATATATACGGTTTGTTTTCGGATGTTTTACAAAATGTGAATACTTTCTAGTCGAATTTCTGACTATTTTCTATTTGTATAATAAGTACTTTTGGGAGCTAGAAGCGATACTGATATTGTGCAAATGCTCTTGATGCGGGTCGAATGGAAAGCACAGCAAGGAAAAATCGGAGCTCAACGTGTTAAATGACCCATGTCTTTACACCCACAACGTTTCCCTGCTACCTGAGATAGTGCTGCCAACTCTTAAGCCGAGTTGGCATGAAATTCGTCTATTGTGTACTCAGAAAGTCTCTTCAAAGCAGCTCTCACCTCCATAGCAAGAAGCAGTTCTACACCTGGCAAAATCGAAAAGGAAGGCGACTATCCGCTGGGCATCCAGACAAAATGAGAACAAGCCTACCGCACGGTCTAAAATGAATGCGGAGACAAAATACGTAGCTCGAAAGCTGTCAGCTGCTGAGAATTCATCGACGGCCGAGTTGTGACGGCGTGATTCACCTCGACCGAGTTGTGACGGCTTGTAAATGCTTTCTCTGGAAAGAGGGATTGAAAGGGACTATTTACGACCAACTCGCAGTAGCCAAGTTACGGTAGACGTTATACAACGATACAAAATTCGTGATTATGATCCCAACGCAACTTCTTCTGTCCCCATGGGCAATTCAGCTGGACCGGACGAGATAGAATATCCACTTCTCGTGAAGCTTACCACAGCAGATAAAACAAAATTGCTGAAATTTAACAGGATCTGGACCGATCATGACTTCCCTCAAGAATGGTTTCAAAGCCTGGTTGTCCCAATTTAAAAAAAAAAACAGACAAATCCGAATACTCATCAGAAAACCATCCCCCGTTATAACTGATCTGTTGCGAGGTCATGGAGCGAATGGTGAATTGACCACTTCGTGTTTCTTCGGTATCCTCTGGAATGAAAAGGCAGACTACTTCGCTGGGTCTGATCAACTGGTGGAGTCCATAAAACAGTGGAACACGTACTTAACCGCTGCTCTCCGTAGGTAAATCCAAGGACAACATGACATCGCTGAATGCAACAGTGACACACTTGGAGACAATGTCATGACAACCCATATGGACGCGAACATGGAATCAACAACTACTGACTCACCAAGCATAGAGATCAGACAAGAACAAAGACAATGAAAGCCGAAATTGAATAAACAAAACAAAAAAATCTCACCCTCATACGTAAGGTGTAATAACACAAAGTGATCATATTCCCTGCCTTTTGAAAGAGTCCTATGTTTATGTTTATGATCCGAATAAAAATTAAAATGATTCATTCTGTACTAGTGTTATAGTTAACTTTGAACTGTATTTGTAAATCAATTTTTTAATCTTTTTTACGACACTTCTCAGTCGTCGTTTAACTCAATTAAAATCAAATTCATTTATTGGAAGATATCAACAGATGGTCTGAAATTTCATTGTTTAAGCTAACTGAATGTTTTAGGATTTACATCTGGAATGTTGTTGAAAAATTATTGGAAAATCAGGGAATATCAGGGAATTTATTTTCGAATTTTGAGTCGACACCATGATTAGAATTGCTATTTGTTTCTTATGTGGAATAATGGTAACTTGCCAGGCGATTTGGTTATGTCATTGCACTGTTTTCACTAGCATTTGGCATCAGCAGCTGCAGTTCAGCTTCAATCAATTCCCTCAATTCTTTTTCTTTTTCTTTCTCTTTCTTCTTAACAAAACTGCAAAGAGGCTGCAGTTGAATTTGAATGTCAGATTTTGGGATGAAGAAGAGGAATTTGTAAATTGTTACTTGACGTCAATGTTCTTGGGACGTTCTAAAGCATCATAGATCAACTTGCAGCTTTTAAAGAAGGCCTGGGAATCATAGGGGAGATGGGGGTAAGACGGACATGTTGAGGAACACTTCAATTGTATCTTTGGAAACTCATGTTTTCAAAAATTTAAAAGCAGTTTCTTACAGTTCAATATACTGGTTTTCGAAATAACTGGCCAATATTTTATAAAAATGTTTTTTTTTCATGTTTTTTACTGAAAATAAAACAAGCCGAAAAGTAGAATATTTTTATCGGTGCGGGTATAATGGACATGTAGTGGGGGGGATATGGACAGGTTCATAATATACGAAGCGTAGATGTTTATCGCTCGCGAGAGGAATAATTTCACTCTCTCTCAGTGTTTGTGCGTCCAGTAACTGAAATAGAACAAAAAGAGAAAGCAATATAAAAAAGAGTTCAATATTCTTCCCTTCACTTTCCATCATGCATTGGATGTGATTATGGATGTGACTGTCCATTCAACCCCCCCTAGTGCAATTATTTTAATAATTTAAATTTATCACTTACGAATGAATTTACTTCTCCGTACATACCTAATATCGCTTCTCTGTCAACTCACAAACCGAAATATAACCATCAGTGAATTCAATTTTGCAATTAAACCACTCAAAATGCTTCATATCGAAGCCGCAAAAGTTACATCCACACGCGGAATCATGTTCGATTTTCGGTTTTTGTTTCTATATTCCACTTTTGATCAGTATTCATTGTCATATGATGGTTTAAATATTATAGAATAGCATGTAGAAGGGATTCCCATCAACAGAAATTTGAAGTTCATAATGCAACTATACAATTCAACCACCTGTCCATTATACCCCCAATTTCCGTCTTACCCGCGGCTCCCCTATATTTGAACAAACTCATTCTTGTGGACGTGAATGGACCTTTCAAAATTAAGAAGAAAAATCTCGAATTTGGGTAGCTTCGGATTGCATATTTGATATGGTTCATAAAAGGCCTGTTCTAACAGTATCTTCGCTTTTGGAACCGTCGGTGTAAGGTAGGGTGTGTTCTTGAAAACGACGGTCAATTTCTCCCTGCACTCCATTAAAATTCGATGAGTCCCATACGATAAGAAGTTTTGGTCAATTCACTGACGATTTATAGTTCCTCGGCGTTGGCAGATCCTAGGAAAATCTATGATGGTAAAAATCTTGTCTGTTCTTTTGTCTACTTAGAGATAGGAGGTAAAATCTTTTGAGTTGACACTGTGCCGGACAGAGCAAACGTTGATCTTTTTTTCTGTAAACGAATCTATTGTTATATGCAGGGTATTTTAATAGAGACATATGCAGCCCTATTCTGTATTCCGACGGATTTCTATTTCGTTTGAAAGTGATATTTCGATCGAGTTCGATTTTATCATTCCCCCCTACTTCGATCGTTTTGCGTGATGTACAAATTACGTAACGCCAAAAATCCGGATTTCAAAATTGTACCTGTCGAACCGATAAACTCTTTTACTAATGTTAACATTCTCTTGTTCTTTCCAGATTCAATACTGAATACTGAGTTATTTGAGGAGAGATCACAACAACTACTGCGCGCGAGCATTACACGTCATCGCGATATTTTCCCTACTGCATAGAGCAGAGCATAGTTCCCAATCAAAACAGACCTAAAGTGTCCATCCGGCTCATTCCCCGAGCGACGATTCTCTTCAGGTTAGGTTTTTACACTTCGTTGATAAATAGTAGCAGAAAGCGCGCGCGCTTGTGTGTGTACGTGAGTGTCCGTGTGTGCGTGAGTGCATAAATCACCTCCAAAACAGAAGACAGCGGAACATAAGAGCGCAACACCCACCAGACAACCACAATGGGGAACGTTTTTGCGAATCTGTTCAAAGGCTTGTTCGGCAAGAAGGAGATGAGAATATTGATGGTAGGATTAGATGCCGCTGGTAAAACCACAATTCTGTATAAACTAAAATTAGGAGAAATTGTTACAACGATTCCTACCATCGGTGAGTTTTCAAAGCTGTGATGTGGATGAGGTATAGCTTATTGATGAGAGTTTGCTTTTTCCAGGTTTCAACGTCGAAACTGTAGAATACAAAAACATTAGTTTTACAGTATGGGATGTGGGCGGTCAGGACAAGATCCGGCCACTGTGGAGGCATTACTTCCAGAACACACAAGTAGGCTGCACACTCATGGGGTTGTTGAATAACCTGTTAAAATACTATCATACTTCATTTGTAGGGACTCATCTTCGTCGTGGACAGTAACGATCGGGAACGTATCGGTGAAGCCCGCGAGGAACTGATGCGAATGCTGGCAGAAGATGAGCTTAGGGATGCCGTTCTACTTATATTCGCTAACAAGCAGGTGAGTCATTATGAGCAGTCCAAGCTTGATGATTAGTGGAGTGCGATGGTAAATAGTTTCACTCATTCGAACCGAGACCAATTAACAACAATCTGTGGGCGATAAGTCAACTTGCGGGCTACTTCCTATTAAGTTTCAATGCTCTCAATGCTTGCGAGCAATTTTCATCGGCACATTTGAATTTCGGATCTGGAATTTTAGCGGCGCGTGGTGTTCCCTTTGTGCTGTATATAATATGCGATGATAAGGATGATTGATGACGAATGCGAACACGCTTTATGTGTTATCATGACCAATATTATGTTATACGCGTATTAAGAATTGTCCTCGTATTGAAGGTAGTGATGGAAATGTTTGTTAACATAAAAACATTTTTCACTTTTGTCTAGATCTATAAATCACACTCTTTCTCGTGGTTCAGTTTTTTATCACCTGCGAATATTTGATTTAAGCTCCTCAGCATTTTCAGCTGTTTCAGCGGTGTGAATCCTGTTCGATATGTATGGTAAACTACACACTGTCGCCTTTTCAGCGTTTCCAGTTGGAACAGTTGAAACGAGGCTTCCATTATTATGTCAATAATAGCACGAAGAATCCGATGTTTCTTGTTGCAAACAGCAGAACGTATATGGACGGAAAGACGCTCGATTTCCATCACTGTTTATTGATGCGTGTTGAAATTATTTTATAATGACTCGTGAAACTGGTCAATTGATGACCCTAAGGTTTGTCTTCCGGTCGGGTTTGAAGTGGTTTTTTTTATTATTATAGGCGGAGTCGATTATACACTGCGTTTCACTACTATAGAACCACTCTTTTTTTTCTGAGTTTCCAGAGATATGTATAAAGTCGGTTGAATTGAAGTATATAGTGTAGAATACAATAACTATCTTCATTTATAAGACTGGCCATTTCAACTTTATTGTAGTGTTCAGGCGAGAAACCTTCAAAAAACTAAAATTCCAGTGTTTTATAACTATAGAACCAGATGGAAAAACTCACACATTTACAAAATTAACGTCAATTCAACATGAATTACGATATGTTTTTAATACGTAGGTCATCTTTAGTTCTCAATCAGTTCAAAAAACCCATTCGATTTGGTTACGACCATGTTGTAGTATATATCTCGTTCTACGCAGAGGATACTGCCCGTTCAAGCTCTTCAAATGACTCATATTGCTTGTAAGCTGCATCTACTATTCGTCTAATCATTCCCCATAAGTTCCTGACAGGGTTTTGATTTGTTAAATAAGCTGACCAGTCCAGAATCTGGAGCCCCTATTCATTGAACCATGCCATAACTTTCCATATTTTATGAATTGATGCCAAATTGCCCAATTAGCACATTGTTTTTTTCATGCAAAAACAGCAGTAAATAATTCTGAAGTACTTCGTTGTACTTCTAACTGTTCAGTCGTGTTGATGGTAAACTATCTAAACCAGGCCTTTTTGAAAAAATTCTCCCGTAATCGTTCGATTTCCTTTTGTTTCCCTGGTTTGCAATGGGACAGTTAGCCTTTTCGATTGCGCGTGGCTGTTTTATGCTTTTAGTTGCATGTCGAAACTTGTTGCTATTAGAAATCATATTATGTGCAACTTAGAACATTTGATGGAAGGATGAGAATGATTTGAGAAGTGATAATTTAGACGCAAATTTCTTTTTTCGCACTGAAATGCATATAAAACATCGCAAAAAAACTAAATGGACGATAACTTTGTCAAATATGCTTCTTTTTATACACCGCACAAAAAAATCGTAGAAAAAAATCCGCACAAAAACATAAAACCACTTTTTTGGGAGAATTGTATATTGCACGTATCTGCATGATCGTGCTTTTTAGTCCTAATTAAGGAATCGTCGGACAATCGCGCAGGTTAATACCATCCTTAATAGGATGACCAACATTTGGATGCCGGCCAATTCCTTCTCCATGTTTAACACCTTCTGCCCTTCCAGAAGAGTCTTCGGGACAATTCCAGTTCCAGAGAGAATGACTGGGGCAATTCTTGAGGCCTCCCTTAGCCCCCGCAGTTCCTTGAGTTCCACGGCCAATTGCAAATTTTGCGACCGTGGGCCTTCTCAGATTGTGGTTCAGTGGAATAGCGACATCGATGATGATGACACGTCGTTTTTGTTGTAAACCATTATATCTGGACGGTTGTGATGGATCGAGAGATCGGTCAGAACAGTGTGATCCAAGTACAGCTTGAAATGGTCATTTTCCAGGACAGGTGCAGGCAGGTACAATTGGTTGGGTACTTTGTCTTCCAATAGATCACATTGTAGCGCCAGTTGTCTATGTACATCCGGCAATTGTCATCAACGTATTGATGCCAAACATATCGCTTGCAGTTTCTTGTCGGCAGTATCCTGTCCTGGATCATGTCGGCTTCTACTACTGAAGAGAGTTCATTACGCGATTGCCACAGATTAGACGCGACCTTGCCAATGTGTGGCCGCTCCAGTTGATGGGGGTTGGCACCATAGACTGCCTTCTGCTTCCAAGCTGCTTTATTATCCTCCACTATCTGCAGATTGCAGTTGAGTTGGTACTCCGTTTGCACCAAGTTCGGAGCGCTGTTTCCTCTGTCAGCGACGCAGACAGCCCGGTATAGCACGTTTTGGTTGGGGCGTTCCGCGAAGTACTCGCGCCGTTGTCGTACTTGGTTGATAGAGTGAAGATATGTCGACAATTCCAAGTCCACCTTTTTGCGTGGTAGTGTTACTCTCTCCAATGCCGATTGAGGATGATGCATTCCGGCCGCTGAATGCTTTCCTCATCCTCCTCTCAAGGTCTTTTAGGTCATTTCTGCTCCGTTTGACTACTCTAAAACTAAAGGTCAGCAGGGGAACTGCGAATGTGTTAATCACGCGTACCTTGTTCGTTGCCCACGATCAGGAAAATCTTTAAGACACAGTTTACTTGACTCTCAACTCCCGGTGGCGAGTTCCGGAGAGCTGTCGGAACCTACGATATATATGAGGCTGTCAAAAAAGTCCTGCGGTATTTTTTTTGAATTTTCATTTGTTCATAAAATTAGTTACAATCATCTGTTTTTAGTCAAATATGCGCCGTTTTGTTCGATGACTTGTTCCCAACGAGATGCCAACTTCATAATACCCCTGTTATAGAAGCTCGCTTCCTTATTGGCAAAAAACTCGGATAGCCAATTTTCACATGCCTCTTTTGTGGCTAACTTCTGACTACCTAGCTCGTTCGCCATGGACAAAAACAGGTGGTAGTCACTTGGTGCAAGGTCCGGACTATACGGCGGATGCAAAAGAACCTCTCATCCGAGCTCCCGGAGCTTCTGGCGCGTCACCAAAGAAGTGTGTGGCCTGGCGTTGTCCTGATGGAAGACAATGCGGCCTCTGTTTATCAAAGATGGCCTCTTCTTCATGAGTGCTACCTTCAAGCGGTCCAGTTGTTGGCAGTACAGGTTCGAATTGAGCGTTTGGCCATAGGGAAGCAGCTCATAATAGATTATTCCTTGACAATCCCACCAAACACACAGCAGAACCTTCCTGGCCGTTAATGAGGGCTTGGCCACCGTCTGAGCCGCTTCAGCGGGCTTCGACCACGACCGTTTGCGCTTCACGTTGTCGTAAGTGACCCATTTTTCATCGCCAGTCACCATCCGCTCCAGAAACGGGTCGATTTTGTTGCGATTCAGCAGCGATTCACATGCGTCGATACGGTCAAAGATGTTTTTTTGCGTCAACGTGTGTGGCACCCATACATTGAGCTTCTTTGTGAATCCAAGCTTCTTCAAATGGTTAATAACGGTTTGATGACTTATCCCCAGCTCTTGGCCGATGCTACGGCTGCTACTATGCCGGTCTTTCTCGACTAATCCAGCGATTTTGTCGCAATTTTCGACGACAGGCCTTCCGGAGCGTGGCGCATCTTCGACGACCTCTACACCAGAACGAAAACGTTGAAACCATCGTTGTGCGACACGTACGACACCTCGCGGAAATACCGCAGGGCTTTTTTGACAGCCTAATATAAGAGTCGCCATGAACTATATCCCTGATAAATTCGCCGTCGTAGACCTCGTAGCTTCCGGATTCTGTGAATTCTCCTTTCAGCAGATGGACACAGCGGCACTTTCTTTGGCAACCCGGATAGCTACTCCTAGACGTTGATGAGACGTGCTCCACTGCCTCATCGCATACTGCAGGGACCTCACGACGGTGGGATCATTTTTTTAGAGCTCCAATACCCGGACGAGAAACGAGTGATGTATGGAGTCATAAGCCTTCCTTTAGTTGTTCAGGCTCCGTTGGTTGCAAAGCGCTTGTTCGATTACGGCTGCGTCTATGGTATATTGTACAGACTAGATAGGCACGTTGTCGATCTGTAGTATTATGGGTTAAATGTGTTGCTGTCTTTTGGGAGGAAAAAGGTAATGCTACGGATGGCGAATTCAGGAAAGTTTTGTGGATCACGCAGCACCTGGTTGAAGCACTCAACCAAGTGCAGTGGAAGAATATACTTGTTCATAATCTTCACTGCACTGTGGGAATGCTGCAACTTTGGGATCCTGGGGCGCTATATGGGACTATATGATCGTCTCGGCGTAATGGACGACCAGATCGTGTAGTACTGTTAATCTTCTGGAAGTTTTTGTATTATCTTTGTCTCGAGATATCACTTGCTCTGTTATTCCTTAGCTTAGCTTAGTTTTCTCTACGCCTCCCATTCATCGCGTTCTGATCGAATCTCCCGACGAACTCTGGATACTGGATAAAGTTCATGTCCGTCTCCGAAGCAGTGCAGATGTAATAGGCATGTGAACATGAAGACTTTTTACTGGAATTGTTAGGATTGTTCGCTGTTCAAATGATGAATACGTTTAATGTCGATTTCTTCTTGGATGGCACTAACGTTCCCAGTGAAACTTTTGCCTCCTCAACGTAGGTATTACTTGCGTCCAGGGTCCGAAATCTTCGAAGGTGAAAAATAAGGACCGACTCTACTCTCAGTAGCTTCGCTTCGACTAGAACTGCTTCGGCAGTCGCCGGCAACAAGAAGTGACTTGACTAGAAAATTAATTGACTAGCGTTGACTAGCGAGGATGACTGGTGAACTAGTCCAGTCAGTGGTTATTTTAAAACGAAAACATGATTTCTGATGCAAAAAAGATGTTACCCCATCAATGGACGGTTTATTGTCTACCCATCGAGGAACCAACGAACTTAGACATTTATCAAGTATACTATAAAGGTCCTCGCGTTAGTATTAGTAAATAGTGTGCAGAATAGCGCGCACACACACTGCACGCTATTTTATACGTGTGAGTAATTTTCGTGTACGATACAAAAGAATCTAACTCACCTGTAGCGTATGTCAAACCACGTTGAACTCAAACATCGATGCACACTGAGATGAATAGTTAGTAAATACGACGAATTTTTTGGTACATGTTACCAATTCTCTAGTCATTTTCTACCCTACTAATCATTGGTACATATTACGAAAGAAAAATGGTAGGGACAAACATCAAACAAACTACGATTTGTTGGTCCAACATTGGTGCAATATCAGTGAAAATTTTGCTTCTCATTTGTGAGAGATAATCATCAGGGATAATAGAAATGTTTTTTAATAATTATTTTTAATTTAAAAAATTCTATTTGGTTACATTTAACTCCACATACTTAGAATACATTATAATAATAATATATAACTTATTCTATGAGCAGCGTACACGAGGAAAGTTCCCGTTCATCTTCCTGCTGCATCGCTCTAGTTAGCATTATTTAGGGAGTGCCGGTAGCACCAGCACGTTTCATCCGCATTTTGTTCTCTCGTGTCTCTATGAAGAAAAGAAATACATATGTTAATAATATTAAATATGTATATATGTAATGAAACGTCACAAAAATACTTACCTCCGAATCGCTTCATCTCCAAAATAGAAATGGCGATTTGCAAAGTGCGCACATCACAGATGTTAGGTATGACAAAAAAACAAAGTTACTTTTGGTATGAAGTAAAATCTACGAATCTCTGGTAGGAACGTTCATTGCGTCTGACATCGCTTTTACGCAATTTTGGTAATATTTACAAAACATTTGTATATTTTACCAATGTTTTGGCTACTAAAGATTTAGTAGCTGCTTTTACTAAACTATTTCTCCAGTGCATGCACACGTACATGGGAGAGAAAGAGAGGAACGAATTCGTTTTGGGGGAAGTCACTTTAAAATACAATGAGGACAATTTGACTGGAAAGAATTAAATGATTTAGTCGAGACGGTAGAGGGAGATAGTGACTAAACGCCCGACTGGCTGTTTCGTCGTTTTGGCGGAGAGACTGCGTGAAGAAGCCAACAGTAATTACTAACTGAATACGGATATAGTCAGTCAGATAGTCAGCTGACTATCCTCAGTTGACTTTGACTATGCAGAGCTCTGCTTGCGTCATTGTGGTCACGCGTATTCTAGAGCTTGCCCCTCGGAATACATTCAAGGAGTGTTATTTGGCTTAAGAAATCTCAACTGAATATTAAGAAATGACGCTAGTTAATGCATACGTTGAGACGGCAAAAATTCCACAGGGAACGTTAACGCTGTTCAATATTCAAAGCTCTAGAAAACGCGTGAACACAGTGCAAATCGGGAGAAATTTAGCCGATTCAAGATGATTTTCTAAGTTTCTTTTTGAAGAAATCAGAGCGTGTAAATAATCGGATTTCAGACGGGAATACTTTGGAACGAGACGGTCGTATTTATATGTTGTGGTGAGGTTGCGTTACTTGATGTGACATAGGAGGGAGGGGGGGGAGGTATATGTGTAGCCCTGATCGTTACGTAACAAAATTCCATTTTTATTCCTAAATAAATTCGTGCGCTGTATGCTGTATATGCTTGAGCAGCTAACTTCCATTCTGCAACCGAATTAAGTGCGTTTCCTGAGCCAAGGTGGTGATAAAACACGTGTTGTAATGGGCTTCACAGTAGTCAGTAAGCAGGCACTGATTAATGCATCTCGAATATAGTTTTGATCTACCGGATCATGATTTTGCCATTGATGCTAAACGTATGCTAGGGCACCTTGGTTGTGTTGAAGCTGTTGAATACAGTGGTCCAATGTACTTTGCAGTTTATTCAGGGAGGCACTATTTTTCGGACGCATTTTTTTTTGTGCTCGATTTTAAAAGGATGTGCGAGCTGCCTGAATTCGATGTTATTCGGTATCAAGAAATAATCAAGCCAGTAATCATAATTAATGTGGATGGAGGACCAAACGAGAACTCTCGTTTTGAAAAGGTAATAGATATCTTCAATTAATCAATTGAATCTTGAAGCAATATTCGTTGCTACAGATGTTATAGACAGTGCATTCAACCGAGTCTAACGTCGGATGGCTCTTCTTTCCCGGAAGTTAGCAGGTTTATTATTTTCTCATGATGATGAGGGATCTCATTCGGATGAAAAACTCAAAACAAAGGATCCGGATTTGGAAACGAAACACTTTGAGTATGCGGGAGAATCGTTAGCTGTGTTGAGTCTTCAAGACAAACTGTATTGACCTTGATGATAAGATACTTAGATAGAAAATAGGAGACAGGTTTTTTTAAGTTGTCAAAATTTTGTTTATTTCATAGTATTTTTTTACATATATCGCATTAATTGTGAATGAATTTTTGGTGGGATATCACCAATCTCAACAGGTGTGAGCATTGATTTTCCGTTTCTGTTTGCCAGAAATTCTATTTTCTCCCGAAGTCACTACTTGCATGTTAGGAACTTCCGTATGAACATTTGATTCCGACCTGGGCAGATGTCTGATTTCTGACGTTGATGTTTTCATTGCTTAGAAAAATTTGAAAATCCTTTTTCAAACACATCGCAGATGAAATTACATTGATATAGAGGCGAATGAACTGCAAAGTTTAAAGCCTCTTAAAAACAAAGAAAGAAGAAGATTACATTGATAAAGCCCTGCAAACTAAAAATCGGTACACTTTCAATCGGATATATCTCAGAATCTGTCTAATTTAGAATAAAACATTATTAGAAGAAAATGTTCTGTGTTTATTGTAGTTTAACCCTTTAACCCTTTGGGGCACGGTGGTATCGAACATGTCCCACCTTTTTGATGCGTAATAACGCATGGTGGGACATTTTTTGTGCCACCTAGAAATATTAAAATAGCTGTGTGGTCATAAATTTTGTTTCGAAACCTTCTTATTTAAAATAGTTGGCAACACCATTAGAAAATGTTAGAAATATATTCGATTGTGTTTCCAAAGTTTATCATCATATGACAACACACCAATTTTTTTCAATTCTGATTGATATAAAATTTCTGTGCAACATGGGCATTTTTATTTTCTAAAATTCTGTGCCTCAAAGAGTTAACGGGTAGTGGCAACTTTATTGCTACCAACGATTTTATTCTTTTTTTCTTTTTTAACAATAACTTATCACTTCTAGCCTTATCTGGTAAATAGTCTGATATATAGCAACATGCCTGACTTTTTTTCGAGTGGGAAAAAACAAAAAAACTATTCATTTTGGAGCCATTTTCGTGTTAACAACTCCCAATTTAGTGCAGCAAGAGCAAAACGTCATTGTCATTGAAAAACAGTCAATTTGTTGAAGTTTCCAATGCAAATGAACTGTTTAAGACTTGCTGAGTCTGATCATGAGTTTTATTAGTTGTTTTTGTTGAGACTAACATAAAAAATTCAAATATAAAAAAATCATTTTTACCATCAAGTGTTTTGCGTTAGACGGGCATGTGGTAACTATATTGCCACCAACATTTTGCGTTATCCGGGCAATGGCAACTATACTGCCCCCAATTTTTCAATGTTTTTATTGTTTTGTGTATTAAAGAAAAAGGTTTTGTGTATTTTAGCACGTAAACATGTCGTTGTATTGCAGTTTGCGTTGATTACATGCCTAGTTCTCACGTTCCGTTAAAGGGTTAAAGGCCCAAAATGGGTTATTCGAACGTAAAATAACGAACAAAATAACGTTTTGTCCAAACTGCTGGTCAACCTCAACGGATTCTTTTTTTTTCCTTTTTTGATGATAATCCAATGCATTTTGATTATGTGGTATTCTGAGCAGTTTGCGGGCTTCATCTCTTTTTTTCTGACGTCCAGTCCGTTATTGCGATACCACAGTTGCGCATATTGTGGTGCATCTCGCCAAATCCGGCCAAAACAGGAAGATATTTCGGTGGGATCTCATGAACTGCAATACATTTTTTTCATATCGAAGGCTTCCGGCCACAGTTGCAGATACCAAAAACACAGATAGTTTGTTGGCAACATTCACGTCCGAGAGTTCTGGATTCGCTTTGACGTTCTGACACAGTTTTAGTCCACTTTACCATTTTGGCACTTCGATTGAACCTTCCGACAAACAGATAAACTTTCTTGAAAAAAGGCTCATTTTCAGCACCTTTGAGATTCTTGTGCCCTACTATATGCCGGGTTTCAAAAGTCAATATTATGAAACACTAACGCTAAATTTTGCACAGGATTCCAAGAAAAGAAACCTTTGTTTCTTGATGTCAAAGATTCCAGAACCACCCTCTGGGAGCGCTGTACTGGATATAAAAGGGTATCAATTAACAATTGACAGCTTTAGTGACTGTTGAAGCCCTGATGGGATGCAGTTAAAACTAAAATATTCTGAAGATTAACCGTGTCGGAAAGTAGCCGAAATGTGCACTTGACTTCGATTCATCACATCGGTAAAAACCGCTAATTTAATTATTAAATTAAACACAGCAGAAAACCGAATTATTGTGCTCTATTATCGTTCGATCGAATCGAATCGGCGACAGGTGCACCGACAGTTTTCACTCGGTTTATGTGAAACGCGTTGCAGTTTATTTCCCTGGATTTTTGTTACTTTTCAAAATCATGCCTTAAGGGCTAAGCCCCTAGACTTCAGCAAATCCCGACTAGGGCAACCACTAACCCTTCGGAATCCGACGGCTCCAGAATCCGGAATGGTCCGTCCGAGTGAAGTAAGTGGTCTGCTTTTCGGTTTGGGATTTGCTCTGTTATTTCTATCAGTGTTATCAGGACTCCTTCCCTGTTAGGAGTTCTGGCGTTGCGGATTTTGGACTCGGCTGGTTGGGTTCGGCAGGCTGGACTCGGCTGACTTGATCCTGATGGTTAACTTGACTTTGAAACTAAATACCTCCTGGTTGCTTCCAAAATTGAACTGTTTATTTCCTTGCTATCATAATCCTTTTGGTTTGTTTAACTAAATTGAACTGAGGATTTGAACTAACTCATTGAGTTTGAATCCGGACTATATACACGAATTCTTACTATAGCTTAAAATTAAAAGAGAGAGAAAAGATCTCCCTTTTCTACTCAGATAACGAGAGCGGCCTCGCATCGGTTATCTGCCTGTCTATTTGCTACATTTTACGACATAACTATCTGCTCGATATCGATTGCCAGCAAAGGAATCCCTATCTATATTTTCCTGTTCTTATCCTCCACTGCGCCACCAACGTGGGATCCTAAGTAAATATTTTGTTTCTTTGTACTATTCTATCTCTGCCCTTCGGGCTCATTCCATGTGCGATAAAGGGTGAGACCTAAACACAACCGTTTTTATCATCTCTCGAGTGCCCCTTACAGCGCTCTCGCCTTGGGTGTTATCAAAACATGCTTCCCACAAAAAAGGGTAAAATGGGAAGCATCTAGCTAATTGTGGTTTCCTCCTTCTGGCATTATTTTGTTTTTCAAATGCGCGTTGCGCTACAAATTTGATATTTGATTATTATAATTTATTTTTAGCGCATTAATCGTAACTGGACACATTAAGGACAGCCATCCAGGGCAAACATGTATAATTCATCAATGAGAAAAAAGATTTTTTTCCGCCTTCAGGACAGTGTCTAGTTGGCAATCCGGCAATTTTTTTTTGCTAAACTGTAATAAAAACAAACTTACCACGCAACTCGGATGGAATATCCGACTTGCGTGAGAAATGGACCTGTGTGCATTGATTATTAATCTATGAAATGACCTCCTGTTAAATTTAATGTTGATCGAAATTTCGATTGAGCTCAATCGTATAATTGTATTCGGAAGGAACAACAAAGTCGATTATAAAAATGTGCGATAAATCTGGGAATCAGATGTAAATCCAATGGACACTTCAAAACATTCTTGGAGTCGTCACGATTTGCTTCAAACAAATGCACAAAACCATTCTAGCTGAGAATAATGTACTCATGTATCCAAACTGAACTTCAGAGTGGAAAAATTTAAATGTGAAGAAGAAAATTGAAATTCAACCGAAAAATTAATTTACATGCTGGGTCATGTCTTGTATCGGCAACACCACTTCAATAAGTGTAATGAATCAACACAAAATAACTTAACGTTCCAATTTTTTCCTCCTCCACTCCCCAGGACTTACCAAATGCAATGAACGCAGCAGAAATCACCGACAAGCTGGGACTGCACTCGCTGAGAAACCGCAACTGGTACATTCAGGCGACCTGTGCAACAAGCGGCGACGGTTTGTACGAGGGCCTAGACTGGCTGTCCAACCAGCTCAAGAACGCTAACCGTTAAGATATGCAGAACTGTGGGAAGAGTAAGAAGATGCAACAGCCTCAGCAGAAGAAGCGACGACGGACGTGGACGAGCAATGCGAGCGAGCGAGATCGAGATACATACTACTACTACTAAGAGCAAGAGCGAAAGAGATATGAGAAACAGAAGAAGCTCCGTTGATAAGAACACACAAGATAGGGAAAACCAACAACAAAGTAGCAGCAACAAAAACAAAAGAAAGAATGAATAAAAACAAAACAAACACAGAAATACCGACTCCCTCTTAATGAAAATAAGAAACATAAAAACACTAATAAGCAGAGCCAGCCAGGTGACGTGTGTGTGGATGATTATATTAAAATTTGAACAGAAATAATATAAAGTAATATAATGATTGAAAATAAAGGAAAACACACAGAAAAAAGCAAAAAAAAAACAGAAGCTGAAGCGTATTAAATAATTTAGCATGTGAAGATAAACATAAGCTAAGCTGTGCAAGAAGAAATAAGGTTACAAAAGAGCTGAAATAAAGTGGCCAGAGGAGAAAATGAAAACCGGAATATGTGCTTCTTATTGATTGTGCGCTACATCGCTTCGGACGCCACAAGCCTGTACTACTCTCTTGTGTTGCGAGAAGCAAAGAGGCATTATTTTGGTCTAGCTAATTTTTTTTCTCCGTATCTCTTGCTACGATCGACTTTTTCGTTTCCATTTTTGTTCTGTCCACTTCTGCTCGAAGCTGTAGAGCAACTACGGTTCTAAGAGATATTTCGCAGTTTTGCTGGATGAAGAACAAAAGGCTGCAAAATATAGTTTAGCGAGAAATTTTTCATTGTGCAAAAGAATCGATTTGTTTCGCTTATTATTCAGGAATAATCTTTGAACATATATTAAAATTAACTGAAGTAGTTTTTATTTATTATCTATTGCTCCTTATTTTAGTACACTCGATTTATGATAGCGCGTTGAAGGCGGTTGTCAAAAGGAGAAAACATACATTCGCATACGGATAAGGACTTTAGGGGAAGATGGAAGGAGATAGATTTTTTTTTGTTTTGTTTCGATTTGATTGCGAGCCGACACTTTGAGCAAGAAGCGTCTGGATGATTATGGCTTTGGATTTTTCTTTATAACTCGATTTAACATGAACACCGAATCACACACACATACACTACACATGATGGATGTGCAACTAGAAAGTGACACAGGACGATATAAGTTGATATCACAACATCATTATCAGATGGTTTGAAATGCAAAGGAATGATGCCCAATGGAAATACAGAACAAGAAAATGGAACATCAGGATTTTACATTGCAATAAAACCACCAGCCAATGACAGAAGCAGAAACCAATAAAAGACGCTACTATGTTGACAAATGAAAGAAAAACAAAACAGTATAACAGAGGTAAAAAGATATCCGGAAGTGACATCCGCAAACATTCATTCAGAATCAGTTTAAGGAAGAATAAAGAAACAGCTACAAGTGTAACAGTTACGTTTAATTAAGATGAATAAAACACTATATATAGACGAGAACATTTGTGGAGTACACTTTCTCAAAAAGAAACATATTGCTTGTTGCGGGATTTTTCAACAGACGGCGCCGCTAATAAATTAACAATATTCAATTCGAGAAGTTCATCTGTCACTAGCTTATGTGTAAAATTTCATGACATTTCTTTTATTTGTTCACATACTACAGTTGTTTGAGTGTCACAATCTGAGCCTTCGTGTAGAAAATGTAAAAAGAGGAATATCGTATTTTGATTAAACATTTTTTTTTAATTCTTTATTTTTGAGACTTTCAGCCTCCTGGGCTGGTTCGTCTCAGTAAAAACGGCCGAAACCACGCCGCAAAGTGCGCTTACTATCCATTTTACATGCACATACGGACAAGCAATTAACAATAAAACAATAAAACAAAAACAGATTTCGTCACGAGAATTTCTACGCATTTGAGCATTTTTTCCCCTGGTTTGACGAGGATGTCCGCTTGCCATGGCCCCAGGCCACAGATGGGGAATCCGCGCCACTCGAAGATGCCGACTGTTCTTGTTCCCCTTATCGCGAAGGGGAAGGAACAAGGATCTTCGATTTAATCACAAGTTTTTTGTTCAAATTTTAAAGTACAGATCGGCATCTTTCAAAAAACAGAGCAGAGCAGTAGTTTGTGTAGGGTCGTCGCCAAGCACATCTCGATGCTCCCGCTGATCCCGTGTAAGTTCCGGAGGTTCTCATACTTTGGGCAAATACAGAGGATGTGTTCGACTGAATTGCGAACCTCGCACAAGTCACAAAGGGGATGAAAGGGTCCTCTGTTGAAGTTGTGTGACATGTTGCAGTGGCCGGTTCTTAAACTGGATAAGATTCGTTGCTCTCTCATCGTCTTGATGTCTTCGAATCTGGTGATGGATCCTTTGATTCTCCGGAGGAACAGCGTCGCTTCAACGGACCATTTTTCCGCCCAAAAAGTTTTGAACGTGTTGGCGATCCATACTCTGATGTCGTCTAGCGGTACTTTGCGCGTCAAAAGTTGTCCAAGGTGACCGATTCCAGCAAAACGGTCGGCCGCTTCATTGCCGGCTATGCCACTATGTCCGGGGACCCACATGAGGACTGTATCCGGCAGCAGATACCTCCTGATAGCTTGTATCCATGGGTGCCTAGTTATAGCCGCGCCAACGGCATCGATGACGCTAGCCGAGTCGGTAACTATCAGGATCGATTTGCTTGACGGTATAGTGGCAGCTTCAAATATTCCGGCAGCTTCGGCCGAGAAAACCTGGCAAATGTCGACGAGCTTCTTGCTGGAAATAAGAGAGTTATTCTGACCGCTTACCCCGAAACCAACTCCTTGCATCCCTTTGGAACCGTCCGTGTAGCGAATTTCATAATTGTGATATTTTCTTGAGACAAGTTCGACAAAGGTTTGCTTCAGACCCACAGAGCTCGCCCCAGCTCGAAAGTTGTTCCTGATTGTATCATCCACTTGGACCACCGGCAACCTCCAGTCGTTAGTCCCAAACCAAAGCTGTTTAGCTATCGATGGAAGGTTTGAGTGTGTCACCTGCTGCAAGATTTCGTTCGTTAAAACAGTCAGGTATGTCTCCTTACCTCCGCTGGTTTTAGCGAGAAAGCTCGCAGTTCTGGAAACTATCGCCGCGGAGGTTCTCCTATTTCGGGGCATACCGAGGCTGCTGGTGTTGATGGTAGCAGACCAGAGATAATCCGTAGTGCATTGTTGTAAATCGGTGATAGAGTTTTTAGGAGTTTATCTCTGGCCAGGCATGTCACTTTGAGACCGTAGGTGAGGCGGCTATTGATGATGGCTTTGGCCACCCGTAAACGGATCGTTCGGTTGTTACTCCGGTGAGGTTTGGAGATGGTTTCTAAGAGGTTAAACCGGGTGGCACAGCTTTTCTTCACCTCGTCGAAATGGTGCTGGAAGTTCGGGTTGCAATCGACCACCACTCCCAGGATTCTCAACGTTCTACGGCGGGGAATGCGGTCGTTGTAGATTTTGACTCCCGAATTGCAACCTTGGTGTTTGTGACTGCATACCACCATGTGTCCACTCTTTTGCGCCGAAAGTTGAAAACCTCGTTCGACAGCCCATTTACCGATAGCATTGGTAGCTGCCTGGATCTTGATGCGTGGTGCCCTGTGCGTGTTCTCCACCACTACCAAAAGGATGTCGTCCGCATACGTGAATACGCATACTCCCTTCGGTATAACCCGGAACAGGCTGTTCATCGCTATCAGGAAGAGGGTGACGGCTAAGACGGAACCTTGAGGTACACCAGTTTCTTCATGAAGGCGCCTGGAGCTGGTGTTCCCGACTTTTACCTCAAAGGTCCGGTTTGTCACGAAGTTTTGAACAAAGTGCAGCAGGTTGCCGTCTACCCCCCAGTCAGCCAGTGTTTTAAGAACTAATGGAATCCAGGTTCGGTTGTACGCCTTCTCTAGATCCAGGGCTACCATCTCCAGATGCTGTCGATTTTTTCTGGCCTCAGCTACCACCTCTACAAGGGATGCGAAATACGTGTTTGTGCCCATCCCCGGTCGAAAGGTAAACTGTCGGCAGTCCAACTTCTTGTTTTCGGTCAGGTAGGTGACGAGCCGTCGGTTCGCCATCCTCTCTAGGGTCTTGGACGTACAGGAGGTCAAGGATATTGGCCGGTATCCTTTCACGGAGCAGCTGTTCTGGCCGACTTTGGGGATGGGGATCACAATACTATGTCTCCATTCCGCTGGGAAGTAGTGCTTCAACCAGAGATCATTAAAAATGTCGAGGAGAGTGGTTTGACCTAACGGGGACAGCTGCTTCATCATCTTATAACCGATGTGATCGGGACCAGTGGACTCCCCTTTGGTGGAGCGCAGAGCGACGATGAGTTCTTCGACGGAGAAGGGTTTGTTGAACGGTTTTCCAACCCGATCATTCGGAACCACGAATCGATCGACTGAGTTCGTGTCCGCTTTTTGCTGTCGGATGAACTCGGAATCGTATCCCGAAATCGAGGACAGTTCAGCGAAATATTCCCCTAGCATGTTCGCGGTGTCGATTGGATCGCTGTAGGTCGTGCCATTCGCTTGCAGGATTTGATCAAACATTGTTTTTTGATGGGAAAAACTCCTGAACAATCAATCCAGTGGTTGACGAAATGTTATTCAACTTCTGCTCCTTCGAGAACAACAGTTTATCGGTGGTTTTGGGGATTTAAAATTGGGTGTACAAGCACCGCAGAGCACCTCGCTCTGGAAGGCCAAAAAAGGGTACGAATCCAGAAATCTAACCACTTGGCCACGGGAGCACATGAATAAATATACATATATCATTTTCTTTACAGCATATATTAAATATCTCACGTAGCATAGGATTCCTTCCTACCTTCGCCTTGAATTTACAACTGAGCGAACAGATCTGATGAGTGGTTTTTCGTTTTGGGGTTTCCTCTTCTAGACTGGTTTGCTATGGCTCTTTACAGGGCCAGAGGCGAATGTACTGCAAAGTTACAAAAAAAAAACTTAAAAACAAAAAATCAATCAAAACAACTACATCGACTCGTTTTGAACAATTGTAAAGTGAAATTACGCGAGTTAGCTGATGCCGTAGGATAGATTTTGCAAGACATTTTGGACATGAAAAAGCTATCCGCGCGATGGGTGCCGCGTTTGCTGACCTTTGACCAAAAACAGCGATGCGTTCATGCAATTTTAAGACATAAGGTACCAAAAACCAAATTTTAAAACTCTATTCCGGTGATTTTTTGGATTTCTCTCAAATTTTAACGTCTGCGACACTAGTAAATGAAGTTCAAAATGAGCTAATATTTTGCATTGGGTATATTATCGTGCAAAGTGCACCAGTGACCGAGTGGTTAGCGTCTCACATTATCATGCCGGGTGTTCGGGTTCGATTCCCGTTCTGGCCGGGGGATTTTTCGTCAGAGAAATTTCCTTCGACTTGCCTGTGGTCACGCGTATTCAAGAGCTTGGCCTCGGAATACATTCAAGGCGTGTTAGGGGATGTCCACAAACCACGTGGACAACTTTAGGGGGGGTAGGGGTTATGAAAATGTCCACGGTTGTCCACGGAGGGGGTTTAGATACTATCCACGTGGGCACGATTCAAATTTTTTAATTGATGCGCATTTTCAAGAATTATCGAACTTTCCGCCCGCTCTTTGTATTCAGTGTTTATAAAAGAAGGCTTGAGCTACCTGAGTGTGGCAAACATCCATATTTTTCCATAAGGTTGAACTTCTTCCCTGAAACGTGTGTTTTGAAAGTCATCCACATGATTTGAGAGCAATCGATTTATTTTCATTGGTAGGAGAGAATCATTGTGCTCCCGTGGCCGAGTGGTTAGCGTCATAACTAACATGCCGGGTGTTCGGCTTCGATTCCCGTTCTGGTTGGGGGAATTTTTCGTCAAAGAAATTTCCTCCGACTTGCACTGTGATCACGCGTATTCTAGAGCTTGCCACTCAGAATGCATTGCAAGGCGTGTTATTTGGCATAGAAATCTCAACTAAGTACTAATAAAAATGACGCAAGTAATACTACGTTCAGACGGCAAAGTTCCTCTAGGAACGTTAGTGCCATTGAAGAAGAAGAAGGAGAGAATCATGCATTCCACTAGGATGAAGGCACAATCGAAGAATCTAACAATTCTATGACTCGACAAAGAAATTAGAGGAACAAAGTGTGAATTTGTAAAATTTAAATGATTTTTGAAATGCTGTAACCTCATGAAAAATCAACCTATAAAGATGGATATACATCATTTCAAAGTTCCAACTTCAACACTTCAAAGCTTTAAGTTCGGAATATCTACGGACGGATTTTTATCTTGGTTTGTGTAAATGTAATGAATAAAAATATAGGAACAAAACAAGAAAAAATCGATTTCTTTCTGTAATTTCTAGGTTTTTTGAGGCTTTCAGCTAGCTAAGCCAAGAAAACAAAAACAATGACCCTTATCAACCAGCTTTTATTAGGTTTTAAAAATTTTCCAGTAGTAGTTTTCAATACAAAGCTATTGAAAAATTGAAAAAGCGTTCCTCGAAATGAGCGATTTGTAACCTTCGTTTTATTGCGTATGTGCTGAAAATTCAAGTTTTAAGATTATTTAAAAATTTCGACTTCGCTCTCTGTACCTCTAATTTTTTTTCTCAAATGTATTAAAAGCACGACATTATTTTTATAGCTGTGGGTTTCGATACAGCTTCCGCTGCTCAGCTTCTATTAACTGAGATTTTGCGAAAATGAAAGGCGATCAACACATTGTTTGATGCGTGGGCCATATCTCTGCAGATCTATACCTCTATAGTAACTGTTAGTTGGCTTCAGAAGCTGAAATCTCAGCTTTCAGTGGAGTTCGAAAACTGTCCAAGTACCTACATGGCAGCTGAACACTTCTGAGGCGCGTTTAAGGGGGGACCCCGGTCTAGAAATTCAAAAAAATCGAATTTTTGTTTTTTGCATTTTTGGGAATCTTATGCCCTCAGAAATGTTAACCTAAATAAATTTTCTCGATCGACCTACTCGACCGATTTGGCTGAAATTTTTTATCTGCATGTAAAAATGGATTATCTAAAGCGTTACATAGCCGTTTTTTGATATCTAATTTTTTCGTTTTTTATGAGCTTCTAAACAGCGACTTTTCATGAAAAATTTGTCATTTGTAACAAAAATAACCGCCATTTTGGTAATTTTTCGAATTTTCAAAAACCCCTATGTAACGCTTTAGGTATTGTCCTAAAGTTTTAAAATATTCATTGGAATTCGTTTTCCGACCTTCCAGACAGGGGTCCCCCCTCAAGGCCAGAATTATCCAATATGATGGGGGTTGTATTCCTCCAGGACAATGCCAAACTTAATGTCTGTTTCACAAATCGGTTTGGCTGGACCCGCCATATTTACCCGATATTCCTTCCTCAGATTATCACTTGTTCAGGATCCTGTAAGAAGCTCATTAGATGGAATAAAAATACAAAACGGCGCATATATACTTGAAGAAATAAATGTCTATAAAAATAATGCGCTTGATTTTTTTTTCCAAAAAATCGGCACGAGTTTTCCGAGCAACCCAATATTTCTCACGATTAACGAAGCTGTACAGAAAAAAAATTGATGGATGAAATTATCAATCACGATGATAACGCAGGTGTTTTGTTTTGACTAGGTTCAGTGTAGCCACCATGCACTACCCAACCTGGTATTGTGTAATTCAAAATGATGCTTAGATGGGAAAATATTCTACATAAAGAGTGTTACGCGCGTTAGAAAGTCTCCCCGCGCGAAGGTTCGGGTTCGCGAGACTTTGTTAACCGACGAAACTGAGAGTACCGACGCAGCATCAACTGTTCTATGGCGGACCAATAAACGCACTTAGATGAGCTGATACTCGGCCTTTACCGCTTCCTTCTATTTGCCTTGCTATTAAGAAGGCCTATGATACTGGAAGGGAGAAAAGTGTTTCGCTCTTCTTAGTGCACTGGTTAGTTACAGTAGATTCTCTTGGCCTGATCCGACTTCTAGCTAGTTTCCTTACAATTTTGAAGGACTATGCACCTTGAAATGGGACCAAAGACAAACTTCTGTATAACCAGAGGATTTTCGGATCTTGACAAAACAGCAGTTGATATTGAACTGAACTTTATTCTAAAATTAGATTTTTTATATACAGAAAATTCTTATTCTAGTTTAAAACTAAAAAGGGAGAGAAAGATCTCTCTATCATATTCAGATTACCAAAAATGCATCCATTTTCCGCTTGACATGCGGGGGATTTTTCCATCTACTTATATTTCTATCCTTCGCTTGTAGTGCTAGGCTACTTTAGTAAATACAGCTGCCAAATCTTTAGTAGTCGAAACATTTGTAAAATGTACAAATTTTTTGTAAATATTACAAAAACTTTGTTAAACTGATGTCAGATGCAATGTACACCCCTACCAATGATTCGTACATTTTACTTCATAGCATGTGTAACCTTGATTATTTTCATTTCTGGCAACTGTGTGTATGCAACCGCCATTTCTCTAATGGATGCGACGCGGTACGGAGGTAAACATTTGCTTGTTTTTTTTTTCCAAAATATATTTTTTATTAAGGCACATGTGGCGTTAGCCTGACGGGGCCGGGAGTCCAATATTTTGACAATTTTTGTCTTACAACTATATTAGTAATATGTAACCGATTACTCGCGGTTGGCTCGAGGTTAGTATTACAAGTGTTCTCATAATTAGTATGTTGCAGTCTTCGATGCTCTGTACGTGTGCCCGACACGGGATACTTCCTATTGGGATGCAGCTGACCATTAATCAGCAACGCCCCCTAGTATGTACCCCATATCTAGCGTGGTGCGTCTTCTCGACTCGAGGAATCCAGCATAGAATGGTCACTAGCCGGCGCAATCATCAGCTCGTGTAGAGTTGTGATGAGCGGTACAACCTTTGGCTCTTGTTGAATGATCAGTGGACTGCACAACCTTCGGCCCGTGCATCTGTAAAGAGTGTGTGTATGTATTGCGACTAAGTAAAAGTTTATCGATCGGATAGGAGGGATATGAAACGGGGACACAACGAAGGAAACATCATTAAACGTTGACATCGGCGTTTCTGAGGAACAGGTATAGATGAAGCAGAAGATCAGGATCCCGGCTACCTAAGATATCCCGGACGGGGATATCCGATTGTCTGCCTTGTGCTCTCAGTGCTCTAGAGAGCTGAGAGCGAGCAGCATGGAACCGGATACACGACCAGACAACATGCTCGATGTCGTGGTAGCCATCGCCACAATCACAAAGATTGTTTGCTGCGAGCTCAATGCGATAGAGATGCGCGTTTAGGTTGTAGTGATTGGACATAAGCCGAGATATCACGCGAATGAAATCACGACCTACATTCAATCCCTTGAACCATGCACTCGTCGAGACCTTAGGGATAATCGTGTGTAACCAACGACCGAACTCATCTTCACTCCACATGCGCAGCCAACTAACGAGTGTGTCCTGACGAGGAATGTGAAAAAATTCATTATAGGCAATTTGCCTTTCAAAAAGTGTGCCTTCTAAAGCGCCCACCTTAGCTAGCGAGTCCGCTTTCTCATTCCCCGGAATCGACACTGACAATATCGTTGTTTTGTACAACTGAATGAGGTCTCCTGGATGGGCACCCCACCATGTTCCGGTTATTGTTTGGAGAAAATTGATTCTTTGCTGGCATTTCTGTTTCAAATACGCAATGTGTCTCCCCCAGGTACATTTAGAATCAAAATATACACCCAGGTATTTGAAAAACATAGAGTTACCTTCCATGCATCAACTCTACACTGAGAGAAACAATTAGTAAATATAACGAATTTTTTGGTAAATAGTACCAATCTATAGTCATTTTCGACCGTACTAATAAACACATATGTCAAGCAGAACCATGATTCGGAAGCCCAATATCGGCTACATTTTCTCGCCGAAAATGCACGTATCAGAATTGTTAAGTGATATTTCGAAATAATATGTCCAAATATATACCTCTATTCTCGTACATCTGTATACACCCCTCGGCATGATGTTCATTCAATAGACAAGTGTTCATCTGAATATTGTATTCATCTTGAGGAACGTATGTCTTTTCTACGTCACTTTTATTTCCCTTGCGTGTCACCCTTTTCAAGCTCTCTTTCCCGTGGATTTCATCAGCAACGGATCGTATCTGTGTAACAGCTATAAAATATCGTTCATTTTGGTCCTTCGAACCGGATCGGTTCACGGTAAGATAAATTACTTGTTAATTAGTAGCCTTATAGGTAGTGAAACAACATTTTCAAGTTAAACGACACACGGGTCGGCAAATTGAATTGCTTTGCACATAGTATTTGAATGCAAAAAACTTTCATCAAAATGGCGTCAAACAAGCTGAAAAATGGAACGACAATCGGGTCGACGTTCGTTCAATAAGACACATGGGTCTTTTCTGAACAATTTCGAGATGGAGTTTGGGCCATCGGGGCTAAATCCATCTATATTCTTGCAAATGCGACATTGCTTCAAACATGTGGGTTTGATGAAAACGAAAATTCAAGCCAACGGGGCTAAATATATCAAAATCATATTTGAGCTCACTGGGAGCAGCGTAGAACTTGTGTGTTCGTGAATATAAAAATCGACATTCGGGTCGGACTTGGATATCAGAGGTTGTCCCAGAAGGAAACGCTCTTTTCCGGAAAGATAAAATGGCGGCTCAAGCAACAAAAAATAAAAGTAATCATTTCATTTGACAGGTTAAATCATGGCGGAAGTCGACGACGTGGAGGTTGTTGTTACGGTTGCGGATGAAGAGGCTGAGCAGTCAAATTCTTCAGGAGCAGTGCTGCTCATCACGCAGGATGATTTTAATCGGTTAATCGTACAGCGAAATCACGCCTGTACCAGGATAAACAAAATTATTGAAAACATCTCGGCGTTCCAACACGATACTCTGTCGTTGGAAACAAGGCGCGAGATGCTCAAGAACTGTTACCAGAATTATGATCAACATCAAACAGCACTGGAACAAATTGTACCCGACGAAGCAAATAACCGAGACGAACTGGAAATCAAATACATATCGGGACTTAGCGAATTCGAAAGGATCATAAGAAGCAAGAAACCCAATGACACGGCAACTGCGAGCCATGATACCGTGCGCTTGCCAACTATAAACTTACCGGTCTTTTCGGGATCCGGTGAAAGTTGGTTAGAGTGGTTCGATAAATTTAACGCTCTAATTCATCTGCGCACCACATTAGCCACAATTCAGAAGTTCGAATACTTGAAACTCTCGTTGCGTGGATCAGCACTGGGATTGATTGATTCACTGCCCACAACGGAAGCAAATTACGAGGTTGTATATGACATGCTGGTGCGACGCTACAACAACCCTAAGCTACTCATCCAAAAACATACTCGAGATCTGTTCGAACTCAAGGCAGTTGACGTGGAATCAGCTGATGGACTGAGACATCTGTTCGATGGAGCACGAAAACACATGCGCTGTCTTCAAATTTTGAAACAACCGGTGGAGTCGTGGGATACGATCTTGATTCATCTGATGACCAATAAACTGGACCCAGCCACCCGTCGTGAGTGGGAAGCTGTCTCTTCAGGAACAGTACCTGCATCGTACAGCATGCTAGAAAATTTCGTCACGGACCGCTGTCAAATGCTAGAAGCTATACCTTCAAAGAAAAGATCTTATGTGGAAAGCACTATTCCTGCGAAAAGGGTTAAATTGGAAGGACGGGCACTGACAGTCACAAAACCATCGCAATTATGCGCAGCTTGCAGAGGGGAACACTTTCTTGGAAGCTGTAATCGGTATCGTGCAAAATCTATCGACGAAAAGCTGAAGATGATCAAGCGTTTCGCACTGTGCTACAATTGCCTCAAGTCAAACCATACTGCAGATAAATGTCGAAGCGGAGGCTGCTTCAAATGTGATGGGAAGCATCATACATCCATCCACCGAGAGAAGAAAGAATGTTTCTATTACAATGACAACCCACCAGATAAGCATCATCAAGAGAAAAGTGAGTAGTTCTTGTAGATTCCGTTTATATTGAGCGATAGACGAATAACTTTGTTTAATAAATATTTATACAGAACAAATAACGCAGACTTATCCATCGACACAAGCATCCTCCCTACGGCTATAGTTTTGGTTCACAGTCTTGACCGTGCCCCAATATTGGGTCGAGTCTTATTAGACTCAGGCTCACAGTTCAACTTCGCTACGAAATCGCTGATGAACCGTTTAGGAGTACCAACTCAGACGACCAAAGTTAACGTGTATGGCTTTGGACAATGCAAACAGCCAGTTCACGAAAGAGGTTGGATTTCTATCGAATCACGCGTGTCCGATTACCATAGGACAATACCAGTGCTAGTATCGGACAATGTAATCGGGAGCATTCCCTCGAAGGATTTGAATACAGACAACTGGAATCTTTCAGACGTAAATTTAGCGGATCCTGATTTCCATTTAAGTAGCCCAGTTGACATACTATTGGGAGTTTCGATCGTATTTGACATCATTCGAAGTGGCAACAAAGACATTGGTGAAGAACTACCGCGTATTCAAAATACGGCACTTGGGTGGGTAATTGGCGGTGGTAGGGCATACATAAAGGCAAACACCGAAGTATCAATGGTAATCAGTGGAACCAAGAACAGTTTCGTTCCTATTGAGTGGACTGAAGAGAAATCATTGTGCGAGCAATTGTTCGTAGATACCACCACACGCACAGAAGACGGCCGTTTTATAGTGCGACTGCCACGAAAACCCAACTCTGATCAACTGGGTGATTCTAAAACCTTGGCTCTAGGACAATTCTTGAAGCTAGAAAAAAGGTTTGAAGTGGATCCTTTGCTACATCAACAATATAGCACTTTTATTTCTGAATATTTAGAACTAGGTCACATGTCCAAGGTAAACGAAAAGGACTTAGACGGACTGAATGGCCCTGTGTTTTATAGTCCTCATCACCCAGTATTCAGACCTGAGAGCGCTACCACAAAATTAAGGGTAGTTTTCAATGCATCTGCAGCTTCTTCTAGTGGTCTATCACTGAATGACGTTCTAATGACTGGACCCACGATTCAGCAGGACACCTTCAACATTCTGCTCAGATTCCGGTTTCCCAAATACGTGTTGATTGCGGATCTCGAAAAAATGTTTCGACAAATTCTGGTCCACGAAACAGATTGTCAGTTACAGTACATTCTGTGGCGATTCTCTAGCGAAGAAGCCGTATCCACATACCGGCTCAACACTGTAACATATGGTACATGTTCGGCACCATACGTTGCAGCGCGATGCTTAAAACAAGTAGCAATTGAATCTAAAGCTAGGTTTCCGCAAGCTAGTAGTGTGATTGAAACAGACTTTTATATGGACGACATGGTGACAGGTCTCGACGATCTAGACGAACTAATTGAACTTAAAGAAGAAATTACAGCGATACTAAACGACGCTGGGTTCAAACTTCACAAATGGAATTCAAACTCATCTGCGTTAGTACCCGATGATAGGAAAAAAGATGAGGTAAAGATTCTAGGTCTACGATGGAACTCTAAGGTGGATGTTTTTGGGTTTCAAAGTGAACTTCAAATGCACACTAAGATCACAAAACGTAACGTGTTGTCAGATATTCAAAAGATCTATGACCCACTCGGAATGCTCAGCCCACTTGTCGTGCATGGTAAGCTTATAATGCAAGATATTTGGTCACAAAAATTGGACTGGGATGAACCGCTACCAGAGGCGATAGCAGACAAATGGAGATGGTTCTGTGTTCAAATATCGGAAATTCATAATATCGTATAACGACATCGGAACCGAGCCATAAAAATATTATTGAACTGCACGGGTTTTCGGATGCGGCTAAAAGAGCATATGGCGCAGCAATTTATGTGAGAACCATTACAGAAAATGGTGCTCAAATTCAACTACTTTGTGCTAAATCACGAGTTACGCCGACAAGTGAGAAAAACACGGATGAAAATACTACAATCCCCAGAATGGAGCTGAGAGCTGCTTCACTCTTGGTGCATTTAATGGAGAAGGTCAAAGCAACAGTGCATGTTAAAATTGATTGGGTATATTACTGGACAGACTCTACTGTCACATTGGATTGGATCGCAAGCCCAACGAAGCGACGGCCACAGTTTATAACGAACAGAGTAAATGAAATCAACGCGAGAACCTCAATAAAAGACTGGTACCATGTTAGCTCTGGAGAGAATCCTGCGGACCCTATATCTAGGGGTTCTTCAGTGAAATTGTTGGCCAAAAATTCGTTGTGGTGGTCCGGTCCTGATTTCCTATTAAACTGCAACCAACTATGGAGTCATAGTGAAGTGGAACAGATAGACTGCTTCATAACACGGAATACAGAAAGAATATCGGAACCAGATGACATTGCAAGTCCGATAAGGGATTATACCTTACTCGAGCGCTATTCAAGCATAGGAAAACTGCAGCGAGTGGTGGCATATTGCTTAAGGTTCAAGAAAAATTGTTTTTCGCGTGACAACAGAAAAATCGGCTCACTGGCAATGAATGAGCTAAAGGATGCTCTGAAACATATCATCAAGATTAGTCAGAAGAAGAAATTCACCTCGGAGATTCAACAACTCACAACAAACAAAAAACTGAGTAATTCAAGCTCGTTGTTAACGCTACGACCATTTTTAGATCAAGATGGTTTATTACGAGTTGGTGGTCGCATTCAGGCAGCTGGTCTGGATTATGATCAACTGCATCCAATCATCCTACCAGCCAATTGCAAATTAACCTTCTTGATTGCTGTCGACAAACATATATCGCATCTCCACATCGGACCTCAATCATTGTTATATACAATAAGATTGAACTACTGGCCGATTCATGGAAAAAACTTAGTGAGAAAAGTTGTTCACCGATGTTTAACATGCTTTCGAAATAACCCTCAATCACTTAAGCAAGTAATGGGAGAGATCCCAAAAGTACGATTAACACCAGGTAGACCTTTCCAAACTTGTGGTGTTGACTTTGGCGGGCCATTCACGATCAAGGAAAACTTTATACGAACTCAGAAGACTCTCAAAGTATATGTTGCGCTGTTCATTTGTTTACGTACGCGTGCGGTTCACATAGAACTGGTAAGCAGCTTGTCAAGTCCCGCCTTCATTGCAGCTCTCAGAAGATTCAGCAGCCAACGAGGTCAAGGCTCTACTATTTTCTGCGATAATGCTACCAATTTTGTTGGCTCTAAGAACGAAATTCAACGTTTAACCGAGCAATTTAAAAACCAGATTGAACCTGAAGTGCGAAAATTTTGTGCAGTCGAAGAAATCGAGTGGAAGTTTATCCCACCCAGGTCTCCAAATTTTGGGGGCATCTGGGAAGCCGGCATTAAAAGTGTCAAACATCACATGAAACGGGTCCTAGGTTCGACAATCCCCACATATGAGGAGATGCTAACGCTACTTAAACAAATCGAAGGATGTCTAAACTCAAGACCTATTTCTCCATTATCTACGGATGCACGCGATCCTAATCCATTGACACCAGGTCACTTTCTAGTTGGCGGACCAATTACAGCCATCCCCGATAAACTTTTTTGTGAGACATCGTCAACCCGATTGACAAGATATGAAGAAGTGCAGAAAAATCTTCAGCTCTTCTGGAATAGATGGAGAGTTGAATATCTCAACAACCTTCAACAGCGGACAAAAAAGTGGTCTTCGAAACAACCGGACTTATTGCTTGGACAACTGTGTCTAGTAAAAGACGACGCGTTACCAGCGAATACTTGGATTACGGGACGAGTGATCAAACTTCATCCTGGACCGGACAAGCACATTCGTGTAGCTACTCTGATTACGGCAAAAGGTGAAATCAAAAGATCGATAAGTAAGCTTTGCCCTCTACCAATTGAAGAAGACGTTGGTGGGGGTGGAGTATGTTAAGTGATATTTCGAAATAATATGTCCAAATATATACCTCTATTCTCGTACATCTGTATACACCCCTCGGCATGATGTTCATTCAATAGACAAGTGTTCATCTGAATATTGTATTCATCTTGAGGAACGTATGTCTTTTCTACGTCACTTTTATTTCCCTTGCGTGTCACCCTTTTCAAGCTCTCTTTCCCGTGGATTTCATCAGCAACGGATCGTATCTGTGTAACAGCTATAAAATATCGTTCAAGAATTATATCCTTATTATACCTCCGTATTGCCTTATGGGAGCAATGAAAATGGTTAATACGCGCTTTTCTCACCAGTTTTCAGATATGACAATATCCAAGCTTACTAATGTTATCGAGTAAAATATACTAATCTCTGGTAGGGATGCGGATTTTTCTAAGGGTAGGAAGGAGGTATTGGAAAATCGAAAATAATCACATTTAATGTGCAGCGGTTCTAAGCTAACATGTGGCTGAGTGGAGAATTTCTTATCAAATTTAAAGAACAAGTACTACCAATTTTGATCCGCATGTGACTGAAATGAATGATTTTTTCACTATGCAGCTTCCATTGGGATTTCCAGTAAAAATAGGTAAATGCTCAATTATTTTAAAATATTTGGCACTATGTTACGCAATTCGTTCTATTTTATAGAAATACCGCTGTTCCATGTGTTGAACGCGGTTATCATATTTGGCAACGTATTCGAATAAGAGACACCCGTGACCAGTGTGAGCCACATCAAAGAAAGCAAAGAGCGTACGGCATGCATTATCGAGGTTTACTGTTTCGATGTCCCGTTCGAGTACGTACGACGCGGTGTCGATTTCCGGCGTCAAATTATCTTCGAAGATGAGAACAAATTGATGCAATTTGCGATCCAGCAAAATTTGGCCAGTGTCCGAAAAAGCACACTTTTATGTACTGTGATATCCAACTCGCTCGCTAAACATGCAGGAAAAACTTTTCAATATTTTATTTTTAAATTTTTCAATTTAAAAAATAGGAAAGGATTAAGAATATTAATGAAAATAAAAATATTTTAAATAAAAATTTAATTGAACCAATGGAGAGCCAACAAATTAGCCATTACTAAAGCCGAAATTGAGCCAACATTGGACTTACAAACCATAGTTTTGTTTGACATTTGTGTCTACCATTTTTTTTTCGTAGGATGTACAAATGATTAGTAGGGTAGAAAATGACTAGAGAATTGGTAATATTTACCAAAAAATTGGTCATATATACTAAATTTTCCTCTCAGTGTATGCGTCTCAATATAAACAAGTGCATTATGCTTATACTTTAAATGCTCTGGTTAAGTGATATAGCTTGCTTGCGCTTTCCATCAAGGTCATAAAATTCTATTCTCATAAAAAAGCGAAGGAGAGAAAAGACACATGGTTTACTTCAGATAATTTATGTTTACATCTGTTTATGTTTTGGTCCTGCTATGCGGGGTGATTGAACTTATGTTTTGATTTTCGGTCCCGCTATGTGGGGTGATTGGACTAATTTCATCACGGCGGTAACAAAGATCTACGGATCTATTAAGTGAACGGCGTCAGAAATCAGGCACTGAATAACGTCTATGAGTTTGAGCGGCAATTCGCCCGTTCAACGAGCCAGTCTACGGAATACAACACAACACATTAATGACTTGAACAACGTGATGATATCCATATCGATTTGTATTTATACCACTGCTGTCTCGTTTCGAAATTCGTCTTTCTTTGATAAATTCCAATAACTGTTTCTAAACGAAGCCCTTCAGTTCATTGCCTGGTTTTCTTGAAGAATCAAAGAGCTCAACAAACTTGCGTCGACTTTTAACAAAAATATGCGAGATGAGATCCATGAGTAATATTTTTATTTGGACTTCATCGGACAAAAAAACTAAAGAGCTTCCCGAGCTCGGTAAAAAATAAAAAAAATAAAACAAACCATTTAATAGTAATAGCTAACATTTTTACCAATAGAAAATATAGAATATAACATAAAAAAAACAATTATTGTCTTTTAAAAATGGAGGAATGTCCACGCGGACAACAGAGGGAGGGGTATCAGGAATGTCCACGCTTGTCCACGAAGGGGGAGGGGGGTGTCCAAAAACGTGCTTTTTCTGTCCACGTGGTATGTGGACAGCCCCTTATCAGAAAAGTTTATTTTTGTTGTTTTATCATAAGTGAAACGTGTATACATAATCGAGGGTAATGCAATACACTAAAATAATGTATTATAATTGTCCAATAGTTGATTGTTTCAATAATCTAGAGAGTGGCCATCTCACCTCGGGTGGCCGTCTTCCTCCGCTTTCCCCTATTTGAATTTTGCACAATGATAATTCATCAGCTCAACTGTTGATCATTGTGAACGATTTTTTGATCTAAAATGACACGAATGTGATTGAACAAACATCGTACTCTCCAGATATGGCGCCGTGTAGCTTTTTTCATGTTTCCGAAACTCAAATTACAGCTACGGGTCCCACGAGAGCAATGAAGACGATGAAACGAACTCCCTGCGTGAACTGAATGCAATTTCTGAATACAGCTAGAAGAAGAAGTGTTTCGAAGGTTGTACGTTGGAAAGAGTGTATTGCTTCAGATGGAGCCTATTTTGAAGGCGATAATTTCAATTTAAATGATAATTAAAGCATTTTCTTTAAAAATATAAATTCTCGGTATATATTTGACAAAATGTATATGCCGGAAATCATATTAAAATAAAAATAGTAAAGAATTATCTTTAGAATAAAGACGAATTCATAGAAATTGAAGCCATTTATCGTTTTTCTTTGAATTAATTTCTCTATGCTTCAGGAACACCTAGTACGAAATTGTAGTTAAATGTTGATATTTCAATGCAGCATGGAACTACTCGAATGAGTGTTGTAGGACAAATTCCCCGCAAGTTAGAATATTCTATTCATCTAAAAATTCACTGGAAATTTTATTAAGAGTTCTATCATTGCGTGATTACCACTGACTCAAGCAAGGAAGTCACATGGGCAGAGAAAATGTTGGAACCGCTAATTCCGTCTATCATTGGGAATGCAACAAAGCCTATTAATTCGATAGATTAGATGCTGTTATGACTAATTCATTTCTTATCAATATTAAAACCCAAGCGATTAATCACAGCTTTCAATCGAAACACTCAACCATTTGTACTCAAAGGGTTAGAGTCCACCGGACTTTCTTCCTACGTTGATTGGAATTTCACAGCTTAATGACGACAGAATAAGTTACCGCTCGTGTCGTGTCGGAGTGTCCGGAGTGTTCAAAGACCAAGATGGCTAATTGGATGAGATTGAATTGTTTTCTACTATAGTGCCAATGCAAGTTCTCTCATCTGGTTGAACGTTGCAGGTGTGACGGCCCTTTTTGTTCAATCAAAATGAATGAAAAGCTGCATTCGCATGTTTGAACGAGCATATCATGCTGAAACACAGTATTTTCACAACATTCAACATGTGATCGGGTCGCGCCATATAATTTTATTCATCAATTTTCTTCAATTCTTTTCTTTCTTTTTAATCCAAATATCAAAAGAAAACGGAAGCCAAACATATAACGAAGTAATAAAATTGCGATAGCTGTTCTGAAAGTCACAACAGCATACAGGTCGGACTCGATTATATATAGTCGACCATTTTTTTCAACAATTAATTTCAAATCCTATACATAATCGAATCTCAAGAAAACGTTTTTTTTATTAATGTATGAATGTCAAACATTAATAGAAAAATAGCTTTTTTGTGATTCGAAAATTAACGTTCAAGTGAAATTGCGATTATATATAATCGAGTCCGACCTGTAATAGTCCGATTGCTCCAAGTAATCGCAAACCAAATGGAACACCAACAAAAGTGTTTACAGAATATAACAGCGCTGATAAAATGAGCCGATTCTATTTTAATCCACGTGAAGAGGTGTGTCCTTTGCGTGAACCAATCAGTGCGAGACGGTACGACGGTATGGAGTGGATGATTATCAGCCACCGGTAACAACCTTCATTGGTTTTCACTTTAAACTCCAGTAATGCGTCTGCTGGTCAGATACGATATATCATTGATACACTCATTGAAGGCATTTGGGATAATAAACAAACGCCCATCATCATTTGACGAAACGGTTGAACTAGATAAGAGATTGTGCGTAGTTTCTGTTGATTTACTGCTTTATCACCACGAAAAATAACGTCAATACTTCATTAGCTGAAACAATCAACCAAAGATTTATGGAACGATCAACTTTACGTGACAACGACGAACAATATTCGTAGTAAATATTAATATCTCCGCTTATCTTGTCGTCAGATGGTGGATCTAATTCACACCTCGTGCTGCTGGTACATACTCTGTTTTGACCAGCGCAAACAGCATCCCTTGGCGACAGTTCAGAAATAGGTACAGAAATCGGTTCATTTACCACCGCATATGAATAATCAAAACACCGGAGAGTGCGTCTGTTTGCTGAAGTCGTGATAGATGTTAAATTGAATCGATAAATAGAAACGATTGTTTTGTTCAAATATTGCCAATAACGTTTGGAGACGCAAACAAACGAGCGAGGACTTCACTGCAGTTTAGTTGAGTGATAGCCAATAAAGCTCAGGCTCAACCTTTCGCGGTGCACTTCGTTGACCTCAATTAGCGATTTTGCATATGACATATGTGAGGCATGGATGTTGCATTCGCAAAAGTTTCCTTCATTTTTAAAATCATAACAGCATCAGTAGAAAAAAATCGGAAGTCCAAAACTGTCATTAGATTAAAGACGAAACCTATCTTGAATTCAACAAGTTTATCAAATGCTTACATTACGTTTCATGGATAAAAAAACGGTTAAAAAAGTCACAGGAGGGTTGTGTCCGAGACACGACCGCATAGTTGACGTAGGATTCCGTTAGGCTATCTGTTGATTTTGGACATGTTTGAAGAATTACATCATTATACTCTTTGATAACGATTCGGTAGCCCTGAAAAAGGCCGTTTTGTTTGGTTGTTGGGTATTGTTTGTTCACTCCACCAGTGTTTACCGAGTGATGATGACAGAAGGATACTAAACAGTCGTTGGATGGTGCGTATCAGATAAAAGATACCGAAGTGGAACGAGATATGACGAAAACCTCTGTGATCCTAGACGAGATGCCTCCTGTGTTATGTATGGATGAAATAAAGAGAAAATGTAGTATAAAATAATTACCAATACCGAACACAATTGTCAATTTTCCTCATCAGTAAAAACATGTTACTTTATTATAGAGAAAACATATTTAAAATGGAAAGGTAATTTTCTTTTATAATTTTTACTTTCTGAGTGTCTATTCAACCCAATGCGAATTTTAATTGGACTAACAACACCTAATACTATATGTAGAGCATATGGGGAATCACTAATATTTCTTCACTTTTCCAATCTTTCTCGCCGTATAAACTTTCCTTGGGTGACAATGAACACAACAAAACAGATAGCTTAAACCAAACGATCCGTTCTCGAGCGGGAACACACCTAGGTTTTCATTTATGAAAATTGAAATAAATCGTTTCACATTTCAAGTCATTTTTAACACAAATGCTACCATATAAAATTTTACACTTACACTTGTACTAAATTTTTCACAATACACGATCGGTCATTGATATGAAATTTCACGAAGCAACCAACTTCAAGTTCCAAATTTAAATTTCATTGGCTTGCATTTATTTGCAATGCCGATTTCCCCCAAACAGCTTGGTTTTGATGTCTCTGTTAGGGAACACATTTCGGTAGGAACAAAAGTTCCCCCTACTTTCATGTATTTTCAATGTCGATTTCCCCCAGGCAGCTTGATTTTGATGTCTCTGTTAGGGAACACATTTCGGTGGGAGCAAAAGCTCCCTCTACTTTTATGTATTTGCAATGCCGATTTCCCCTAGGCAGCTTGGTTTTGATGTCTCTGTTAGGGACCCGCCGCATGTGTCGTCAATTTCGACCAATCAGAAATGGGTATTTCCGTTAGGGTAGGGGTTGAGATTTTTCAATTGTTCGATAGTTAATTACATTACATATATATTATTTTATTCAAGGTGAAAAATTGTTATAGAGTGCCGAAATCGTTTAATGCAAAAATCTCATCATTCCATCATGAAATGACTGAGCAATAAGCGTTTGAAATTGGACATTTTTCACGATTTTCGTTTTTTAATTTGTACCTCCATATGTTCCCGAAAGACGTAATCCTACGTCAAAAAATTCACAGGAGAGTTGTGACACGACACGAGACACGACCGAATAGTTGACGTAGGATTCGGTTAGACTGTGGTTAGACTATGTAAGACTGCCATGCTGATCACAAAATTATCACAATTATGGAAACAATTATCAATTTTTCTCACCACAAAATGTGAAATGGAAAACGTGATTTTCTTTTATAATTTTTGCTTTCTGGGAGTTTATTGAAGCCATTTCCATTTTCGCTTCAAACCCAACGGAACACGATGCTATATGCCTCAAAGCAAATTTTCATTGGACTGACAGCACCTAATACAGGGCGGACTCGATTATATACAGTCTCCGATTTCTTTTCATTGTATATAATCGAATAAATATATTTTTTTATATTTTTTTTAAATTTTCGTTTTTGAATATAAAAGAAGAATTTGATTTTTGATTCATCCTATTAGCACGCTAAGTCCCATTTTTTTCTTGCTGCGCTTTCCATTCAGCGCGCATCAAGAGCGTTTCCACAATATCAGTGCCGGCCCCAGTTCCCAAACATACTTCTTGTACAAATAGAAAATAGTCAGCAATTTGACTAGAAAGTAGTCACATTTTGTAAAACATCCGAAAACAAACCGAATATATTTTTATTTTATTATTTTGTAGCTGTCTGTCCCAGTCAGTCAGCACATTCCTACCAAAAAGCTCAACGTCGCCCCTGGGGACCGACGCTGGGCTCAACGAGTTAAAGTCAGAAAACACCTTTCTCAAATGAAAAAAAAATAAATTTATCAAGAATCTCTGAGGAGGTGATAGACGATTATATTTGATGAAAACATGCTTCTACTCATATGGTCGAATTTCAACAACGATAGAGTTATTAAATTTTTTTATTGTTCCGCGATCTGTTTGCCATAAAGTGATCCGTTTCAGAAAGTACGGTAAGTAGGGCGATTCTTTTGCTTCCATTTGAAGGATGAGAAAACTTAGTACAGGATATAGTTGTGAAACTTCAAAATTAGTGAATTCAAATAACATTTTGGAAGTGAAAAACTTAAAAGATAGTGGTTTCGAAGTTGTTACTATTAATTTAAGCCAAACATTCATAACAAATTTTATTGTTTATATCAACCAAATTGTAGCTCTCGAACCGTTCTACTATTTGTTCTTTGACACCCAACTTGTATCTTTCTTAATTTCGCTGCAATATCGTTATAAACAATTCCCGGTGACTTCTTACTTCACTGTACCTATAATAGCCAATTGAATCTCACCTTAACGTTGGAAATTTACATTTTTTCTTGAAATAAATCATATTTGAAATGTAAAAAATGGTCTTTTTTTCAAACGATCCGTTCTCGAGCGGGAATACACACATTGGTTTTTGGTTGGAAAATTGAAATAAATCGTTTCATATTTCAAGTCATTTTTAACACACCCACTACCATATACAATTTTACTCTTACACTTGTGCTAAAAGTTTTTACAATGCATAATCGGTTATTTGATATGAAATTTCACAAAGCAACTAAAAATAAGGTTCAAATTATGTTAGTTAGAACTATTTGTATCAGTCACTCTTCTTGTCATACATGAATGCCCCCGACTTGTCTATTATCGCAATGCCGATTTCCCCAGGCACCTTGATTTTGAAGTCTGAAGTTTCATAAAGTATTGGGCTGTCAAAAAAGTCCTGCGGTATTTCCGCGAGGTGTCGTTGTAAGCGCGTAGTTCTAGATGTATTAATTGTATCGAGTCATACTATAGCTTGTTGGAAAGGTATTTTTGCGCTATAATATAGTCCTTGACAGTGTTTTGTTTGGTTAAGTCGTTCGTGAGTTATAGTGTCGCAAATATGGAGAAAAATAAAGAAAAAATCCGACATATTTTACAGTACTACAATGACAAAGGCAAAAATGCATCTCAAGCTGCCAATAAAATTTGTGCAGTTTATGGACCCGATACAGTTTCCATTTCCACCGCACAACGATGGTTTCAACGTTTTCGTTCTGGTGTAGAGGTCGTCGAAGATGCGCCACGCTCCGGAAGGCCTGTCGTCGAAAATTGCGACAAAATCGCTGAATTAGCCGAGAAAGACCGGCATAGTAGCAGCCGTAGCATCGGCCAAGAGCTGGGGATAAGTCATCAAACCGTTATTAACCATTTGAAGAAGCTTGGATTCACAAAGAAGCTCCATGTATGGATGCCACACACGTTGACGCAAAAAAACATCTTTGACCGTATCGACGCATGTGAATCGCTGCTGATTCGCAACAAAATCGACCCTTTTCTGAAGCGGATGGTGACTGGCGATGAAAAGTGGGTCACTTACGACAACGTGAAGCGCAAACGGTCGTGGTCGAAGCCCGCTGAAGCGGCTCAAACGGTGGCCAAGCCCTCATTAACGGCCAGGAAGGTTCTGCTGTGTGTTTGGTGGGATTGTCAAGGAATAATCTATTATGAGCTGCTTCTCTATGGCCAAACGCTCAATTCGGACCTGTACTGCCAACAACTGGACCGCTTGAAGGTAGCACTCATGAAGAAGAGGCCATCTTTGATAAACAGAGGCCGCATTGTCTTCCATCAGGACAACGCCAGGCCACACACTTCTTTGGTGACGCGCCAGAAGCTCCGGGAGCTCGGATGGGAGGTTCTTTTGCATCCGCCGTATAGTCCGGACCTTGCACCAAGTGATTACCACCTGTTTTTGTCCATGGCGAACGAGCTAGGTAGTCAGAAGTTAGCCACAAAAGAGGCCTGTGAAAATTGGCTATCCGAGTTTTTTTGCCAATAAGGAAGCGAGCTTCTATAACAGGGGTATTATGAAGTTGGCATCTCGTCATCGAACAAAACGGCGCATATTTCACTTAAAACAGATGATTGTAACTAATTTTATGAACAAATGAAAATTAAAAAAAATACCGCAGGACTTTTTTGACAGCCCAATATATTATTTTATTCATTTTCACTATAATGAATCATGTGTGCCCAAAATGATTGATGCAAAATTCTTGTAAATTTATCAGAAAACGACTGACCAATATATGTGAATAAAAAGGGGAAGCTTGTATCTTCGATTTCGACCAATCAGAATGAGGTATTCCCGGTTGGTTAACGGTTGAGATTTTTTTTAATTATATTCGATAGCTAGTTTCATGAGATGTATTATTTATTCGATGTAAAAAATTGTTATGTAGTGCCGAAATCTACTGACACAAAAATCTCTTCAATCCATCATGAAATGACTGAGCAATGAGCATTTGATATTGGACATTTTTCACGAAACGATCTATTTTCGTTTTTCAATTTGTACTCCCAATATGTTCCCGAAAGACGTAATCCTACGTCAAAAATCTTAAAAATTTGAGCCTGTAAATTGATGTACGCGATAAAAAAAATTGATGTTCATTCATGTTTGCGAACCGTACCGTACGTGTAACGTTTCCAGACTGAATAATTAGTTGGTATCGGTTCTCAAAACTTGGCAGCTGATGAGTGTAATTCAGGTATTTATTGTAATTCAGCATGTAAGCATGAACAATGATTTTAAGTAATGGACATTGGTGGAATCTCTCGCAATTCGCATAATGGACCCAAGACTGAGAGAGGCTATCCCGAAGAAGTAGGTGACATAAGCTATAGAACTGATCTTGCAGTTCAAATAATCGCCTAGATCCTTAGCATAGTTGACTATGGTTAGCGGAACACCATACAGATGATGACCGGAATGAATTGGGTCTGTTCTTCTAGAGAAAGTATCGTGGAGCGAACCATCTTTGGAATATTTCAAAATGCCGCTGGAGAAATAATGCATCAACCTCAGCTTCCCGTGGAAAAACAGCTTCAAATCGTCAGCAGAGAAAAGTCGACTGCCCCCCAATACTAGATTTACATTGTTGTAGTAGATCAAGAATATTAAAGAAACAAGATGAGTTCCCTAAGGTATTCCTGATGTAGACGAGGAAAAGTTTCCCATCTCAGCTCACGAGAAACAGGTCTACACCATGATGCTTCCACCACCGTGCTTCATAGTCGGTTCTAGGTGCCGGTCCTGGAGGCCCTCGTCGTTCTTCCGCCACCTTCGGGGATGCCTTTTCTCCTTAAATAACCTGAATTTGGACTCGTCCGACCAAATAATGCGCTTCCAGAACTCGAGCGGCTCGTTAACATGGTCCCTCGTAAACTGAAGTCGTTTTTTTGTTGGTGCTGCTAATCGTCGGTCTCTTTTTGGCGAAGTAACTTTTCAGGTCCCGTTTAACCAAGCGTCGTCGAATGGTGCGGTTGGAAAGGTTCAGATTCAAACTTCCTTGAATCGCCAGAATGGTCGTTCGTGGGTTTTTCTTTACTTCCCGAATGATTAGCGTGTCTATTCTTGCATCACTCTTACATTTCGGTCCTCCTCCCGGACGATCGGCCAGGCTGCCGAGCAATTGATGCTTCTGAATGACCAACTGTACCGAACCACAGCTTACCCCATATTTCTCAGCAATGTTTCGTTGAGAATCCTTACGATGGATGTCACGCACAAAATCAAATTTAGAACCTGTGCTGAGATTTGTTTTCCACCCAGTTTTCGGAAGCTTCCTCAGCGTCACTAACACACTAACACTAACACTACGCAGGAAAAGTTCAATAAACAGCTAAGAAAATAATGTTTGTGTCAGATGTAAGCAACCTGCTGTGCATTGATGAAAAAACCAAGGGATTGCTAATCCATAACAACGGAATGCTGAACATATTTGCATCAATATTGACAACAAACAATAAACAATGCGTGAGCCTTAACTTTATGCTGCCTACAATCAATTTGTATTGGTTGGGATAGGGGTGCCAGGACTATGAAGAAAAAACGGTAAAACAATGTTACGCAATTGCTTTTTTATGTCATACCCTGCATGTACCCACTTAGGAACGAAAGTCATTTTTTGTTTTGACGTAGAACTACGTCTTTCATTAAGGGTGCCAAATCAGAAAACAGGTCACGTTTTTATGAAATAAAGTAAACGTTCATAACTATATATGACGCGAACGGATTTTGACGATTTACATACCAAACGAATCAGAAAAATCCCTAAGATTTGTCTTTTATGCTATATATTACAATCCCCTGGTAAATAAATGGTTTAAATTGATGAAAACTAGAAGCATTTCCATTCTCCCATACATTTGCCATTTGTGAGCATCCCTGCCAATGCCGTCAATGACGAGCAACTTAGGCGTCGTGCACAAATTACGTAACGCTAAAAATCCGGATTTTGGACACCCTCCTCCCATACGTAACGCAATTTCCTATCTCTTATACACAGAAAGTAACGCAACTTCGACCCCCCTCGCGTTACGTAATTTGTGCACGATGCCTTATCGGCGATCAAAGAAGGGGAATGATTTAAAGTCTCCGTGAACAAAGAAGAGAAGAAGAAGAACGAAGGGGAATATTTGCCTAGAGCATAAATATTGGATCTAGCTGAGGCTAACTTTCAGTATAGTTCTAGATACGAAGCAATGTGTGGGGAATCATCAAACTGGGCTATCATCGGCTCGCCAAGAAAATAATTGGAATTTTGTGTGTGATTTGGTTTTGCATGACAACTATCTCCACCAAGGATGACAGCTATGCCAATCGAGACCAGAAATATTAATAGAAAGGGCTTCTGTTGAGAAGAGAACAAAGCGGAGGACTTGAACAAAATAACAGCGTATTTCTACGTCAATAATGTGGTCGTATCTTGGACACAACCTCCTATAATTTGTTCTAGAAAAAAAATCAACGATACTGAAATGGAAAAAAGGTCTACTAATTACCTACTTGAACGTTGAATTGACTGGAATACCGAAAAATCTGAAAGATCTTTTAGTATTAAAATACATTGATTTCAAATGGGGGTGGATTTTTTTGCACTCATAAGTGTACGTCGTGCTCACAGGTCCTCTCCAAGCATTGTACACGTCTCGTGTCCGTAGAGGGCAACCGGTCTTGTGAGCGTTTCGTACAAGGAACACTTCGCACGGTTGCTAAGTCTGTTTGACCTAGAGTGTTGATCATAGCAGACACAACTCCCATTAATAATGTGTTTCCGGATTTCGAGGCTGGTATAATTGTCAGACGTTACCATTGAACCAAAGTAGACAAATTGGTGCACTACCTCGAACTCATTGCGGTCGATCACTACCAACAAATCTCCTATCTTGTGAACACGAATAATAGGCTACTTTATTTAGTGTTTTTCGATCTGCCTGACGTAACAGACCTTATTGAACCGTTTATCCCACATCATTATTTTGTTTAGCGACGTAAGTGTGGACGACCTTGCCGCAACTGAAGACTACAATAAAAATTAAGCATTTCTATCAGTTTTTTCTCAAACCATGGTGGACTTCTGAGCTGCGGGATTCGCAACACTCTTTGGAAGGCACGAACCGATTCTTTCGAACTACCGGCGATCGAGATTGGCGATTTATCAAACTTCTTTGCAAGAGAGATATTTGGTTAGAGCCGTCCTGCAGTTCAGACCAATCCTAATTTCAAGTTCATTTTTTCTATGTTTGTGGAACTGCGTTTTGACAGTATTTTGTCAGGGCACTGTGTAACAGGACCCTGACATAGCGGGCCGTTATTTTCGTTATGAGTAAATCCGTAAAACGAAACAAAAGAAGAACGGAAAGAGCGAGCGAGAACAGATCGTTAGTCGTTCTAACACTTGCATTACAAAAATTTGATAGCAATAACAGTTGAACTGCGAAATTTATGGCGAAAACAATAGAGCTTCGCACTCCATGATTTGTGCGTACTTCGTGTATCCCGTTGTAGAGAAGCGGACATCGTCAAGAACTTTGAGTCCGCCGGATACGCCCGTTCCGGTATCTATAATATCCTTACACTTCTGGAGTATAATGAGAGCACTGAACGAAAGGCTGGTTTCGGTCATTCGACGGAGCTACGCGATCGTAAACTGCAACTGAAGTTTAAGCAGAAGGCAGCGGGAAAGGTGGCTACATCGTTCCGGGCTTTGGGCCGAGAGGCCAGACGGAGCCAGACAGTGCGGAAACGTAGGTCAAGAACGGCCATGTCGGAACAGCAAGCTGTGACCCAGAAACAAATGCTGAAGGTGATGGAGGATAGTTCTTTCCGGCGAAGCGGAACGTCGCGGTCGTGATGGACAACGAGACGTATTTAACACTGAATGGCAACGAATGGTAAGGAACTAGCTTCTTCTTCTTGAATGGCGTTAACGTTCCCTGTGGAACTTTTGCCGTCTCAATGTATGCATTAACTACCGCCTTTTATTAATACTTAGTTGAGATTTCTTAAGCCAAATAACACGCCTTGAATGTATTCCGAGGGAGGGAACTAGCTACTTTACTGAATTTGAAATGAGACTTTAGAAGTTTGACTTCTGACACATGAAGAATGTGGGCCCTCAATTATATTGTATAAGCTACTGAATACTTTACTTTACGTCCCCCTCAAGTAGGTTGGTCGATTCTGGCCCCGTTCGTTACGCGAAGAAGTCGCTGTAGGAGATGAACCGCTTGAAAATAGATGTTGTTCCGTAGTCTGTCAACCCTCCGAACGTCGCTCAGCTGCATCCCATAATTCTGCATAATTTCTAGGCAAACCTGAAGCGGAGGGTCTACTCCAACAATTTCGTGGCGAAAACGAAATGAGAACCAATAAACAAAGCTAAGAAAGAACTGAAAAACGTACCGATGAGTATGTTTTTTATGGGAAATTTGTCCCATCAAATTATCTTTCGTGTTTTTTTTTATCACCATCAGAAAATTTCCATCTAGATTGCCCTGTCTTATTACAAGGAACCTTACACAATTGTTATTATCGACGAAAGTGTATTCTTGCCACCGAGGGTATTAAATAAAAGATATGATAATTCGTTATAATTTGAAAAGCTTTGCACATAAGTTTTTCAAAGTGTGACGATTTTGTTGGTGAATAATACCGTGCATTAGCCATTACCATTTGACGGATGAATTATTCGTACATATTACGCGATATAAATGGTATACGAATGCCAAACCGACGATATAAGCCGTCGATTCAACGTTGGTTTAACATATACCCTAAACATGTTTGGAAATGAATAAAAATAAATTAACTTTACGTATTGTTGCCATCCGCGATGTTACCAATACCGTGTAGATTCATTCTTTGGTAGAGATTATTATTGCTCTGACATTCATTTTACACACGGTTGATAATATGTACAGAAAATATGTACATTCTACACTGCGTTTCACAACTATAGAACCACTTTTTTTTTTGAGTTTCCAGAGATATGTAAGAGATCGGTTGAACTGAAGTATATACTGCAGCATATAATAAATATCTTCATTTAAAAGACTGGTGATTTGAACCATATTGTTGTGTTCAGGCGCGAAATATTCAAAAAACTTAAAAATCGAGTGTTTCATAACTATAAAACCAGATGGAAAAACTCTCACTCCTTTACAAAATTAACGTCGATTTCACATGAATTACAATAAGTTTCTACTTCGTAGGTTCATCTTTATTTTTTTTTTTCCAATTCATTTATTTGTAAGGCTCAATCGCATGAGCTTTGCGGAGCCACTAATTCATGATTTGTTTTTACAGAATTTCAACTTAAATCTATGTTTAGTAGGTTTCGACCGATTACTCGCGGTTTACTCGAGGTTAGAGGGGCAACAATGGTTCATCTTTAGTTCTCAATCAGTTCAAATAACCCATTCGAGGTGGTTTTGACCAAGCTGCGCCATGTTGTAGTGTGTATCTCGTTCTACGCAGAAGATACTGCTCGTTTAAGCTGATTTGACTCATACTGCTTGTAAGCTGCTTCTACTATTTGAACGATCACTCTTCATAAGTTCTTGATAGGTTTTGATTTTGTAAGCAAGCTAACCAGTCCAGAATCTGAAGCCCCTATTCAATAAACTATGCCTTGACTTTCCGGATGTTATGAATTGATGCCAAATTTCCCAATTGTCACGGTGTTTTTGATGCAAAAATAGAAGTAAATGATTCTGAAGTCATTCATTGCACATTGCATTGGTGTTGATGAAAAGCTATCTGAACCAGGCCGTTATGAAAATATTTTCCTCAAACCATCAAACTGCCGCCTGCAAAGTTACGAGTTGAAAAATTACATAACACGTTCTGTAAGTCCTTCCAGTATGAGGAAATTCTATTCAAGTTAGATTTCTTTTTATTAAAGAAGTTCCTGAAAAAGTGAAACACACGACATTAGCTTCCGGATTAGTTTTTGGACTCGCAGCTTTGGAGATGGGATTGTTATGATTTGGGTAGAATTTTCTCAAAAAAGGCCTGGTTTAGGTAGCTTACCATCAACACGAATGAACAGTCTAAAGTGCAACGAAGTACTTCAGAATCATTTACTGCTGTTTTTACATCAAAAACAATGTGATGATTGGGTAATTTGGCATCAATTCATAAAATCCGGAAGAACCTGGCATGGTTTAATGAATAAAGGCTTCAGATTCTGGACTGGTCAGCTTGTTTACAAGATCAAAACACTATCATGAACTTATGCGGAGTGATCGTACGAATAGTAGAAGCAGCTTACAACAAACAGTATAAGTGATTTGAAGAGCTTAAACGAGCAGTATCTTCTGCGTAGAACGAGATACACACTACAACATGACGCAGCTTGGTCAAAACCACCTCGAATGGGTTATTTGAACTGATTTAGAACTAAAGATGACCTACGAATTAGACACTTATTGTAATTCATGTGAAATCGACGTTAATTTTGTAAAGGAGTGAAATTTTTTCCATCTGGTTTTATAGTTATGAAACACTGGAATTTTAGTTTTTTGAATATTTCGCGCCTGAACACAACAATAAAGTTCAAATGGCCAGTCTTTTGAATGAAAATAGTTATTATATGCTGCAGTGTATACTTCAGTTCAACCGACTTCTTACATATCTCTGGAAACTCAGAAAAAAATTGTGGCTCTATAGTTGTGAAACGCAGTGTACTAATGTCTGATTACCAAAGATTAAGTAGTTTCATTGACCAAGGATTTGGTGCGCTAATTTTTTTGCACCAATTAAATAATTATGTACGAGCAATGTTTCTTTCGACACATATTTTTGTTCGACCTAATTTCAAGCATTACAATCGAAATGTGATCGGAACGAACTCATTTGTCTAATTCGCCTGATTTCTATTTTATGCATTTCATTCTGGTTGATTTGTACCATGAACTCGTCATTGTGGCTCGGTGGTCGAATTCAGCGGACGGTGTGCATATAAATTGTACCTTGTCTTTCTTTTCCAGACCGCACAATCACGGCAAACCGATGTCTCAATTGGCAATTGGCGAATAATTCGCAAACAATTTCATTCATTAGTACAATTATTTCCTGTACTGAAAGTGAAATTAATTTGCAAATTATCTACACATTTGTTTCGCTTTTTCTTCAATGTTTCAAAATAACAATAAGATACAAAGTCGAGTGGTCACAAAACGTCACATTCTCAATGATATACACTTTCGTTGCGCTCAGTGACGCGTGCTATATGACGTAGGTGAATACGAGTTTGTGTGTTCCGGTTTTGGACGCTTGGCGATTCGACAACATTGTATAAGTCATTGCTATTATCCCAAAATCAATTTGTTGTTTCCAATCTAAATACTATGAGACAGAAATAATGAGCGCATGGTCATACGTAAACAATTACAAGGGTCATAAGATGCGTCCGCGCGCCGATCGACTCGCGCCAATCGTTTCGGCCAAAGTTCACCACCAACCAGTGATAACAACAATAACAGAAACGGCGCTCATAAGCTGAGTTATCAATCAATCAGTCGCACACACCTCCAGCTACGCGAGGGTGTACGCGAATGGCAGACACGAAGCCAGAGTGCGACGCATCTTCCGTCTCTCCCACGACGACGGGATTCGACTCTGTCCGAGTCGTCCGTTTGATGGTGGTGAGACGCAACCGCTCCACCAATACTTGACGGGACATATGAGATATGTGTACGGTCCCGAGCGACTGCCATCTGGTAGCCTTAAAAACGGTTTATTTCCGCCGAGCGGGCTTCAGTCTAGCTCCCAGTGAGGTTGGGATCGCGACGGCGTGAAAAAAGCCTCCAAAAAAGGTCATTGTGCAATACCGAGTGCGCGCGAAACGGCGGTGGAAAATCTAGTGTGAATAGCATTCGTTGCGCTAAGCTTGTGCTGCTGAACAGCTGCAGCATATTGTAAGTGCCGGAAGTGGGCAGTGTCACAGAGTGAGCCACAGAATCAAAGTTGAATCCTGAAGTGGCGAAGGAGTGCTGAAAGCGTTTTTAAGACAAATCTGAAAGTGCAGGTGTCGGGATATTTAATGCAGTGATAATCGAATCGATTGGTGCTTTGATCTTATTGCGTATAGTAGTGACAACAGGTAGGTGGATATCGCGGAAATGAAACCATAAAAAAATGGTTGAGAAGAGCCTGACCATTGTATATTGTACAAATTTGATATTCATGCTTCAGAGATATTTAATGGATATGTCTAAAGTGCAAAGGGACCTTGTTCGGTATTTCTCAAATTACTGGAAGGGTGTTTCTATTTGATGCTGTTAATTATACTCAGTTGGCTCTAAACATATTTGTAAATATTATCGATAGAATTTCTGTCCAAGACAACACCCGAAAACATAAAAGAATCAATTGTTGACTACTCCAGTGAATTGAGGATGACGATGAGTATATATTTTTAAAAATATTATAAAAAAAGATATCAGTCTTCAAAAATAACAGGAAGATCTGGACATCTCGAATGATTTCATTCAAATCAGTGTATAATAAATTCATCACCATGCTAGTTGATTCCTCACGATATATAAATACATAAGTTCGTTTTAATCTATCCATGTAGTAGGAAATCCACGGAATTGCAGATTACCTCCTGTCGAAGATCGTTCCAAAGTGAAGGCGTATGAATTGTGATAAATTGTACTTTACTGAAGGATGTTTGGACGATTCCACAGGATTTGGAATGATGAACAAACTTTTAAGCGCCTCCCACAGTGTCTAGTTTCCTTTCTCAGAGTAAATTGTTGAATTGGCAGCGATTCACTGTGCGTTGGACAGCGTCAGCCTCGCGACCTTTTACCATTCTGTGTATTACATACAAGATGTATTCCAAAATCAAGCCCTGTCAATTTTGAATCGGTATGCTTTCAATCAGGTATATCTCCGAATCTGTAGGATTTAGAATAAAACGTTATAAAAAAACAGTACTGTGTTTATTGTAGTTGAAAGATCCAATATTGGTTTGGAAATTTTTAATCCTGTCGAATAACAATATGAACATCCTGGGAAAAACAGAAGCTTGTGCAGATGTTGTTACGTCTATCAATCTCTGCACAAGCTGCTGGTCAACTTCATCGACTGTTTTTATTTCTAGGATCTGGCTCTTAAAATAGCAGTTTTTAGCCATTTTTCCACTCTTCTTCAGTTTAGCTTACACATAATGAGCAATACGATTGGATAGAATTCCAGACAGTTTGAGAGGATCATCTCGTTCTTTACGTCTACATCGTTATCGGGACACCACTGCACAATGGTCCAGGAGATGCATTGAGGTGGAAGTTGGCATTTAGAGCTCGACAGTTATTCTCTAGACAAGAACTGTCTCCTCGACGGCGCCAGTGGTTGTATGGTTAGCGTAACAGCCTCACAATCCGATCGGCCTGGGTTCAATCCCAGCTGGCGTCGTTGGGATTTTCTGAGGCGAAAAATCTCTGGTTACGTCTTCCTTCGGAGCGGAAGTAAAAGAAGTTGGCCCGGCTCATGAGTTGTTGAGTCTGATAGGTAGGAACAGGTGGAGTCGCCTCCCTGATGTCGGTGATTGGCACTAAAGTGGCGGAAATAGGCCGACGAAAAATAAGCGAAGATAAAAAAAAAAAGAACTGTCTTCGACAAAGTTGTTACATATGACAAAGCGCTTATTTTGATGTTATCAAAAATAGGGTGACAAAAATTGTAGATGAAATAAAAAATAAAACTTTCTTATCTTGATAGACAGTTCGTGTTATTTGAGACATCTTTGTAGAACAAAGTTTTTTTTTTCTCTTGAAATAACCGATACATATAGCGCTTTTTTCTAGGTTGAGTTAGGGTCACCATGAAAAAAAAACTATATCTTTGCTCGAAAGACTTTTAGAACATACTAATTCAAACATTTTGCGATGCAGAACTTGTCAATATCTCAACATCACTCAAAGTTATTGATATTTTTTCCTAAAAAATATGCTCTCTTCAATTGCTTGCCATTCTTTTTGGGGCAAACTTTAAAAATTTTTGTTGACGGAATTTGAAAGAATAAATTTCACTCTATATAAAATGTGATTTTCAAAGATATATTATTTTTGTATTTGAGTAAATTAAAATTGAAATCACGAGTTTTTGGGAGACAACCCATCAAAAACTTTGAGTAGGATTAAGATATTGACAGATTCTGCATCGCAAAATGTTGGTATTGATAAGCTCTAAAAGTCGTACGAAGACAATTTTGATGTAGAATTTTAAATTTAAAAGTTAGAGTAAGAAACCGTTTTTTCCATGGTTACCCTAATGCAACTTAGTCAAAAAAAAAAAACAAATCTTTGTGGGTGATATTTATTCTTTAGACAAGAACTGTCTTCGACAAAGTTGTTATATATGATCGAGCGCTCATTTTTAGGTTATCAAAAATAGGGTGACCAAAATTGTAGATGAAATAAAAAATTCTAATTTTCTTATCTTTATTGATAGAGATAAACATAGTTCGATAATGTTGTAGCTCCAATTATTTTAAACAACTTTGTAGACCAACGCTTTTTCTATCTTTTGATATAATCGATTTAGCGCTTTTTTCCTAAGTTGCATTAGGGTGGTGACCATGAAAACGCGGGTTTTTTGCTCTAACTTTTAAATTTCAAATTCTACATCAAAACTGTCTTCGTACGACTTTTGGAGCTTAAGACCAACATTTTGCGATGCACAACTTGTCAATATCTTAATCCTACTCAAAGTTATTGAAGGTTTTTTTTCCCAAAAAACTCATGATTTCAATTTTAATTTACTCAAACACGAAAAATAACATAGTTTTGAAAATCACACATAATGTAGAGTGAACTATGCTCGTTCAAATGCCGCTTATAAAGTTTGTTTATGTTTGCCCCAGAAAGAATGACAAACAATTGCAGGTAGCGTATTTTTTGGGAAGAAATATCAATAACTTTGAGTGAAGTTGAGATATTGACAAGTTCTGCATCGCAAAATATGTGTATTAGTAAGCTCTAAAAGTCTTTAGAACACAGTTTGTATGTAGAATTAGAAACATAAAAGTTAGAGCAAAAAAAACAGTTTTTTTTCATGGTGCCCCTAACGCAATTTAGAGAAAATGGCGCTATATCGGTTATTTCAAGAGATAGAAAAAAACTTTGTTCTACAAAGACAGTCTTCCGAAAAACACTTACACATGTGCACGCGATGTGAAAATTCCATGTTTTTGTTTGAATTCGAACATGATTTTCGCTAGTGTTGAATGTCTATCCCAAACACGAACAATGATACACAAACATAAACATGTGAAACCAAACACGATGTTTATAATTCAAGAACATCATGTACAAAAATATCACCCGATGTCGCAGTATTCATAGCTTTCGTTTCGTTTCTTTTCATACACGGAAAGAGATTATTCATCCCAAAACATTTCTTCGTAGAATACTTTTTCACAGAAACGAACTAAACATGTAGTTCGCATTACAAAAGTTGCACGAACTAAGAGGCTATGAGTTCATGCACATTTTGTAAGTCTGATTAAATAATACTTGGTTTCATGCAAAGAAAACATTCTCTGAATAGGAAGAAGCTTTCTATGAGATTTTTTTTGCGTGCATGTTGGCAATTGAAGTCTGGGGAACCGACTGCACAGCGGGCGACGTCGTACAAATGCTGACCAAAAAAATAAATATCCAAAAATTAGTCTTATATGCATCCTTCAGCGGCACATAGCAGAACCAGCAGAGAAATTTCAGCGGCTAAAATACACCACTAATTTCTCGATGTTATCACAAACTGAATGAAGGAAAAAACTAAAAGCTACACTTATACTACACTACATATGCTATTTGTGCATGCGATTGCATCATCCTTTCTTCTCCTCTTCTTCGCTCGTTTTATAGCTCGGGTCGCGTTCGTCGCGAACAAGCAATATTGGCCATTTGTATTCAAATATCCTGCCAAAATTGTTGCTATCGTGGTCGAGTGGCTAGCGTCACGCCTAACATGTCACTGCTGAATAATTCTGGTACTTTAGATTCGAGTAAAACTATAGAAATATTGTAATCAAAATTTGTTGTGGGTAACTAAACATCTCCGCCACGCTCTATTCAATTTTAGTACTTGTTTAAATAGCTAATAATAGCGAATGTTACATGAATTCAATATATAAATTGATGCGTGCACTAAATAATGATATCAGTTATGAAAACTCTGATATCAATCGACGTTTATTTTGTTCAGAACAGATAAAGAGGTTTATTTTATTTGCCCAAAATTTTAGACGAAGCACCCATTGTCATGATAGGAAAGCATTTTTTTCATGTCAACATACCAACACACCACGTGTTGAGTGGTGGTGGTGTGGTGTCCGATTCGCTTATTCTACTCTACGTACTGCCGGTGCTTGGGGTGAAAATGCAAGAGAAACTGAACACCATGTTCGAACATCATGTGAAACATTAGGATTAAACATCGTATGTCCAAACAAACTACGAATACAAACATGTCACATTTTCAAACACAGGTACGAAAAAATCATGTTTGTATTCAAACACAAAACTGCGAACAGCAGCGTGGACATCCCGGACGCAGTGTTTTTTGTGAAACATGGAAGACTGTACAAAGATATCTCAAATAACTGAGACTACAACATTTTCGAACTATGCTTACCTCTATCTATAAAGATAATAAAGTTAGATTTGCTATTTCATCGACACATTCGGTTACCCTATTTTTGATAACATAAAAATGAGCATTCTATTATATGTATCAACTTTGAAGACAGTTTTTGTCTAGAGAATAACTGTCGAGCTCTAAATGCTAATTTCCACTTAAATGCATCTCCTGGACCAGGTGTTTTCAGATTTTTTTCATGGCAGAGCACTTTTTATCGCAAAATCATTTGACGGAGCACCTGGATTTTTTTTTATCAATAAAACAAATCTTATTTGCATTGACCTTACCCAACTGGGAGCAATTCTATTTTGGTTGCGAGTCGCAGTTACACGACAACTGACCCGGAGTGAACAAGATAAATCACTATATGCCCGGTGAAATTAAATTGAATAATGGTTTCCTTCAAGATGGGTTTTCAAGTGGGAGCATTTGCTATAACTTCGCGGAGTACAAATTTCCCGCGGAGCACCATTTGAAAACCCCTGTCCTGGACCATTGTGCACCGTTGCGCATTCTTACTATAGTGGCAACTTTCCGAATCCGACCAAAACTTGACAGGACCTCGGTGGGACCCAATGAACATTAGTTGAACCATAGTGCTCCCTCGTGTTGTTGGTTGTAATGACAATCGGTGTCTTCCGGCCACATCTACAGATTCCCTACCAGATCATCTGTGTAGGGGCGCTGGTTCTCCAGACAAGTGATCCCGTAGAAAACTGCCATTATAAAAACTGTGGATTATATCACGTGGAACACTGTATAAGTTTTTTTTTCGTAGCGAATGGAACTAGTCTTTCTTAGTAGGAAGTTTTTATAATGCCGATCTGCTCGATAAAATGTTATTATCAAGGCGGAGAGTTCCATGTCGATAACGAGATGCGAGAGGATCCTATCTCCTATTGTCACTCTCCTTCGCTCTGCGTTATGCAAAGCAGAGTAAGTTACTAACTGTAATTATCATCCCGATTCTGCATTTCAATCGATTCGAAATATTTCGATCGACTTGATAAAATTCCGTTCGATCTGCTTCCCTTCGAACGTTAAATGGGTAAAGCGTTCGAAATAGGTAATGCGAAATGATAACTCGAATGATATACAAATCCGGTGGAATGCAGAATCGTGGTATATAGCGAATTCATTTAGGGTAAACTTCTTCTTCTGTCGGAGCATTGTACCACTGCGATTAGTTTGATCTATTGTAGTAAAGGGTAAACTTAGTAATTTTGGCTAGTGCCTGAACCATTTGCTTACTGGCAAAATTGTCCGCAAGAACAAATTTAGATATCTTACATCTGGAAGCTGTTTGAAGTTCAATTTAACATATGTTTTTTCGTAATGTTTTACTTCACGGTCCTGTTCTGTATCTTAATAGCCCGATCTTTGAAGAAACCTTTCCGAATGTGTATATTCCGTATTGTACTGCGAACAGAACTGAGTTTGATGGCCACATTCACATTCGGTTTGTAAGTCGGGAAATCACTTTGAAAGCCTTGACGTTCTGACGCAGTTTTCGGTCCACTGTACCGCTTCGACGTCCTGATTGAATGTTCCGGTAAATGGACAAACCTTCCTTGACAAAGAAATACTCCGTAAACATACTGCTGTCAAATATTCCAGAACCGTCCACTGGGAACGTTTTACTGGACAAATAGTGTACCGGTTCTAGATTGGCAGACCTTTAGTATAATCCTATATTTCTGTGAAAACATTGATAATAAATGGTTCCGAATTCTTTGATTTACAACTCGTTTGAAGGTTATTCATTTGATATAACAAACGACTCTTTTCAGGGCAACCATTCGGAGTATTAGAAGAGAACTTAATTTAAAATCAATTGTTCCCAAAAATTACAGTCCTAGGTAAAGCTACCGTCCGTGCCTCTGGACATAGACTTTGCTACTTTTTCACTCTTGTGGTGCCTTCTATTGAGCGTACATCTTTCAATCAGTAAAACATCAATTAAGGTGTTAATGCACCCCTTTTCTGGATTATAACACTTACAAATATTGTATACATCATGCTTGCACACTAGAGATGGGCAAACCGTTCACGAACGGTACGAACGAACTAGTTCGCCGAAAAGAGTGAACGAACGGTCGTTCTTTTTCAAAGAACGGTAGTTCTCCCCACGAACGTACTGCGAGTTTGTGAACGAACTGATTCCGAAAGAACGGTTTGCGAGTGAACTGTTTGAGAGTGAACTGATGGAGAGTGAACTGCTTGTGAACGAACTGGTTCAGAACGAACTGTTTGCGGGCGAACTGTTTGCGAACGAACTAGTGCAGCTGAACTGATTTGCGCTGGACGGAATGAACAAATATAACGAGAACGCTTGTAAGGAAAATAAAACGATATTGTCATGATGAGCAAAATGTATCTAACGCAGGGTTTATTTTGTTAATGTATACTCAATTTTGTGTTAAAAATTAAATTAGATTTTCGTAGTTTTAAAAGCAAAAATATATATTTTCAATTACATGTATTCTTTCAATTCCGCCTAACATTCATATATTTCGTGATTATCAGAAAAAAATCTGGGGGAAGCTGGGGCGATTCATGGATTAGGTAAACATAAAATTTTATAGTGAGGGCATGTTGAGAAAAAAGTTTTTTCGTGGCTTTCAATTCATTGATTGGCCTATTGCTTGTACGTGTTATTGTGATTGTTTGTATGATTGATTGTTAGTGAAAATCACTGTTGATTTTTTTCCCTGAATGAATATTATGAAATATGTAATCTTACATGGAACCAGTGTGTTGTCCAAAAAGAGAATATGAAAAATTGCACATATTTTGTGCGGATCAAATTATTACATAAATACCATACGTACACTATCCAATCCAACGATATCAATTAATAGCTGTCTATTGATGTTGGGTTCCAGCCAACATTCTATGTTGTTCTTAATACCGCTGAACGAAAGAACGGTTCAAAAGAACTGATTCACGTAGATGAACGGTTCACTCACTAACCGTTCATCAAAGTGAACTGTTTTGCCCATCTCTATTGCACACCATTTGTATCAGATTTATAGATCAAAATCATTAATGCACCTCGATGACCTAAATTCTGATTATGGTTTCTCCGATGCACTGATGTTGGTTTGTTTACATGATTACCATGGCAGCCGCGATTACGATGCCGAAACTTTTGATGAAAAACTAGAGACGGGTTATGTCTCGGTATAACCGCAAAATTGACGTAGGACTATTGTTGGCTTAGTAATCATTTGTTTGAAGTTGCATCTGCAACAAGTTCTTCAGCTGGCAGCGATGTGTAATTGGTTTAAATTTATGAAAACTAGAATCATTTCCATTAATTAAATAACATTTAACATAATATTTGATACATGTAAGTATTACCATTTTTGTTGTTTCCATGCGGTGCCAAAGATAAATTGAAGTAGTCACGAGATGTGGAATAATGGTGCTAGTAGAGCAGATGTGTCTAAAACGCGCCTGCCGGGTAATTTAATCCGCCTGATTTTCTCGTAAACCAAGAATAGCTATGCAATGGTTATAGGCAATCGTGCTAGTCAATGGTAGAATCCTACCATGGAAGTTTTACATTTGTAACATGCTTTGAAAAAATAAGAAAAATATTTTTTGAAGCGATTTTCGTTGTAATTTGTACATCATTTCTATAAGAATTTCGTTGCTTGTAACCGATTCAGATGCGATTACTGTGCGTCATATTTATTGAGTCGAGTTCCCAGTGGATATCTCAGATGAAGAAAACGATAAAAAAGGATTCACTTTCTTCTCAATTAGACATTTTCCGCATCAGCTTTCCATCGGCCAGTACGGCATACCCTCGATCGGGGCAATTTGCTCGCTTTCGGCCGGATAACATTCTCACGAGAGAAATAGCTTGTATGTGAGGGATGCCAGATGATTTTTTCAAATATTTCTGTAAATAAATGTCTTCAAATTTAATCATAATGAACAAAAAAGAGCAAACCATCACGTCATTTCTAAATCATGTTCGATAAATCACACAAACAATTGTTTTCACATACTTTGAAATGACCTTAGTATGTTTTCACAAAAGTATACAATCGCTTGTAGCCGAGTGTATTTTATTAGCAAAAAAGGCCACCGGAATAGCGTTTGAGATAAATTTCCGATGCATTGACATGAAACAAATTGAGATATACGATCAGCTTGTGTATTGTTCTGCGAAGGCAAGAATGAATCGTTAATCAATTATCGGCGACTGATTCTACGAAAAAAAAAAACATTTCAGAGAGACCAAACCATTCTACCAAGCAGTTATTTCCAAAATTTCGCAGCATTTTGAAACAATGTCCGAGGCTATAAACAAGCGAATTGAATAAAATAGCAGTGTAGTCTTGGGTCAACAATGCGGTCGTGTCTTGCACATACCCTCCTATATTTTTTTCAAGGGAAGTTTGGTGGTATGGGCTGACTCGTATCAGCTCAAGCTCCAGTAATTTATGAAAATATCCCAAAAATGATCCTTAGAAATGAATATTAACTGTTCCACAACCTTGGTAAATAAGTTAAACTTACCAAGTTCACTGTTTGTGCAGTTGTATGACTGAACAGTCCATATCAGACTAAAATCATGCCAGGGAGTAGTCCAACTGAACACTCGACAAATACGCTAAAACAAGGTTTCCCATTCCACATAACTCGAACAGTTTGTTTATACTGCTAATAATTCCGTTTTCCATGAATTTTATTTGTTCAGAAATTTACAAATTTCAAACATCTTGGGTAAAAAAGAGGCTTAGTTTAATTAATCTTGACGAATTTGTCTGCAATGATTCAGTTACTAGAGATTTTATTTTCGTTTTTTACTAATTTAATTTCACTTTGATTTGGTTGAACTTCGGTCAAAATGCGTTTGTCCGCTTGAATAACTACACCTGATTGGTATAAATCTAAGTTCGTACTCCAGCATTTTACGATCTCTTTTGTAGGAGCATTGTATCACTGGGACCATTAGTTTGATCTATTGTAGTGTGCATTTACGATCGTTGTCAACATTGTACCGCAGAAAGCTACTTTTATACCGCTAATACCAGTTCAACGGACGATTCCAGGAAGCAACGCACCGTAAACGATATGAACCCGCTCTAATTTGATCAATATAGACGCATTATACTTTAAAAACAGGTACTGATGGCACTATCTAAACGGTGCGGCTACAACAAGTTACTTAATCGTTCGAATGGCTCACGTAGTTATGTTTGCGCTGATGCGAGAATGTAGTTTCGAAGGCCAAACAAAACTGACCTTGACGTTACATATGTATTTTGCTGACAGATTTCAACGCAAAAACTTGATCGGAACGGGATAACAGGTTGAAGAGAATTGTATATTGCGAATTTAGTTTTTTTTTTAATATGAGAACCAGAATGTTGTGTTGCCTTTTATGTAACTATTCAGATTTTTTGTTCCAACTAGTATTAATACATAACGTAAAACAGCTTCTTGTTCTATTACTTCGTCACAATAAACCACGAGCAGATTGTATGATAAAATATCTTGCAAACCAAATCACATTGATTGAACAAAAGCATCTTATGACAAACGAATCTCTTTCTCTTTCCAGGGCTGACCTCACAGTAGCGCATTGTCTCAATTTCCACTTGCCTCGAACTAAGCAGTCCAGTGTGAAAACCCGTCAACACAACTTTACAACGGCCCGTTGTGCTTTGTAACATTTCGTGTCAACCAGGAAAGGGAAATTTTCATCAATTCAGTGGAAACACAGAACAAAAATCAACTAACAACCGCGATAAAAACCCGCAATAGCGAACCCATAATGAACCGACAATTTCCACAACGACAAGAGCTGCAGGCCACCGTGCCAGTGAAGCTCCTAACAGCTGGGACAGCCGCATGTTGGGCCGATTTCGTCACATTCCCGCTCGACACCGCCAAAGTGCGACTGCAGGTGAGATTCTTTGGGTGCCTTTTTTCCTTCTTGGCGATTGTTCATTTCAGACCCATCAATAGTTGAGTGAATTGTATACTCCCTCTCGAACAAACTATCAGGGCATTACGCTGTGTTGTACTCTAAATTGTTATCGAATAAAGATGGAATGCTAGCGCCAGGCAACAGAGCAGGGATTACGTCTTAAAAAAATATTACCAATTTTCAGTACATTGAATGTTATAAATATATCAAGTTCAAAACCGGTTCAAACTAACAGGCAAATATGTCGTGTCTCCCGCTGGTAAGCTGTCGTTGTCTACATCGTATGTGTGGTTATTACGGCTGTAAACAGCTGTTCGTTCACTATATAGTACTAGAGTACATGTGGACTTTGACCGGTGACGAGGCATGCGGATATAACAGCATTATCAGTCGCAGTTGCTCTGCGAAATCGCCCGTGTGTGACGTCGATGTAAGTCATGCTCTCGTACCTCAAAGGTATAATCTAGGAGATCAATAGCTCATGACTGAGATGATTTTTTTGAAAATATACCTGAAAAATGGATATAGAAAGCCGTAGGCTGGTTCATCTCTATATGTTTTAATCAATCTGTTACTTGTAATAATATATAATACTATTGTGTTGTATTATTATTTCGAAATGCAATAACATTATCAAAGAAATGCCGTAATTACATTTTAATTTTACTTAGTTATGCTTCTGAACGCTAGAATTATGTTATTTGATTTTTTTTTCTTTCATAAGGAGGGTACCATACTCTGGAAGGTCGTTGGTAATAAAGTTGAGTGTTGGGACATTTTGATGATTGGCTAACGTATATTCGAAGATGTATTTTTTTATTTTTTGGGTGCTAATATTGGGATTATTATGCTGTTTTAGCCGCAATTTTGGCAATTTTTCAAATTTTCGAAAAACTTTAGATAAATTGAAATAATTTATTTTTACATGCCAATTTCAACCAGATCTTTCCACTAGGTTCTGAGAAAAATTAACATACTTCAGCTTTGTTTTTTTAATTTTCCAAAGTTTTTCCGTATTCAAGCTATGCTGCATCATCGTTTTAATGAAAAAACGCTTCAAATCGTGCAGTTAGACAACCCTCTTCACACTCCAGTACCTCTGACACGATGGTGTACGTGATAGGTGATGGAGCAACAGTTGGAATACCACCATTTTACTTCCTGTATCTCTCGTACGGAGGATTTTTTTAAAGAGGTTAGGAGAGCTCTAACAACCTTATCTGGGCGGGTAAACCAGACATCGTGTGGGGCTCTTACCCACTACAATCAAATCCTCTATTCGAAGCCTCATTTCTCCCGGGATCTAGGCGATTACTTCCAGGGGCGGCTGTGCTCATGCACTTCACCTGTTGCTGTTACCCTTTCCCTTTCTTTTTTCATTCCACTCCATTATGCCAGCATCCGTTCACCCGCCGAGACGTGTACCGATTAGGAATTGCCCTCCAAAGTCATACGCGCCCCGTCACAGTCACCCTCGCAGGATTTCTCTTTCCAACGGTGCGCCGATTAAATAGTGCTCACCAACATGACGCGCTACATCATAGCTACTCCCGTAGGGTACCATCCGTTACAGTAGTCCTCGCAGTTGTTCACCTTCCACCGTCAAGGGTTGTCGGCACGCTGGTCGGCCCTGGTACGATTACGCTGTTTGTTGCATTCCAGGTGTCCTCGTCGGAACACATGACCCCCACGATATTTCCAGCGCGAAGGTCAGCCAGCTTCGGAGTTTCTTTCACATCCTCACACTCCGGACAAAGATGCGATCTTGATGCCAAACAGACAAACACTGCGTTAGGTATAAAATTACCTCTCCATGTTTCCTATTCACCCAGCCCAGCCATTAGTGTCGGTATGAACCTGTGCGTCAAACTGCCGTTTTGAGCCGCGCTCCACTCCTGTTGCCACCTAGCCATCGACTCTGCTCTCATTGACTTTCGAATCCCTCTGATTCCCCTCCTCCTATAACACTCGCTGTCCTTTGCAAGATGATGTCGATAGGGACCAACCTGGCTATGACGCAAACCACTTCCGATTATATGGTTTTAACGTTTGCATTAAAAAATGGACTTTTTCGGACGGTGATAAAAAAAACTAAGACAGATAATTGACTTTGATAAATTTTCCATGGAAGGTAAAAAAAAATCTACGCCCTTGCGAGCGGCTTTCCAGCAGTTAAACGAAACATTCGCCGTGGCGGACAAAAACATGCGTGTAGGCATGTTTTTGAGTTCTTTCTTCTTTTTATTTATCAATGCCTTCTCAGTTTTCGCGACAAAATTGTTGGAGTAGATCTTACGTCTTAGGTTTGCCCAGAAACGTTGAACGAGTTTGCCGACTTGGGTACCAGATCGATATTTAACCGCTCCATCCCCTTTAATGATCGCTTGGAGTAGTGGGCCGACGCCAGATCCGGTCAGAACATCGCATCTTCGCCCTTATGGGATTTCATGATGAACGACGCAACTTCCGGAAGGCATTTTGTACTATAAATTCCATCGTCCACGGCCAGTCCGCAACTAAAGAAGAGCGGCTCTGACATCCCCTTTTCACTGATTGTCAGTCACAGTAGCACCTTCTTGGTGCGTGAAATGAATTTCACTTCGCAGCTCACTTCCTTCGTGGGGAAAGTAAAATACGAAGTGCCCTGCCAGTCGTTGCCATCCAGGGTGAGATAGGTCTCGCCGTCCATCACCACCGCCACGTCGCGATTCGCCGGGAAAATCGACTCGACCTGCCTCTGCGTCATTGCCTTCAGCTCCGAGACCAGTGGACGGGACTTCTGCTTCCTGACATGTATGTCCATATTCGCCAGGTATTTTTTCACTGTTTGGCCGGTTGCACCGACCTCCCTGCCAAGCGCACGCACCGGTGTAGCCACCGGACGGCCGACAACCGTGAGCGGCAAGAAGCTCAAAAGGATGCTGAAGAGCATCCTTTTGAGCTTCTTGCCGCTCACGGTTGTCGGCCGTCCGGAACCGAGCTTTCTTTCGGTGCTCTGATTGTTGTCCAAAAGTGCCAAGATGTTGTAGGTACCTGAACGGGCGTATCCGGCGTCTACAAAGTGCCACACGATGTTCGTTTTCGACGCGGCGGGGTACACGAAGATAACGATGTCATCCGCGAAGCCAATGATTCAGCTTTAGTACGCAATCGTACCATACTGTTCCAAAGCGATGGGCCCAGGATAGAGCTCTGCGGAACTCCTGTCGTAGTTTCAATCTGCGCCTAGCCCGTGTTTGTCTCGTACACCAGCACCCGGTTCTCGAAGTGGCTTCTCAGTATTCTGCACAGATAATCTGGGACTCATCTTGTGGGCGCAGTCGCAATGACATCCCAGCTGGCACTATTGAACGCGTTCTTAACGTCAAATCAGTTTCCTCTGTGCTTCTGTTTGGCTGCTTTGTTGGCTCTTTCGATCACTATGCGAATGGCATCTACCGTTGATCTCCCTTTCCGAAAACCGAACTGACTATCAGACAGTGCATGAGCTCCCTCCGTGCATTCCGTCAGACTGTTGATTCTCTCAAATTCTCGATTCGCTGGCGAGATGCTGTTCTACTCGATGATGAAGCGAAGGTGAGGTTGCTGCTGGGGAAGTTGGGTCCATCAGAACACGAGAGGTATACCAGTTACATTGTACCGAAGAACCTCAACGAAGTTAAGTTCTACAACACGGTGAACTAGCTCAAAAGTTTATTTGAAATCCCAGAATTGCAAACCACCGAAGATTACAAAACGTTCGTCTGTCGGGTAAACAAACTTTGTATAGAATTCGAACGGGGGAAACTTTGGGAGGATCAGTTCAAATGCCTCGTGTTCGTATGTGGACGAAAATCAGAAAGCGATGCGGATATCAGGATCGTATGCCAACGACTTCTGAACCTCAAGCACGACACGGCGATGATAGGGACAGCGTCTTCGTCGGCAGTAGTGTATGCAGTAGAGCAGAAGCAGTTAAGTGGGAACCGTTCCCGCTCAGGACGAGGATCGCCAGAATCAAGATCCTCAAATCAACGAGAAGCCGGTCCAGCATCACCTTGTTAGAACTGTGGTGCCATGCACTTTTCCAAGGATTGCTCTTTTCTCAAGAATCGGTGCAAGGATAGAAGTCAGATAGGCTACAAAGATGGCCTATCTGACTTCTGGCCTAGAATCTAGAACCAGAACCAGCCTAGAACCAGAAGTGTACAGGTTTTCACCGGAAGCGAAGGATGTATGTGGAAGCAGAAGTTAACGGCAGATCAGTCTCCAGTTCGGCACTGCATCGAATATCAGTATCATTTCCGAAAAGACATGGAGGAAGATTGGACAACCCACAACAAGCCCTGTAACGGCTCAAGCTGCCACAACGTCGGGAACAACTTTGAAACCGGATTCAGAGTGTTCCTGTGAAGTAGTGCTTAAGGGGAAAAAGCGTCATAGGCGATTCTTCGTGGTCAAGCAGCAACTTAATCCGCTCGGAGTAGACCTAATCGACACCTTTAGTCTCGGATCGGAGTCCATGAATCAGTTTTGCAAATAATGTCAGCAGCTATCCAAAATCGAAATCCTCTTTTCATTAGTGTTCGGCTACCCAGTAACGCAGAAACTGAAACAGCTGCCCAGGTGCCTCGTCATTCCTCTCGTCTTCGAAGACCGTCGCTAAGGCTAGCCTCGTACAGCTGTATTAAGAGGGGAAATGTTGGGAGCATGGATATCCCTAGTGGTCAATCGATCGATCCCGGTCGATTGGCTATTAATATCAAGCAATCTCTCTACATAATATTCCCAAACCATAATGAGTGTGTAATGTATATTTTCCTCATTATTTCAGATCCAGGGTGAACAACCAGTGCGCAGTGGCCCTCTCAGGCCCACTGTGGCCAGCAGCGTTGGCGGTGGTCCGATACAGTCTTTCAAAATAAGCCCAACGACAATTCCAGCGATACCTGCCGCACAACATGTTCAATACCGGGGGCTGGTCGGAACAATCACCACCATCACCCGCCAGGAGGGTTTTCGCACGCTATACAGTGGCCTCTCGGCTGGACTTCAACGCCAGATGTGCTTCTCATCGATCCGCCTAGGACTGTACGACTCAGTAAAACTATTCTATGCTTCTATTTTCAAAGGTTGGTATTATCTATCTTTACCAGTTAGCGATGGTTTTGTAATTTTCATTCTCGTTTCCCTTGCAGAAAACGAGGCTGGTCTTCAGATAATGACACGAATCTGCGCTGGAATGACCACCGGTGGGCTAGCGGTAATGCTAGCCCAACCGACGGATGTGGTCAAGGTGCGTTTCCAGGCAGCCTCTCAATCAGCGACCGGCCGTCGGTACGCTTCCACGCTGGAAGCTTATCGCACCATTCACCGCGAGGAAGGCATGAGGGGACTGTGGAAGGGTGCCCTGCCAAACATTGGCCGCAATGCCATCATCAACGTGGCAGAAATTGTGTGCTACGATGTGGTTAAAGATTGTCTCATTTCCTACGCCCAGATGCCAAACGACATCCGGTTACACTTCAGTGCTGCGGTGATAGCCGGTTTCACTGCCACCGTTGTGGCCTCCCCTGTGGACGTTGTGAAGACACGGTACATGAACTCACCGAAGGGACAGTATCAGGGAGCGATCGACTGTGCCATCAAAATGGGCAACAAGGAAGGAGTGGCGGCATTCTATAAAGGATTTGTTCCCTCATTCGCTCGGCTTGTCTCGTGGAATGTGGTCATGTGGATCACATACGAGCAGTTCAAGCTGATCATGTTTACGCCCAAAATTGACGAACGCCATTAGTTAGGGCTAATCTGATGTATATTTGTAACATATGACTGGAGATTTCAAAGATCCTTAATGTATATTTTTAAATTATATTGAGATTGTGATAAAAAATACAAACGATAACGAATCTTGTGTAAGGAATAAAAATCAAATAGCTATATTTTGTTACCATCTCGAAGCTGAGCGACAAACGCCGGCAAGTGTTTCACATCCTCTTTCGAAACCTTCTCGCGCAAAACGGTAAGCCTCGTTGAGGTTTTGTCGTATATTTCCATCACCGTGGGATGCTCACTACCCTGATGATAGCGAAGTCTCATGAAGGATCGTAATTCTTGGAGTTCATGTTGGAGTTTTTTCAGGTTCTAAGTGAAATTTATCGAATGAATATGATTTGCTGAGACATGTTTGCATGCTTTTATTTACCTCTTCTAGAAGCTTCATCATCTGAGGGTTGCGATCCTGTTTCAACTGTTGTACTGAGCTTGCCTCGTGGCCAATCATTTTGCTGATGATGGACGTGTGAAATTGAACCTTCGGAAAAAAATATTCAAATGAAAGAACATATTTGGTTGGGGAAAAGAAATCCAATATTTTTTCGATCGATGGCTGCAGTGATCGAAACCTCGTATAGAGCTTTGCACTCTGATTTATCGGGGTTTTCAATAAGAGCGCCACAAAAGTTTTTTTTTTGAATAAAACAAAAACGGCTTCCGAAGTCCGAAGTCCAGACGTTGAACACAATTTTCGACGGTTTTCAAGCATAAATCGGCCGATACTGCTGGAATTTCACGTTCAGTATTCGTACGAAGTTCATCAATCGTCGCTGGCTTGTTGGCATAGACCATAGACTTGACCTAGCCCCACAGGGAACGGCGTTATATCGCACGACCGAGGCGGTCAATTGACTGGGCAATTTCGTGAGATAACACGCTCACCAAACTTGGTTTTCAATAAACCGATTGTTAAATTCGCTGTGTGGCTTGTGGCGCCGCCCTATTGAAACCATATATTGTCCAAGTCCTATTCACCAAATTCGGGCCAAAAACAATCGGTTATCATTGTGCGGTAGCGATTCCCCTTCACAGTAACGTGTCGGCCTTGATTATCACGGAATGATAATCAAATCATCTTCAGCCTCATCGCTGAAGATGATTTTTCGATGAAAATCAGGATCATTTTCAAGTTGTTGCTCAGCCCAATTCACGAACATACGACGCTTCTGGTGGTCAAGCGGCTTCAGTTCTTGTGTCAATCGGATCTTGTGAGGATGTAGGCCAAGATCTTTTTGCCACAACAACGTCACAGAGATGCCCAACGCTTGAGAACGACGTGTGAGAGACTGATTTGGGTTTTCCTCAATTGATGCGCTGGCGGCAGTAATATTCTCGACACTACGGGCACTTCTTTGTCTCACTGTCACGGGAACATTTTGTACTGTGTCTGCGGATTCAAATTTTTCCACTAGACGCTCAATTGTTGATCTAACAGGACGATCATGACGACCATAAATTGGATTTAGTGCGATTAAAGTTGAGGCAATCGCCTCCGAATTTCGGTAGTAAATTTTAATAAAATCGACTCGTTGGATCGTATATCTTTCCATCATGAAAACTTTACTGAAGAGAAATGTTAAGAGAGCGGGAAAAAATATGGCGTCGTTTGCTGTCCCTATCGGTCTACTTTTGTAGCGTCCCTATGGAAATACCCGTTATGATAAGTGCGACTACTGCAACATGCAGTTTTAAATACTGGAGAAGCAACTAGGATATCCAACCTTCCTGCACGGGCAAGCATGCTAGACATATCTCTTTGCTCTTCTTCGTTATTCTTGTTGCATGTGGAAAGTATGATAGTGATCACCTACCAATAACTTGATCGATCGCCATTGAATCAAGATCTCGTGAATCAGTCGATATTTCGTATGACTCCACGAAAAATATTGACTGGAGAAAATGTGTGGAATTCATATCTGAAGCAATTGTTTCGATGAATGAATTCTCTCTCTTCTAACAGTATAGTTTTATATCGAGTTTGATTTGCGATAGTGCACTTCAAGCTCAAAAGAAACGTATACCTGTTACCACTTTCCGACGTCGTCCTCCATCACTTTGGTGGGACAAGGAGTGCCCAAAGATCTAACTTGAGAAATCATCCGCTTTGAAAAAAAATCAGGAAAGCTATGGATGGGTTATACCTAAGATATAACCGCAAGGTTGACGTAGGACTGCCGAGCCAAAGCGTTGTGTTCATATCGCTTTTGAAGTCCGCACAAATTCCGGAGTGCAAAAATGCATGCGGGCACGGAAGTACCCGCACCTTGTATCTATTTTGCAATGCCGATCTCCCCAGGCTCATTTGTTTTGAAATCTGTGTTAGGGAAACACACAGATTTCAGGGATCGTACATCAACCGCTGCGCAATCATAACTGGATTTCCGAGCCGACTATCGTTTATATACAGATTTGTGTGATTTCCACAGCCTGTTTTCAAAGCAATTTTTAAGATATTGAAACAAGTTTCCGGGTTAATAGTTAACAATATAATAGTTAACACTTGGAAATTTCATCTTACGAATGAAGTGAATATCATACCACACCGTTCAGCCGGCAAAGAGGTATTCACGTCCAAATAAAGGAAAATTGCTTATAACGATTTTTCCCACATACCGTGAGATTATTTTTAAGGTTTCGACGAGTGTAAGGTTCAAGGGATTGAATGTAGGCTGTGATTTCATTCGCTAGATATATCGGCTTATGTCATACCGCTACAACCTAAACGCGCATCTTTATCGCATTGGACTCGCAGCAAGCAGTCTATGCGATAGTGGCGATGGCCACCACGGCATCGAGCGTGTTGTCTGGTCGTGTATCCGTGTATCGTGCATTGATGATACAAGCCAGACAATCGGATATCCCGTTAACGTTTAATGATGTTTCTGTTGGCCACAACAATGTATTGAAACGAAATTCTTCTCTCTGGCGTTCGATACAAGGAGACGTCTCGACTCTCTCGGCTGCTTGGGTGAGTTCGGAGGTGCTTGTGAGTCGAAGAGTGAGCCGATGTACATTGTATATCTAACAGTTTCTTCCGTTGTATCCGTTTATTATATCCTTCCTCCGACCGATAAACTTTTACTTAGTCGCGGCAATACATACACATGCTCTATTCAGATACAAGCGACATGGGTCGAAGATTGTGCCGGCCAATGTACATTCTACCCTGGATTCCTCGAGTCAAGAGAGACGCACTACGCTAGATATGGGGTACAGAATAAAGAGGCGTTGCTGATTAATGGTCAGCTTATACTAACCTCGAGCCAACCGCGAATAATCGGTTAGATATTACTAATATAGCTATACGGCAAAAATTGTCGAAATATTGAACTAACTAACGCCATATGAGCCTTAATAAACATATATATTTTGAGAAAAAAAACAGTACTCAGTGTCCCTAACTGATCATCTTTGTTTGTTATTCTAGCTACAATGTCCACACAACAATCATCATGTGACGGTAATCCCAGTCCCTTACCGCTCACGTTTTCGGTCTGCTGCATCGGTAATTGGCACTATTAATAACATAACAATGGAAACCTCATATCAACAGTCCCGCTGCGAACAGTCCAACTGTGAACATTCGAAAAATAGGAATATTCTTACGCCGAAAAAGGCGACATGTGTTATGCATCGATAGAATCGGAATACTCTTACGCCTAAAAATGGCAACAGTGTAATATACAACAAAAGTTATCTTAAGATAAAAATATACACGAATGAATTCGGCTCTGTTACAGGTGAATTGATAAATGAGCCTAATAAAATAAACTATAATAAAAAATGATATAAAAAAACACTATACCATTCCATACAGAATAGCTGGAAGACTGGGAAATGCGCAATATCGTCAAGACTCTCTGTCAATACAATCTATATACATAAAACTCGAACACAACTGAACCGAACGACATGAAAATTGATATGTAGGGGTTTTTGGAGTCGAAGATGGTTCTTGAAAAAAAATCTTGAAGTCGAAGATGGAAAATCTTGAAAGAGAATTGTAATAATAATATAATTATAATTATATTCATTATAATAATATTCATTATAATAATATTATAATGAATATTATTCATTATAATAATATTATAATGAATATAATTATTATAATGACGAGTTTTTGTAGAAGTACTAGGAATTTTATAGTAAAAGGTAATTTTAAAGGGTAGATTAGAAGATCAATCAATGAACAGTTCTGCGATTGGACCCATGAACGTGCACTGAGTGAGAAAACGTGAATGTGAAAACGAAAAATAAATTTTGGGCGGGACGAAGTTTGCCGGATCAGCTAGTGTCTTATACAGCTCCACAGGGGTCATCCTGGTATACAACGGATGAAATCTATTGCAAGAAGCAACGTGTATTGGCCAGACAATGATATTAATCAGATTTTAGATACGTTTCTCCTCACGTATCAGCATGGTCTCCACACATCAAGTTCGACACAATCGTTCAATTCAAAAGATCTGGACTATGAAAAATTATACGCAAACAATAAATGGAGATGGGAAAATGGTATGGAAAAAAATCCATTCGCACATCAATCAACTTAGGAGACGAACAACAGCAGAAACGATCAGGTATAAACAAATGGATCGTTCCAATTTACCGCTGAGCATATTACTGGATGGGTGGATTCTGTCGAAATCTACCTTGGGTACGAGAAATTCTGCAGCTGTATTGAAACGAACCACAAACTCGTGCTCAGCATATGTTACAATCCATAGAACCATCTTCTTCATCATTGAACGCCATCCAATTCTTGTCCATCTACCTCAAGCGATTTCCAGTCAACAGCTGAATCTTCACCTGCGGTTCAGATTCCTCGACGCTCTTCGCGCAATCGATCTCTTAAAAGTTAAATATAAAGATAAAATTAAAGACGTATTTTTCGTAAAGTAGAAAAAAATAAATAAAGAAAATCAATATACATATCGTTCAAAGCCTGTCTCGTTGGTGGAAAACGCGCGTTAGCTTTTTCACGATAGACGGCTAAATTTATAACTCCTGGATCCAGTTGAATTGGGAAATCAACGATACGGCGGGCAACTTCAATGGAGTTGTTATAATTCAATCGAGGAGTATTCACGGTATTCTAATTTTGAAACACAGCCATATTGCATTTCAGATCTCAGCATGGGCCATAAACTATCAGTATCGAACAGTCATTCATATTTCTGAATTCGATTTATTTGAAATTCGATCGAATTTTACGATTCCTGAAGAAATTACACTATCGATTTCCTCAGGGCATATTTTGTCGATTAACTAAACTGAAAATGTGTGTATGATTGTATCCTCGGTTTCTCCATTCAAGCGAATAGAACCAGCAATATGTGGCACTCGTGACACTCGTAAAAATCCATCGAGCACACTCTCTTGTTTGTATCGTTTTTCCTATTCTCATATTTTGAAATAAGTCATGATAATCATTATGAATGAAGTACATGTGGCGGGATCTCGTATTGTTCATGCAATATCCGTGTTGTCCCTTCAAAGTGGCCAGGGAAATTTTCCGTTAAAGGAATACTACGTTGAGACGGCGAGTCTTGGGAAAGTTAGAACGTTAGTACAATTAAAGAAGAAGATGAAGAGCATCGTATAAACCAGGGTTTCACGAAATCGACCCCCTGGGGTCGATTTCGGTTTCCGAGGGATCGACGAAAACAAAAATTGATTTTGGGGGTCGACGAGGTCTGACAATAGACCCCTATTAAATAACACACATTATTATTTGAAACTTTCAAGATGCTGCATAAGGCGTGTGAACCACCTTAATATAAGAATGACTAATATTTCAACAGAAAATATTATCACTGTTCATTTTCAAAACTCAGCAAGACGATGAGCGTGTGCGCAAGATGAAAAGAAAAATACAAAAGTACGAGATGAAAAATTCGGCAGTTAAAAAAACGTGAACAGATTCGTAATATAACACGAAGAGAGATTTAAGTCATTACACCAGACTTAAGCACGAAGTTCAGCTACCATCTCAAATGTCTATGTCATCAGCGAAGCAGATGAATTGACTGGATCTTTTGAAGATCGTACCACGCAAGTTAAACGCCGCTCGTCTCATAACACTCCAAGCGCAATGTGGAACAGCAGGCAAGAGACCTGCCGCAAGGCGAAGATCTGGTCAGTAGTCGACCGACTTTTGATGAAGCCGGACTGATAACCTCCCACGAATCTGTTTGTAAGTGGCTATATACGACGGAATATGATTTGGGAAAGAACTGTTTGGAAAAGTACGCGGCATTCAGGACGTTGATTGCACGAAAGTTCTCGCAGTCTAGTTTGTCGACTTTCTTGGAGATAGGTCAAATAGCCCCATCTTTCCACTCATCCGGTAGCTGTTCTGTTTCCCAAATACTCACAATCATCCGGTGCAGACAATTAACCGCATCAGTCTTTACAATATTTTATGCGTTGAAGCAATTCTTCGAACTCTCGATTATTTGCTCAGCTATATGAGAAAAACATTCGTTGTTTCCACATTTGTCAAAACTATCACAAAAGCTTCAAGATTATGTTAAATTATGATATGTCATATGGACGCATTACACAAAAATTTTACTAAGATATTTTAGGATGTTCAAAATTTTCAAATTCCTCAATGGAAAATAACTCCGTACTATATCACAGCCGTGGAATGAGCCATGGTGATAATGCAGGAAAAGTTGATTATCATCAGCACAGATGAACAGCTCAAGCAGGAGCACAACCAAGGTTGTCATAAGTTCTGATTACAACGCAACATTGAAACACAGTACCCTGCGTTGTGGGACATTGCTGAAAAATATCTTCTCGTTTTTCCATCATGATACCTTGTCGAAAAAGGCTTCAGTGTGGTTACAAACAACCCGAAACCGAAGAAATCATTTGGAAATCAACGAACACGGAGATTTAAGACTGTAACTAACCAATATTAAACCTTATTTTGATATTTTAGTAGTTGCGGATAGATTGGATTGCGATTTGAATGTTTTTATAGTAGTAATTTGTATTAATAATTATTAATTACACTTGATATTTACTAAATTCAAAGTATCAGAAAACTTTACTTTTTTACTAAGAATTTTATTGAATATGATGAGAAAATAATGTCAAGTTTACTCATTGAACTAAGTTCAATATTTCTAAATTGATAATTATTTAGTACGAATAAAACTAAATATAGGAATCAAAAAAAATTGCTAAAGGGGTCTGAGGTTTGACTTCATTCTGGAAAAGGGGCCTATTGCTCAAAATAGTTTGAGAACCCCTGGTATAAACGAATCACAATTTCTCGGGTTACTGTGCCATTTTTTTCAGAAAAGTTTTTCAACAACATGCTCATTGAATCTAAACACGTGCTCTCCAGCCGCTGTTTTATCAGGATTGAGGACAATAGTGTAATCCGAGCATGTGTGATTTGAAGAATATCAATAATTCAATGCACTCGTTCAATGAAGCCCGCCGGCGATGTGCCTGGTTTTAGGAGAATTGAGATTACTCGTGCATGTGTAAATGGAAGTTTTATGAAGTGGACGTAGCGACTTCTATCATCAATTAACGTAAATAAATGTGTTCTGTTTGAAAAAACGGACCACGTATGAAATTTTTGGAATATTGTTTAAACAAAAATACAAAATTTGCGAAAAAAAGGTAATGGTGGAAAAAGTTTGGGGTTGCATGGGGTAGCCAAACTAAAAAAAAATACAAAAATAATACAAATTCAGAAATATTTTCCCTTTCAGCATAGGGCCACCTTGATCGTTATTGAATATGCGGTAATCGGTAACCTAGCGGTATCATATATACTTTACGACCTATTCTTATGTCTATAAAGTATTTCGTGTATAATTTCAAATTCGATCGAGCTGTTTTGAAGGAGTTCGACCACAAACACCGTGACACGAGATTTTTATATATACAGAAGATAGATTTCAATTTATATATTACATTTTCGCTTTGAATGGAAGATACAAAACCAATAAAGACCAAGACTTCTATGAGAGGTGCATTATGTGTATAACTTGAAATTTTACATCAAAACGGTGCATGTCCTATTTCAAATGAACTAAATTGTTTCCTTGACTTGTTGTTTACTAATTGCACAGAAGATTTCCATGTTTCGAAAGTGGAATGTCTTTTTTGAAAAAAAAGAAAAATTCCACACCGCTATAGAATACTCTTTATTTATCGATAACACAAGTACACACCCCGCCGATTACGATTTTGAGATAAATTTTAATCTCAAAAAGGCTAAAGACTACGAACAAATTAATTGTAAGCTTAATTATATAAATTGGTCATTTCTACTCAAAGATGAAAGGAACATAGACAAAGCTGTTGAAATTTTTGATGATAATCTGTATAGAATCATAAGCGAACATGTTCCAACAAGAAAGAAAAAACTTAATACAAATTCAAAAACACCAGTATGGTTCACCCGTGATATTAAAAATCTCAAAACCAAAAAAACAAAAAGCTCATAAAAGATACAAAACAAACGAAACTTTGGATAATTTAACCATATACAACGATATTTGTAAAAACCTTGAAACGAAAATATCACTACAATATGAAAGCTATATTACAAGGATAGAAAATAATATTAAATCAAAGAAACATCAAAGTAATTTATTAATAAAAAAATTTGATACAAATATTTGATAACAATGACAAGGGCCGATAAATAAATGCTTTCACTGAGTGAAGAGCGCGAACTTTTCGCGAAGCAATTTGAGAAGATTGTCAAATTGATTCCAAGCATTGAAATGTACTGTTGATTGCTCGCTGTCTGGAGAACTGAAACTGAAATACTGATCTTCTTGAATTTCCAGGTAGTTTTTCAGTATCTCTTAGCAAAAATACATTTTCAACGCAGAATGAAGCATCTCAGAAGACGTAGAACGGCAACAGGAAATTCGAGTTTCTTTTCTGCTTTAATTTTGCTATACACTATGCTTGTTTCTTGCATATTCTGAAGATCCATTCTACAGTGAAAAACATTTTTCAACACAATATAAAAATTGAAATTGAGATTGGTCAGGGCGAGCACAATATATAGAGAACATTCACTGATAGCCAACGACATGCATCAACAAATCTCGACTACGAAGGACTCATATTTATAGATTTTGGTGATTTAAATAGTTCTATTGTAACAAGCTTTTGGTTCATTAAGTAACCAGCATATACGAGGGCGGTCCGATAAGTACATAGCTCTTTGCCCGATGGTGTCAGTATCGCAAGAGAGATTACTTATCGTGTAGTACATTCTCGTAAACGGCTACTGTCCAAATTACAGCCGAATCGGACTAGTAGTTTTGTTTCGACCGTGGAAATTTCGCCGTCGCCACGGCCAAATTGGTCGAATTGCACTACGAACTGCTGCTTGTATTCTCCAGATTTGGCCCCGTGTAACTTTTTTCAAGTGTATCGAACTAAAAGGAGACTATGTTGAGAAATAAATGTCACTTTTCCAATATTTTTGTTTTTTTTTTGTAGGCCAAGTACTTTGGACTGCCCTCGTTACTCGTAGACATTTGATTCTTCGAATGAAGTGGTTATCAGGCGAATTCGTTCAACCGACAAAAAAGTATTAACGGTTTTGTGCGTTGCTCCCTAAACGTAACGTTCTGTACAGATTCAAATGTGATGGGATTCGAAAAAAACAGAGGCACTTCTCACCAGACGGCGTACAAAACGACGTTGTGTCCCACCGAACAAAACCGCATCATACTGAGCGATATCTATCTTTCATTCTTCCTTCAATCGAGCAAAACCGCTATGTGACATCAGCATTGAGAAAGACTGCTGTCTGATAGTTGGAGCGAGATGACTTTGATGATGTTGTTGTTTCAAATTATAGAGGCTTTAAAATTCATCAGTTCTTTCGCCTCTAGCCTTGAAAAAGTTCAACTTGAAAAAGTAAACTTAACACTCGGCCTTAAGAAAAATCATTTCGAAAGCCTCCCTGCTGTCTGGTCGCTAGTTAGATGGCTGATAATTTGTGAATACTGTAATTTGAATTCGCGAATGGCTTGTTCACTCAATTAATAGAATACGGTGGAGCTTAGATTGCAATGTTTTGTCTATCCACATTGTCCTTAGAACGAATACTGCATTTGCATTTCGAATGACAGATTTATGCTCATCCGATTAGCAGTGATATTTAAATATTGCACCTCGACCACTGGAACATGATAGGAACAAGTGTATTCTTCCAATTTTCGTTAAACTTTAAACGTATATGGGTTAGGGAACCGTAATGTATTACGTTCCGGAAAAAAGAGAATTTGTGATTCGATAGGAATGCAAACCATCAAAATCCGTTCTGAGCTAAAATAATTATTAACGTTAAAACTATTTCATAAAAATGTGACGTGCTTTCTGATTTGATAGCAACGATAAACATAGTTGTATGTCAAAAAATCTATATAAATAAAAAGACGGGTGGGTAATGTCGGGGACATAACCGGAGTGACGTAGGACTATACAAAGGGGACATCTTTCGTTAAATATATATTTTAGATATATTGTTTTATTTTCTTCTCCTACGTGAATACCTACCTATCTACCTGAAAAATGGATTAGTTTACTGTTTACTCTTTATGAATATGTTGATGGTTCTGAAAAGAACCTTTGGTGTTGTGTTTTTGTTATCACTCGATATTCCCATCTTGTTCTGTTAAACCTTCCTGTTTAGCTATTGCGTTTGCCACTCGCCACAGCTATCACAGTTGGAAAAATTCTTCCCATCCAGCTTGTGACATGTTGTTCAGTAAATTACATTTAATGCGACGTGCCAGAGAAACACTTTGCCACTCACTGAAACTAATTGTTGCCTTGATGAGCGCCGAACCGAAGCTGCTCTGTTCTTGATGCGGGTTTTCTGATTGTCGTGAGCAGCTTTGCAAGCCAACTCGAGCACTCCGACGGCCGAAACTCTATAATCGTTGTTAGGTATACTGGGGCTCCGGCACCAATCCGTTCGGCCTAGTTACCCTTGCGGAGCAATCAGTGAATGCGACCAACAGGGAACTGGAGACCTGCACGGTTCGAGTGAGACTTTGCCTTTCCCTTAACTTGTCCTCCTTTGTTACGTCCACGATGCCGATGCCGTACAACCACACGGGTTTACGGTTTGAAAGAAAATAAGATTTTTTTTGGGGTCCGCGTGTTTAATACTCTAACGGTACACACTCACAGGATAGAGACAAATCGGCAGACTCAGCCAGAGGGGCGAGTCCAACGAGACGAACGAATGAGCGTTAAAAGGGAGCGATGGCAAAAAAATACATTCATTACGATTTGTTCGCTCGTTGGATTCAGATGCAGGCTAAAAAGGGTCCTTTTCAGGATCACAAAATTATCTTCAATCTAAAGAGTTTATTGTTTTGTTATCACTCGATATCCCCATCTTGTTCGGCTAAACCTTCCTGTTTAGCGATTTGTTGCCACTCGCCACAGCTTTCACAGTTGGAAAATTTCTTCCCATCCAGCTTTGTGACATGTTGTACAGTAAATTACATTCAATGCGACGTGCCGAAGCACCACTCAGTGTCGCATTTTAACCTGTAATTGAACATTTGCGATGACAGTGATACAGTGTCGACTTTCAATGTGGGGTCATAATTTGTACCCCGAACTCTATGTTTACAAAAATGTCCAACTAAATAAGTCGCATTACATGTCCGTCCAATTAGCTAAATGTCGAACTAATTGTAAGTTACTGTACTTTCAATCTGGAAACAATTTAAGAATTGGTGAAAATTGAATAATCAGGAAAGTCCCCAACTATCAATAAGCTCAGAACAACTGCCAATTCACATACTCATCAGATCCTGGCAAACAAATTATGAAAAAATCAATTTGTGTTTTATTATTATTTTGGATAATGTTTCAGAAAGCATTGAACTGTATTTCCTAAACTCTTTTTTGGAAGGTTTAATGGCCCTGAAAAGCGCCTTGTTTTATGGAATGGTTCCAATTTAGAAAACTTAGTACTCGTGGTTTTGAAAAAACCATTTCGAACGCCCTCGATGCCGCCTTGTTCTGGATTTGCCACCAAAGCAGTTTGTATAAAGAACAAACTTTTTTCTTCTGCTACCCGATGCCGTTTTGCGATTGCGTTTGCCACTCGCCACTCGCTGCAACTGCCTGTTGTCTTGATGTCCACCGAACCGAATGTGTTCTGTTCCGAATGCGGGGTTTCTTATCGTCGCGAGCAACTTTGCCAGCTAACTCGATCACTTCGGCGGCCGAAACTATATAACGCCGGCTAGGTGGACTGGTGCACTGGTACTAACGCGCTCGGCCTAGCTACCCTTGCGGGGAACTCCAGATCAACACGGTTCGAGCGGAATTTTGCCTTTCCCTTCACTTTTCCTCCTTTACCATGTCCAGACATGGCTGCTTGGGTTGGTTTGTTGATGTGTTGTGATGCGAACCGATGTGGTGTACGGTTTGAATGAGAATGATCGTTACGGAAGGAAGGAAGGTCTTGTATTATAGAGACTTTAAACTTTTGCAGTTCATTCGTCTCTAGCCTTGAGAAAGGCCCTTTGAAAACTCTACTCTACTCCAGCGCTACCACCTCCGCCCTCTCGCCTTGAGAAAGGCACTCGATCCCTCGCCGTCCAGCCCGTCCAGCAACGATGTTGTCCAGTCGGTGTCCACACAAAGAATGGATCGTTACGGCAGCGGAGCGGGGATTTTTAAGCTGACTGGCTGGCTCGAGAATTACGCATGTGTGAGACCGCGACCAATGTTTCGTTAATTTTTTTCTTTTTCCTTTCCAATCGTGCTTCATTCTATTTCGCTGCTGCTCTGGTTGCCCGTTTTAGTCGGTACGATTTGAGGAGCACAAAATGGACCAATCAAAAATGAGCACATAGTGCATTTTGACAATGCTTGATATTTCACAATTATTCAATTATTTATCTCAAGGAAAATGAAATGTTATTCGTTATGATAGATACGTAGATATATTTCCTATCAATTGATGCAAAAACCTTTGCGATCTATTGAGAAATGCTCGAGTTATAAGCGTTCCAAATCTTGCATTTTTTCCTACTTGTTCAGTGCCTAGATTTCCATTTCACCCCCTATATCTTCCGGTTAGACGTAGTCCTACGTCAAAATGATTTGGTGTCCGTTCCTCGCGATTTAACTCAAGAACGGAGCAACAGATTTGAACAGTCAGTATCAGGATTGAAGTGTCTCAGTCTGCATCAAATGCATACGTTAAAAAAGAAATTGTATGCTGCGAATATAGGTCGAGCACAGAGAAATAATTTTCGCGGAACATGAGTGTTCGAAATTATATAAATCAGAAAAGCAATTGTGGGCGTGACGAAGTTTGCCGGGTCAGCTAGTAGGTAATAATTTCATATTTATTCACTAACGTCAACAAGATTAGCCCGGATTAAATATATTTAATAAATATTTGATCTACTAATATTACTTTATGGTAACGGATCAGATGGGCCAACCAAAAGAGCCCGGTGGGCCGCATGCGGCTCGCGGGCCACAGGTTGAGTATAGCTGATCTAGATTCATCTAAAGGTCCCGGGTCGGATGGTATTCCTCCAATGTTGTTGAAAAAGTTGGTATCGGCTTTCGTTCATCCTTTGTCCTTGCTTTTCAATTTATCGCTAAAAATCGCAATATTTCCTTCTGTCTGGAAAAAATCATTCCTACCACCCATATTCAAATCTGGTAACCGTTCTGACATAAATAAATGTCGTGGCATCGCCATGTTATCTTGTATTCCCAAATTTTTTGAATCCATTATCAATACTAAAATGTTCAATCAGTTAAAACATTATATTTCACCGAATCAACATGGCTTTTAAAAAGGAAGATCCACTACCACAAATCTGTTAGAACTTGTATCCTATTCTCTTGCGGTAATGGATAGAGGCAACGTTGTCGAGACTCTTTATACAGACTTCAGCAACGCTTTCGACAGAGTAGATATTCCAATGCTTATTTTCAAGCTCCAACGTATGGGAGTTATTGGAACTCTATTGAAGTGGGTAGAATCTTACGTCACCAATAGAACACAGTTTGTTCGCTTTAGAGGAAAAATCTCTAGTCCAGTGAATGTCACATCCGGAGTTCCACAAGGTTCTCACTTTTTTTTTATCCCATTTATTTATTTAAGGCTCATTAGCATTTTAGCTGTAACAGAGCCGAATTTTAATCGTGTACATGTCACATGGTTATCATATCTATAATTAGCACATTACACAGTTGCCATTCGTCAGTATTCCTTCTATACCATTACATATGGTACATTCACACAGTAGCCATTTAGGCGTAAGAGTATTCTTTCTGTTCTTCCATTATCCAGTTGGACCACCGGACAGCGGAAACAGTTGATTGATCATTGTTGAGTTATTTATAGAACAGTAGCCCGATGTGTCTGGCAGAGCAGAGCAGTTGTATGGATGGATCGATCTTCATTTCGACCGTGGATCGATCTCCATCGCTGATGATTGTTGCGTGGATGTAGCTATTCTGTAACAACACAAAGATGGTCAATGAGGGCCCTGAGTTTTGAACTCACGATCGATCGCTTACTAAGCGAACGCGCAACCAATGTGGCTACGGAGACCCCCCTAGGTTCTCACTTAGGCCCTTTACTTTTCATCCTATTCGTAAATGATGTGTCACTAGTTCAGTAGAACCTCGATTATCCGCGAGCGAGGTACGGATTATCCGCGAATGCGAGTTCCTTAGTAATTCTATTAACCTTCCCGAAATTTGTCAGTGAGTGGTAGAGTCTTGCTCTTTTGTTTTGGTCATGGCTTTCACATTATCTGATCACTGATGTAAACGACCTTACAGATGGATAGTTCAACAATTTCTGTATTGATAAAACATGGGTTTCATGCTGAAATGTTAGTACCTCATTTTTAGCCCTTTATTGCGTTATCCGTGATTTTCCGTGATACGCGGTGATCTAGCCCGACTATTTCGCGGATAATCGGGGTTCTACTGTATTAACTAACCTCAACATTCTAATATATGCTGATGATATGAAATTGTACATAGAAGTAACCAAATGTAGTGATCTTGTGATTTTCCAACAAGAAGTAGATATTTTCATCGAATAGTGCGTGAAAAGTATTTTAGATATTAATGTGAAAAAATGTAATATTATATCGTATACTCGAAAACATGAAACTTATGACTTCATATGTTCTCTAGGATTTGAAACTGTAGAGAGATGCGTCAAAATTAGAGATTTAGGTATAATTCTTGATTCGAAACTCACTTTTGGTGAACATTACAATACAATGATCGATAAATCAAATAGTATGATCGGTTTCATAAAAAGATTTAGTTACAATTTCAGTGATCCATACACAATAAAAACATTGTATATAAGTTTTGTAAGATCTATTTTATAATATTGCAGTGTTGTATGGGCACCCTATCAAGAACTGCACTCCTATCGAATATAATCAGTACAAAAACAATTTTTTATTATTTATCCTGAGAAAGCTAGGTTGGACAACATATCCCCTTCCCCCATATGAAGCCCGTTGTATGTTATTAAATATTGAAACACTTGAGAAACGCAGAGAAAATGCCACAATTTCATGTTCAATTGACTTAGTTTCACACAGGTTTAGTTCGGAAAACTTACTTGAAAATCTAAATTTTTATGCACCAACACGAGCCTTGCGAGCACGGAATTTGTTCAAAACAACTTCATTTCGAACTTTATATGCTATGAATGGTCCACTTAATAGAATGATGAGAACGTACAATAAGTACAGTAATGTAATTGATGTGACAATGACGAAGAAATTATTGAAAGTCATTGACTAAAAGATCATTGTATTCGTGAATAACAGTTTTGTCATATATGTTTGCTGCGTTGCATTTCGTAATTCACTATTAATACAAAATACATGATATAAGAAATTTGACCCAAATCGGACAATCCGAAACATTTCAAAGAATGTTCTTAAAACGTAAAAATAATGGATTTCTGTTTCCCCAACCTAATATTTTGAACAGCCGTCAACTCACCGGTAAAAATCTCTCCGACCAGTCGGTTATCATTACCCCAAGTTTCCAAGCATCGTTCCTGACCCGTATTCGCTGGAACACTTCCTCCACTTCGCCGAAAATCACAAACGTCCGTTCCTCTCTTTGTGCGTCGCTAAGTTTAAACAGTTGCGGTACGGTCACTAAACTGAACCCTTCTATCTGGAACTGATAATTCGGGGAAAGAATATCGTCCCTTCCAGCTTGGGACGATGCATCTTCAACCTCCTCAAGTATGTCTCCGAGGGAACTGTCATCGAAAAATGCCGAAATGGAACAGTTGACAAAATTCTTGCTTGTGGAAGGTCGCTGGTCGTCTTCTGTGACATTGGTTGAGTGTTGCACCTGAGTGACCTCCTCGGTCGAAAGCAGACGAGGTCGTTTGGCGGAAATCTGTGGCGTGGATGGTATCGTTGGCCCTTCGTATTCTACCCTATGTTGAGTCTGCTGTTCATTGCGTATTTCTTCTTCTAAGAAGTTTAATGCGTCAATATCGTCGTCTGGTCCATCGTAAGATGGAAGGCGGTTCGCTGGCCTAACAGGACGAGTGGCAGGAGGCGACTGGGATATTTTCGTTGATGTGACTTGTTGGTCCATAATCTTCTCCTCCGGTAGTTCAATTATTTCCAAATCATCATCGTCATCCATCAATGTGCTGACTGTTGGCACCTGTTCCGGAGAGTTTTCCTGCAATGGTCAAATGTTTTAGCATATTTTTTTTTTGTTAAAACACCCCGAGTGATCCATACCAACTTTTTATTTCCATTCGATGCTTCTATGTTATCTAAGTTGATACCCAAAAAGACATCATCCTCCCAATCGTCCTGAGGTGGTTCATTACCGTGTTTCCCCCCACTGTTTTTGTCGGACGACGGAAATACCATAGGAATCGACGGAATGCTACCATATCCATGATTTTGGTTCTTCTCCACAACCACGACCTCCTCGTACTCGGTTCTTGGGTTAGACTTCAGCGGCTGACCCAGGGCCTTCAGGAGAACATTTTCAAATGCATGCGTTATCAGCAGGGTGTCAACTTCTCCCCCAAGTATTCTAACATTTTTGGGTCCAAGAAATAAAACCTTGTTTATGCATCGTATCGGGCCAATCAACAGGATCTTGACACCGGGCGGCAGTTTCGTGTTCAACGCCGCTATTGGGGTGTGTTCCATCCCGATAACCGTGCGCTTACCGTCGGTCATCTCAAGCTTAAGCATGCGTCTCTTTTTAACATGCTGGTTTTGATTTTTTCTGAGCTGAATTTCGTCATCCGCTTCGTCGAGCTTTTTGTTGTACAAATTTCGCAACTGATCGTAGCATGGTTCCGAGATATCGATAAGAAAATTCAGCTGTACCGGAAACTTCCCACTCAACGTGAAACATTTGACTTCCGTTTGGGTGGTCTCCGGCAAACATGACACCCCTATCTCGTTGAGGTCGGCTAAGATCCACTGATCGAATGCAAATTTGAAAAGTGTATCGTTTGATGTTCTGGGGTTCTCTTGTAGACAGAAAGCGACACAACCGGTAAGCCACTCTTCCACCACTTTTATGTTGTACTCACGTAGCAAACGAGTTTTCACTTGTACCGAGTGATTCTCTTCAGATTGAATCATTGCGACAATGAAAGTTGTCGTTCCTCACAACATAAACATAAACATTTGAAAAGAATGAGACACTGTGATTATATGCAAGGCGCGTAGAAGTATATTCTAAGGTGGGCCAACTTGCTAAAACCACTTTTCAGCCATCTTGGAAGTCTACTGTGTTTAGTTTGTAAAAAAAACACAATACACTAGTGCCGAAGCTCGTTCCTGATCAGTCTGTCTCTTTCACGCATCAAGCAAATAATTCCCCTTCTGCTTTCTTCCGTACTGTTTTCATATACCGCTCCCCTAACCAACTTAGTGACGAAACGGCCTCACCTAGTACCATAGACCCATCTTGATTATATGCGCGCGTTGTTTGCAAACACAAAAAAGGTGAGAACGTGTACCCATAGGTTGGCTCGATTGGTTCAATGTATTTGGGCCAACAAATTCAAAGCATTCATTAGGCTGAGGACATAGTGAATGCGATGCGATGCGGGCGCGGAATCATTTGCGGGAAAGTTTTTTTGTTTACTACTGTGGAAATCAAATGCAAACCGCCCGGACCTGACATAGTAAACGCGATGCGAGCGCGATTTCAATGCGGCGAAACTGTGTGTGGAGTGTTTTACCGCGAGTGAACGCAAGTGGTGGTTGCCAGACGATTTTCATAAATATTTTCACAATCGAACTCATTGAACGAAAATAAAGATTGAGTTGTTAAATTATTATTTTCGTTTGTTCGATGAGTTATATAACTTTATTCTAATTTACATAATGCATATAACAAAAACGTTACGTTAAGGGTTTTCTATTTACCATGTTCACAAAAAACAAAGATCTCACAATTCAACTGTTTACAAAATGAAGACATGTTATCATATCTGGCATCCTTGTGCTGGATTGTTTACATGAAAAATGGAGTGGAATGAAACATCAAAAAACGTGCGATCTAAAGCGGTCAGTATGCCATAGCACGCGGTGAGCTCCAATTAATCGCTCCGCATCGCATCGCATCGCACCGCACCGCGTTTACTATGTCCTCACCATTAAGCCGGGTTCAGACGGTGCAAGTAAGCATACGAGTCGGTCTAGTCAGTTACTACAGTGCTGCTACTCACACCGTGTGAACACATCATGCCAGTTAAGGTGGCCGTACACTGTTTGACCGGAGGTCAAATATTTGACACTTTTTGACAGATAAAATTTGGTCAAAATTTAGTACAAATTCCATATTTGACTAAAATATTTTATAGTCATAATTACACCTATTTGTTTTTGTTAAAAATTTGACATAAAACTATTTGGCGAAATACAGCTATTTGGAGTGAATGAAAAACACAGCATAGTACACTGTTTGTTAAGTCGAATAATATTTGTGTGCGTCCGCTGTCATTTTTCAAAGAAAAAAAATGATGTAAATGACAACGGCCACTGAAGACGTCATATGCTATGTGCTAAGGCTGTTGTCCAAGCCGCTGCACCTAAGACAATTGGAGAGAATCAGAAAAAAACGAAAAAGGGTCCCTAACCGCAGCTGTAGATGAACGAGTGGATCAAAAAACCCTAAACGCGATTTTACGTGAAACTGTCCTGAGCGCTACACCTTTAATAGAAAAAGAGAATACACAAATGCGGAAAGCGATGTGCATTGACATAAAGATTTTTGACAACCGGTGACAATTTTGTGTCGCTACAGTACCTTCTTAGGATCCCGGAAACAACTTTGTTCCATATTGTACCCAAAGTACTAGATGCTATTTTAACAGCATTAAAGAATGAGTCTTTGAAAAATATATTTATCTTGTTGTGAGCCCTCTATTGGCGATCTAACGTACAAATCTACACCTAGGTGGCGCTGCGGTGAAAGTGATGATGGTTTTAAATTTTTCCATGTGAGCTTATGGAAGGTTTGTAGTTCTTTCCATAAATTACAATGTTATAATCATAAAAGATTATTTGATTGCGATGAGTTTGTAAGAAATTTAATTCTGCGCAATTTTATATATAACATGTTATTCATTTACCTCTTTCAGTAGTGAAAACTATAAAAATGTTGACAATGGTTAAATTAAAGAAGGAAATTCGAGAGCACAATCAAACACAAGTAGAAAAATGCACGATTCCTGCATGTGAGAACTACCTTGGAAAGCCCGGAAGTAAAATATACGTGTTTTGTTTTTGAGTTTTAGGTTACATTAGCATCATTTTCTTTGTTCAAAAACAAAATCCAGATGTCTCACCGATCGTTTACGTTTTGCGTTAGATCGCCAATTTCTGCCGACTCCGTATTAACCGTTTATCCAAGAAATGTTTTTTTTTTTATATTTTTTATTATTTATCCAAATTAAAGTCACTTAATTATGTTCTTTCAAATAGAAATGATTATACTATTAATGATTATTTTCTGCTTTAAGTGCGATTCACATACAACATCCACGTCATGTTCACGTTCCGTCACGTCACTTTGCGTCAATTTTTCTTCCATGGAATTCCTATTGAAACATTCATATACACCAGCAACGGCAAGTCGAAGTTGCCGTTGCCGGTGTATGTGAATGTTTGCATAAGAACTGCTTGGAAGAATAATTGACGCAACGTGACGGGATGGAACGTGAACGTGTCGTGATGTTGTATGTGAATCGCACTTTAGCCATCTCAACGTTACCCTGGACGTTGTCCAATCGAGCGCCCAGCCAGCGCCCAGTCATTGGTGGCCAGCATCTTGGTGGCTTCGGTCATATCGGAAAGTTTCTCGTCAAGGAAGCAGTCTTCGTTAGAGCGGCCACTCTCCAGGATGAGCGCGATGGTTTCCTCGGCAGCCATTCTTACATCAAGATGGGAACTCTGTAGCATTTCGACGAGTTTTTTGATCGATGGTATCATGGCGTTGTAACTTTTGACAAGAGAAACCAAATCCCCCAAGGGAACTGGCGTGAGCAGTAGAACCCAAGCGCGAAAAGCGTAACTGTAAAGGGCAGTAGCATTGACATTGGATTCCCATAAAACATTTCATCAGCGGCAGAATGTCTCCAATATCATCCGAACCGAGGAAATTGAGCAAACCCAAAGCCATACAGCACTTCGCCTGGCCGTCGTATGAGGCGGCGGTATCCTGTGCGATCACCAACAGAACCGGCTTCAGCACTTTGACACGTTCGTGAATATCGTCGACTTCCATGACAAACTCGCAACTCACAAACTCGAGATCAATGTACATCTTGTAACATTTATCGGTCGATTGTCGGTACTGGGGACTCCGGCAAAATCTATTGCCAGAAACTCCGCGAAGTTTTGCAAACCCCCGCGACGCCTAAACCAGCTCTTCCGGGAAACTACCGCCATGTGTTGAATTATATTAGATCGGTTAAAACTTCAAAGTTGATTTCTTTTATCTGAAAACAGAAATTCATTGAATGTTATGAAACTCCCAAAAAAACAACAAACTAACGTTAATCTTCTCGAGAAGATCAATTATAAACCTGATTACCAGATCCTTTAACCAAGTCAGATGGTGCATATTGAATTTATTTGGACAGCCGTTCGGAATCGGCAGTGAGTTAGGTATGCATCACCGAGTTGATATCATCAATACAGAAGGCAATGTCGGGTGATTCGAACCGTGTTGATGCATACTCCTCGCATATTGTCTGCAGGTTGTGCGCTTCATCTTGAATTATTATTGTGTCCGAAAACCTAGCAATTAATCTCAATAAGAATATAATCTTTTATAGAAAATAATAAACTTACCTTTCGGCCATATTGCGAAAAGTTTACTAATGTTTACTTTCAGGCATGAATGCCAGATGCACATATTGATCCGTGTTGATCAATTTTTTCAATGTATGTATTTTCAATGTATCTCCAACATATGTTGGAGATACATCCTGAAATTCATTGATTAATTTCGTTGGGGTTGATGAAATATAAAGAATGACAAACTCGGCTGAACAATTCAAATAGAAAATACGCAGATTACACAGATTTTCACTGATTTGGAAATGAATGAATAAAAATTACAATAAAAAGATCTGACATCCCTTTCGGTAGTTTTATTTGCCACTTGCCACTTTGTTTGCCACTCTTCAATTATCACAATGACAAACATCAAAAATACAGAAAGTTTGATGGAAATATTTAACGTACGTCAGTACATTGTTTGACAAATTGGTCTAAAAAAGTTTAAGCAAACAAGTACTAAATATATGCTCGTCGTGTTCTGTGTCGAAAATATTTGATCAGTACACGTTGATAAAATTTTATCTGTCAAAAATAGTCAAATATTTGGCTTCGGTCAAACAGTGCATGAGCACCCTTAGTGTCATGTGTAATCCGGCGTGCGAGCTACTTCAAAGTTTTTTTAATTCACTCGAACTCGCATCTCTCAAAACGTCAAAAACAGAATTTAGCGTTCGAATAAGGGATGCCAAATGTAAAGATATGTCTCTATTTTTAAGATATTTGAAAATATGCGAAGGTATTTATAGACTTGAAAATTATTGGAAAAACAGATAAAACTCTCATAGTTTCTAAACGAAATCGTTGTTATTTTGATATGCACGCTGGCTGGGCACGCTTTTTTTTTTAGATAGTTTCTTGAGAATCTCTAATATAGAATCATTATCAGGCACAATTTTCATTCAAAAATCACTCACAACTTGCAAAGAAAGTATTGTTCTAAAAAACAGAATAAACGTGGGACATATGATGAAGTCACTAATTGTGGATAATGGAAATCCAACGTGCCCCACGATTTTATTTTAGTCTTATCAATGCCCTAGACTAATGAAGGAGAGGTGTGATAACTTCTAACTGCTATTTGCCTAATTATTTTCTAGCTTTTAGTACATTATTATGTTTAATCACAAATAAACCGTTTAATTTAAAAAGTTTTTTTTACTCATTTTATTTTCTAGTTTTTAGTACATTACCTGTTTCATTAGAATATTTCTCTACAATAAAGGCATTGTACTGTATTCTATCAGTCAAAAAAATTTCATTTGATACCGATATTGAGTGGATTGCAGAAAATACATAGTGTGTTCTCCAAGTCAAGTTCGTTGGTTTGATACACATATCTCAATCAACCTTTTTTTTTGAGATGATATGGAATCAGCTATTTTGTAGTGGCGGCCAAATTGGATTTTTCAAGATAAGCAGTTTTAAAATGACAGCAGAGATAAAGGTATTTTATAAATTCGGTCAGTTCCTATTGGTCAAATTTCTATTGATGTGGGACAATCCTACAGACATACAAACATAAATACGAACAGTTCAAGCTAAATAAAACCGTTAAATAAAGTAATTTGCTATTTTGTGATTGCGGCCATTTTGGATTTTAATTTTCCATGATCTACTGTGATCTACTATTTAAGCCCTTTCATTTGATACCCATATTAATGGTGTTTTGACATAATATGTAGTCCGCCATTTGGTAGAATTTTGATGGATTTGCAATTTTTCATAAATAACCGTGTTCTACTAGTCAAGCCCTTTCATTTGTGTCGTAACCAATTATTTCTTTTCTTCCAAAAATCAACCATTCGAACCAACAATAATCCAGAGAATCAATTGAGTTTGTTGTTCATGCATCTAACATAAAAGATTCGCTCTCGTTTATTACTCTCAGTTTCTTATAGGCTCTCTCATTACATTCTACAGTTCCTTCTCCTTTCTTCTTCCTATCGTGGAGAGAGAGAGAGTACAAAGCTTGTCAGCAGTTGGGTCAAAGCTACGTAACAGATAGTTCGATTCAACGAAATTCAAACGAATTCCGAACACTCCGACTTTCCACTATCATTTATATTCTTTAAAATTGCATCATTAATACTATCTCCCACATTACTCCCATTCTCTATCCTATAAACAAATTATGTGGAAAATTATGTCATTACACGATTGATTACCAATATATAAAATAATTTTCGCATTTCCAACTGTCATTGCTAACAAAAAAAATGTCTCAATTGAAAACATAAATAAATATATTCCGAAGAAGTTCATTCTTAATACGCGTTCCATGACTGTTCTTTTCTATTATTTTATTTCATTTTGTTCTAGCTGCCGCCTTTATTTGATGTATTCATAACATCATGCACATATTTTCCATACATCGCAACTAGTTAACGTTAATCTTGATATTTGCCCTTTTAACAGTTGTCATTTCATTTCAACAAATCATCATCGTATTCAAAAAATTACATACACTACTTCAACTTTCATGGTTTACATCTCCTTTATCCAACATTATCACACTGATTCACGGAATCATACATTCTCGACCATTCACCGTACGAATCGCTACTTCGCGGAACCTAGCAAAATTGTATGCTTCAGAGCCAAATTATACATTATTCTATGTATGTTCAACAAATAACCAGTTCACCCGACGAGTTAAAGAAACATAGCTTCGAGAAAAAAATCTTCATTTTGTCACTTTTTCCAGCGGAGGCATTTTTTAATACACTTTTAAAGGTTTTTTTTTCCATTTCCAACGACAAAAATCGTTCCACACATCGTAAAATGTTATTTAGGAAAACAAATCATGTAACTTTCGTAATTAACAATCGATTTTTAGATTTCCTAGCTTTGAAATTAAATTATTCCGTTTCTTTGTTACTTCCGTAACCTGTTTGTCCCATGAATGGCCGAAATTTCTCTACCCATAACTGCTAAATCTAAACATATTCAATAAATGTTATAGCCAACGAACTTTACTTCGTCCTATAAAACGGCAAATATATCATCACTCTTCCATCTGCTTCATGTACGCTATTTCCTTATGTTCTCGTTGCATGACTGATAAGCCTCAACATATCTTACGACTTCCATTGCCTACGAAAACTAATTCATCCCTTTTCGTCTCATGATTTGTCCCATGACTGACATTCCAATTTCCTCTGCATGGCCGATAAGCTTTAGCTTATCTCACATCTCTCATGGCTGACGAAATCATCTTCTTCCCATATTTTCTTTGTCCCATGAATAGTCATGGCCAACAATCAACTTTCTTCGCATGGCCGATAAGCGTTAACTTATCCCACGTCTTTCATGGCCGACGAAATAATCTTCGTCCCACGTTTCTGTTTTTTTGTCCCACGAATAGTCATGGCCAACAATCAATTTTTCTTTGCATGGCCGATAATCCTTAGCTCATCCCACGTCTTTCATGGCCGACGAAATCATCTTCGTCCCACGTTTCTGTTTTTGTCCCACGAATAAACATGGCCGACAATTATTTTTTCTTCCATAAGTTTAGCTTATCCCATGTCCGTCATGGACGACGAAATCACCTTCATCCCACGAATATGCATTCTTGTAACAATTACACTATGTTTGCTCCACGCATATACATGGCCGACACAATAACACATTTGTTCCACGAATCTACATGACCGAAAAATTGGAAAAATTACACATCCACATATTATGCACTACACCTTTCTTTTCACGTTTGATTCCTACGAAAATACACCTATAATGCACTACCGACTGCGCCATTGTCGTAACCAATTATTTCTTTTCTTCCAAAAATCAACCACTCGAACCAACAATAATCCAGAGAATCAATTGAGTTTGTTGTTCATGCATCTAACATAAAAGATTCGCTCTCGTTTATTACTCTCAGTTTCTTATAGGCTCTCTCATTACATTCTACAGTTCCTTCTCCTTTCTTCTTCCTATCGTGGAGAGAGAGAGAGTACAAAGCTTGTCAGGAGTTGGGTCAAAGCTACGTAACAGATAGTTCGATTCAACGAAATTCAAACGAATTCCGAACACTCCGACTTTCCACTATCATTTATATTCTTTAAAATTGCATCATTAATACTATCTCCCACAATTTGATACCCATAATAATAAGGTTTTTAGAAAATATGTAGTCCGCTATTTTATAGTGGCAGCCATCTTGGATTTACATTTATCATAAATAACCGTATTCTGCTAGTCAATCCCTTTTATTGATACCCATATCAATGAAGTTTTGAGAAAATATGTAATCCGCCATTTTGTAGTGGCAACCATCTTGGATTTGCATTCTTCTTAAATAACCGTATTCTACTAGTCAAGCCCTTTCATTTGATACCCATATTGATGGGGTTTTGGAAAACCCAAATTGATGAAGTTTTGAGGAAGAAAGGGATCCGTCATTTTGTAGCGGCCGCCATCTTGGATTTTCAAGATCATGAAATACGCAGTTTTGTAATGACTACAGAGATAAAGGTGTGTTCCAAGTTTCAAATCAATCGGTCAACAGGAAGGGAGTCAAATTTCTATTAATGTGGGTCAGCGCTACAGACAAACATGTTACAAACATACAAACATACAAACATACAAACAGATTACAGGGCAAGCTTGAGCTTGAGCTTGGGCTTGGGTAGACTGTACAATTCGTAGTTGCTCTCCGTGATTGACCTGAACCAACCAAATTGCACAAAGAACACACAGAATGACGCTTGGGACTAGCAAATCATTCTCGTTGTGCAATTCTCGGTGATCAAACAGATTACAGGGCAAGCTAAATAAAACCGACTTTCCTCTGACTTGCACTGTGGTCACGCGTATTCTAGAGCTTGCCACTTAGAATGCATTCAAGGCGTGTTATTTGGCATAGAAATCTCAACTAAGTACTAATGAAAATGACGCAAGTAATACTACGTTGAGACGGCGGAGTTCCTCTAGGAACGTTAGTGCCATATAAGAAGAAGAAATAAAACCGTTTAATAACAACGATTCCGCTTGGAAACTAAGAGGGTTTTATTTGTTTTTTCAATAATTTTCAAGTCTTTGAATATCTTCGCATATCTTCGAATAACTTAAAAATAGAGACATATAAAGACAATGTAAAGATTTTGCATCCCTGATTCGAGCGCCAAATTCTGTTTTTGACGTTTTGAGGGATGCGAGTGCTTTAAGGTGGCCGTACACTGTTTGCCCGGAGGTCAAATATTTGTTATTTTTTGACAGATAAGGTTTGATTTGATATTTGCACAAACACTATTTTGTTTGCCACTCTTCAATTTTCAACAGTAGTAAACAATATCAAACACCGAACATGGAAAAAATCAACTGAAATATTCAAGGTAACCTAAACATGTACCGACAGGTTCGAAGAACAGACTGAAAAAATATTTTAGGCATCCAATAATTGAATATTTGCTTGTCGTGTTTTGTGTAGAATATATTTGATCAGTACACGTTGACCAAATTTTATCTGTCAAAAAGAGTCAAATATTTGGCTTCGGTCAAACAGTGTATGAGCACCCTTAGAGTGGGTCTGTATACAGTGGTGAAAACTCGAATTCGTACACCACTATGTAAATCTCGTTTCCCTGCTTCTGAAAGCCGAAAATAATATTCTATTGAGACAAATTACGAGGAAAAAGTTTTGCAATCAATTTTTAAGGAGGAATATTTTTGTTTCTCAAAACAATATTGTAGATTAGCGAATGTATGAAAATTCACCCAAACTCATATTCGCACAGTAATTTATAATGTCAATTTGTATGTATTTGTATGTAATGTATTGATCAATTTCAGGATCCAATATTAAGTATGGTAACCCTTGTTCATATCGTGCTCCCGTGGTCTAATGGTTAGCATCCCACATTATCATGCTGGTGGTTCGGGTTCGATTCCCGTTATGTCCGGGGGAATTTTCTTTTTACTATTCCAAGAAACACAAAATTATAAAATATTCAAGCTGAATACATGTAGCGTTTCCTCATAGCTCATAGCTTGATCGACTCGTATTTTTTTTACTGAAATACATTTTTATTTCTTGAACGTTTTTTGATTAATACAAAATTCTATATATTTCAATTGATCAGCTCATGCTTCACAACTATGCTGATTTTTTTCCTAATTTTTTAGGTACATCTGTTGATTTTTACTATCACTAATGATTTTTTTCTTCAATGCCGAAGATTTTTGTTTTCAATTGTTAAAAAAACTACCTACTTAACCTAAGACCTTAATCTACCCTATATACAAGTTCCGTGCAATCTCATGCACGCAGGAAGAGCACCTCTATTCGAATTTTTGTGTGATATCCCAGCAAACATTAAGTCGTATGAATAGCTATAATTGGAGGCGATATACATACAACCAAGACACATTTGTATGATATATGATGCAGATAACTAGCATATACACACAAAAGTGGAGGCGATATACGTATATGCCATATTTTGTACGCATATAAAGCCGTATATAACGATATGCGATGCTTTTTGGACTGATATGCGAATAGATACGACAACGTTACCACTCAATCCATCGATGACATGGAAAATCGTGTTTTTGCATTTTATGCGATTTTAGATATATATGATCGATATTTTGATTGATATTTTATGCGATTGTGATTTGATACGAAATTATATGTGACTTATCATGTGCAAAGTTATACGATTTAATGTTTGCTGGGATTGTTCACGTCTACACTGAGAGAAATAATTAGTAAATATAACGAATTTTTTGGTAAATACTACCAATCTATAGTCATTTTCGACCGTACTAATAAACACATATGTCAAGCAGAACCATGATTCGGAAGCCCAATATCGGCTACATTTTCTCGCCGAAAATGCACGTATCAGAATTATATCCTTATTATACCTCCGTATTACCTTATGGGAACAATGAAAATGGTTAATACGCGCTTTTCTCACCAATTTTCAGATATGACAATATCCAAGCTTACTAATGTTATCGAGTAAAATATACTAATCTCTGGTAGGGATGCGGGTTTGTTGACAATATGTACAAAAAATTTGTACATTCTACTAATTTTGCATTACCAAATGTATTTAGTAGTTTTCGACCGAGGATTTTTCTAAGGGTAGGGTTTCTGTGTGGTATACACATATTGCACAAATGGTGCTACAGCAACTTAATGGTCAACCCACATGTTACACTGCTCGCAGTCGATAACCGGTAGTTGACTGCATCAGCGACAACCCATTTGGCAGAGCACAGAGTGTGCCGCCATAATGGATCGCTCTTTGGATCATTGGCTTCGACATAGTAAGACGTGCTTTTGGTCAATGGCATTCAAGAAGTTTGCCGGTTAAATGAAGTTTAAAGTCAATCGTTTATTCAAATCAAAGGTTTGGTGCTGAACTTTGCACTTCGACTATATTTTGATTTGATTTGTTTTTTTGAGTTATACTCAGACTGCGCTTTAAAAAAATGAAATTGTCGGACTGCATTATTTTTTTGTTATCAAATTATCATAAATATAATTCGCTTTTAAGCAACTTGACAGATGTTTGTTAGAGTATTTTACAGCTGCTAGAAAAAAACTTGTTCAGCTTTCGGTGAGCTTTTGGAAAACACTTAATAAAATTGCCTACATTCAAACTCCTGGCGTTAGCATCGATGATCCTCCATCGAACTATTTGCTCCGTTAGACCACTATAAATTGCAATTTCAAGCGGTCGAACATGAGCTTAAAAACCTATTTCAGTAGTCCATCATGTATTGTACAAAAGCTGTTTTGTAGTATAAGGGTGTTCATACACTGTTTCACCGAAGCCAAATATTTGACTCTTTTTGACAGAGAAAATTTGATAAACGTGTACTGATCAAATATATACGACACGAAACATGACAAGTAAACATACAGTTATTGGATGCCTAAAATATTTTTTCGGTTTGTTCTTCGATCCTATGTCGAAAACATGGGTGTATGAAGGGTATACGGCATCAAAAGGCGGCCGAGGAGAGAAGGACGACCATTCACCATTTCTACTGATAAAAACATCGATAAAATGAAAGAAATGGTTCTCAGAAATCGTCATTTAAGTTTGAGAGAGCTAAACCGTGAATTAAATATCTCTCACGAGACCGTTCGTCATAATTTGGTTGATGATTTGAGCATGATAAAAATCGCGCATGGCTAGTGTCAAGAGAGCTAATTTTTGTTCAAAAATTTCATCGCGATCAAGTAGCTGAAAATATGCTCGAATGATCAAATTCTGATCTCAATTTAATTACGTATAATTACTGGCGACGGGGGTCTCCGTAGCCACATTGGTTGTGCGTTCGCTTACTAAGCGATCGATCGTGAGTTCAAAACTCAGGGCCCTCATTGACCATCTTTGTGTTGTTACAGAATAACTACGTCCACGCAACAATCATCAGCGATGGAGATCGATCCACGGTCGAAATAAGATCGATTCATCCATACAACTGCTCTGCAAGACACATCGGGCTGCTGTTCTATAAATAACTCAACAATGATCAATCAACTGTCTCCGCTGTCCGGTCTAACTGGATAATGGAAGAACAGAACGAAAACTTTTACGCCTATATGGCAACTGTGTAAATGTGTACCATATGCAATGGTATAGAAGGGAATTCTCTAACGCCGAAAACATGGCAACTGTGTAATGTGCTAATTATAGATATGATAAACATGTGACATGTACACGATTGAAATTCGGCTCTGTTACAGCTAAAATGCTAATGAGCCTAAAATAAACAAAAAGGGATAAAAAAAAATTACTGGCGACGAGACATGGGTGTGATTTTTTCTATTTTTTGAAACTCAACTTACCGCTTTGTGAGACCCGTTTTGACAGACATGAAAACGAATTCACTCTGTTAAATGAAGACAATTCCTGAACACTGCTATAAAAAGCATTGCGACGACTGTTTTGTTCGTTGGAAAAAGTGGATCGTTCCAGAAAGAGGATTTTCCAACTTTAAATTCCGAAAGTAAATTGAAATAAAACACACTTAGAATTCGAATTTCGATGAAACTTCTATTTCAAATTAAAGTTTGGTTTATGCCATTATGTGTGAAATACAACATCATTCAAATGTCCACCTAGGGCTTCCTCGCACACCTTGATCCGAAACAGGTAATTTTCGATGACTTTTCGGCACATATGGGGCGGTATCTCGGTCATAACTTCACGAATGTTGTCTTTCAAATGTTCAAGAGTTGGCATAGACACGGTCTTTCGCATAACCCCACAAAAAAAAGTCTAGCGGGTTCAAATCGCATGATCTGGACGGCCAATTGGCATCACCAAAACGCGAAATTATGCGTCCCTCAAATTTCTTTCGCAATATGGCCATGTTCGGTCGTTTTGTGTGGCACGTGGCGCCGTCCTGCTGAAACCACATGTCATCCGTATCCATATCTTCAATTTGTGGCAAAAAAAAAATCGGTTAACATGCGGCCATAGCGCTCACCATTCACAGTTACCGTCTCGCCGTCCTCATTTTCAAAGAAATACGGCCCGATGACTCCACCAGACCATAATGCGCACCAAACAGTGACTTTTGGCGGATGCAATGGCCTCTCAACAATCACGTGTGGATTTTCTGAGCCCCATATACGGAAATTTTGGGTGTTCACATAGCCATCGAGCTCGAAATGTGCCTCTTCAGCGAAAATTTTATGCGAAAATTCAGCATTTTGCTGCTGTTGTTCGTTCACCCAATCGACGTATGCCCGACGCATTCCATATTCACCACGTTCTAATTTTTGTACCAGTTGGACTTTATATGGATGTAGGTGCAAGTCCAAATGCAAAATTCCCAATGATGTGTTTAACAAGCCCAATTGCTGAGCACGCCGTGGAATCGAAACATTCGGGTCATCCTCCACACTGGCAGCAACAGCAGCAATATTTTCGGCCGAACGCACATTACGATGATGCACAGGTCTCACAATATCCGCTACGGATCCAGTTTGTTCGAATTTACGTACTACATTAGCGATTGTGTGCTCTGTAGGCCGTCCATGACGACCAAAATCCGTCCGTAATGCTCGAAAAACATTTGCCGGTTTTTCATCATTTTTATAGTATAATTTTGCTTTGCCAAAACAATGACCCAGAGCTCAAGACATATGAAGTTCGCACATGGTTACATTACAATTACTCAAATGTTTTTTATATTCCTCCACAATCTTCCGACATCAATCCCAGTAAAAAACTAAGGAAGTTATCTGTGTAGGAAATTGAGAAAACATAAAATTTCTAAAAATAACGATTTTAAAAACCACTTAAAGAAAAAATTGATAAATATACCTTCTGAATACACAAAAAAACAACTCGTAGATAAGACTAAAGACAGCTAAAGATAGTTGCAATAAACAAGGCATACAATAATAATGATGGAATTAGGAAATTGGCCAACGCCTTCGAAATCGAGTAGAGATTTCAACCAGCGTACGATTATGAGTTTGAGTCAATTTTCATACATTAGCACATACATTCGCCATTTTTAGAGAAAAAAAACCATTATTCTGAAAACAGATAGCAAACCTTTTAACCCTCATATGACACTATAATGTTATCTGAATAGAATGTTCCGAAAGCTTGTTTTCGACTTTCAAAAGAAGGGAAAAGAGATCTGCATGGTGGAGTACGATTACGGATTTGAGTCACTGTAAATGTTTTCATCAAGGCGCCTAGAAGTATATACTAAGGTGATTCAGTATGCTAGAACCACTATGCAGCCATCTTGGAAGTCTACTGTGTTTTGTTTGTAAACAAAACACAATACACTTATGTCCAAGCTTGCTCGTGATCAGTCTGTCTCTTTCACGCTTCAAGCAAATAATTCCCCTTCTGCTTTCTTCTATACTGTTTTCATATACCGCACCCCTAACCGACTTAGTGGCGAAACGGTCTCACCTAGTGTCATAGACCCGTCTTTTATTTTCATTAGAATGGCATGGTAGAATAATTGACGCGACGCGACGGGACGTGAACGTGACGTGGATGTTGATTGTGAATCGGGCTTGATCCAGCGTGCCGCATATCGTTTTCTGTCGAGGTGTAAGCGAACCACCCGAAATCCGCCAAATTCATGTTATCGTCGTCTGTTAGTAGAAAGTTCTCCTCTCGTCCTTTTAACCTTAAATCGTTCATTGAGTGATTGTATCAAAAATTTGTACAAGTTCTAACGCTAAATAGATAAGACATTTGCAATACAATTTTCATTTGCCGCAAAATGATTTTGGCAGATTGGTCAACTTGTAGTAATACTTTCTATTCACCTTGGGATATACTTCTAAGTGCCACAGTCTTCACAGCTGGCATCTCTGCTCTATTAAAATAAAATAAAAATATCTGTATAAACGTTTAGAGACGAATGAACTCTCAGAGTTTAAAGTCTCTCTAATTCAATACCTTCCTTCCTGTATAAACGTCACTTTACATGTTGTGTTTATCAATTTACGTTGATATAAACGGCTTGAGAGAATTGCGCTGATTATTGTACAAATTTAAGTTTGTGGGTGCAATAAATTGGCTTCAACATGGCACAAAGTAAAACGGACTTGATGGCTGTTTTGGCCGTACTAAAAAAGTATAATTTGAAGGTGAGAAATACCTCTATTGTAAAATTGTTTATACTTCGATACTACCGCCGGTTTTTTTCCTGTAGGGAACGGAAGATTTGTTGAAGAAGGAAGCAAGCTTGTCGGATCTTCCGGACAACGCGGCAGGGGAAGCCGATGTCAATAGCGTTCTCGCCGCTTACAAAAGTGAAGGTGATCCGGATATTTATGAAAATTCCTACATGGAACTCCGGAGGTTTGTGGACGAAGCATTGGATATTTACAAACATGAGTTGGCTCTTATCCTCTATCCGGTACTGGTGCATATGTATATCGAGCTCGTTTACAACAACCATGAAGAGCAAGCGAAGAAGCTTATATCGAAATTCGGACCGGAACAGGAATACTACTACCAAGACGAGTTGACCAAGTTGGCGATGGTAACGAAAAGAGACCAAATGAGTGGGAATGATCTAACAGACACGTTCAAATCGAACGCATTCACAATTCGCATTTCGCGAGACACGCTCTCCCTGCTGAAGCGGCATCTACACGAGAAGAAAGCGTCTGTAATTCTGAATATCGTAAACGAGCATTTGTTCTTCGACTTGTACGAAGGGGTTGCGCGTAACAAGGCACAGTGTGATGCCACTTCCGGTGCAATGATTGGTGAGGCTAAACGATTGGATAATAAGGTAAAGGTGTATTACGGTTTGCTGAAGGAGCCGGATGTGCAAACGTTGGTTCAAGCTCCGCCGGAGGAAGACGATGACATGGATCCGGATGCGCCCGATAAGCCTAAGAAAAAGAAACCCAAGAAAGATCCGTTGTTTTCGAAAAAATCCAAATCGGATCCAAACGCGCCCGCGTTGGACAGAATCCCCCTGCCGAAGTTGAAAGATGTGGATAAGATGGAGAAAATAAAGGCACTGAGGGAGGCCTCTAAGCGAGTAAATTTGGGGCCAGACTGTTTGCCCTCGGTTTGTATGTATACGTTATTGAACGCGAATTATACTGTCACTTGGTGAGTAGTCTTGTTAACATAATGCAAAGTAAATATCTTTTGAATTTGTAAATGTGTTAGCGCCGAAATTTGCGAGGACTCGAGTTTGATTGCGATTGGATTTTCGGATTCGTCCATAAAAGTTTGGTCTCTGTCGCCGATTAAACTAAGAGAAATGAAGGCTGCTGATCAGCTGAAGGAAATCGATCGTGATGCTGACGATGTGTTGATTCGTATGTTGGACGATCGCAAAGCTGAGACAAGTCGTGTGCTCCATGGTCACAGCGGTCCAGTTTATCGAAGCGCATTCTCTCCAGACAGAACATTGCTCTTATCCTGTTCAGAAGACTGCACCATTCGGCTTTGGTCCCTTCACACGTGGACATGCGTTGTGGTTTATAAAGGCCACCAGTTCGCTGTTTGGGACGTGAGATTCTCTCCTCATGGACATTATTTCGTGAGTTGTTCGCATGATAAAACTGCCCGACTCTGGGCAACGGATTCCCATCAACCTCTGCGGATATTCGCGGGTCATTTGTCAGATGTTGATGTTTGCATTTTCCATCCAAATTCAAATTACATAGCGACAGGGTCCAGCGATCGAACTGTTCGTTTGTGGGACGTTTGCGTAGGCAATCACTTGAGACTGATGACGGGACACAAGGTGAGTTTTGTTTCGAGACGAAGATTTCTATCATTAATATGTGTTATTACAGGCACCTATCTATTCGCTGGCGTTCTCTATCTGCGGTCGATATCTTGCGTCGGGTTCTGCCGATTGCCGCATTCTTGTGTGGGATTTGGCTCATGGCCATCTGATTGCGGCACTCTGTGGTCACTCTGCGTCAATCCATTCGCTCTGTTTCAGCCGAGATGGAACTGCGTTAGCTACCGGGGGTTTGGACTGCTGCCTTAAACTGTGGGACTTTTCCAAACTGTGCGAGGATATCAGCGGGGAGAACGTGAACGTCTCGCACAACCCGGATGTTCGCGATGGTGAGCCCTATCTGATGCGTTCGTTTCCGACGAAACAGACGCCCTTCATGACGCTACATTTCACAAGAAGGAATCTGCTGCTTGGCGTTGGAATATTCGAAGGGTCGGCATAAAATTGATCAATATATTTTAAAGATACAGATTACCGTAGATACTAAGGTTCTTTTATGTATGTTTTTCGATGCCTATAAAGGTTAAATTGAATAATAAAACATAAATTGGTCCAACCTAAGACGGGAAGAGGCAAAGACTTCTGTTTTGTCAGCTTGTATTGGCCTCCGAAAGTTACAGTTAGCCTGAAGCAGCTTGCAGACATGTGCTCACTTCTTCCTGAGCCACGGTTGATTTTGGTAGACTTCAACTCTCACGGACCCACCAGGGGGGAGCTGTTGAACCCCTGGCCTGCATACTGCTTACCTTTTTCTTTTTCGACTGAATCTCTATCCCTCACTTCTTCATATTCAACCGCAATACTTGGAACAACTGGGAGTTTTGTTCGCATTTTCCTTCCAAACATCAATTCCATGGGTGCTTTGCCAGTCGTTGAATGAGCGGCAGCATGATACATCATCAGATATTTCCTAAGCTCAACTCGCCAGTCCTTTCCCAACTCTTGTGCTATACGTAATCTTTTCAAAATTGAACGGTTTTGACGTTCGACCTCGCCGTTCATCTGCGGCCAATACGGTATTGTTCGTTCCAAATTAATTCCATACTCCGTGCAAAACCGTTCAAACTCATCCGAGTTGAATTGCCGTTATCTGCGCGAAGCATTTCCGGGACACCATAACGAGAAAATACAGTCAGTAGCTTTTTAATGGTAGATGTTGTAGTGATGCTGTTCATTCCAATGATTTCAAGATATCTACTATAATAGTCTATAATAACCAGGAGACTTTCCCCTTCCGGCAGTGGCCCTAAAAAATCAATTGCTATCTGTTGCCAAGGCTGGGTTGGTAGTTCTTTTCTGACTAACGGTTCCGGTGGACTTGGAGCAGACACCAAGGTACATCCACGACAAGCCTTAACAAAATTTTCAACTTGATTGTCCATTTTGGGCCACCAGACATGTGTGCGCAAATTAGCCTTCATGATTCTAATTCCAGGGTGCCCTTCATGTGCTATCTGAACTACCTGATACTGTAACTTTTCCGGTACTACGATGCGGTCACCTCTGAGTAGTACGTCATCTACTCTACAGAACTCGCTGAATGTCGGCGTAAAAAGGTAGGTTAGAGCCTTACAGTCTGTTAAAAGGTTAAACATTCTCCCGATCAAGTACGTTTGAAAACGTTCAACTCCCCATACTAATGCAAGGGCTTCATTTTCAGATTGGCAATACCTTCTTTCTGTATCGGTCAACGATTTTGAAGCAAATCCGATTACACGTGATTCGTTTTGATTGTTTGTTTGTATCAGAACTGCCCCGAGAGCATAAAGACTTGCATCGGCCATTAGTGAGGTTTCATCTTCTAGCTTGTAGAATCCCAGACAATCCGCTTTTGCTATTTTGGAGTTTATCTCTAGAAACGCTGATTGTTCAGACTCTCCCCAAACAAAAACAACTCCTTTTTGCGTTAGTCTTCTGAGTGGTTCGTCAATTGTAGCCAAATTGGGTATAAATTTTCCCATTTAATTCGCTAGACCTAAAAACGATCTTACTTCGCTTTCATTTTCAGGAATTCTGAATCCCATAACTGCTTCTCGTTTGGAATCTGAAGGAAGAATTCCTTGCTGGCTGATTTTGTATCCAAGGAAATCTTGTTGCGTTACACGAAATTGGCATTTTTCTCGATTTAAAATCACACCTTTTTCTTTAAATCTCAGTAGTACCTGTGGTGTTATAGATATTTTTATTTTATTTATTTCAATCCTCTTTAGTTTTACATTTGATTCATAAGATAACAAGATAAAATGAAAATAAAACCATTACTATACCTTGTTCAAACGAGCATCATGCTCCTCCACAGTGCTTCCTTTTATAACTACATCATCCAGATACCAATAGCAGCCTTCGCAATCGGCAAGAATTTCGTCCATTGCCCGTTGAAAAATCTCTGGCGCTGAAGCCAAACCGAAAGGCAGGCGTTTAAAGCGGTATAAACCACGATAAGTGATAAAAGTCATGATGTCTCGCGTTTCATCATCCAGCTCTAGCAGACAAAATGCATCTTTTATGTCTAAAACGGTCCACAATTTCCCTTTTCCAATTCTCATCAAAATTTCCTCGATGATAGGCATCGGATGTCGATCTCGGATCACAGCTTGGTTGACGCGCCGCAAATCCACACATAAAAGTATATCTCCATTTATTATCTTGGCTACCACCAGTGGCGATACCCACGTAGCAGGTCCCTTCTTCGCTTCAATTATATCTCTTCTCAGCAGTTCCTCTAGCTTTTTATTCACGACCACTTCCATAGGGATAGGAATGCGTCGCAACGGTTGGGAACATGGAGTGATTTCTGGATTCATCTTGATATGCACACGTACATCAACTATTTTCGAAAACGGCATGTTTGCATCGTCTCTATTCATCACCTGATTCACTTCATGGCCAACTTTCAAAACACCAAGTTGCTTAGAAGTAGTATCGCCCAACAAGTAACGCTGACCGCCTGATACTACGAAAAACTCTGCTTCCACTGAACGAGATCTTACTTTCACGATGGTCTTGAAAAATGCCAACATTTTCAACGGAGTATCACTACCGTACGCTTTCAAGATTCTGTTGCTTCCTCTTACGCATTCTTGAACGTTGATTTCATTGGCCTTGAGAAAATCCCAGGTTTTAACCGTGATTAAATTCGCTTCCGGTCCTAAAACGACGAACCTCTCCGTATCGATGCCTCCTAGTTGACAAATGATTACATTCGTGTCGTTTCCGGTGTAAAAACTGTAGTACACTTTCCCCGGACAATCAGTGGAAGACTCATCCTTGACGGGGCTTGATGGTGTATTATCAGTAATAGCTCGAACTTTATTCCGTATCTGTACAGCTGAATCAGGGCGCTTTCGGCAAAACTTCGCAAAATGATTGAGTCTCTGACATTTGTGGCAAACCAGTCCTTTCGCCGGACACAAAGGAGTGTTGGAGATGTGCCCGTATCGTCCATATGCAAAACACTTCGTGTTGTCCTCTTTATTGTCAACAAAGGGTATTAAAAACGGGGTGAAACGTTTGTTGAAACGACTTTGCTTGCGATAATTTTTAGCTTTATCTTGCTCTAGGATTCTTCGAACCTCCACCGAACTGCCATGAGCCTGTGAACTTCCGTTATTTAACTCTTTCTGTTGGATGCGCACGCTTTCTCAAAGCTCGCCTAAAACTTCAATCCCGGAGAGTGACTGGTCTCGTTCTAAGATCTTCCGGCGAAGCTCTGAGGAAGAGCAACCCTCGACAATTACGTCTATTAACATTATTTCCTTTCTTATCTCGTTGGAATATTTATCCAAACCACAATCCATCAGTTGCTGTCGCAAACGTAGGACGAAATGTGCGAAACGTTCGTTAACATCCTGCTTCATATTGCGCAATTTGTGTCTTTCGAGCACGTCTTGCTTACGCGGTTTGAAAAACGCATCCAATCTCTCGATGGCTACATCGAACCATGGTTTTTCAATTAGAACCATCGAAAACTCTTCGGTGCCTTCAAGGCTTCGAAAAACCTTCTGTAGCTGGGTTCCTCCCAGGTGCAGCATTTTGGCACGCATAGTTTTCTGCTCGGTGATGATATATGAATATGAAATAGCATTGTAGAGACCCTTTCCAATCTTGCCACTCTTTGGCCATTTTTGCGGTCTCCATCTGCTCGCACCTAAACATTGGCAACGGACGATTCTCATCCATCTGCAAAACGAGATTATAATTAGATAGATTTAAAGCACTATAGCTTTAAATGATTTTTCTATATTCAAGCACTCTAGCTTTAAAATCACTATTCTCTGTTTTCTGGCATTAAGAAGAGAATATTAATGCACTCTAGCTCTAGTTTCATACTCAGGCGCTCTAGCACAAAATATTACGATCATTTATATCTAGGCTCTCTAGCACTAGACTTTACATAATCAATTTCTAGGCACTCTAGCTCTAGTTGTTAAAACCATCCAGGCACTCTAGCACTGAACATTATAACTTGATTCTAGGCACTCTAGCACTATGTATTAAGTAGTTAATGTAGTTAAGCGTTATAGCAGCCATTAGGCTCTTCAATGCAGAATTTCATACATATTATGCACTAGCACTATGCCAGAAGTCAATTCCACCACACTCAAAAACAATAATAATACATCATATTTACCTTCAACGGATCCGCTTTCTTCTCCTCGTCGCCAATTATAGCGTATGTTATACCGAGAATAATAGGATATCAATAAATAACGGAATATGTTTCAGAATCGCGCTTCATTATTCGTATTCAAAATATATAACTTCTGTGTTTCTCGAATCCTCGTGTCTATCTGTCAAAGTCGAACTTCTTCTTCCATCCTGTTGCATTTCCGTCCATGCACGCTTATCTGAAAATATACAGCACTTACATATAATAAGACCAAAGTGTTAAAGGGAATATTATGCGATACCCTACATTCACGGGAATGAGAATCGAACCCGAAGCCCCTCATCTTGACGAGCGCCATGCTAACATGGGGACCTCACCTCATGTAACTGAATAAGTTTGATGTCCTTCCAGGAACCAGTATAAGAAAAATCTTCATACATAAACATTTCCATCGCACTTCTAGGTGGATTGACACTATTTTCGTAACTATAATCATGATAAAATCATTCAAGACACTTACATGTTGTCAAATTATTTGAAATTATTGAGAAATAGATTTTTAAACAAAATTTTAATTAAACTGACCAGACGTCCCGCGTTACGCGGGACAGTCCAGCATTTCAACAATGTGTCCCGCGCTAGGTTACGTCCTGCGAAACGACCCGCATTTTGCAAAAGAAGCGGAAATGTCCCGCGATCAATATATTTAATATATTTCAATATTACAATTTGATCATGTTGATTTTCTTTTCAGACGAAAAGTTCATTTTCGGTCCCCTGGATCGGTCGGGACTCAACGTGTTAAATAAGCCGGAGGAACTAGTGTAGGTACAGGAAGAAGTTTGATGAAATATCATAAATGAAGTGCCTGACGGACTTACGGCCTAAACCATGGTCGCAATTCGCCGGAAAGAAGTTTTTTACCAGCACCTCCAGTTAATCCTTCTGGGTGATTGCCTACCGCTCAGACACGGCCGGCCTCGTATGACGCTTTCATATAAAAATGTCCATTTTGGCCAGATCCTTTTTCGATAAACCGTAGCCCTACGCGGATTTTGGACGGAAAGACCCCGGAAGAGGTGTGGACAGGGAAGAAATCCTTCGTAGGTCACCTGAAGATCTATTACGAGATTTTTTCTTAAAGAAAGACGACAAATAATCCATTTTATAGCTCTTGCCAATCACGCAGTTGTTCAGAATGTTTTTAATGTATATTTTAACTTAAATATAGCTTACTTAAGATTAAACCATGATTATTGACAATTTTCTTTTTAAGTTCTTGATCACTTTTCAAACGGTAACTAATCTTAGCTATGGGCGTAATTATTTCTGTTTGCAAATGAAAATATGAAAACTGGGTACAAACAATATTTGGGAGAAGTATTATTGAGTCACTATGTTACAAGGAAGTGAAACAACGGTGAAGTATGTAAATTTATAAGAATGAGGAAACGCTATCCATCAGTTATCAAAATTATAATTAACTAGCTCTACCCTGCCACGCTTTGCTGTGGCACATTGTGGTTGCATGGTTGAGTTGAAATATTCATTTTTTTATGTTGTAACAACAATCCTAGATGTGTTTGGTTGTTTTGTATATTGTATCATAGTTTGAGCTCAGTCGGTTCCGTACTTTTCAAGTATTAACGCGCACACAAACGAACACAAAACTTATATATATATATATAGAGATAGATGAGGGGAATCGCTAAATTTTGAATCACTTCGAAACACAATTTCAGTTCATGATTTTGTCAATCACGTGGACAAAAGATGTTTCCTTCACATAGAACACAAATTCATTACTGAATAGTCGATTTTCATTAGAAGCTCAATTTCAGCACGAAACGCTGGTCATATATGAAATCATTTTTCTTCCAAATTTCCAATTTTTTAATGCCGTAGCAACACTCCTTGAAGTGAATTGTATATTGTGTCCAACTTTGAGCTCAATCGGTTCCGTACTTTTCGAGTTTTTGACGCGTACACAAATGAACAGAACATTTTTATATATATAGAGACTAGCTGACTCGGTAAACTTTGTCCCGCCCAAAATTTATTTTTCGTTATCACATTCACGTTTTCTTACTAAGTGCCCGTTCATGGGTCAATCGCAGAAGTGTTCATTGGTTGATCTTCTAATCTACACTTTAAAATTACCTTATACTATAAAATTCCTAGTACTTCTACCAAAACTCGTCATTATAATATTATTATTAGGGGATTTTTCAGACACAATTCTCGTTCAAGATTTTCCAACCACTTGCAAATAACATGTTTCTCCGTTACATGGAATCAATGTTTGATACAGAAAATATGATAGAATAAAGACAGCCCCAAATCGGCCAATTCTTTCCTCGAGTTTTGCTCTTATCAACACATTCGGCGATCCATTTTTATTTATATAGATAGAAGAAGCTATAGGAGTGAGTTTTGTCACATTAAAATCAATTTCCACTTTCGAACAAACATCAATTTCGTTAGCGCAAACATCAAATGGACTAACAACGCTTTTCACTATGAAATTGTAGAACATATGGGAATTGAATTTTCGCAAATTTTCTCATTTTCTTCAGAGTTTTCCGAAAATTTTCAATTGTTTGTTTGGTTGAAATATGTTTGATTGAAATATGTGTTTTAATTTTTTGGAACCCCCCCCCACCATTCCAGAGGATGGAGGGGTGTCATACCATCATAGAAACATTTCTCGTACCCAAAAACCCTCACATCCCAAGTTTGGTTCCGTTTGCGTGATTGATTCTCGAGTAATGCAGCCTCCCCTTAGGGAGGGGGAGGAGTGTCAAACCACCATAGAAACATCTATTGCCCCCTACAACCTCCATATACCGAAATTGGTTCCATTTGCTTGATTCGTTCTTGATTTATACAGAAACTTATGCTTTATCTTTATGGTAGCCCTCTCTCTCTCTCTCTCTTAGAGAGGGGGGAGGAGTGTTGATTCACGATAGAAACCTCCACATGCCAAATTTGGTTCGATTTGCTTGATTAGTTTTCGAGTTATGCAGAAATTTGTGTTTCATTTGTATGGCAGCCCCCCTTAGAGAGTGGGAGAGGAGTGTCGAACCACCATCGAATCGTTCATTGATCCCTAGAACCTCTATATACCAAGTTTGACCTTCACATGCCGAATTTTGCTTCATTTGCTTGATTGGCTTTCAAGGTATGCAGAAATTTGTGTTTCATTCGTATGGTAGCCCCCCCTTAGAGAGGGAGAAGAAGTGTCTAATGATCATAGAAATATTTATTGCACCCTAAAACCTCTACATGCCAACTTTGGTTTCGTTTGCTTGATTAGTTCTCGAGTTATGCATAAATTTTTGTTTCATTTGTATGTATGGCAGCCCCCCCTTAGAGAAGGAGGAGGAGTGTCTACTCACCATAGAAATGTTTCTTGCCCCCTAAAACCTTTACATGCCGAATTTTGCATCATTTGCTTGATTGGTTTTCGAGGTATGGAGAAATTTGTGTTTCATTCGTATTCAATCGTAATGAGATAAAACAACTAGAAGTAACGCTATCGTGAATTTTGCACATTCCGTTGAAAGATGACAGTGGCAGTTCCCGAAATAGGCAAGCAGCACTTATCTAAAACTTATATCCCCAGCAGTTGATTTATCAGGTCCTGCCCACGAATGCGACCCGGTATAGACGCAAAACGATCGGGATAAAGTATGTTTATCAATATCGGTGGCAGAACAAAGGCATGATTATAAACAGCTTACACGTGAGTTATATGTGTTTGGCGATAAATCCAACGCATAGTGCTGTAAGATAAGATTATCTTACCTATAAAAGGCCAAAGCCATTTCACCACACCCATGTTTCAATTTAGTGCCAAAAATGAAACTGGTCGCAACGTTTGCATTTTTCATAAGTGTAATTACGCTTAGTGAGTGGCAAAATGTTGATCCAAAAATTGAACGCTAATCGTTGTTTTTGTCGATCTTAGGTTACACTCTGCCAGTGGAATCGAAACCATGGACGCTCATTCCTGACGGCGAAGGGCGCATGCGTATGGTGAATATCGATCCGACGAATATACCAACTGAGGAGCATGTGGGTGAACCACGATTTAATCCAGCGAATGATGTGGTGTTTCGTCTGTACACTAGGCGCAATCCGGTTCATTCCCAAGATCTGCTATGGTACGATGCCACGTCTATCACAAACTCAAATTTCAACCCCGCTCATCCGACACGATTCCTGATCCATGGATGGCTCGAAGGTGAGGATGCTACCCTGCACTATATGATCAAGGATCACTATCTACGAGTTGGTGACTTCAACGTGGTTGCTGTCGATTGGGGGTCTGGATCGCAAACCATCAACTACAAAGCAGCTCGCAATCGCGTCGGTGGCGTGGGAATGATTGTGTCTCGGTTAATCGATGTAATTCGGTCTTCCACCGGACAGGCTCAAAGTCTGATAAACATTATTGGATTCAGCCTGGGAGCGCACGCTGCCGGCAATGCGGGCAAGCACCAAAACGGGCAATTAAATACCGTCATTGGTTTGGATCCAGCTGGCCCACTTTTTTCATCGGGACAGGCCGACATATTGACGAGCAGTGATGCACTTTACACTGAAGCGATATACACCAATGCAGGAAGGTTGGCATTCGATGGCCCATTGGCACAGGCCAACTTCTATCCCAACGGTGGACGGTCCCAGCCCGGTTGCATCTTGGATTTAATCGGAATTTGCGCCCATAATCGGGTCAACGAGCTCTTCGCGGAATCAGTCTCTACGCAGACGCACTTCATCGCTGTGCCTTGTGCTACTTACGACGAGATTCGGAGAGACCGATGTACCGGCGTCGGACCGGCGGCAAGAATGGGAAGCGAGCCCTCGAATCGGGGGCGAGGTGTTAGTGGATTGTACACCTTGAGTACGAACTCGAGATATCCGTTTGCGAGGGGGTGAAAGGGGAGAGAGACTAACAAAAATATGACTGATATTATTTGCATTTACGTTATAGTAAAATAAAAATTACACGTGATATTTTCTATTAAAAATGTTCTGAATTTTAATTGATGTGCAATCATTCTCAATCCTTTTATAACAATTTGTTATTTTTTCAAATTCTAAAGTCAGAAGACAGATATCGGTAATAAGGATGTCACAATAACTGTTCTCAAGATCGAGAAGGTAACTGACAAGGTCCTGATCTGAGTCCGAAGAAAACAAGAGCGTTTTGATCAAAACATGGGTTTTGATCCCAACATGGTCCATGGTGATAAGGCCGATGAGCGTTGATCGAGTAATACCATGAGATCTGGCAGCATCTTTTTTCTACATGCCCTGCTTAACTCAACTGTGGTTCTGGTTGTACAGCTGAATATCAGTTCAGCTCTGCCGTTTTGTGTTCCAAACATGAACACGAGGCATCTACAAAAAATAACAACGCATTTTCCCTTCGGTGAAGCACAAACCAGGTGTCGGTTTTACCCTGACTGAGAGCGTCGGCTTACCCCAAGTGGACTCAAAATTTCAAAACCTGCGACGAAACATGACAACTAGGTTCTTACAAACATTTGTTTTTCGTATCATGTAAGTATTTTCTGAGCTTTCTGAGCATTTTCTGAGTTTTCTGAGCATTTTCTGAGCTTCAGCAAACTTTAATAACGTTTATTAATCAGACTTAATTACTTATAATCTAACGTTTACACAGTCAAATTTAACCTTAAAATAATTTTTTTTTCTTTTCATAATTAAGAATCACAATTCTATAATGACTGAATCTAACACTAGATTGATTGGATAGGCCAGGATTTGAGGGTTTTGTCGACAAACATATTTCATTGCCGAAAATTTTGAGATGGCATAATACGAAGATTTATATCATTCAATTTGAAATGTGTAGAGAGTTAAAAACTGGAAAAAGTAGATTTGATAGCAGGAGTATGATATGTCGCATGAAATGAATTAAATTTATGGTTTATTTTATTCATCAAGAGACTATATTTCAGTCCTGATATTGTTCAAATACTAACAGTAATGAATTATTTGAAGCGCCCCAGCGGTCTTAGGCTTTCTTTCGATTTATAATTTTACGCAACATAACTGTTTCCTTCAACGTACAACTCTCGACTCTTTCTTTTTCTCTCTTCTCCTAATGCTTCACTGAGGATGTACATTTGCCTAAAACTAAAACTGTTACATAAAATTATACATTTCCCAAATTATAACCTAGCGTTTATTCAGGTTCCAACATGGTTTTGAACAGTTTTTCTGCTGTCAGGTTGTTATTTGTTCTTTGTTTCTAATTTGATTGTTAACTGCTTTACGGTTGGAGAATAAATATATAATAGAATACTTTTCACTGCTAGGCCGCTGCTAGTATGCTGTGCTAGATGGTAGGAAAATCACAAAAAGGTGCAGGAGTGGAACTTGCGATGTAATGTTTCCCTCTCTTCGGGAACTAAACACAGGACGTAATAGAAAAAAAAACCATTTTTTATTTATCTCCGTCATTTAATTACCTCATCAACTCATCAACCAATCAGGAGTCGAGTTTCGCGTGATCCGAGTTGGACAGAAAACTGGTCCCTAATCGACTACTTTATCGTCATGTCTCGTCTCAGTTCAACACAATGCTTTCGAGCATTGATAAGCAACCCACCCACCTTATCATAGAATACCCCGAACAATGATCAAATGTAACGCAAGGCTAATCCCTCTCCCCCTCATGTTACGTAACGCTAACATAATCGTATGAAAAATTTTCATAAGGTTTTAGATTTCATTAAATAATGAAAATATCAACGTAGAAAATCAGATATCAGCCCAGACCGGAATCAAAGGTTCTTCGAATGAAGTTAGGAAATTATTGCTCACATCTGTTGGGATTTCAAACCGTGATTGGCTGAGAGGAACAGGAGCTTTCTTAAGAATTCCAAAAATACGCTCTCAAATTCCAAGAATAGGGGAAAGTAGCCCTAATCCGATCGGTAGTCTTGAACCTACCTCCTCTTGGATATCGGAAATGGCGCCATCTACCGAACTTTTAGTAGTGTCAAATGAAAGGTGTCATAACACTGACAATTTTAAAGTGTGGTGACCATTTTTTTGCTCCATTTATTCCAGCGTTTTGACGGCATTAATTTTTTTAACCCTTTCGTTACGAGCGTCGTCTATAGACGACATCCGCGCGACGAGCTGTGTGTACGAGCGTCGTCTTTAGACGACATGAAATTGATACTGCTCTTTGATCACCCCAGCGCGTGTGCATACTTTTCGGCGCAGTGCTCCGTACAGGGGTAACACTTCGGCGGAGCACACTGCCGTAATGAAAGGGTTAAAGAGTGTCGATAAGATAGATTTTTGACCAGTACGGAAAATGAGTTAAATGTTCTTTTAGACAACGAAAAATTACAAAACTAGGCTATTTCGATTGCTTATGGTCTACTCTTCAAAACAAGCTATATAAATTGAATTGACGTGAACTATGGATCGGGACGGCTCGGGACAATGACGAAAACGTGGATCGGAACGACCACACAAAAAAATGATAACGATGATTTTGCTATAGAAGCGCGGATCAGGACGACCGTTCAGTAAAGAGGTCGAATTGATAAAAAATGCGGATCGGGACGACTGCACAAACAAGTGCGGCTCGGGACGATCATGTGAAAAAATGATAATGATAAAAGTGCGGATCGGAACGACCGTGCCGTGAAAAAATGGAAGTTTAATTATGTGCGGTTCTACACGACCTATGGAACACAGAAAGATACTAGCGGAGTGAGTTTGAAATTGAGAAACACTTGATATATTAAATTTTCATAACTTTTTTATCGTTTTGGTCGTTTGTCCGCTCAGCCACCACAGCAAGAAATCATACTAATCTTATAGTGTATTCAGCCATGTATCAATTTAGACTTTTTCTTAACGAATCTTAATGTCTGGTGAACCTGTTCACGAGTTAATAAGGTGCTTCTATGAATAATGGATAACGGTACTCAGTATAATTAGCGTGGAAACATAAGAGAATAGTCACTATTCTAAATAGCTACGATACATCGGATACAACAGGATGAACGAGGCGGCAACGTCTACGTTAGTAATGCAATTTTTATTTTAAACTACGATATGGATAGAGAAGGAGTACCAAGATGTGTACGAAAGTTGGTGGAATGTCTTGTAGGTTCATTGCCTTTATTCGAGAGATTTTCACCCGTAGGCTGGTTCGTAAGACTTGAGTATATTCTCGTGTGATATACACGAAGGAGAATTACAAAATATATTTGTTATATAAAAACACATTGTTCAGTCATTGCATATTAAAAATTCACAAGAGATAAACAGATCTTATTTAGCTTTCACAATCGTACATGGTATATGCAGTGATGTATGCTCTTTTAGGGGAAATTTATACAGACCAGCACCAGTGGTTAGCGTCCCAAACCATCATGCCGGGAGTTCGGGTTGCACATGCAGTCAATGCTTGCACCAGCACCGTCACGTCAAATGTCAAACGAATGATTTATTCAATGTTATTCATGGTGTCGCCATCTACAACAATTTTGAATTGCAATGTCCTCTTTCAAATCAGCATGCCTAGAATCAGTTCTGAATTTAGAAAAAATCAGTGAAAATCATTGAACTATATTATTTAAATGCCTAAAACCTGTAGTCCCGACCTTTTTTTAACAATAATAATATATAGACTGTTTTTCTCAGCTAATCGTGAATAAATTTTGACTGAGAAATTTGAAACTGGGAGATATGTTGGCATAAAAAATGCAGTCAAAATCAAAACAAAAGCAGAGACACAAAGCCCAGACAAAAACCCAACGAGCCGTCCGTCTCCGTCAATTATTCTTTTCTACAAATCCTACCGGTCGTTTTCGTTGAACGTATGCTGACGGGTCGTTACGTTGCCGGAGTATGTGAATGTTTTCATATGAATTGCATGGTAGAATAACTGACGTAACGGAACGTGACGGGACGTGAACGTGACGTGGATGTTGTATGTGAATCGCACTTTACATCGTTAAACTCTTTGATAATGGTTTGGTGGCCCTGAAAAGGACTGCTTTGTTTGGTTGTCGGGTATTGTTTGTTCACTCCACCAGTGTTTACCGAGTAATGATGACAGAAGGATGGTAAACAGTCGGTGGTTGGCGTATCAGATAGAAGATCCTGAAGTGGAACGAGATATGATGAAAACCGCCCTCTGAGATCCTAGACGAGATGCCTCCTGTGATATGTATGGAAGGAAAAAAGGAAAAAAACCTCACCAATGTAATATAAGATAATTACTAATACCGAACACAATTATCAATTTTTCTCATCAGTAAAAACATATTGCTTTAATATAGAGAAAACATATTTTAAATCTAAACTTTCCTTAGGTCTAAACTTTCCTTGGGTGAAAATGAACACAACAAAACAGACAGCTTAAACCAAACGACCCGTTCTCAAGCGGGAACACACTTTGGTTTTTATTTATGAAAATTGAAATAAATCGTTTCATATATCAAATCATATTTAACGCAACTGCTACCATATACAATTTTACTTTTACATTTGTGCTAAATGTTTCACAATCCTATCACTCACCCTACTTGCAATATAAAAATGTCCCCGACTTGCATATATTTGTAATGCCGATTTCCCCCAGGCAGCTTGGTTTTGATGTCTCTGTTAGGGATCCGCCACATGTTTCGTCAATTTCGACCAATCAGAATTGGGTATTTCCGTTAGGATAGGGGTTAAGATTTTTCAATTGTTCGATAGTTAGTTTCATGACATATATTATTTTTTTCAATATGAAAAATTGTTATGGAGTGCCGGAACCGATGACTGAGCAATAAGCGTTTGAAATTGGACAATTTTCGAGATGTACTCGATTTACGATTTTCAATTTGTACCCCAATATGTTCCCGAAAGACGTATTCCTACGTCAAAAACGTCTTCTTGATGAGATCATTTGTTGGTATTCGAAGAATATTTTAAAAGGGGCCTACTTTAAATAATAACTGAATTAAAATAAATGGAGAAACTCTCCAATTATTTGCAATAAACAAGTCTGTCTATACGAACAATGACAAAACAACAATACATGTTCTAAATAAGATCATTCTTTATCACAAGCTAAATGTACCATATAATTAATTAAATGTAAAGTTTTTCTGGGGAATGCTGATTCCTTCGAAATGCATTTCCTTTTTGAAATTTTCAGAAGATGGAAGAATGACTCAATATACTTTCTCGATAAAACAATAAATTCGCTCAAGAAACTATCCTCTCGCGAATGGAGATCGCGAGTTTGTCATCAGCAGATATACACCGCTTACCCCCCGACCATGGTTAGATGGCTCACCGCCCATGTTAGCGTATGGTCCACTAGAAGTACACCGGGCACTCAAAATTTCTTCATAGTTTGCACAACGCATTGCGACAAAGTGACTCGTAGTGGAAACCGACTCAGCGAAGAGTTCATTTACTCTATTATGGGCACATATACCGGCAAGATCCAAAAAACAGCCAGGCTGCGAGCGTCCTCCATTTGGGTAGAAATTTGCCTGCGCCAATGGGTAGTCGAACGCCAGCTGTCCTGCGTTGGTGTAGATCGCTTCGGTATAAACAGCATCACTGCTCGTCAGTATATCTGCCTGACCTATCGAGAACAACGGTCCGGCCGGATCTAGTCCGATAACTGAATTGATCAGTCCATCCTGCTTCTTCCCAGCGTTCCCTGCGGCGTGAGCACCCAGACTAAATCCAATGACATTGATCATGCTGCGGGGTTGCCCCGTAGCGTATCGAATCACATCGATCAGCCGGGACACAATCATTCCCACAGCGGCAACCCGATTACGAGCGGCAATGTAGTTTATAGTTTGTGATCCTGCCCCCCAATCGACATTGATCACGTTGACATTCCCGACACGCAAATAGTGATCTTTGATAACCCAGTGCAAGGTGGCTCCCTCACCTTCTATCCAACCATGAATCACAAATCGTGTTGGATTGGCAGGATCAAAATTTGATTTTTTGATCGTATCCATATCATTCCACTTCAGGAGCTGATTATGAACAGGGTTGCGTCTGGTGTGCAATCGGAACACAACGTCTAGCTCCGGATTGAAGAGGGTATCAGCTTCATTCTCTCCAGCAGGCACATCAAGGGGATTGATATTTACCATGCGCATGAAACCGGCTCCGTCCGGAATCAAAGTCCAAGGTTTTCCATTGGTCGGATGACAGCTACCTGAGGTAGGTTTAAATTTTTTTGAACTATTCAAAATTTGAATCTTTTTCTAATACTTACTTATCGTAGCAAATGCAACCAATGCACTCAACATTACTATGAGTTCCATATTGAAGAGGAAATACTCGAGTTTTCATATCATGAGCGTTGTCCACCATTTTATACAATGGTTTACCATCGCTAATCTTATCGTAAAAATCTAAAATAAATTATTTTTACTCTGGGATTTGCAAAAGAGCTTCTGTAAGACGTCTGAATGTTGAACGGAGTCTTTTTTATGAAGGTTTTATCAATGACGATAAGGATTCAGAAACGGCGACAAACGATCTCATTGTTCGACATGCAGTTCGAAGAAATTTGTAATTCTGGGCGTAACATTTGCATATCATGTCAGCATATTCACAAAAAATGGATTACAATTATTTCAAATTCTCCCTATGAATGGTGATGTGAAGGGACATCCATCCCTATCACAAATCCAAAATATAACGAAGTTCATTTTTGTGAAAGTATACTGAATAAGTAACATCTAAATTCCCGGATGCAATATTTTTTTTTATCACTTCATCATTCATTTTAGTGTGAACCTATTTCACATCCGGATCGTCAGATACGACAGTGTTGGATAAAACAGTAAAATAAGGTGGCAAAAATTTATCTGACGTAATGCAGTTGGAACCGAAAAATGTGGGTGTTTCCATGCTCACACAACATTGGGGAATGTGCGTCAGTACCCTATCGTCGTTGATGCCTCTAAACCGTTCCAATCTAATGCAATCTTATCGCAAATCATTGTTTTCGAAAATTGCATTCCATTCCAATTGAAGTCTGGGGGTGAAAAAAACTGTCGGAATACTTTGTTTTCGTCGTACTCGCTCGTACCCCCTGCTAATCTTAATTCATTCGATATCAGTAAGTTGCGTCGTTGTGTTATTTTTAATCGTAGAAATAATCCTGGGAGAAGATAAGCCAAATGCCAATATAAGTGTGTTTACAACTGCCTGGTTTGTATCCATTCGTAGAACAGAATATTGTCGAGACACGTTGCACAACGTAGGTTTAGAAACATACTCATATTTACCTGTTTTGTTCTCTACAACGAATTTATTTATTCGTTAATATTCAGATGATGTTAATATTCAGATTCGTTATTATTCGTAATAGTTCAGATGATTTTATTTCGTTAATATTCAGATGATGCAGAGACTTTGCGAAGCAGATTAGGGTTTTTGAAAATTTTATTATAAAATTTGTCACATTCCAGATTGAAGTTTTGTTTCACAATTTTCGTAGCTATTGGGGATCCAACATTGAATCCGTTGTTCACATAATGTTCATCGTATAAAAAAAATTAAATCATTGTACTCAATAAAAAGACGGGACAATAAAAAATGGTCGAAAATACGGTACTGCCACGTTAAAAACGGTACGTTCGGTCAGCCTATTTATAGAACCCAATTATGGCAAACAACACTTTGAACCGTCTGCAAATTACTATAATTAGTTCGTGATTCCAGCCATTCATTAAACTTGACCGACCGACGACGTAAATCATAGAGGAAGTTGGTCCTGACCTGACCTCCTTAATTTCAACGGCCACTGAGCACATAAAATTCTTTTTTTTTGCATCCTCGGCATGGAAATGTATAATTTTACCTTTTTGACGTTTCATAAGGCCGTAGAAACCAGGCAATGAATCGACTTAACTTCAGAGAACATGTTCCTCACATGAGGAATAACACATATTTGCTCCTATATTGCCACCAATTTTTTCAGCATTTTACCCCGGCATTTTACTCTGTTTGCCGCTGCCTTGTAAATTCACTTTTTGCGTCTTTGCAAAAATCAAAACAATATTCCTAACGCAACGAAAAAAAATTGTTTTTTTTATATAGAGTATCAAAGAAAAAATTAAACATTTGAATTTTTCATCAAATACACCATTCATTTTATTGAATAAACTGTATGATCCTACACAGTAGATCCTAAATAGTACGTTTATGAAGAGAAACTCATCAACATGTTGCATCTTCTAAGAGCACAAGGCAGACAATCGGATATCCCCGTCCGGGATATCTTAGGTAGCCGTGATCCTGATCTTCTGCTTCATCTATACCTGTTCCTCTGAAACGCCGATGTCAACGTTTAATGATGTTTCCTTCGTTGTGTCCCCGTTTCATATCCCTCCTATCCGATCGATAAACTTTTACTTAGTCGCGGCAATACATACACACACTCTTTACAGATGCACGGGCCGAAGGTTGTGCAGTCCACTGATCATTCAACAAGAGCCAAAGGTTGTACCGCTCATGACAACTCTACACGAACTGATGATTGCGCCGGCTAGTGACCATTCTATCCTGGATTCCTCGAGTCGAGAAAGACGCACCACGCTAGATATGAGGTACAGACTAGGGTGGCGTTGCTGATTAATGGTCAGCTGCATCCCAATAGGAAGTATCCCGTGTCGGGCACACGTACAGAGCATTGGAGACAACAACATACCAATTACGAAAACACTTGTAATACTAACCTCGAGCCAACCGCGAGTAATCGGTTACATATTACTAACATAGATAATAAGAAAAATTGTATTGAACTCCCGGCCCCGTGAGGCTAACGCCATATGAGCCTTTATAAAAATATATATTTTGGAAAAAAAAACATGTTGCATTTTCAACGATTTTAAACAGAATTTTCTGCAGGCGCTATTAATATCATATATTTTTAGCAGCCAAAAAAATTAGAGTATTACGAGACTTTTATAAGTTTTTGGTTAAGTAAAATATTGAAATAATATTCCAAGTACAGCGAAAAAATATTTTTCCTGGGTGACAATATAGTTGCCACGGCCTTAGAAAGGGTTAACTATAATTTGTACAGGTTGGTCATGAGGGGAAGTAGGGAGAACAGACGGCAAATCAAAAGTACCTCCTTCGACACACAAGCAAAAGGTGATCAAAAGCGTGTAATAGCACTACCACATACATTCCACCGGCAGTACACGCCGCCCGATGAGGCAGTCCATGTTGTTTTGTCTCTACACTTCGCTGACGATCGAAGCTTGTTCTGACTTTTCCGAAGGACCACGGCGTGCATTCGCCGTGAAGCACCACAGAGTTTGTCCAATTTTCACTCTCAGTGGCACACAGAGAATTTCCAACCGCTAAACACACAATTAGCCGCACGAAAACACAACACGAGACTGGCAAAAGGACGACAGGATCACACACGTTCGTTGCTTGTTTGTCGATCGGTGACTCACAACATAACGGAGGATGGAAAATACGTTCGACGCCCTGTTGACCAGATTGGATTCCACTGCTGCTGCTTCACTGGGACCAGGGTTCGAAATCTTCGAAGGTGAAAAATGAGGACTGACTCTACTCTCAGCAGCTTCGCTTCGACTAGAACTGCTTCGGCAGTCGCCATCAACAAAAAGTGACTTGACTAGAAAATGAATTGACTAGCGTTGACTAGCGAGGATGACTGGTGAACTAGTCCAGTCAGTGGTTATTTAAACTGACTCGACTAATGAATACAAATCTGCCTCTTCATTCAACTGACTTCAATCCACACTTCCATTTCCCCCTAACACTAATTCATACCCGCGTACGTAATCTTATTTTTACGTCCATATAAAGAGGAACGAAAACATGATTTCTGATGCAAAAAAAGAAGTTACTCCATCAATGGACGGTTATTGTTTACCCATCGTGAACTCAAACCAACGAACTTAGACATTTATCAAGTATGCTATAAAGGTCCTCGCGTTAGTATTAGTTAGTATTAGGCGGCCAAAACTCCGCACACACACACTGCACGTTATTTTATACGTGTGAGTAATTTTCGTGTACGATACAAAAGAATCTAGCTCACCTGTAGCGTATGTCAAACCACGTTGAACTCAAACAATGATGCATGCACATGTACATGGGAGAGAGAAAGAGAGGAACGAATTCGTTTTGGGGGAAGTCACTTCAAAATTCAATGAGGATAATTTGACTGGGAAGAATGAAATGATCGAGTCGAGTCGGTAGAGGGAGATAGCCGGTCGGGTGGTTGTATTAGTAAATAAATATATCGCGAAACTATGTGTAAATCTGACATTATATGCGAGTGGCACGGCATTTACACCAAACTGCGACTCAATATGCGCACCGCCACGCTTCGTTTGTGGTACGTATGAGTCGTGTTTGTCGTCTCGTGTTAGCTTACGAGCGCTATACGCTTCTCAATTTGCGCCTAGCCTGATTGTTCAGTCGTTTTGGCGGAGAAACCGTGTGAAGATGCCAAAAGTCATTACTAACTGACTATGGATATAGTCAGTCAGTTAGTCAGCTGACTATCCTCAGTTGACTATGACTATGCAGAGCCCTGACTAGGGCACTTCTACAATGAAAGGCTGTTTTAAATTTTGATGCACTTATATTTTCGATGTTGCACATCTAATGGTTACTAACAGAATGAAGGACAAAACTTAAAGCTACACTTCTCGCATGCTATGTGCGATTGCGATTGCGATTGCATCGCTGAGTGCACGCCGATTGCACACCGATTGCACGCCGATTGCACACCGATTGTACGCTGATTGATTGATTGCCAGAGAGGTTTGCCGCTGTACAACATTCGAAGAATAGGAAACTCGGGAGAAAATGATGAGCATCTGAATTCGACGGAGGGACGAACGACTGGATTGTTTGTTGAACGGATTGTTGAGGTAAACCACTACAAGAACGTTGAACAAGCTGGCTATTACGAAGAATTGATTGGCGTTGCTGATTGTGGACGACATCTAGAGTCAGAGACATCGGGTCTTCCCGGCGAGTTCAGGCTCATTACTAAGTTTGTCTTGTTCATTACTAATCCCGAATCTTCACCGCAGTTTTTCACATTCTCAGTCAACCACTGGTCGACCTTGGACATATTTTATTCGATGTTATCAGCCTCAGAAGATGTCTTTTTTCTTAACCTTTTATAAGGTCGTGGAAACTAGGCAAGGAATCGACACAAACTTCAGAAAAAACATAATCCTTACATGAGGAAGAACCCATATTTACCTTTGACAAGAAATAAAATATTGAAACAGTTTAAAAAATTGATGGCAATAAAGTTGCCACTGCCCGTTAACCCAGAAAACACTGTTTTCCGCTGCCTTGTAAGTTCGCTTTAGTGCGCCTTTGGTTATGCAAAAATAAAACAATTTTCTAGTGTAGCAAACAATTTCTTATATAGAGTTTCAAAAAAAAAAAGAGTTTTTCATCAAATACACCATTTATTTTATTGAAAAAATTGCATGATCATACAAAGTAGATCTTAAATAGAACGCTTACAACTTGTTGCATTTTCAACGAATTTATGGGGGTAGTACACTATGAACACCATAAAAAGTATGGGATTTTCTTCAACGTGTAAAAAAGTTTTATTAGGTATATATTACCTAACAAACAAAAGAAATTGGTGTCAAATGGACTGTTCCCTGAATAGTCGCAACGGGTTTGTTGAACCCTTGCAGCCAAAACCTTGTAAACTGCTGGGGGTTTTACAAGTTTTCCTAGTGGACCGATTTTAATCAAACTTTTTTTACGTATCTTGGATATATTTCCTGTCATCGTACGTACGATTTTTTTTCGAAATAAATGTTGATTTTTGACGAAATGGCGACTTTTGTTGTGAAAAAAAATGCGTTTTTGCTTCAAAAACCGAGACAAAAACATTTACCAAATTTAATTTTTCAAAAAAAAACCCTACGTACGAAACGACATAGGAAATTTAGTGGAGAATCTGGGAAAAAAAATCATCAAAATCGGATAGACCGATCCGAAGGTAAAACTTCCACCAGTTTGCAAAACAGGGTTTCGAGAAAAACACGTTCTAATTTTTCGATACATTTACTTCGTTTTTTTTCCATTGTACCGTTTTTTCTCATATTCCGGACACTTAAGTTTTGATGGCCATTAAACAGTGTGTCATTACTCAAAATGGTGCTTTTTCGCGAAATTAATTTGATTTTTGGATACAATAGAGCCTTCTTTTTTATTTGACTACAATAACATTGATTTACAAATACATATTCAAGGTGAAAAACTAAAACTATGTTTAATCACTTTTGTCTCAAATTCCGAACACCATTTTCGTTCATATTCCGAACACTTTTGAACCGCAAAAATGCAATTTTTTGATCGATATATCAAATTAAAGTCAATTAGCTAGTCTTCTCTGGAAAAATGTTATGCTCGCAAAAGAATTGGATTTTACTTTTGTAATTATTGATTGTATTTGTTTCTTATAGTTTACATGGTTTCGAGACCAAGGGTGCTATATCGGTATAGATACCTGTAAATGATGTTTAAATGAAGTCTATAACCCAAAGAATGTCAGGGTTTTAAATATTAAATTATTTATAACATTAAACTTCAGTAAATTCATATTTAAAAATGAAGGGTTCGCAATTCGAATCATGCGTAGAAACTTGATTCATATTCCGAACACTAATTTTAATGAAGATTTCTGCATAAAATATCATTTTATTTCATCCACTTATTGTAGATTCTTGCCATTTCTAGCACTTTACATGAAACTGAAAAATGAACGATGCTTGTTTTTTACAGAATTCGTTAATGCAAACATTTTATCATTGGTTTTGACTAGGGATTGCTTTACCGTTCAAAAATTTCAATAACCGGTTATTCGGATAATGAAAATTTCATTACCTGTAAAACCGGTAAAGTACCTGTAAAAAACATACTTTAAAACAAACCATTTTCCTGTAGAAACGGCTTTTGTTTATAATGATTAGTTTACAAAAAACATTTTGCAAGTTTTTGCTGGTTAAAGTAATATTTAAGGACACAGAGAACGTTAACTTTGTCGAAGATCGAATCTCATTAACAAACTTTCCAGAAGAGGAAAACGCCCGTTTAGAGTCCAATTATGTTGGGTAGAAGAGTATCGAATACCATTGTCATGTAATTTGCTTCTGGTGCCCTCTGTACGAAAACTCTTGTCCGAGGGTTTTCATCAATCCTATTATAGACGTTGTGCTTGGGCTGGACGTTGATACCTTTGATTGTTGCAATCGTCGTTCAAGTTTGATGCTCCTTGATGCACAACTGTTCTGCAGGTTTCCCATCGTCCAGTGGATTGTTTTCATTCTCTTGTCCAGCTACTGAATCAATATCATCATCGTCAAAGTTGATCAAGTCAAGAACAATTTCAAATGCCTGCTTGATCAATGCAGTCCGCAATGTTCGATAGAAAACCTAATTGTGTCACGACCACGAGCAGAATGATCATTTATATACGGGAACAAATCTGCATAAACGAAACGTCCTCCTGCGATCCTTACAATCAGGTCTTCAAGCAGCTGCTTCGAAATTTTTGGTTACTCCGATAGCTGTTCTAGCATAAAGTGCAATCTGACGTCAGCTTCAAAAAGGGTGCATTTCTTCCGCAATAGCAGTTCAACGGCGTCCTGAACTGGTTCGAAGCCATCAACCAATTCCTTTATCGCTGTCAGTTCTTCATCGCTGAAGCTTATCTTGTGTTTCGTTTTCAGATCTAGCAGCGATTTCTGAGCTGAAGTTCGGAGGTTGTAGAATCGGCGCAACGCTACCAGTTGTGTTTTTTCGACCTTAATTGGTCGGGGCTCTGCCAAAATGAACCAATCGCCAAAAACATTATTTTTAAAATTTCAATTTGAAGTTTGGGCTCCCACCAATTGACTGTGTCGGATCAAATCTATCATTTTATCGCTCACGTGTTATAAACAGGATGTCAAACATAATACTCCCTTTCATGTTTTAGAAATATGAAAAAAAACAAAATTATGTTTCTGCTAGACACGCAAAACTTCGTTTTCTTTGCAGCCAGAGCGAACCAAGTCCATGCTAGCTATTAACATAATATCATTACATAACACATTAGTATTTTGTAACGGCTCTTGACTAATTTAATTAATGGTATATATATTGACTCACTTTTGCTGTTTATGACAAAATCATATTTTAATAAATGATAATTAATTGGTTTAAGAATGCATTACACTTGGTTCGTTGAGGTTGAACGGAATTTTGAAAAAGACAGATCAGCGTTTTTAAGGCGCGTCCACATTATGCCGAATGATGCCGATCGGTCTGTACCAGGCGGCATATTCGGTTCGTTATGTAATGTGGACGCCCCATAGGATGCACGAAGCCGTCACGAACACACGAAGTATAATGTCGTCACCGTTAATTTACTTCGTTTTGTTTTGGTTCGACTTTCTCGAACCGGACCCACTTATTTCGGGTTGGGTTCGGTTTGATTCGAGTCGGTTTTCGGCACGTCGGCAAGCCCGGGCGGTACGTCCACATTTAGTCGGCTTTACCGGACGGCCAAGGCCAATTGGCGTAATGTGGACGCGTCTTTACACTTCATTACAACCCGTAGGCTGTCTTAAGACGCGTCCACATTACGCCAATCGGCCTTGGCCGTCCGGTAAAGCCCACTAAATGTGGACGTACCGCCCGGGCTTGCCGACGTGCCAAAAACCGACTCGAATCAAACCGAACCCAACCCGAAACAAGTGGGTCCGGTTCGAGAGAGTCGAACCAAAACGAAACGAAGTAAATTAGCGTTGACGACATTGTGCTTCGTGTGTTCGTGACGGTTTCGTGCACCCGATGGGGCGTCCACATTACATAACGAACCGAATATGCCGCCTGGTACAGGCCGATCGGCATCGTTCGGCATAATGTAAACGCGTCTTTACTTATCAGATCCTGACAAAATTTGATTTCAGGAGCTGTCCGAAACACAAAAATCTGTTGAAGATTCGGATCTGCCTCCTTGGAGAAAATGATCACTATCGTTCGATGCCATATTGTAGGTTCATGATTCGCTTTGGTTGAATGATATATTTAATTTTTTACAGTCTGCTACACAGAATTTTTGTTTTGGAGCTGTTGTCAATTATCCGAACGACATGGTCATTTTACAGTCGATAGATTATTATTTTCTGTATCCAATGGTGTAAGTAAATCTAAAAAATGACGCTTGGTTCGTTTTGGTAGAACCCCGACCAATTGATTCTCGAGCAATATTTTGAAGCGGCATAAGGGCAAATATTATTTATGGTGTAAAAATAAAAATTACCGTAATTACCGCTTATTGATTGTAAAATTACCGGTAACTCGGTAATAGAAAATTATCCAGTATTACCGGTAAAACCGGTAACGATAAAATTCTGTGAATGATGTTGAAAAGAAGGCTATAATCCAAAAAAATTTCAGGGTTTTGATTATTCAATTATTTATAACATTGAAGTTGAATAAATCTACATTTGAGAAACTTGACGTAGAAACTTGATTCATATTCCGAACACTAATTTTAATGAAGTTTTCTGCAGAAAATATCATTTTATTTCATCCATTTATTGTAGGTTCATACATTCTCTAGCACTTAACATTAAAACGACAAAAAAAATAGTTGAAACAACTACAAAAACTGAAAAATGAACGATGCTTGTTTTTTACGGAATTTGCTAACGCAAACATTTTATCATTGGTTTTGACTGTCACTTTTTTGCCAATGTCTATTATTATAAACAGAGATCGAAATCCTCGCTCGGATGCACGATAAATATTCAGTCAATCAATCTAGTTTTCGATGAACCGTGTATTATTGATATTTTCGTCTCTTCCTTTTCACAGAAAATTCTTTTTCAGAGAGAAATGTGGATGTGGAAATCTTTATCTTGGAAGTTCAACGAGAATGCTTTTTCGTCTCTCATTTGGTACTGAAAATATGGAGCGAAAAATCATAGCTAGCTTTACAAACGTTAGTCTGTTAGGATATCGTCCAAACGATCTACATTTGGAAAGCATCTGAATTGTACAAATATTAATCCATCTCATGTTCACTTCACGATTAAACCCAACATTTCCGCATATTTTCATGCAACGTTTTCAGCTGTACTGAGAAAGTGAAAAACCATTATCGGCATCAAGGAGTCACTGAAAACGAAACCATTTTTCGGCAATCATAACTCGATGAAAAATATGAATTTCTCGCGAGAATTTAAGTGAGTGTATATAGTAATGCTTCGAAATCCGGACGCTTAAGCGCTTACGAATATAACTTCAACTACTAAAAAATATTGACATATCATAGCATGAAAAATTAGCGTTCCTATAGAAAAAGAAGGCCTTCATATAAGTTATGAACCACAGAATTCCACAAAATCATGTTATATTTGTTCAAAATTTGAAATTTTCTTCATCGTGTCGTGATTTTAAATCCGGACACTTTTTAAATCATGCTTTGAAATCCAGACACTTTTGTTTTTAATCCGGACACTTGTTTTCTTTGCAATTCTTTGAGAGAAATTATTTATTAATTCTTGTAGAACTTATTAACGGGTGCGTCATAAGTAGCGGGACTAAATGGAAACACGTTTGGTATAATTTTTGATTATTAATTCAATTATTTATTGTATTTTTTTACATCAGTGCTGAAAGATGGCCACTACAAGATAGCGCCATATATATATATATATATATATATATATATATATATATATATATATATATATATATATATATATATATATATATATATATATATATATATATATATATATATATATATATATATATATATATATATATATATATATATATATATATATATATATATATATATATATATTAGGCTGTCAAAAAAGTCCTGTGGTATTTTTTTTTGAATTTTCATTTGTTCATAAAATTAGTTACAATCATCTGTTTTAATTCAAATATGCGCCGTTTTGTTCGATAACTTGTTCACAACGAGATGCCAACTTCGTAATACCCCTGTTATAGAAGCTCGCTTCCTTATTGGCAAAAAACTCGGATAGCCAATTTTCACAGGCCTCTTTTGTGGCTAACTTCTGACTACCTAGCTCGTTCGCCATGGACAAAAACAAGTGGTAGTCACTTGGTGCAAGGTCCGGACTATACGGCGGATGCAAAAGAACCTCCCATCCGAGCTCCCGGAGCTTCTGGCGCGTCACCAAAGAAGTGTGTGGCCTGGAGTTGTCCTGATGGAAGACAATGCGGCCTCTGTTTATCAAAGATGGCTTCTTCTTCATGAGTGCTACCTTCAAGCGGTCCAGTTGTTGGCAGTACAGGACCGAATTGAGCGTTTGGCCATAGAGAAGCAGCTCATAATAGATTATTCCTTGACAATCCCACCAAACACACAGCAGAACTTTCCTGGCCGTTAATGAGGGCTTGGCCACCGTCTGAGCCGCTTCAGCGGGCTTCGACCACGACCGTTTGCACTTCACGTTGTCGTAAGTGACCCACTTTTCATCGTCAGTCATCATCCGCCTCAGAAACGGGTCGATTTTGTTGCGATTCAGCAGCGATTCACATGCGTCGATACGGTCAAAGATGTTTTTTTGCGTCAACGTGTGTGGCACCCATACATCGAGCTTCTTTGTGATTCCAAGCTTCTTCAAATGGTTAATAACGGTTTGATGACTTATCCCCAGCTCTTGGCCGATGCTACGGCTGCTACTATGCCGGTCTTTCTTGGCTAATTCAGCGATTTTGTCGCAATTTTCGACGACAGGCCTTCCGGAGCGTGGCGCATCTTCGACGACCTCTACACCAGAACGAAAACGTTGAAACCATCGTTGTGCGGTGGAAATGGAAACTGTATCGGGTCCATATACTGCACAAATTTTATTGGCAGCTTGAGATGAATTTTTGCCTTTGTCATAGTAGTACTGTCGGATTTTCTCTTTATTTTGCTCCATATTTGCAACACTATAACTCACGAACGACTTAACCAAACAAAACACTGTCAAGGACTATATTATATCGCGCAAAAATACCTTTCCAACAAGCTATAGTATGACTCGATACAATGAATACAACTAGAACTACGCGCTTACAACGACACCTCGCGGAAATACCGCAGGACTTTTTTGACAGCCTAATATATTTCTCAAAATCCTATCAATATGGGTATCAAATGGAAGGGCTTGATAAGTAGAATACAATTATTGATCAAAAATGTTAATCCAAGATGGCGGCCGCTACAAAATGGCGGATTGCATATTCCCTCAGAACCCCATCAATATAGGTATCAAATAAAAAGGCTTGGCTAGCAGAAGACACTTATTGATGGAAATTGTACCGCTACAAAATGGTGGATTACATATTTACTCAAAACAAACCCCATCAATGCCCTAGATTAATTGACATTAATAGTATTGACACAATAGTAACTATCAGTCACATTAATTCAACATGCAAAAAATGTCATGGTTTAGGCATGATATTAAATGTAATGAAAAAGTGTCCGGATTCAGAAGCATCACTGTAACACTCTCTCGCCTCCTATATTCTCAGCTATTTTTCCTTGTGGGTGAAAACGGATGTTTTTCGTCTCAAATCGGCGAGCATTTCGATCTCTTATTATAAATTATAGACTGTATTGATACCTGTAAATGATGTCAAAATGAAGCCTATACCTTAAAGAATGTCTGTGTTTTCATTATTCAATTATTTATAACATAAAGTTTAGTAAATTTCCATTAAAAAATGAAGTGTTCGGAATTTTAGACTGTTCGGAGTATGAGACAAAACGGTATCTTCAGTCTGCAATCCCTGGACCATAAAACTGTCCTACAACGCTTAAAAGGTGATTTTCCTGTCACTTTTTTGTTCCAAATTGGACTTGCGGGCTTCTCTAGCTGCTTCTGACATTCGCATCTCTGCTCGTTCGATTTGTTCCTTATCCGATTTTCCACAGAAATTGTTACACTTCGATCCACTAATTGTAACATCGGAACGGAGCATCGGACAAACTTGGGATAGAAACTACAGTAAAGAAAACACCCCAGAGAACATTTTAACACAATAAGAACAGCTCGTTTTGGGGCAAATTTGTTTGCTTCATTTGTTCGGATTCTACGAATGAGATCGTTTCCTTCGGTGTGGATGGGACGAAGGCGATCCATCGGTAGGCCTTGTTAGATTCATGGCAGACCGAGAATTTACCCATCAAGTGTAAAAAAACACGGGTTATTTCGTGATCCATCCGTAATAGACGGAACGCGAAACACGAGAAAACTCGTGAGCGGTCCGAAATATGTTAAGCCAGAATTTTTATTTTTTCAAGTTTTTATATTGTACTACCTCCTTAAACCTTCAACCGGTGCTCTCCTATCAATATGGGTATCAAATGGAAGGACTTAATAAGTAGAATACAATTATTGATGAAAAATGTAAATCCAAGATGGCGGCCGCTACAAAATGGCGGATTGCATACTCCCTCAGAACCCCATCAATATGGGTATCAAATGAAAGGGCTTGGCTAGTAGAACACAGTTATTGATGGAAATTGTAAATACAAGATGGCGGCCGCTAGAAGCATCACTGTAACATTCTCTCGCCTCGTATATTCTCAGCTATTTTTCATTGTGGGTGAAAACGGATGTTTTTCGTCTTAAATCGGCGAGCATTCCGATCTCTGATTATAAATTATAGGCTGTATTGATACCTGTAAATGATGTCAAAATGAAACCTATACCTTAAAGAATGTCTGTGTTTTCATTATTCAATTATTTATAACATAAAGTTTAGTAAATTTCCATTAAAAAATGAAGTGTTCGGAATTTTACACTGTTCGGAATTTTAGACTGTTCGGAATATGATACAAAACGGTATCTTCAGTCTGCAATCTCTGGACCATAAAACTGTCCTACAACTCTTAAAAGGTGATTTTCCTGTCGCTTTTTTGTTCCAAATTGGACTTGCGGGCCTCTCTAGCTGCTTCTGACATTCGCATCTCTGCTCGTTCGACTTGTTCCTTATCCGATTTTCCACAGAAATTGTTACACTTCGATCCACTAATTGTAACATCGGAACGGAGCATCGGACAAACTTGGGATAAAAACTACAGTAAAGAAAACACCCCAGAGAACATTTTAACACAATAAGAACCGCACGTTTTGGGGCAAATTGGTTTGCTTCATTTGTTCGGATTCTACAAATGAGATCGTTTCTTTCGGTGTGGATGGGACGAAGGCGATCCATCGGTAGGCCTTGTTAGATTCATGGCAGACCGAGAATTTACCCATCAAGTGTAGAAAACACGGGTTATTTCGTGATCCAATAGACGGAACGCGAAACACGAGAAAGCTCGTGAGCGGTCCGAAATGTGTTAAGCCAGAATTTTTATTTTTTCAAGTTTTTATATTGTACTCCCTCCCTAAACCTTCAACCGGTGCTCTAAAATCGCGGTTTTTCTACATAAAAATTACTCCCAAATTAATATCGTACGTTTTTAGCAGCCTTAAAAAATTGGAGTATGTCTAGATACCTTTAAAGGTAGTGGTTAAAAAAAATAATGAAATAATCGTTCGAAGCTATTTGAATTGAAGATCTATCAAGAAAGAGAACCAGGATCAGCTATTCATATACACATAACCCGACACTCTAAACATTTCTACATATTTCCAAGATCTGTCATGTTTCTTCGATTTCAAATCGTAACAGAACCTCTCTTTCACTGTACATGAATCATTCTACAGTATCTGTTGATCATTTTTCGATTAAAACTTGAATTTTGATCGAATACAAAAATTGATACTTTTAGGTAAATTAAATAGGAGTACGGTAAGAATTACACCATGACACCTTCTGAGAAACGAATGAATGAAAATGCGAACTAAAGCTGTTCACTGTTGGCTCATTGAACCTCTTAGCTCTCGCTGCTGACGTAGTCCAAGATTCGCGGAACGAATGGCTCGGATTCCGGTGTAGGAATATCTGCCAGCAATTATATTTTTTGACGTAGGACTACGTCTAACCGGAAGATATAGGGGGTGAAATGAAAATCTAGGCACTGAACAAGTAGGAAAAAATGCAAGATTTGGAACGCTTATAACTCGAGCATTTCTCAATACATCGCAAAGGTTTTTGCATCAATTGATAGGAAATATATCTACGCATCTATCATAACGAATAACATTTCATTTTTCTTGAGATAAATAATTGAATAATTGTGAAATATCAATCATTGTCCAAATGTACTATGTGCCCATTTTTGATTGGTCCATTTTGTGCTCCTCAAATCGTACCGACCAAAACGGGCAACCAGAGCAGCAGCGAAATACAAAGAAGCCCTATTGGAAAGGAAAAAGAAAAAAATATGAACGAAACATTGGTCGCAGTCTCACACATGTGTAATTCTCGAGCCAGCCAGTCAGCTTAAAAATCCCCGCTTCGCTGCCGTAACGATCATTCTTTGTGTGGACACCGACTGGACAACATCGTTGCTGGACGAGCTGGACGGCGAGGGATCGAGTGCCTTTCTCAAGGCAAGAGGGTGGAGGTGATAGCGCTGGAGTAAAGTAGAGTAGAGTTTTCAAAGGGCCTTTTCAAGGCTAGAGACGAATGAACTGAAAAAGTTTAAAGTCTCTATAATACAACACCTTCCTTCCTTCCGTAACGATCATTCTCATCCAAACCGTACACCACATCGTTTCGCATCACATTAGATCAACAAACCAAAACAAGCAGCCATGGTTGGACATGGCAAAGGAGGAAAAGTGAAGGGAAAGACAAAATCCCGCTCGAACCGTGCTGGTCTGGAGTTTTGCGCAAGAGTAGCTAGGCCGAGCGCGTTAGTACCAATGCACCAGTCCACCTAGCATGCGATATATAGTTTCGGCCGCCGAAGTTATCGAGTTAGCTGGCAAAGCTGCTCGCGACGATAAGAAAACCCGCATTCAGAACAGACCACAATCGGTTCCGTGGACACCAAGACAACAACAGGCAATTGCAGCGAGTGGCGAGTGGCAAACGCAATCGCAAAACGGCAGCAGGTAGTAGAAGAAAAACGTTTGTTCTTTATACAAACTGCTTTGGTGGCAAATCCAGAACAAGGCAGCATCGAGGGCGTTCGAAATGTTTTTTTTTCAAAACCACGAGTACTAAGTTTTCTAAATTGGAACCATTCCATAAAACACGGCGCTTATCAGGGCCATTAAACCTTTCAAAAAAGAGTTTACGAAATACTGTTCAATGCATTCTAAAATATTATCCAAAATAATAATAAAACACAAATTGATTTTTTCATAATTTGTTTGCCAAGATATGATGAGTATGAGAATTTGGCAATTGTGCTGAGCTTATTGATGGTTGGGGACTTTCTCGATTATTCAATTTTCACCAATTAAATTTGCTCCAGATTGAAAGTACAGTAATTTACATTTAGTTCGACATTTAGCTAATTGGACGGACCTGTAATGCGACATATTTAGTTGGACATTTTTGTAGACATAGAGTTCGGGGTCCAAATTATGATCCAACATGTCGCAAGCTGGATGGGAAGATATTTTCCAACTGTGAAAGCTGTACCACTCACTGTCATCGCAAATGTTCAATTACAGGTTAAAATCGCCTCCAATGCGACACTGAGCGGTGCTTCGGCACGTCGCGTTAAATGTAATTTACTGTACAACATGTCACAAGCAGGATGGGAAGAAATTTTCCAACTGTGAAAGCTGTGGCGAGTGGCAAACGCAATCGCTAAACAGGAAGATTTAGCCGAACAAGATGGGGATATCCAGTGATAACAAAACAATAAACTCTTTAGATTAAAGATAATTTTGTGATCCTGAAAAGGACCCTTTTTAGCCTGCATGTGAATCCAACGAGCGAACAAATCGTAATGAATGTATTTTTCTTTCTTTCTTTCTTTGTTTTTAAGAGGCTTTAAACTTTGCAGTTCATTCGCCTCTAGCCCAGTGAAGAGCCACAATAAAACCAGCCCAGAGGGGACTGGCGAAAGGGAAACCAACAAAATCACTCATCAGACCTGTCCGCTCGACTCTCGGTTAAAGAAGAAGGTAGGAAGGGATCCTATGCTTCATAAGATATTTAATATATGCTGTAAAGAAAAGTAAAAATTTACTGATCCGAGGACCAAAGCAGTAACGAAGCACAAGTGACCCAGCGAAAGGCGTGTTCCAAAGCCAAAAAACAAAAAGGCCCTTCTCAGGAGGATAGGAAGGAAAGGAGTGGAAAGGATTTGGGTGGGATTAGTGGAGTGGGAGGGGGTGGGAGTGGTATGGGAAGGAAAGAGGGGAATGTATTTTTTTGCCTTCGCTGCCTTTTAACGCTCATTCGTTCGTCTCGTTGGACTCGCCCAGGCATCCCAAAAGTACTGCATTTTCATAACAGTCGGTATGAAATTGAATCGACAGTCTCTGTGAGCGCGCTACACTCGTATACAAGCGACAGAGCATGAATGCATAAAGTAATACTATACAGCAACAGTCGGTGTTTCGTCGAATTCATCTAATTTGTCGTGCCTGACCGTAGTGAGCCGGAGAGACTGTTCGTTTCCGATTTTTTCGTGTCTGCTATTCCGTTCGCTCTGTCGCCGTAACAGTCGCTGACGAAGCGATGAATCTCATCGGTTTACCCGGGTTACTGTCACACGTGACTGTCGCCAGAAAAATGTCGTAATGCTAGCCTGTATCTTATGCGTTTGTGCTTCTTCACCAGTACGCTTTGAGATGTGTATCGGCCATATGGCTGTGATCACTAGTTGCGTGCACACATAGGAAGCCGAGTTAATTTCATATCGACTGTAATAAGAATGCTTTACTGTTCGGATGCCTGAATCCAGATACACAAATGATCAACAATTCATATGAGAAAAACACGCACAGCTTAATAATTCTAGGCGAGAGTTTCTTCGATAATATATTGGTGACGTCGGAAATACTCAGTGTTGGGAGTGTTTAGATTTATCCTCCAAGTTGGAAACTAATGCAGCGCGAACTCGATTATATACAGTCTCCGATTTATTTTCACTGTATATAATAAAGGGTGTGTCACATCCAATTGCATCACGGAAAAAACGCTGTAGAAATTTAATTTTTAGGAATTATATCTTCAGCTTTCGCTTATAATCAGATAAGAGTGTATAGATCACGTTGGCCATGCTTCACTGTCAATTTTTCGTAAATTTGGAAAAATGTCGTCGAACGAAAAAGAGCGTCGTGAATTAATCCTGTGCACTCATTTCGAGAATCCGGAGTTGTCACATCGGGACATCGGTAAGATGCTGGGAATCGTCCAATCCACGGTCAGCAGAGTACTAAAACGATACTTCGAGAACCTAACCATCGACCGGAAGGTGAAGAACGGCAAAAATGGATGCTCCGTCAGTGAAAAAGATCACAAGCGCGTAGTTAAGCAGTTTAGATGTGATCCGAGAAGTTCGGTCCAGGATGTCGCCAATAAGCTGAATTTGTCAAGTTCATTCGTCCAGCGGACCAAGCAGCGGGAGGGGCTGCGTACATACAAGGTTCAGAAGGCTCCTAACCGCGACGAATAGCAAAACATGGTGGGGAAGACGCGAGCCCGGAAGCTGTACACCGAAATGCTGACGAAGCCGCATTGCCTGGTAATGGACGACGAAACCTACGTCAAAGCGGACTTTCGTCAGCTGCCGGGCCTGTTGTTCTTCTCCGCAGAGGACAAATTCAGCGTTCCGGAGGAGATTCGCAAGCAGAAACTATCCAAGTTTGCCGAAAAGTACATGGTGTGGCAAGCGATCTGCTCTTGCGAAAAGCGGAGCGCCCCCTTCGTGATGACCGGCACGGTAAACGGGCAGGTTTACCTTAAGGAGTGCCTACAGAAGCGCTTACTACCAATATTGAAGCAGCACGAGGGCCCGACCATCTTCTGGCCGGATCTCGCTTCGTGCCACTATTCAAAGGACGTGTTGGAGTGGTACGAAGCCAACGGGGTCACCTTCGTGCCAAAGGAAATAAACCCGCCCAACGCGCCGGAGCTTCGCCCAATAGAGAAATATTGGGCGATTATGAAGCAGGCCCTCCGGAAGAACCCAAAAGTTGTCAAATCGGAGGCGGACTTCAAGAGAAAATGAATTTCTGTTCAAAAAAAAAACTACAACCTGACGTTGTACAGAACCTTATGGACGGGGTAAAGAGGAAGGTGCGAGCATACGGGCTTGGGTTCGAAGTATGAATAAAAAGAAAATGCCAAAAGTTGTTTAATAGTTTTTATTTTACTGTCTAAAATTTTCAAAAGGATCGGTCTACTGGGCGAATTTCTACAGCGTTTTTTCCGTGATGCAATTTGATGTGACACACCCTTTAGAATCCTGTATAGGATCGAGTCAAAAAAATGTTTTCTTTAATTTGTTTTTCATGCATATAATTTTTGATTATTGAATGTAAAAGAAGAATTTAATATATTTTCCCAGAATCTCTCAGGAGGTGATAGATGATCATATTTCATGGAAAAAAACCCTCCTACGCATATGTTCGAATTTTAACAATGACAGAGTTATAGAACTAAACTGGCTCTACACTAAAAAGTACGCTACGTGAGCCAATTATGTTGCTTTCATTTGAAAGATATATTTTTTTTAAATCTTTAAAACATTTTCTTGCTAGTTGTACGTTTTTCTCATAATCCAGTGGACCGATATGGCTGATTTTTTTAGCATGTAAAAATCTTATTATCTGAATTGTTACGTAGCGGTTTTTGAAAATTATGAAAATTGCCAAAATGTCGGCCATTTGAATAATAATAAAAAATTCAACAAAAATCGTAAGGCCGTGGTTATCAGAGAAGTTATCAATGATGATAATCGATCAAAGCAGATAGGTCCTTTTCGTAGGTCAGAATTCATTTTTGCATGCTGAAAAAAAACTTCTGCTAAATTGGTCCACTAGATTCTGAGATAAACGTACCACCAGCTGAAAAAATGCTCTTAAAGATTCGTACAGCCATGTTACTCTTGAGATAACCCATAGTTTTTACTGCAGATTTTCAACGAAATGAAATATCGAAGAATCCTTCCGGTACAACATTGCATAAAAACCATTTTTTCGATTTACCAGAGTTGATTCCCCCATTAAACAGATTCCCGAAAAAATCGCAAATGAAACAAGTATAACGAAAATTTTCGCACGTAGAAGATTTCATGGAAATAAATTTGTACATAAAAAAGGCAATGTTTTTTTTATTAACTTCACACTTTCAAAAATAGCTGAATGTTCACATCAAAATATCTCTATATGTGGAAAATTCTTCAGATCATGATATAATTATAGTTTTGAATGTCAATGAATCATATATTTCAAAGCAAGAATCAACCAGGCAAACCTAATTCACCAGGTAAAAGTATACCGTCGTATTCTGAAATACAATCGAGTTAGAATTACCCGAACGGATTGCAATTTTGCATTCTGTAATCCGTTCGACGACTCAAGTTCAATCGAGCTATGCATCCTAGCCACACTCTACCGTATCAAACATGTGTTCTATGTAACAGAGTAATAAAATCTTGCATGAACAACATATATATTAATGTTCTGCAGTTCTGTAGTTCCGTGAAAAGCATTAAATACATTTGCAAGTCCGTGAATGAGGGCAGTAAGGTGGCTGTATTTCAATTATCTAAATGGCAGCATAACGTTTACCGGGTCAGTTAGTAATAATGATACTAAAATTTTTTTGATAATATTAAGATTACGCGCTAAACATATTTTATTCATAAATAAAATAAAATCTCCTTCATGTCCAAACCTACATTGCTAAGTGCGCAACACTTCCCCCAGCCGCATTCTAATCTGGCCCTACAGTTGCATTCGCGTAACTTTCAATCACATGACTTCCACCCACGACACTTCTCCACGCACCTCTTTCAACAGATTCTCTTCTGTTGCTCACACTATTTCCCCCGAAAACTTCTCTACATAGAATAGCTGCGTCATCAACAAATTAAATTTTCCCATATCGGAATATGCTGCAGAATTCGCCAGTTATTAATTGTTATTAATTCTTCGCTGCACAGCAGGTTAATCTCTTTAGTTTGCGAAAATGAAATGAAATAAAATGACGTTGTACTGGAAAAATACATACTAAGACACCCGACATCATCAGCACGAGGGAAAAAATCATCAACGACGGTAGCAACGTATAACTATTGCATTCAGAATCTACAAAAACATCACTAATGAGCAAGCGGGTCTGTCGCAGACGAAAGACCAAAATACTCTCACATGGGAATGTATTCGTGTACAGTACACGACAGTAACAATATATGTCGCATAACATTTCCACTGTGTGACTGTAGTAAAAATTCAATCGCGTGACTGTCACGGGACAATGGTGGCGACAGTCATGAGATTACTGTCGTGATGCAGTACATTTGGTACCCCTGGACTCGCCCCTTTGGCTGAGTCTGCCGATTTGTCTCTATCCTGTGAGCGTGTACCGCTAAAGTACAAAATGCGCGGATACGCTGAAAAATATATCATTCTCTTTCAAACCGTAAATCAGTGTGGTTGAATGGCATCGTTTCACATCACATCGCATCAACGGATTTATAGAATTTCGAATTTCGGCCGCCGGAGTGCTCGAGATGGCTTGCAAAGCTGCTCACGACAATAAGAAAACCCGCCTACAGAACAGAGTATATTCGGTTCGGGGGCAACAACTAGTTTCAGCGAGTGGCAAACGCAATCGCAAAACGGCAGCAGGTAGAAGAAGAAAAAAGTTTGTTTATACTGACTGTTTTGGTGGCAAAACCAGCCACCGTAAAACACGGCGCTTTTCAGGGCCATGAAACCTTTCAAAGAAGAGTTATTAAAAGTTTTTCACAATACCAATGCATTCTAAAGTGACATAATATGATATATAATATGAACTGATTTATTTTGTTCATATTATATATCATATTATATATTTGTTTATTTTGTTCCTTCAGAAAAATATCAAGAAGCAACTATAAGATAGTGAGAAAAAATTGAGAATGTTTGTAAAAAAAAACGTAAAAAAACAACATCAAAGGTTCTTTTCAGAACCTTCAACATGTTTATAAAGAGTAAACAATAAACTAATCCATTTTTCAGTTTGAAAGGTAGGTATTCACGTAGGAGAAGAAAATAAAACAATATATTTAAAATATATATTTAGCAAAAGCTGTCCCCTTTGTATAGTCCTACGTCACTCCGGTTATGTCCCCGACATTACCCACTCGTCTTTTTTATTGAAGGTGTTTCACGTTGTTTTTTTTTGCCAATTCGAAGGCCATACGACGGATATTGGTAATAAGGATCTTATGGCAATTGTACCCAAGATCGAGCAGATGATGGACAAACTTCTGCTCCAGAGTCCGGATGTCTGGAGTAGATAGTGTGGAACCCAGATTGGGTGAGCGTCCACCGAAGATGTAGTCGATGAGCCACTTTTGTTTGCATGCCCTCCTCAACGTTGGTTCTGGCAGTTTTCAGTTGAATGATTGATTGATTGATATTGAACTGAAAACTGCCAGAACCAACGTTGAGGAGGGCATGCAAACAAAAGTGACTCATTGACCACATCTTCGGTGCATGCTCACCCAATCTGGGTTTAAAACTATCTAGCAGTTTTCAGTTAAATGATTGATTGATTGATATTCAACTGAAAACTGCCAGAACCAACGTTTAGTAGGGTGTGCTAACAAAAGTGGCTCATCGACCACGCCGTTTTGTCTTCCTTCATGTTTGGAATTCGAGTCGTCTACAAAAAATAAGGACGCATTTTATCTGTCAGTAAAACATAAACCCTGATTGAAAGTGTTGGTTTTACCCCGAAGAGACTCAAAATTGCAAAACAAAGTTTTTGTGCATCTATAAACAACAACCACCTGCTGTATCGCAGAATACACTGAACAATGATCGAATATAAATTAGACTCACAAAAAGTATCGAATTTCACAAAATTTTCCGACTGAAACACTCAAATTCCACTAGTGAAATTCTACACGGATTGTGTCCTGTTTGATGACCGGTTTTGTTTTGTTGCTTGTTTTGACAGCAAAGCAACTTGAGCAGCTGTAGGGTGATCCGAAACGTAACGAAATGACAAGTGTGTATAGGGGACATCGGAAAGTTTGCCAAAAAATTCTTCTAACTGGAAAAATCTGGGGGTGTCGGTTTTACCCACAGTGTTGGTTTTACCCACAGTGTTGGTTTTACCCTGATTTCCCCTACACGGTTATTGAGTGTTAGCTGATATTTTCTTCGAGTGTGATCCATTCGTGGTTATGGATCTGCCCGGAACTCGATGGACAAACTATCGTATTCAGAACTGACTAATTTAAAGTGACCAGATGGTCAGAGGTCTAACGCGGGACACAAAAAACAAAACGTTTTGTATATACGTTACGTGAACATAAACCATAGTTTAGAGAGTCTCATTTATTCGTGAAACTCTTAACATGTGATCTTGCAATTAAACCTGATCTGTATTATTTCTCAGAAGTATCTGCACTCAGTTGCGATTTTTCGGTGGTTTGGATTTTGCTTACGCCTGAAAATCACTCATTCAGTCAGAGCATTTAAGTCTGGCAAGCACGACTCAAATTCTACAATTTTCTCCCAATTATCGAATGGAATGCTCGAAAATTCCAATCCTTTTTTCATCAATTTTAGCGTTAACGTATGTAATAAAAAAATGGACTAATTTCGGATGGCGATGAAAAAAACTACAAAAGATAATAAAATCCAGAGAAAGAAGTGAAAATCTTTTTTTTTTTTACTGGTAAAAACTTCTTTTCGTGCTCATAATGAAAGCCAAGACGTACTTGATGCTTGAATTCAACGAATGGCTGCGGACCGAATACTTCACGTTCCCTAGGTTAGCGATGGCGACGAATGTATCACCCACATCAAGTTCTCGAAGAAGGTCATTCTCTAACAAACGAGAAGAGAATGTCCAAGCCGCTCTTCTTTCGAGTCATATGGTGAACTGGGAGATATACAGTACGAAGTGCTTGCCGGAAGTTGCGAAGGTGATGTGGTCTTCATGCCGAACCTGGGATCTGCCATTTATGCCAAAAGATCACTGGCGGATGGATCGGCTGGAGATAAACATTGTCGCGAAGACCGCCAACCTTCCCAACATCCCCCAGCTGCGACCGATAGAAAACTTTTGAGCGAATGGCCAAAATGGAGATAGCCGACCACCAAAGCCACGAAAAGGTTAAAGAACACGCCGACATACATCTTTTCATCGGCCACGGTTGAGGTTCCGGCCAACTTCCGTAAGGCCGCCAAGCGCTTCATTTACGATACTTCATCAAACAACCCTGCCTCTTCCTGTCCCGTATACACTAGTTCTTCCGACTTATTGAACACGTTAAGCCCTGAACGAGATAGGGGACCAAAGATGAACTTTTCGTCTGACTCACGTTGGTCCCTTCGGATCAATAGGGGACTTTTATCAAAATCATTTTCTAATTTTGTTGCTGTCGTTTCCATTTGACACTCTCTAAACAAAAAGTCCACTGTCGGTCCGATGAAACCAGTTCAACGTATTAATCTTTTGATGCATTGGAAGCTCTCTTGGACAATCTGCCAGAGTTTTTTGTAAGGTTCATGCATTTAATAAAATCAACATGATCAAATTGTAAGATTGATCTATATTGATATCGCGGGACATTTTAGTTTCTTTTGCCAAATGCGGGACTGTCCTGCGTAACGCGGGACGTCTGGTCAGTTTAGAGATATTAGTCTCAGAACACTGGAAGCACATGTAGATAATCGCCGATGGGATTAAATATTAAAAAAATGCAAATTAAGTTCTAGGGATATACGAACATAAGTATATACATATACATAAGTGCTACAATCTACAATGAAATTGTCCTCAATACCGATAAAAAACGAAAACGAATTCCAAATATGGTCGTCCGTTGTTAAATCTTGGATAATTGAAATATGTCAGTGGTGAATAAATAAATAAGGGTAAGCATTGTGCTTCCGCGGGCTTCCTTCTCTATTCGTTTACCTTGTTTACCGAACATTGTATGCCATCGCGGAGAAGAATCGTCGCGATCAATATGAATAAAGCGAAATTATTCAACCGCTGAGAGGGAATCCCGGATGAAAGCAAATTACCAGCGAAGCTGAAAAATCATCTAATGGAACGATTATAAACATACATATTACCACAGCGATAGTGAACCTGTGTTTCTGAAGCTAGAAAATTGCAATCTCGAGTGCACACTAAAAAAATGGAACATGACATTGGTACCGTTCCATATCAAATATCAGATTGTGAAGAATTAAAGATGTGTTACAGAACGCGGGGACCGTATTTTTCGGTGTACAGAAGTACTTTTCCCACAGCATCACTCGATTTGGAATGCGTGTAACCGCAGAAAGTATAAAGTAGTCGCGATTAAAAACTGGATTCAGAATATCCGTGAATACAAGTCTTAACAGTGGTGTTGACCGAATATGTAAGTTCAGTAGACAACATTAGGTTTACTTATTTCGTTAGCTATTGATCAAAGCGTGGTTACCAAAATTGTTACCGTTGTATGGGCATCTAGGGTACTTGTGATTCAAGTAATTTTTCCCGTAACGTGCTGCGTGAAAGAATGAATGATTGTCGTGATTAACAATAAAGAAGGGTGATGTTTTGCGAAATTAAAGTGCTGAAAAATGAGGTCAAAGTAATTGTGGATGGAAAAGTGCTTAAGTTCTATGTAATGTCACATAGGAAGTACAGAGACAACGCAACCCTATGCCCAATTTCGACTGTTGTGCCATAAAACAAAGATGCTGTGAAAAAATCTGATATTGAAATATTTTAAGCATACTATGTGAAATATATATGTATAATATGAGTGATTCAGACATTAATTCAATTTCAATGTATTTATTATTGCACAAAAAAAGTCGATTGTTCAATTACCTAGTATGGTCATAGGTCCTGTCAGTGAAATGCGAAAAATGCGATGTCCCTCCTTCACTTTCACCAAATATTTCGGTATTTGCTTGGTTTTCCAGCAACGATGAAGTTCGGTCTGTACGAGGTAACTGTCGCCACTCAAACTGAACGATTCATGCTTCGTACTCTACAACGGTACATAGAAACAGCTGATGTGAAAGATATATCGAGGGAAGGGAGTACGAGGCCGGTACGGCTGAACAATGTCATCCATGTCGTACGTGAACGCGTTCGGCACAATGCTCTTCGCAAACGGAAGCGTCTAGCACTCGAAATTAACGCTCCCAAGCTCAGCATAGTGCGTATTTTGCGTGTATTTAGATGATGTGTGAGCCATTTATTGACGCCACGATTGAAACTAGGCAAAAAACGGTTCAGAAACATGGTTATCAGGAAGCCTACCAGGAGCGAGCAAGAAGGCAGACCAACAACTTCCACTTGCAACAATCCGTGCAGCGATTGACGATTGGCTGAAGTGTTAATTTAAGATACATTTTTCATTGAATAACAAAACAGCTTTTTATCCCATTTTATTCTAGAGATAGGAATTTTTAAAGGTCTGATAAAACGTATGACTATATTAGGTATATTTGTTTAAATTTTGGCCGAATATAACCAAACAAGTGTATTAAATGTTACGAATTTAACCGTGGGCACAGAACATTCAGCAGCTAGTTTTAGCAACTTTAAGGTTTTTGGTCTCCATTATCGATTAAATTCATTTACATTCGTTAATCACCAATCATTAAACCCAAACAATTTGAATTGCAGATTAGATGAAGCTCAACTTTCAGCTGCGTAAACATCAAGTTTGATTTTCAACTCAATATAAAAGGAATTAGCAGATGCTGTCCTTCTCAACTATCTGACAAAACATTGCTGAAATGGGTAAGTTCTCATTTGTACTGCTGATAATAGGAACACTATTACTCGCTGCCAAAGCGCAGCGCAATAGGTGCAACTCTCCAACGACTGCATCCGGATGGAAGGCCCCAAAAGGTAGGAAAATATTTGCTTTTCTAGTAGAAAAGTTATAATTAACATATTTCCTTGATCAGGGCCGTACTGTAAAGATCAACTAATTTTCGAGGACAATTTCAAAAAGCTAGACCGAACCGTTTGGGAGCACGAAAACACTGTCGGAGGTGGAGGTGTGAGTATTTCAAGTTGCACCAATCAACAATTATAACCAGAATCTTATATTGGATCTTTGACTCATAGAACAACGAGTTTCAATGGTACTCGGGAAACAGCCGCAATTCGTACGTGAAAGATGGCCGCTTCTACATCAAACCCACATTGACAGCTGATGAGTTCGGGGAAGAATTCCTCTCCTCTGGTGTCATCAACTTGAACAGGGGTCCCAAAGATCAGAGGTAAATAAACGTGCCCCCGCCGTTGAATCTATCCTAACAATTCTCTATTGAAAGGTGCACTGATGCTCCAGGTTGGGCAGAACAAATCAACGGCTGCCAACGAACGGGTTCTGCCGCCAATATATTAAATCCGATTCGTAGTGCGCGTGTCCGCACGGTGAACTCATTCGCCTTCAAGTACGGCAAAGTAGAAATCAAAGCTAAACTACCTTCCGGCGATTGGATCTGGCCTGCCTTATGGATGCTGCCGAAGGGCGATCCCTATGGAACCTGGCCAAAGTCCGGCGAGATAGATATTATGGAATCACGTGGCAATCAGCATCTCACTCAAAACAATGAAAACATAGGAGCGAAGAAAATATCTTCTTGTCTACATTTCGGGCCAAGTTCTGACTATCGAAACTCGGAATGCGGTAGCTCAACAGGATCCACGTTCACATCCGGCTTCAATCGATATCAGCTTAACTGGACTCCGAAAATAATTCAGTTTGGACTCAACGATAAGATTTTCCGCACCGTTACGCCGTATGAAGGTTTCTGGAAATTGGGTGGATTCAACTATAATCCTTGGCCTCAGGGCTCTAAAATGGCCCCATTCGATAGGGAATTCTTCCTGATTATGAACGTGGCGGTCGGAGGTAACTTTTTCCCCGATAACGCCGTGAATCCACAGCGGAAACCGTGGAGGCAGAACTCGGCTAGTCCGATGACTGAATTCTATAGGGCCAAGAATCAGTGGTTTAGTACATGGGGCAGGGGCGATGATTCTGCCCTACAGGTGGATTATGTTAAGGTTTGGGCAGCGTAAGCCCTATTATGTAATGTAAATACGTTCTTGAAAAATTATATAGCTGGGATATGTAGAATAAAAAGGTTATTGAGCAACCGACCCAATTCATCATGGTTACATTTTCACTGCCAGTTGACGATGGTATTACGACACTGCAGGCACTTTTCAATATCTCTTGCATAGAAGTTTTGTAAAATTTGCTCAAACATGTGTCCGGGGGAACCCGGACACATGCTCGACTTAATGCCGAATCTTCGTAAAAAAAATCATTTTTCCCGCAATGCAAGTTATATACAATAATCGTTCGCTAACTGGCCTGCTTTTAACTGGGCGAACGTTAACTAGTCCTGGGACCAGTTAAAAAGCAAAATTTTGTAAATTATCGACGCATCCGAATGTTATTTGAAATGTTATGAAAATAGACATTATTTTCGCATGACAAAAACATTGACAGAAAAATAATTTCATCAAATCATATTCATACTTGTTGTCGCACTCAATGCGAAACATCCATTGGAATCCTTTTGTTTATCCAATTTCATTGTCAACGCGAATCAAACAATTCATTGAAGCTCCCTTCGATTTTACTTCACGTTTTATATGCCGGACCAGTTATAACGCGAATGTCGAGAACTGTTCTTCCCTTTTTGCCCAGTTAGCGAATGTTTACTGTATCACATTCTTCGATAGAGGTGGCAGATCTCGAGATTGTTATAGGGTGTTTCATTATATCTGATCACGATTTCAAATGAACGATATAAACGTAAATTAATAGATGAACATATTTTTTTTCACTTCTAATCCGGCTTCACTTTCACTTCTTTTGTGGTTCAACACAAAAATGCATTTCCCTCAATCGTAAGCCAACGATCGAATTTTCGATCGATGACGACTGTCCGTCAGTTTTAGTACAGACTGATTTGCGATGATTTCAGCCATCCGCTAACAAAATCGTGTCAATATCATGCTTAGATATAATGAAGGCCCCGTTTTTGTGCAGAAACACCTGGGCCATTTGAATTTCTAAAGATAGCAACGCAAGACAATCATGTGGCTGAACCCGCAGATATAACACGAAGGAAACCGACGAAGTAACGGAACAAGAAAAGAAAAGGAGCACTTCCGTATTCAAATAAAAGACACTTTCTATAATTAAACAGATCTTTACTCAACGGAATATAATTGTCAACTGAACAAATTAATGCATACGAAATGCAACGGTCACTACGCTTAATTGTCTCTCCAATGTTGGCAGCAAGGCGCTTATATGTATAACAGGTGAAGCAACAGTTCACCCGTGGTCGAGTGATTAGCGTCTCACATTATCATGTCGGGTGTTCGGGTTCGATTCCCGTTCTGGCCGGGGATTTTTCGTCAAAGAAATTTCCTTCGACTTGCACTGTGGTCATACGTATTCTAGAGCTGGCCCCTCGGAATACATTCAAGGCGTGTTATTTGGCTTAAGAAATCTCAAATAAGTATTAATAAATGATGCTAATTAATGCATACGTTGAGATGGCAAAAGTTCCACAGGGAACGTTAATGCCATTCAAGAAGGTGAAGCAACATCATCACTTCAGTAAGAAGGGGATTACGGTTTGTGGAGCGGGGGTTGTTTGTTTTGTTATTGCTAGGATACGCCATTTTTGCATTTTCACATGCGAGAGAAGTGGAAATGAGAATGAAATTCTACAAAATCATCCCTTCTTTTGCACATAAATTCGCGAAAGCCGAACATAGTAGGCATCGTTCGAATAAGCGTCGTAGCAGTTTGTAGAGAGCCGCCGGCAGCATTCTGATGCTGTTTGTAAACAATACCGGCAGCAATTCCAATATGGCTGAAAATGCATTTCATATGATTGTTTCACCTGGTATATATAGAGGCGCCTTGGTTGGCAGTAACTACTGAGAATATTACAAAGATGGGAATGCAAGGTGTTTACAGGAAAGGTGGTCGGTAATTCCTCCGACATCTACTACTTGTAGTCGACCACTAGGCCTCAAATTTACTTTACAAAAGTCTTTCTTAAATGACTATGCTCGTTTCAGATAGCTTAGCACGTAGTTTATTCCTGCGGGTCTAGTGATTGAGTTTGTTTAGTTCAAAATGGTGAACTAATCTTCATTGCTTATCTATATATATATAAACTGGCCAGACGGGACAGTCCCGCATTTCAACAAAATGTCCCGCGTAAGATTGCGTCCCGCGAAACGTCCCGCATTTGGCAAAAGAAACGAAAATGTCCCGCGTTATCATTATGTTTCAATATCACAATTTGATCATTCTGATTTTCTTAAATAGAATAACCTCAATAAAAAAACTTTTATTTGGCAGACTGTACAAGAGCGCTTCTAATGCGTCCAAAGAATAATACGTTGAGCTGGTTTCATCACACCGACAGGGGGCTTTTTATTTAGAGAGTGTCAACTGGAAGCGACAGCAACAAAATTGGAAAATGATTTTTATGAAAGTCCCCTTTTGATTCGCAGGGACCAACGTGAGTCAGACGAAAAGTTCATCTTTGGTCCCCTAGCTCGGTCAGGGCTTAACGTTTGAAATAAGTCGGAAGAACTAGTGTACACTCGACAGGAAGAGGCAGAGTTGTTTGATGAAGTATCGTAAATGAAGCGCTTGGCGGTCTTACGGAAGTTGGCCGGAACCTGAACCATGGCCGATGAATATATGTATATCGGCGTGTTATTTTACCTTTTTGTGGCTTTGGTGGTCGTCTGTCTCTCTATTTTGGCCATTCGCCCAAAAGTTTTCTATCGGGTGCAGCTGGGGAATGTTGGGAAGGTTGGTGGTCTTCACGACAAAGTTTATCTCCAGCCAATCCATCCTGATCGGCTCTTTTGGCATAATGGGCTGATCCCAGGTTCGGCATAAAGACCACATCACCTTCCCAACTCCGGCAAGCACTTCGTACTATATATTTCTATATATTTATTTTGGACATTCACTTCACGTTTGTCAGAGAACCTTCTTTGAGAACTTGATGTGAATGATATATTCGACGACAGCGCTTACCTGGGGAACTTAAAGTACCCGGTCCTCTGCCATTCGTTGAATTCTAGCATCAAGTACGTCTCGTCTTTCATTACGAGTGCGAAAAGAAGTTTTTAACTTCTTTCGCCGGAAACAAGTTTTTCACCAGCACCTCAAGCTACTCCTTCTGTGTGTTTGCCTGCTGCTCAGATCCGTCCGGTCTCGTCTGACGCTTCCACATAAAAATGTCCATTTTGGCCAGATTTTTCTCCACCGTTTGCTTCGATCTCCCGGGTTAAGGAGCGGCAAATAGATGATATTGTAAATACCAGATCGGCTATATCTGGCGGACACAAAGTGCCTCAGGATGTCCAAGTCCTCCGCTGTGGGATGGAGCTTTCAGTATGGAAAAATTAAGTTGCTTGACAGTGCTGCTGCTGCGAATCAACATCTTTGAATCATTTTTGTTGTAGACTTAATAAACGTAAGATTTAAAGAAACCCGAAATTAGTCCATTTTTTTTGAATGCATACGTTAACACTAAAATCGATGAAAAATGAATTGGAATTTTCGAGCATTCCATTCGGTAATTTGAAGAAAATTGTAGAATTTGAATCGTGCTTGCCAGGCGTAAATGCTCTGATTTAGTGAGTGATTTTCGGGCGTAAACAAAATCAAAACTAACGAAAAATCACAACTGAGTGCCGATACTCAGAAAGAAATAATACTGATCAGTTTAGACTCGCTAAACTATGGTTTATGTTCACATAACGTTTTGTTGTTTGTGTCCCGCGTTAGACCTCTGAGCATCTGGTCACTTTATATATATATATATATATATATATATATATATATATATATATATATATATATATATATATATATATATATATATATATGTATATATATAAATGGATTTCTGTCTGTCTGTCTGATTCTTATGGACTCGGAAACTACTGAACCGATGAACATGAAAATTAATATGTAGGGGTTTTTGGGCCCGGTGAAGGTTTTCGTGATAGTTTGAGACCCCTCCCCCCTCTCTAATACAAATGAAACACAAATTTCTGCATTACTCGAAAATTATTCAAGTAAATGAAATCAAATTAGGCATATTGAGGTTTTAGGGTGCAATAAATGTTTCTATGGTAGTTAGACACTCCACCCCTCTCTCTAAGTGGGCTGCCATACAAATGAAACACAAATTTCTGCATTACTCGAGAATTAATAAATATTTCTATGGTGGTTAGACACACCTCCCGCTCTCTAAGGGTGCGCATCATGTACTCCCATATCTTCTTCTATAGATACCAATAAAAAAGTATCGCCGAATGTGTTGATATGAGCAGAACTCGAGGAAGGAATTGTCCGATTTAGGGCTGTCTTTATTCTATTATATTTTCTGTATAAAACATTGATTCCATGTAACGGAGAAACATCTTATTTCAAAGTGGTTGAAAAATCTTGAACGAGGATTGTGTCTGAAAATAATCTGATATTATAATGATGAGTTTTGTTAGAAATACTGGGAATTTTATAGAAAAAAGTAAATTCAATGGAGACGAATAGAAGATCAATCAATGAACAGTTCTGCAATTGAACCCATGAACTTGCTCATAGTAAGAAAACGTGAATGTTTGAAGGCATTGATAACAAAAAACAAATTTTGGGCGGGACGAAGTTTGCCGGGTCAGCTAGTCAGTTATAAGATTTGTCGCTTTTGTTTTTTTTAACCAGTATTCAAAAAATTAAATCAGGAGACAAATTGACAAGATTATATAAGGTATACCGGGGCAAGTTGAAACGATTTATTCGAACGGTTTTGCTTCTCGAACTATCTACAATTGATTTATGCAACACTAAATTGATGGAATCACATGTAAAAATTTGGAAAAATGGTTTTGGCACACGCGAGATGTGGAAGAATAGTCTAAAATACGCAAAATGGACACTACATACTAGGAATTAATATACGAAACAATAACATCAAGAATACTTGTGGCGATCTGGCGTAGTGGTAACATCCATGCTTCTCACGCTAATGGTCACGAGTTCAATTCTCATTCCCGACATTCTTCCAAAAATGGAAGTAAAAGTGACGAACCAGCCAAATTGAGTTGAAAATCACTATAATACAGATAAAAAAAATAAAAAAAATCAAGAATACTATTTTAAACGTAGAGCAACTGAAAACTTCCACTTATGAGATTTATGGGATCATCAAAATATTACGTAACGCACTCAGGAGGAGGGAGGAGGGGATGCCTTGTAGAAACTTGTTTAGGAATAAATCAAACTAAATCTAGATATTTTTAAGCAAATGACCATTTGTTACATGTTATGTAGAGAAGAGAGGGTCTAAAATAGTAAAAAATTGAGTTACGCAATATTTGAAAGACCCCTAGTTGCACAATTAAAAACTTTGATTTGTATCATGTCTGTGTATTCATAAATTATGTAGAACATACTGAGGAATGAAATGTGAATGATTCTTATTTTCTTAATTTATCATCATTCATTCATACAGCAATCAACGACAAATAACGTTCGGCATCTGCAGCAATGTTTAAAAAATAGTCAATTTTCACTGGTTTCAACTTACCCCAGGGTTGAAAAAACACGGTGTTAGTTTAAATGCTCAGAGATATACGGAAAAAGAATTTTCTGTTTAGTTTTAAAAACCACTATACTTGATTATCCCTATTTGGTAACCTGGCGTGCGATTCTGGAAATATTTTTGAAAAAATCAGTGTTTTCGCACCGATTGAGTTTGCGCGCAAAAATGTTTGCTTTGATTTCACGGAACAAGGAAATGTAAACAAAGGCGCGGATTGCGTTAAAGCATTCCAATATTTAGGTAATGGCTGTCATAAAGTGATTTGAAAGATAGTGTTCACTATATATATTTTTATCACGTCAATTCATCATTCCTAGTAAAAGTTATGATTTCCGGTTTAACTTACCCCGAATTTCAACATTCCCCGGTGCCTTACTTTAATATTGAATTCCCATTTATTCAGTAGAATTGTACCCTGAGAAAAATAACACTTCAAAACATATACACTTTTGAGCGAGTTCCAATCTTTATCACCATCCATCCAAAGCCAACTCAGTAGTTGTAGCCCAACGCGTACGGGGGTTCCACCGAAGTAACCACTACGTAGATTCCCTTTGCGTTTTCCCACCGCGGAGGATCCCCTCCGAGAAGGGCTTGCTGTTTCAAATTGTAGCACGTTTTCGCCTTCAGCTCGCTATAATCACTGCAGCGAGCCCCCCAAAATCCATTGCTCTGCTTCGAGAGTGATTCCATAAGAATCTGAATGGATCTCCCGTGACTGCAAGCTTCAGCCAGACAACCCGGTTGCTTTTTCCCGTAATTGACGTAGAAATCGACATGACCAGCAGGGTGGGGATACCCAGAGAACTGGGTGCTGGTGTGAATTACCTCCACGTACTCCGCATCATCTGGACTGAGACGCGCATCAGGTTCATCCTCGAAAAAATTGATCGATGCTGGATCCAATCCGAAAATCACTTTCGCTTTCCCAACGCTTACCAGTCGACCAGCGTTTCCCGCTATGTGCGCACCTAAACTGTGCCCAATGAGATATATTTGATCCATGGCAGCCATATTTAAGCGCACTAGGCGATTGATGAGATCTGCTACCACGTAACCAACAGCCAAAGTGTATTGGGCCGAACGCAAGTAAACCTCGGAGGCGCCCTTGTTCCAATCAACACCAATAACGTTGTACTCTCCACGGGCCAAATATGCATCTTTGACACCTTGAATCGCCAACGATGTGTAATTATTCATCCATCCATGTATGACGACACTGCAGGAAGGATGAGATTACAGATCAACTATCACTGTATCGTAGCAAAACTAGATCTCAGCATCCCGCGTTTTGATAACTTACCGCAGTGGTAAACTGTTGTTGTAGAACGATCGAGACAACGAACCAACGGTATCAATTGAAAACACGTGTGGCATATCTGCTGTCAGAGGCGTGTACAGATAGAAGCGCACGTCACGTTTCGCGCTAAAGCTAGACGCAAACCCGAACCGGTTTAAACTGATAGCTGCAAGAGGAAGTAAAGTTTCTTTTAACTGACTGAAAGCTGCATTGAATGCCGAAAAATGTATTCACTTACGCTGTGTGTCTTCATCTCCATAAGATATTCTGACACTCGCTAAGAGCAGTATTATGATCTTTCGATGCATGATACCGGAAGCAAACGCAGCCAGCCTGAGACATCAATCCGGCTTCAAAATTGCGAACAAATTGGTTTTATACGTCCTCCAAACAAGGTACACTTCAACGCAGACTGTCATTCAAATTGCACCTTCGTTATCACCATGATTGCTTCCCGCCGTGAGCTTTCGGGCAAATGTAATTTAAAAATTCTACCAGATGATAAGCACCAACAAAATGAGTTCGAAGTAAGTCAAGCCTGCAAACCACACCGGCTAAGATTACTTTCCCGACTGGCAAATATTGATACGTTCAAAACTTTCGCGCATTTCACGTTTCCGGTGGACACCTCTCAAATGTAACAACTGAAAACGAAACACGACCCAAAACAAACTACAAATGACCAAGACTCGAAACATATCTTTATTTGTTTTTTTGGCTGTTTTTGTGATTAAATCTGTCTATCGGCTTTTTTGAGACGGGTCACCCTCATTTGCATACCGTGTATGATTAATCGCCTGAAGTAGTCCGTAGAGACAAGTTTTGTATCTATCAATACTAATTTGAGATCAGTTCAAGTGGATGCTAGTTAAGATAAGTGGGAAATATTGTATCCCTGATACAAACTTCAATTATTCTACCTACCAATGTGAATTGTAAATGCTATTTCATACTGACAACATTTCAACATTACTAATTAAATTAAAAATTCATATTATTAAATAAAGGTCAGGAATCGAATGTTGTTCGTGACTTGTGAAGGTTTGATGTTTAGAGTTCAATTATTTTGAAAATCACGAGGGTCGATAGAAAGTCAATAAACTTCTTGTTGTGATGTCGAAATGCAAAGGCAAACTAAATAAGGTACAAAACAAATCTCACTGTGCTGTTGTTTGTTGAATAGACAAGAAATGCTATCCATCTGCAACGTACAAAGTATCTTACATTCATTTGGTATCATTTGGTAATGTGAATATTCAAAAACATTAAGCATATCTTCCAACTAAACTCATTCATTCCTCTAATAGACTAATTATTGGATTTAAAACTAAGTTAATCATCGATTGGGTTTCCGTTATTGACAATTACCGTTTTAATACGCCTCCGGAATGATCGACGGGTTCTGAAAACATTTTCCGAATCCATTTTCATCCAGGCACGTGTTATACACTGCGTTTCATAACTGTAGATCCCGAAACCATGTAAACTATAAAAACAGATACAATCAATAATCACGAAAAAAACATTCACTTTCTTCGCAAATGTAATATTTTTCCAAAGAAGTCTAGCTCATTGCCTTTAATTTCATATATCGATCATCTAGATTGGTTCTGTAGTTATGATTCGTTTAGAATTACAAAAAGAAGAAAAAAATGATACTCCTAACTATCGGTTAACTTTGAAAAACCATAACTTCAAAAATAAAAAGAACACATCTCTGATTTTGAGATATTATATGTAAAAAATCCTCAGCTTTCTAGAAAAAATATAAAAAAATATAGCACCCTTGGTCCCGAGACCATGAAAACCACAAAAAACAAATACAATCAATAATAACGGAAATAATTCAACTGAAGTTATTTTTCCTAAAAAGATGATTAGCTTTAATTTGAAATATTGATCATTAGAATCGGCACAGTAGTTCAAAAGTAATAAATTTTTGAAAAAAGGCATTTTGGGAAAAACGTAAAAAAACTGATTTTTCGGAACATCGTTAAACGGAAATGGTCACGAAAAAATAAAAAAATACGGGTCCAATTGTTTGCGATAAAGAACAAATCTACCTCTTTTCACGAACATCTGAGAACCACTATATCGGTTTGGCATGGATTGGCTGTATAGTTAAATTTCGCACAGATCAAAGTAAAAAGAAGGGAGTAGTTGAGGAAATGTCGAAGATCAAACCATTGAAAATACTGAATTCGCCCACAAAAAATGGCTCTCATCGAAACCCGTCGTTAAATATAACCTGGCTAGATGCTACTAGCACCGAAACCAAAAGATGAAAGCATAATCAAATGGTTGAACGACGAAAGTTTGGATAAAGAAGAAAAATTTAAATAAATACATTCCTGATCGATTTTTCGATTATTTAGAATGAAAATTTTCTGTTCTGTTCGTATCCTTAGCATTAGCTTCATAGTAACTTTATGTCTTATTTTCAGGTGTTGACAGTTCTCCACTTTTTGAATTGTTGCCTTTTAATTCATTACAACCATTACATTTTTGTATGTACCTGAAAATAATATTTCAAGTTGGAGAAAAAGTAATCCATTATTTTCGCGGTAGCAGGCTTTAGCGATCAATATTCCGCGTAATTTCGATCATACAATTTCAAGTTTAGGCTCGTTGTAAAGATGACATTTCACACTACAAAAATTATTTTGTGGAAATGGACCGTTTGAAGCTAGCGATTGACCAGAAACGTTCGAAATTAGTCAACAAAGGAGGTGTCAAGAGAAGATTGCAAAAATCTATTACAAGAGTTTTTCGCCAATAAGCCCAAGACTTCTATGAGAGAGTCATTATGAAGCAACCTTTAGAATGGCAAAAAATTTTCCAACAAAACGGCATCCGATTAATGGATAACTTTTCCCCCAACCGAATAATAATGATACTAAAGCTAAAATTCTGCTTCAAAATTGGACTTTAAAATTTAATACAGATTTCAATACAGATTTTTTGAGAAAAATCCTAAGAGACCAAAACATATATTTTACTATGGCCATCCAGGCTACCTGTCCAAATACCATGACGCTGGCCGGATGATTCGTCAAATTTCGATGAATTCGAAAATAATATTCAAAGTGGTAAACAAGGATTGGATAATATAATTGCGTAGTTCTACGTCGAAAATATGCGGTCGTGTCCTAGATACAACCCCTCACATTTTTTTTCCAGATCCAAAACTATTTTAGCATTTCACCGTGACACTCCAACAGCAGCCGCAATTTCGTTTTGCGGTATTTGCGCGTGGGATGAATCACGGATGAAAACAACGATTGCAAAAATTCATGAGTACTGTTTACGTTTTGTTTACTCCTAAGTTGTAGAACAAACTCAAGCAACTAAGGGTTTCGTGTTACTTCCACATCTCAAATGGCAGTGACTTACGTATAAGGGTGCAATTAATATTTTAAAGATAAAAAAACTAATCTTTCTCAGCTTTCCTAAAGACAATTCACCGGAAACACGATGCTGTGGCAGATCGCCCGGCTTCAGTTCTTGAACGAATACGACTTAAAACTAATATCCTCGCATAAAATTTTCCACGTAGCTTAACTCCAGTTGTTGCGAGCGACGGCGAGTGGACGAATCACGATCTTCAGAGTGCTCATACACACATACACTCCCTCCTATTCTACGCGGCGAGTGACATGAGATAGCAAAGTTCCTCGCATCATTGTGGAAGCTACATTACTTTTCAATTTTTTTTTGACGTAGGATTACGTCTTTCGGGAACATATTGGGGTACAAATTGAAAAATTAAATTGATCGCATCGTGAAAAATGTCCAATTTCAAACGCTTGTTATTCATTCATTTCATGATGGATTGATGAGATTTTTGCATCAAACGACAATTTAATTAATCTCCATAACAATTTTTCACATTGAATAAAATAGTATATATCATATAACTAACTATCGAACAATTGAAAAAATTCAACCCCTATCCAAACAGAGATACCCAGTCCTGATTGGTCGAAACTGACGTCATTTCTTTTTCGCGCCCGATTCGTTCTCTCACCGGCAAGTTGCATGGCAATCGAGTAGGAGGCGCCTACTTCACACATACCGAATGATATAAAAGGAAGGAGCATTCGTGGATCTCATTCATTCTTAGAACGGACGTGGAACGGACAACAACAAGTGGAGAGCAGCAGCAGTGAAAGCGGCTAATATATAGGCAAGCATAGAAGTTGAGCGGTCAAAATGCGAGCTGTGTCTCACACCGAGCTTCTATGGCAGCATAAGCAGCGGCAAACAGTAGCAACGGTTGTTGAAACCGGTCTACTACTAATGGCAGCAGCAAGCATCACGAGCGGATCGTTTCAGGCACGCTCTCTCCGTCAGAAGTGCGAGAACGTTTCTTGGCATCGTGAAAGTGCAGTATCGAATCTGAGCGGCCAACAATTGAGCTGTGTCTCACATAAGTGGCAGTAGCAGCAGCAGCGGCGGTAAACATCGAGGCTGAACCTCAACAATCGAGCTGTGTCTCGCATCGGTCCACTACTGTTGGCAACAACAAACATCATGAGTAGAGAGTTTCAGGCATGCTCTCTTTCTCTACTGCTGCTGCTGCTGCTGCTACTCAGTCAGATTTCTCATTCTTGTTGGACGCTCAGATCGATAAACATATGTGTTTCTAGTGTGCATTGCTGGTACTCCTGTTCACATCAACCAATACAATTGGATGCGGTTATGGAGGTAAAGGAGACAAAAGATCCGGTTGAGGAAGAGTGTATCGTAAGGTTCCACATGACAACATCCAGTGTATCAAACCCGCTATCCGTTGTTTAGCTCACCGTGATGGTGTCAACGAAACCCTTGCAAACCGACGCACAGAAGCCGAAGAGCCTCCATAAAATGATATAAAACTACGATCAAAAATACGGTTTACTTTTACATTTTCTTTGATCATGTGCAACTAACAGGAAACTTATCACGTCAGAAACATACTTTCCATCAACCAACCTGACTGGATGCGGTAAGGGAGGCCAATGACATATGTATGCATATATATATATATATATATATATATATATATATATATATATATATATATATATATATATATATATATATATATATATATATATATATATATATATATATATATATATATATATATATATATATATATATATATATATATATATATATATATATATATATATATATATATATATATATATATATATATATATATATATATATATATATATATATATATAGCGAAACGGCTCCGGTCATGCCTCAAAGAATTTTCTAAAATAATATTTTGGCGATGCCTTTGCGCGAACTACACGGGCGAGTAGCACCATAACAGCAAATCAAATGTCGAAGTTCATCGCTATTCGGTTCGGCGTCGGTTTAACCCTTTCATTACGGCAGTGTGCTCCGCCGAAGTGCTACCCCTGTACGAAGCACTGCGCCGAAAAGTATGCACATCGCACTGGTGTGATCGAAGAGCAGTATGAATTTCATGTCGTCTAAAGACGACGCTCGTATACACAGCTCGTCGCGCGGATGTCGTCTATAGACGACGCTCGTAACGGAAGGGTTAACCATCAATAACTACGCATGGCAACATTGACATCTGGCAATTTTCATATAAGATTTTTCCCCCGCATGTGGAAAAAGTGGTTTGTCATGTACATAAAAGCGCAGCGTAGTATGTCAACTGCTTCCCGGTTAGAAAATAAATGAGCGACCCGTCCAATTTCAAACGCTTATTACTCATTCATTTCATGATGGATTGATTAGATGTTTGCATCATACGTTGTCGGCACTCCATAATAAGTTTTCACATTGAATGAAATAATATATATCATGTAACTAATAATCGAACAATTAAAAAATCTCAACCACTATCCAAACAGAAGATACCTAGGCCTGATTGATCGAAATTGACGTCATTTCTTTTTCACGCCCGATTCGTTCGTTCACCGGCAAGCTGCATGACAATCGAGTAGGAGGCGCCTACTTCACACATACCAAATGATATAAAAGGATGGAGCGTTCGTGGATTTTATTCATTTCTACAACGGACGTGGAACGGACAACAGTGGAGAGCAGCAGCAGTGGACGCGGCTAATATATAGACGAGCATCGAAGCTGTGTGGTCAATAGGCTAGCTGTGCCTCACATCAAGCTTCTATGGCAGTATAAGCATCGGCAAACTACTACTATACTACTGGCAGCAGCAAACATCGCGAGCGGAGCATTTTGGGCACGCTCTCTCCATCAGAAGTGCGAGCACACGCTTCTTGGAATCGTGAAAGTGCAGCAGTGAACTTCAAGACGAGCATCGAATCTGAGCGGCCAACAATTGAGCTGTGTCTCATATCGAACTTAAGTGGCAGTAGCAGCAGCAGCGGCGGTAAACATCGAGGCCTAACATCAATCGAGCTGTGTCCCGCATCGGTCCAGTACTGATGGCAACAGCAAACATCATGAGCAGAAAGTTTCAGGCATGTTCTCTCTTTCTGCTGATGCTGCTACTCAGTCAGATTTCTCATTTTGTTCGACGCTCAGATCGGTAAACATATATGTTTTTAGTGTTTTAAGTGTGGTCACATCAGATCAACATCAACCAACATGACTTCATGCGGCAAGGAAGGCAAAGGAGGATCGAAGCGTATCGCAAGGTTCTACATGACAATATCCAGTGTATCAAACTCGCTATTCGCCGTTTAGCTCGACGTGATGGTGTCAACGAAAACCACTAAAATAAAAACAGAAATAAGCAGCAGCGGCTCCGAAAAAGCTACCGCTGCCAAAAAAACAACAGAAGTGAATTGTTGTTGACAAATAGCCTAACGTCGATAACATATGAGGACATAACTTCAAATCTCACCTAGTGACAAACTATAGTCACGCCATTCGCCTGTAGGAATGCAGTGACTTGAGCCATCTCACCTCATTCGCCGTGCGGAATAAAGGGGACTGTTAGACCAAAGCCAAGTATTTGACTCTTTTTGACAGATAAAATTTAATCAACGTGAACTGATCAAATATATTCGACACAATATTCAATTATTCGATGCCTAAAATATTTTTTCGGTCTGTTCGTCAATCCTGTTGGAACATGGTTAGATTACCTTGAATATTTCTGTCGATTTTTTCCATGTTCGATTTTTGTCATTGTTTGTATGTCTTTTTAAAGTTAAATTGTAATGAAAAACTACATAACTTTAATTTTGACGCATGGCATGAATCACGCCGGTTCTGTTAGAGTCAGAGTGCGATGGAAAATCAAACAGCAAACAAAACCGTTCTGTATTCTGTATAGAAATGATTCTCCCACTATTGAGGCTTGTATAGCATGTCCCATTAAACTTATGTTCATTGTGTATTACCAATGCACATCGTCATATCCGATTAAACTGACAACCAACTGCTTATGTCGACAGCAGACTTCCGAGAAACACTTACACATGTGCACGCGATGTTCAAATACCATTTTTTGTTGTATACGAACATGCTTTTCGCTAGTGTTGGATGTTCATCCCAAACATGCACAATGACATTTCTTTGAAGATTTTTTTTGTCTGTTATAGTGACTTTCAACACATTTTGGCTGGGTCGCAATTTTTTACTTCTATTTTTGGAAAAATGTCTGGAGTGAGAATTGAACTCGTGCCCTTTAACGTGAGAGGCAGATAGTCTCCTCAAACTTTGAAAAATACTTTTTCACAGAAACTAACTAGAAATTTAGTTCAAAGCCTCTGAGTTCATGCACATTTTGCAAGTCTGAATAAATAATCCATAGTTCTTTCCCGTGAGTAGAAATCATTCTCCGAATAGAAAAAAGCTTTCTATGAGATTTTTTTTTGCGTGCATGATGCCAATTTATGTCTGGGGAACCGAATGCACAGCGGGGCGACGTCATACAAATGCTGGCCAAATAAATAAATAAATTCCCAAACATTTGTTTTAGATGCATGTTTACAGGAGAGTTGGCACCTATTCTTGGTATTTTAACGTGGGTAACTGAACATCTCCGTCACGCTCTATTCAATTTTAGTACTTGTTCAAAATGCAAAAATTGTGCTCCTCTGGTCGAGTGGTTAGCGTCACACATTATCATGCCAGGGGTTCGGGTTCGATTCCCGTTCTGGTCGGTTGGTCGGTTTCGTCGAAGAAATTTTCTCCGACCTGTACTGTGGTCACGCGTATTCTAAAGCTTGCCCCTCAGTATGCCTTCAAAGCGTGTTATTTGGCATAGAAAAATTGACAAGTAATACTACGTTGAGACGGTGAAGTTCTTCTAGGAACGTTAGAGCCATTTAAGAAGAAGAAGAAGAAGAAGAAGAAGAGACTTGTTCAAAAAGCTAATAATAGCGGATGTTACATAAATTCAATTTATAAATGCGTGCACTAAATAATGATATCAATTGTGAGATGATGATGATGACCCACCTCATACCTCTACAAAGGTTTGAACTGGCCGATTTATCTAATAGATAATATTTATTTTTAACCAAATTAAGATATCAGTATTATAAAACCAAAGAGCGAACTGACTCTGTCGCAGGCATGAATTTCTATTAATCGAACATCATAAATAGGCAAAACCTTTAAAAGAAAAACAATGGTCCTATCCGTATCGATATTATCATAATGATAATCCCAACTTCAGAATCGAACCCAATATCTAAAAGTGTCTACTTAGAACATGATAGAGATCTGCCACATTCTGAAATACTCGATATAACCATCTTATAAAAAGATGGTTTACGACAATTCTGAATTAGCTATCCCCATTCCAGTTTCCACTCCAGACCCACATAAAAATTTCATTATGTATCAGTGTTCTGCTAGTGTTCCATTAACATAGTCCAGGCCCACCAAACGCGCGCGAGGCTCAAACTTTCGTAGACAACGCTTATTATTTTTTTTTACAATATACATTAACAAAACAACAACAAAAAAATCATCATCATCAGTACGAACATGGTAGTTTAACCTGTAAATAAATTTTATTAATTTTGATCAATTGAAAACATAAATGGATGATTTTACAAAACAGATTTTACGTGTGAAATACACATTTTCTTGAACTCTGCCATTGTTGCCGCACGCTTAATTTCTCTGGGCATCGAATTGAAGAAATTTATACCTTTATATAACAACGAGTTCTACGACCTACTAAACATAAAGTTGGGTGTTCTTGCATCATTCGTGTTTCTTGTATTGTATCTATGAACATCACTTCCTCTTTCAACTCGATCACACAAATATCGAGGCAGCATATCGTTTAAAATTTTGAAGATGAACACCATTGTCATGTAATAAATTCTCTGCCTCACAGGTAGCCACTGTAGCGCGTCCAACATCAAACTAGAGGAAGTGTATCTACTACATCTTAAAATCAAACATAAAGTAATGTTTTGTAAACGCTGCAATCTCGTTGCGTATTATTTGCAAGGAATAGGATCGACGAGCAAAAATCTATGTGCGGTGAAATCAATGATTTGTACAATTTAATTTTACTGTTTATTGTCAACTCCGCCTTGTCAACTTGTCAACAAAACGCCGTACTTCTTGGCAATCTTTTTGATGACATTATTGATGTGAGACTTGAAAGTTAACGTGTCATCAATAATAACTCCTAAGTATTTGATTTCATTCACGCGTTCTAATGTCTCACCATCTATTTCAAAATTTACGTCAATACTGGAGTTTGCTGCAGAAACGAGCATGTATTTTGTTTTGCCAACATTTAACTTAAATTGTTTAAATTTAAGCCACTGACCAGAGAATGCAAATCTTCGTCTATGTGTTCCGCGGTTTCTTTTATATCCTTAGCTGCGGTGAACAGGACAGTATCGTCCGCGAACAAATTAATGTCACAGTATCGTAAAACTCGTCGCAGATCATTTATGTATAAAATAAACAAAATGGGCCCTAAAACACTTCCCTGTGGCACCCCGAGTGAGTTGCCAATGGGATCGGAAACAGAATCATTGAAACGAGTCTTTTGAGTTCTATCGCACAAATAGCTTTCAAACCATTTGTACGCCATCCCTACAATTCCAATGCGCTTCAGTGTTTGTAACAAAAAGGGCCTAGAAATTGTTTCAAAAGCGCGTTTAAGATCCAGAAATACCCCAAATATAGTCTCTTTCGCCTCTATATTCTCCTTCCATTTTGCTAATACCAGATTCATCGCGGTTTCACTAGAGTGTCTCTCTCGACATCCCGACTGTTCTGGTATTAGCAAACTGTTATTATCTATAAAATGTATCAGCTGACCTTTCACAACAAGTTCTAACAGTTTCTCTAATATGTGCAGCAAGTTAATAGGGCGGTACTCTTCGGCTTTATGCGTTCCATTAACTTTAGGGATTGGAATCACAAGGGATTCCTTCCAAACCATTGGCACTTACCCAGTTCAAGAGTCATTTATCAGGTCCAGCAGATCGTGTCCAATGATGTGAAAGCAATCTTGAATCACTTTCGCGTTGATATTATCGGTACCAGCCGATTTTTGCAATGAAAAACAGATACCTTTCAACTCAACAAAAGTGATAGGTGAAAAACAATCTAATCTGCAATTGATAGTAATCGGCTGTATTATTTCGTCAGGTTCTCTGACCAACGCAATACTTTGGCTGATCAGCAGAACACTAATAACGAAATAACTGTTCAATTTCTCTGCAATAATTTGGTCTGACTTGGTTCTTCTGACCCTCCGAAAACTATGGAACGCGGTATACTATTTTTCGAATTTAATAATGTTTTTAATATTCTCCAAGACTACCTTTACTATTATTTTGATGTTCATCGATTTTCCTCTGTATATATTCACATCTAGTCTTTTTCAAGGCCCGTGAATATATGTTCCGCGCTAAGGTGTACATGTTCCAATGGTTTTCTGAATTAGTTCTCAAAAACTTTTTGTACTTTTTGTCTCTTTTGCGATTGAGATCCAAAATCAGATCCAAAGAGTACCAGCTGATCGAATTGTTCAAATCAATATGTTTTTCAACTACTAATTTATTCGTACACTCTCTCAAAATATTAGATAGAACTTTATCATTCAGATGTCCAGTCATTGCTACAAAATCCAGGCTTGCCGACACAAGCTGATGTAGGATCTTATACCAGGGAATTGATACGGTTTCACAAATAAACTTCACGGTATAAATTTTGAATTAAAGTTCAACACCTTTGTTCACATCCGTACGTGGCTATAGATACTTTCAAACTGAAGTCTCCCGCGCTCTGGCTTACACAATCTTGCTCGGGTTCCCTCTCTCTATTCTCCTAACAATAAATACAAGACTCTACAATCCCTCTCCTAGTCTACGGTAAAATAAAAAAAAATTAACGTGTTGATGTAGGAATTGTAAACAAAAATCATGAATACAGCAAAACATCAAATTACAAGTTATACCGCGATGGCATTTTCCGAGTTCTTGAAGGTCATTCCACTGGACCCAGCTCTCCATCTCCTGTTTGAGACATATCTCGATGATCCGCTCGATATTTATCAAGTTTTCCAGATACGTTGTTTTTAAGCATGACAGAGTCGCCGACCTCGATGATGTTTTTGCACGTCTGTGGTTATCAGCGTAGATTTTCCCTCTCATCTTTTTGATGGCATCAGTGTCCTTAACGCCCTGTTCTTGGCGCAACGCTGGTTCTGTCCTTAGAGATGGTAATAAATCCTTGACTGGGCGACCTGTGAGCAGTTCCAAAGGTGCTTTCTCTGTTACAGAATGCGGCGAGGTGTTGGACATGTACACGTAGTCCTTCAATGCCTTTCGCCAATCCGAATGAGTAGCTTTTCCAAGTCGCAGTGCTCTTAGGATACCTTGGTTTTGGCGCTCGACAAGGCCATTCATTTGTGGCCAATATGGTATCGTTCTAATGAGTCTAATATTTTTGGTTTTGCAGTAAAGAGCGAACTCCTCACATGAGAATGGCGGTCCATTATCGCAACGGATTGTTTCGGGATATGCTTGCTGGTTGAATATCTGTTCAAGAGCATCAATAGTTTTGGCAGCATTCGTGTTTCGCATTTCAATCACTTTTAAAAAACGACTGAAATAGTCTACGACAACTAAGAATATCGAACATTCTTTTGCAGAAAAGAAATCTATCGCTATGTCTTGCCATGCTCGATCCGGGATTTCCTTGCGAATCATTGGTTCCGGTGGTAACTGTCTGCTAACTGCTGTGCATCCAATACAACCTTGGATTCTATCCGAAGCATCCCTGTCCATACAGGGCCACCAAACTTTTTCTCGTAGGATTCTACGCATGGTTACGGCTCCCGGTATCCACGATGGGCGATATCTAGGGTTCGTTGTCTTAGCTTAACTGGTACCACAATCCTATCGTTCCGCACTAGAACACCTCCGATGACCCCCAACTCATTGCTAAACGCCTGATATCTGTACAGATTATTTGGCCATTCTCCGGTACCAAGTGCTTTCATAACAGCACCAAGCGTCTCGTCTGTTTTAGTCTCGTTTCGTATTTCCTCCTCCGCAATTACAGATGGGCCTTCTCCTACAGCAAATAAGAAATGCTAAGAATTTCCGTCAAACGAGGTACTCGATTCTGTGCACAGGCGTGACAAAATCTCAGAAATATTTCTAGATCCTGGCACATACTTTATTTTAAATGTATACGGTTGTAAACGGAGTGGCCATGACTCGGCACGTGAACATGCACGTTTACCAGTTCTGTGTTTTCCCTCGAAAATATACTCTAGTGTCTTATGGGCAGTGTAGATGGTGAAACGGAGACCAAAAAGATAAAAATAAAATTTCTCTACTGCCCATACCACAGCTAAAGCCTCTCTCTGTGTTTGTGGGTAGATTTTCTGAGCTGGAGTCAGTCCTTTTGACGCAAAACTTATGATCCTGGGTCTGTTGGAAGGGTCTCTTTGCACCAAGACGGCTCCCAATCCGACAGGTGATGCGTAAAGTTCAGTAGCATATTTAGGGTCAAAGAAGCCCAACCTACGAACATTGTTTGTTAATTCATTCCTTAAATCATCGAAAGCTCTATGTTGTTCATCAGAAAAGTACTCAGCCTCTCCCCTTACGTACTGACGCAAGGCTCCCGTTCGGCTGGATAGGTTTGGAATGGAATGACCAACAAAGTTTATCAATCCCAGAAAACTTCTGACCTCTTCTTTGGTTTCAGGTTTGCGAAAATTCTTAATTGCCGATACTTTTTCCTCAGACGGGCTTACCCCCAATGCACTGACCTTGAAGCCCAAAATTTCTAGTTCCGCTTTTCCGTATAGACATTTATCTGCGTTCAAAAGGACGTTGTTTGCTTGGAGCACTGCCATAACCTCATCCAAACGAGTATCATGTTCCAATTTTGTTTTTCCAGCTACTACTATATCGTCTATATATACAATTACTTTTTCGATACCTTTCAATATTTCCGCCATAATGCGCTGAAATATTTCAGGGGCACAGTTAATCCCAAACATTAACCGTTTGAACCGCATTAATCCCCTGCTAGTCATAAATGTAGTGACGCCGCGGGAGTCGGGATGGAGTTCTACATGGTGGAATGCCGAGGTAATATCCAAGCGAGTGAACACCCTACACCCTCTGAGTTTGTTCAAAAAAGTGTCTATCACCGGTAGAGGGTAATATTCTCGTTGTATTGCTTCATTAGGACGTCGCATATCGATACACAACGGGATGTCATTTTGTCCTTTAGGAATGACAACCATTGGTAAAATCCATTCTGGCGGTCCTATTGCTGGCTCGATTATATCATTACATAGCATTTCCTGAGTTTTATCATCTACTAACTTTTTCATTGGAATCGGGATTCTGAGATACGAAATCTTTTTCGGTGGTATATCCTGATTGATCGCTAACTTAACCTGAACGTTAGGGAACTTGGGGAATGGATTTTTCAATACATCTACGTGCATAACTTCGAGGCCGACCTTTAAGACCTTCAACTCCTCCGCAGTTCTTTTATAAATATAAAAACTATTCTACCTTAGCGATGTCTCTGGCCTAAGGACGACGTGGTAGATCTTCTTCCCACTCTTGTTCTTCGTAGAGCGTGTTAGCTTCTTCAGATTCTCGCTTCAGATAATTTCCATTCCTCGATGTCGGTTTCCACTCCCCTCTACACTTGCGGGCGAAGTGGCCCACGCGTCCATACGAGTTACATCGGGCATTTCGAGCATAGCACCTATCAGAATCGTTGAGGTGATTGAAGGATCCACATCGGCTACATTCCGGTTTCTTCTGCTTGGTTGCATTAGCAGGTCCAGGTCTACGCTGATATGGCTTAAACCTGGGTACCACCAATCTTTTAATCTGTCTCGCTCTCGTATCTTCCCACCGTTGTTTGACAGCGTTAATAGCTAAAGCTGATCCAAATGTTGAGTCGCCTTTCTCTACCTTTGATTTTCCTTTTTGCTCCATCAAAACCTCACAATTGATTGCGTAGTTCATCAGCTCGTCCAAGTTCATAACGTTCTCTAGGCCTTTATCTCTAACACGTTCATCCTTTGTTCCCATCGTAACCTGTTGCAATATTTCCTTCTCCTCCCGATCCATGAAATTGCAGCGAGTGGCTTGAGTGCGCAGTTTTAGTATGAACTGATTGAACGATTCGTCGGATGATTGACGTAGCGAACGAAAAATCTCCAGCTCAACACGATCATTTCTCTTACCAATGAAGAATTTATTTAGTCTCTTCACCGCATTGTCGAATTCCGGTTCTTCTTGTGGCATAAAAGGGACTTTTACTGGCTCTGGGAGGATTTCTTCTGGAACTGGTCTCAGATTGTAAATGATTCGTTGCAGTCCTCTACCACCCCAAGCCAACATCATAACTAGTTTTTCATGTTGTGATTGGATGCCTTTCAATTCGACAACGAGCTCAAATGACCTAAACCATTCCTCCCATTCTCTCCACAATCCTTGCGTATCAACAGAGTCGTTGAATGGATCCAACGCATAGTGATTTTTCTCGACATCATTCAAATGATCCACATTAATAACTGAATAATTTCTCTCAAAAAAAGCTCTAATTGCTTCTATTTACAACAATTGATGTAGAATGACTGAAATACCGATCCTTACATGAAACGAACAAATGCCTGGAAAATTCCTTCTTGTTCTTTGGTTCGATTAACAGCGTACTGGCTTGGTTTGCAACACGATCACACTTTTTTTTTGACGTATGTTTCTTTTGCAGATCTATTTGCTTTCGTTTACGAGCCGCTAGCGTGTTGAATTAGCGGAAATGCTACATATGTGATAGGTTATATATTCCTTAGCTCTGCTGCCGAACATTTTATAAGGTTGCTGGGCTACCGGAAAGTGCTTCGGGTATTTTCGTAATTGAGAGTTTAGTCGTTCTAAACCTCACACATTCGCATCTTTAATGTAATACGCTGACTGTACCAGCGAGCGCGCTTCGGCTTTTGTCGGTCTCGCATCTTTCCGCTCTATAACCGAACATTCAATATTGCGTCTAGACTAGCAGGTGCGCTTCGGATTTCGTCGGTCTCGCTTTCTGTAGCTCTACAGCCAAACATAATATTTTCGCGGCTGGACTAACGTGCGCTTCGATATTTTCGATCTCACTTTCTTTAGCTCTGCAGCCGAACATTTTGTAACACGGTTGGACTAGCAAGTGCGCTTCGATTCTCGTCGGTCTCGCTCTCTTTCGCTCTGCAGCCAAACATTTTGTTTTACGACTTGACTAGCATGTGCGCTTCGGTTTTCGTTGGTCTCGCATCTATTTCGCTCTTCAGCCGAACATTCAGTTTGTTTTTATAGCTGGACTAGCGTTTGCTCTTGGGCTTTCCCATCGATCTCGCTCTCTTTCGCTCTACAGCCAAACATTTTGTTTTACGGCTGGACTAGCATGTATGTTTCCGCTTTCGTTGGTCTCTCATCTATTTCGCTCTACAGCCGAACATTCAGTTGTTTTTTTTTACGGCTGGACTAATATTTGCTCTCGGGTTTTTCCATCGATCTCGCTCTCTTTAGCTCTGCAACTGAACATTTTGTTACACGGCTGGACTAGCAAGTGCGCTTCGATTCTCGTCGGTCTCGCTCTCTTTCGCTCTACAGCTAAACATTTTGTTTCACGCTTCGACTTTGTCGGTCTCGCTCTCTTTCGTTTTGCAGCCCACCATTTTGTTTTTCAGCTGGCAAAAATTCAGCACTTAGAAATTAATCCATATTTTCCCATCGCCTTTCCAACAACACCGTCACAAGGACTGAAATTCTTCGCTTCGTAAATAAATTAATTTAACACTTCTGCTCAATACCCGAAAAATACTTCATTATCACATGAATATACTTTTAAACACGAAGGGAACGTTAGAATTACCTGTCCTGTTTTAACGAATCCAATAATTTATTCGGTGCAACAAACTATTTCAGACGCCATTTCGAAAAAAAGAAAATTTAAACATACCTTTATAGATCCTACCGACTACGCCAAATTGTAGGATCTCATACCAGGGAATTGATACGGTTTCACAAATAAACTTCACGGTATAAATTTTGAATTAAAGTTCAATACCTTCATTCACATCCGTACGTGGCTATAGATACTTTCAAACTGAAGTCTCTCGCGCTCTGGCTTATACAATCTTGCTCGGGTTCCCTCTCTCTATTTTCCTAACAATAAATACAAGACTCTACAGCTGAGACATGGCTTCTTTAGAATATCGTTTCCAATATTTGATCTTTACTTTATTTCCATCACTGTCATGCTGTTCATTCTCAATGTAAACAAAAATTGTCTCATGGTCAGTTATTTTAATTTTGGCTTCGGTCTAAGAATGAACAGTAGCAAAATTTGAAAAGACGTGATCAATCAGAGTTCTACTATGTTTAGAAATTCTAGTAGCTTCAATAACCGTTTGTTTCAAGTTGAAATAATGCGATAATTGTTTCAATTGATTCGAATTTCGTGCATTGAACCAGTCAATATTAAAATCACCAGCAATTACATTTAATTTACTGCAATCAACGATATTTTCCCACCAGTTCTCCAAAATTTCAATAAATCGCTGGTCACTGGAACTAGGGGAATGGTATACAATTCCATAATTTCCCATCTGCATGCCCCTTTCAACTGAAATAGCCAAGAACCAATTATTTTCAACAGCTTCGTTTAACTGAATTTTGATATTAACTGATTCTTTTGCATAAATTGCAACACCTCCTGTGTGTTTAGAGTGCGACAAACAAAAAACAACTTTGTAACCCGGTATGTTGTACTTGTCAAATGATTCTTCATTAACTATGTGAGTTTCAGAAAGAAAAACCATCTGAGGACGCACGTTTTCTACAAGTAATCGCATTTCTGCGTAATTTGTACAAAGCCCAGCTATATTCAAATAGATTATTGCTAACTTACTTTCACATGTAGCTTTCCGAAATTGCTATTTAATTTGAAAAATGTTGCTTTTTTGCTTCTCCAGCAATCTCCGATATACAGGACACTGTGTACTATAAGTTGGATGATTTTCAACCAATTTCATTTTTGGTTCCTTTCTAACTTTCAAGCAATTTATACATTTCCATTCTGTTGATGAACACTCAGATGTTTTATGTTTTTTATTACATCTTGAACATGTTTGTTCTTTTTTGCAGTCGGTGCTCTTATGTCCAAATTCTCCACATTTGGAACATTGCAAAACATTAAAGGTTTCAATCACATTACATAGTACGAATACAAACAGTGAAGAACTCTGATATCAATTGACGCTTATTTTGTTCAGAACAGATGAAGAGGTATATTTTATCTGACCAAAATTTTAGACCCACTGTAATGATAGGAAAGCATTTTCTCCATGTCAACACACCAAACTACCATATGTTAAGTGGTGGTAGTGTGGTGTCCAATTCGTTTCTTCAACTCTACACACTGCCGTTGCTTGAGATGAAAACGCATGAAAAATTGTACAGCGTGTTTGAACATAATATGAAACATTGGGATTAAACAACGTATATCCAAACATAGTACGAATACAAACATGTCACATTTTCAAACACAGGTACGAAAAATACATGTTTGTGTGTAAACACAAAACTGCGAGAACAGCGTGAACATCGTTCATCTCGTATGCAGTGTTTTATGTGAAACACAGAAGACTGGTTGTGATGTTATGCTCTGTCCGAAACTAGACTTTCTTCGTGAACTGATCTTTCCACGATTTCCATATTATACGTATGAATCGTGATGACTCACACAAAGGTGAGGAAGATCAATAAGATTCACTCATTTTTTAGAATATATCTGATGAAGCGGTTGCTTGTCATACAATCATCAGAGACAAAGCACTCTGCATTGTCAGCTTGTATTGTATTGTAAAAAATCATCACACGCAGGAAGGAGTAGTCTTTTGGCTGGATTTGGCCTTGGCCGATTATGCCTAGAGATTACTGGAGGAGATGGAACGGCTGAAGATAAACGTTGTACCGAAAACAGCTAATTTTCCCAAAGTCCCTCAGTTGGGACCGATAAGAAAAAAATGAGCGAACCACAAACGGGGGATCCACTTCAATATTTCACGCAGAAACAGATAATCGCCAGGGTCACGGAACAGTTGGAAAACATGACGACATCCATCTGTTCATCGGCCATGGTTAATGTTCCGGCCAACTCTCGAGTAATGAGAGATGCAAGTCAATTAGACGAGGTGAAACGTGACATCGATATTGTCACATTTATTCAATTTGAAATTCATCTTCGGAAAACTACAAACACTTGAAAGCATTTAGATATTACTAAATATAAAAACAAGATGTGCATCGATGTGCACATCGTGTTACAACCCAATAAGCGAACTTTCTATTGCCTATCACTCACGAGTTTTTAACACAACATCAATGAATGATGTATCTTTCTAACAAAGTATTTCTACGAGAATGCATCATTTCGAACGAGTTGTACCCTACTCGACACAGGTATGTGTTGTTGTACGGTCGTAATGAAGATTACTTGTGATATTTTATAAGAAGCGTTTAACTCATTGAGAGTATCATGATAAATGAATGCCATATTAATTACCATATCACTATAGAAAAACAACCAACGATCAAACAATCCTATATCAATATTGATAAATTGATGTCGGCGTTTCATCGAAAGCAATTACATGAAGTCCATGCATCGAATGGCATCAAAGATGATATATTTCGCTGGGATATTTATTAAACTTAGATGATGACTGTATGAATATAATCAGAACCAATCATTGTAGATCATCGCTAAAACGAGTAGGGGATATCACATGACAGAATTATCCGGAACACTGAACACATGCGCCATGCGCAAATCAACAATAAGTTTTATTATCCATTCATGTACAATGTTCCTCCCACAGGTCAGATTCCAACAGATGTACTTCACCGCCAGAAAAGTGCCACAATAAAACTGGAAGTGAGGAAGATCGCATAAATAGCCATTCGACATTGACGAATATTAACTCAATCCACATTTAATTTCCTAATCTGTCACGGTTGATGTTTCGGTACGCCACTGCAAGATAGACACAATCATAAATTCGCATACCTCACGCCACTCTCCGCGTATGCGTATGCGTGTCTTGGGGGCACATTTCAACGTTCATTTTAGATTTCAAATTTGCAAACCGTCTTATTACCAATGCAAATGACTTGTTCCTGTCGTTACTTACGACTCTGCTGGGCTTAATTTGTGAAAAGCGACCGCGGCTCGTTTGTGCCTCGGGTATTACGTATGAAGATGCGTGGGTTGAGTCCAGGGCAAGAATGAGCTGCGATAATTCATTTTTATCTCAGCAATGACCGAGCATAATCTTTCTCCTGTCATTGAAAATTGAAACATTTTGCCTCTTTTGGCCAATTTAAAGATGTACGTACAATAACGCGAAAGATTACCATTAATTGCTCTGGTTTTACAATCAATCTATTGCTTTATTTTCACTCCAGTGACAGGATATATATTGTGCGGCTTGGGCGTTGTTATTATAATAACTTAACATCGATGGTCAATATTATCCACAAATTTTGTAAATGCTTTTTTTAGCTGTTTCTGATTTCACGATACACGAAAAAACAGCAACAAAAACATTTGCCCAACCCAGGTTCAATGATTTCATTGACTGAATTTCTCGACACAATATTTTACCGATAAAGTATTGCTTCCATCAACTACACCAACCACAGTGACCGGCACAAAAACGATGTACTCTCAGTACATGAAAGCCTTTGAACGAAACTTACCACTGTTAAAGAATTTGGGATTTTCATTAAGCTATGAGGTTTTGCATTGATGGCATTTATGTGGATTCCAGAATGCACATTGACACCACTGCCAGCTATAACTGTCTCACCTTATTATCTCATACCACAATTCGTACATATCCCCATCACAGCAACCTGACGAGCAAACCTTGAGCTCGGCCTAACAGCTGGTGTGAACACATCACACAGGAAATCGGCCCCCTTTCTAATTCCAGCCGCAGCATAAGTAAGATGTGTTACCGAATACCGGGGCAAGAAGTATACCCCACAGAGCTCGGTTATTCACATTAACGATCCTGCCAAGAGCTGGAATTTTCTGTTGCGCTTGACGGCGTTTATTAAGCATGGTGAGATAGTGGAATGAGTGTCTAAATATGTTTCGAAAAGTAAAATTCGTGAAAGTGAAAAACAATGACTGTCGCCAGAGCCCAACAAACTAAGACAGTTAATAGGTATGCTATTAAAGTCCTTCTTGAGCCAAAAGAATGTACGCGAGTGATATTTTTTTGACGTAGAACTACGTTTTTCAGGAAGGGTGCCAAATCAGAAAACAGGTCACATTTTTATGAAATAAAGTTAACGTTAATAATTATTTTCACTGCGAACGAATTCTCATGATTTGCATACCAATCGAATCGGAAGTTCTCTAAGATTTGTTTGATATGCTATACATTACAATTCGCTAATCTCTAAACGGTTCAAATTCATGAAAACTGGAAGAACTTCCTTTTTTCCCATACATTTGTTCTGCCGATTTGTGTGCTAACCCTACCCGTATATCGAATGCTTAGAACTCGAACATTTCTCACAGATCGGAAAGATGTTTGCATCAATTGATAGGAAATATTTCTACGCGTCTATCACAATTAATGAAATATTATTTTTTATGAGATGAACAATTGAATAACTGTAAAATGTCAAGCGTTATTTCAACGCCCTAACTGCCAAGGGTTAATTGGCCCGATTTATGGTTTCCCCAACGCAGACTGATTTAGAAGATGCACCTGTGGAAATCCGCTTTGCAAATATACATGCAAATCGGGGGTATTTTTGTTCCCACCGAGCTGTGTTTCCCTAACACGGACTTCAGAATTAATGTGCCTGGGAGAATCCGCTTTGCAAATACATGCAAATCGGGGGATTTTTTTTTGTGTTGTGTACTTTTGTACTCACTTGTCGTTGTGCAGACCGGAATATGTTTCCCTAAAACGTACTTTAAAACTGAGAAGCCAGGGAAAATCGTCATTTCAGATACTAGAAGTGAATGAACTTTCGCGGTTCGAGAATTACGTAAACATGAGATGTGCAATATTTTCAGAGGAAAATGTAAAATACAATGATCGTTTGACAATTCTTCTGTTCACATATTTTGGTAGTCCTTGGCATCATATCAAACATAAAAAAACGTTCTTCAAATTTGTTTGTAACGAAGAACATAATCTATTTCAAAAATTTCGATGCACTCTAAAATAATATTCGAAATAGGTAAACAAGTGGATTGCATAATATAATTGCGTAGTTCTATGTCGAAAATATGCGGTCGTGTCCAAGATACAACCCCTTATATTTTTTAATTTGCTTGTTGGATTTATGGATTATGTGATTCCCACATGTCACACGGTAGATGGATGTGATGAACCTTTTTTTATTCCGCGATGGATAAGAAAGGAAGCGGCTCCCGATGAGCGCGCTAGGTTCAATTGGAAGCGGATCGAGACGACTGCGTTGGGTTCAATTGAAAGCGGATCGAGACGACCGCGTTAGGTTCAATTGAAAGCGGATCGAGACGACCGCGTTGGGTTCAATTAAAAGCGAATCGAGACGACCACGTTAGGTTCGATTGAAAGCGGATCGAGACGATCGCGTTGTGTTCAACTGAAAGCGGATCGAGACGACCGCGTTGGGTTCAATTAAAAGCGAATCGAGACGACCGCGTTAGGGTCGATTGAAAGCGGATCGAGACGATCACGTTGTGCTCAACTGAAAGCGGATCGAGATGGCCGCGTTGGGTTCAACTAAAAGTGGATCGAGACGACCGCGTTAGGTTCAATTGAAAGCGGATCGAGACTACCACGCCATTTTCAAGTGAAAGCGGATCGAGACAACCGCGTCAGGCTCAATTGAAAGCGGATCGAGACGACCGCGTTGGGTTCAATTGAAAGCGGATCGAGACGATCTCATTGGGTTCAATTGAAAGCGGATCGAGACGACCGCATTAGGTTCAATTGAAAGCGGATCGAGACGACCGCGTTAGGTTGAATTACAAGCGGATCGAGATGACCGCACTTAATTTAATTAAAAATAGGTCAAGGCGACCGCGCTAGGTTCAATTGGAAGCGGATCGTGACGTCCGCGTTAAGTTTAATTGGAAGCGGATCAAGAAGACCGCGCTAGTTGAATTGGTTGAACTCGCGCTCCCGAATTCCAAAGTGACTTGAAAAAAATCTATGAGATTTTATCGATTCGTCCATATTTTGACGAAGACAACGGGGAAGACTGAAGAATGTTTGAAGATATGGAGAGTAGGAATATTTTGATTGTCAGTACACTAACAAAAACTGCGAAAAAAAAAAACCAAAATATCTAAGAGGAATCAGAAAAGACCCCAAACCGAAAGAAAATGAGACAGAATGTTGCACTTTAGACAGCAGTAATCCCGAAGGATGTTAGAATAACAAACACTGAAACAATAACTCAAAACAAAAAAAAAATCGAAAAAGAAGGAAAAAAGAAATAAGGACTCAGATATCTTTGTGGGAACATTGGCATTGATTCGTGGATCGTTTCGAAATCACTTTATCTTGGCAAAATCAAATAACCGGTAGAGTTCACTCAGGAATCTAGTTCACAAGGAATCTAAATTACGAGCCAAAAAGCGTGAAGATTACAGAAAATTTTGTTATATCGCCTTCGACCTAGATATGATGATTCTTGTACGTCAGGCTCGGGTGAAAGCAGAATCGTGGTTCAACCCTTGTAAGTATACCATGATGGAACAGAGAAATGGTATTTTGAAACCAGCTAGTTTGCAATTACGTTGGTAGAAGAATTACGTCAATGTTATGCGTGAAGAAAATGATTTAAAATAAAATGCTGTGAATGGAAGGCTGTGAACGGACATACGAACGCGAAGATTTAATTTTTCACTTGCATTACTTTTTCCAAAAATGTACACTTTCACGAGGAATTGAATTTCGAGCAGTTTGAAAATAAAATAAAAAATTGTCACTTATTTACAAAATTAACAACAAATTTCGCACAAATTACAACAAGTTTATAATTCGTAGGCAATCCTTAGTTTGAAATCTATCCAAACAACGTATTCAGCCAAGCTATTGCATGTGGAAATTTGAATCTCGCTCCACGCAGTAGCTGCTGGTAGCAGGTAGCTGCTCGTTCAAGCTCAATAAAACTCACATACTGCATATTCTTCGGTAGTTCTATTTTTCGTGCGATCAATCTACATAAGTTATCGTTTGGGTAACTGGTAAAAAAGCAGGGTAGTCCAGAATCGAAGCCCCAGTCCTATAAACCATGTAAAGGACTTCTGACTTTTTTGAAATGATGCTTTATTCTGTTGGAATAGCACGGTGGTTTCGATGCAAAACCGGCAGCAAATGTACAGGAATATTTCCATAACTCCTATTGACATTCTTTGTTTTAAAGAGGCTTTAAACTTTTCAGTTCATACGCCTCTAAACCCTTGACTCCTAACTTTTTATTCGTGTGAGTGGAATAATCATTTGAAACAGTCCTTTCTGATAAACAAAATCTAACATGAAATAAATTTGAAATGGAACAAGGGTGCAATCGAGGTGTTTACTTGGTAATTTTTAATTAAAAAATATTCAGGAATGTCCACGTGGACAACAGGGGGAGGGGTCCGGTCAATGTCCACGCTTGTCCACCAAGGGGTAGGGGAGAGTCTAAAATCGTGCTTTTTTGTGTCCACGTGGCCCCTTACTTCGCCATAACGCATTGAAACTCAAGAATTAGGGTGTATGGTGCATATATTAATAATGAGCGCTACTGCACAAGAAAAACGAATAAACTATCAACACCGATATGTTCCGTTTTTTCTAAATATAAAAATTGATTTATTTAAAATTTATAAATCTTTTATGATAACTACGGATTAGGAAGACCGCACAAAAAAGAACGATAACGATGATTTTGTTATAGAAGCGAAGCTCGAATCGGGACGACCGTGCAATAAAGAGGTTGAGTGGATAAAAAAATGCGAATCGGGAAGACCGTACAAATAAGTACTGCACGGTACGGCCTTATGGGTACAAAAGAAAATAATGAAGAGAAAACGTGGATCAGGACGACCACACAAAAAAAATGATAGCGATGATTTTGTTGTAGAAGCGCAGATCGGGACGACCGTTTGGTTACAAAAGAAAATGACGATGAAAACGTAGATGGAGACGACCACCCAAAAAATGATAACGATGGTTTTGTTATAGAAGCGCGGATCGGGACGACCATGCAATAAAGAGGTTGAATGGATAAAAACAAATGCGGATCGGGAAGACCGCACAAACAAGTACGGCTCGGGACGACCGTATGGAGGACAGAAATATAATGATGGACACGTGAACAGGGATGACCACACAAAACAAAAAAGATGAATTCAAATTATTCTAAGGAAAGTATGGATCGGGTCAATAAAATAATAGAAAGAGCAAACATTTACGGCTTGAGACAAAAATGTAAAAAAATGTTATAATATTAAAGATTTATTTCATGAACTCAAAATAATAAGCACATCTGCTACCACTGGTCCAAATTTCGTTGCTCGGGCTAAGAAATGGGAAGAAACGTACAGAAACCCCAAATGTGTCATTTTGATAGCATTTTATAACCAAATCCTCAGCGGAGTGAGTTTGATATTTAGACAATATATTCAATTATCTATAGAACTCCGTTTGTTTATTTAATCTTCGAACAAGTGCGGGCTTGAGACCAGAGAGAAAACGAGTGAAAATAATCTTGCGAATGATTATTTTGAAAAAGGAATGTCGGACGATTTTTTCTATTCAATTCTTTTTTTTCGGAGAAGAAAGAAGATGTGTGGCATGCCCAGTTCTGGTTCTGGCAGTTCTCCACCATCTTCTCACCAGGCAGTCACCGATCGGCTTCGGGCGGTTTCTGATTATCCCGCGGACGCTTATGGACACTCAAGTATGACCGTGGACCTGTTATAGTCAACGCGATGCAGTTTTCAATGTGGCGAAGTGTTTTATCGCGTGTGAACGCAAGCGTGGTTGCCAGGCGTGTTTCACAAATATGTTCACAACTGAACTTATCGAATTAAAAAAAATTGTAAGGGGTTGTATCTAGGACACGACCGCATATTTTCGTCGTAGAACTACGCAATTATATTATGAAACCCACTTATTTACCACTTCGAATATTATTTTAGAATGCATCGAAATTTTTGTAATGGATTATGTTCTTCGTTACAAATGAATTTGATGTACGTCCTTTTACGTTTGATATAATGCCTATGACTATCAAATATGTGAACGGAAAAATTGTCAAACGATCATTGTATTTTACATTTCCCTCTGAATTATTGCACATCTCATGTTAACGTAGCTCTCGAACCGCGAAAGTTCATTTACTCTAGTATCTGCAATGACGATTTTCCCAGGCTTCTCAGTTTAAAAGTATGTTTTAGGGAAACATATTTCGGTCTGCACAACGACAAGCGATTACTAAAGTACTCAACACCAAAAAATACCCCCGAATCGCATGTATTTGCAAAGCGGGTTCCCCCAGGCACATAAATTTTGAAGTCCGTGTTAGGGAAACACAGCTCAGTGGGGAAAAAATACCCCCGACTTGCATGTTTTTACAATGCGAAATCCCCCAGGCACATTGATTTTGAAGTCCGTGTTAGGAAAATACAGCTCGGAGGAAACAAAAATACCCCCGGATTGCATGTATTTGCAAAGTGGATTCCCCCAGGCACATTAATTTTGAAGTCCGTGTTAGAGAAGCACAGCTCAGTGGGGAAAAAATACCGCCGACTTGCATGTTTTGACAAAGCGGATTCCCCCAGGCACATTGATTTTGAAGTCCGTGTTAGGAAAATACAACTTGGTGGGAACAAAAATATCCCCGACTTGCATGTATATTTGAAAAGTGAATTTCCACACATACATCGATTTAGAAGTCTGTGTTGGGGAAACCATTAATCGGGCCAATCAAAACTAGGCAGTTAGGGCTTTTAGATAATGCCTAACATTTTACAGTTATTCGAACAATTGATCTCGTGAAAAATAAAATTTTATTAATTGTGATAGACGAGTAGAAATATTTCCTATCAATTGATGCAATCATTTTTCCGATATGTTTCGAAATACGGGTAGGGTTAGCACACAAATCGGTTGAACGAATGTATGGGAAAAAAGGAAAAGTTCTTCCAGTTTTCATGAATTTACACCGTTCAAAGATAAGTGAATAGCAATGTATAGCATATCAAACAAATAATAGAGAACTTCCGATTCGATTGATATGCAAATCATGAGAATTAGTTCACTGCGAAAATAAAGGGTGTGTCACATCAAATTGCATCACGGAGAAAACGCTGTAGAAATTCGCCCAGTAGACCGATCCATTTGAAAATTTTAGACAGTAAAATAAAAACTATTAAACAACTTTTGGCATTTTCTTTTTATTCATACTTCGAGCCCAAGCCCGTATGCTCGCACCTTCCTCTTTACCCCGTTCATAAGGTTCTGTACAACGTCAGGTTGTAGTTTTTTTTGAACAGAAATCCATTTTCTCTTGAAGTCCGCCTCCGATTTGACAACTTTTGGGTTCTACCGGAAGGGCCTGCTTCATAATAGAGAAATATTGGGCGAAGCTCCGGCGCGTTGGGCGGGTTCATTTCCTTTGGCACGAACGTGACCCCGTTGGCTTCGTACCACTCTAACACGTCCTTTGAATAGTGGCACGAAGCGAGATCCGGCCAGAAGATGGTCGGGCACTCGTGCTGCTTCAATAGTGGTAGTAAGCGCTTCTGTAGGCACTCCTTAAGGTAAACCTGCCCGTTTACCGTGCCGGTCATCACGAAGGGGGCGCTCCGCTTTCCGCAAGAGCAGATCGCTTGCCACACCATGTACTTTTTGGCAAACTTGGATAGTTTCTGCTTGCGAATCTCCTCCGGAACGCTGAATTTGTCCTCTGCGGAGAAGAACAACAGGCCCGGCAGCTGACGAAAGTCCGCTTTGACGTAGGTTTCGTCGTCCATTACCAGGCAATGCGGCTTCGTCAGCATTTCGGTGTACAGCTTCCGGGCTCGCGTCTTCCCCACCATATTTTGCCTTTCGTCGCGGTTAGGAACCTTCTGAACCTTGTATGTACGCAGGCCCTCCCGCTGCTTGATCCGCTGGACGAATGAACTTGACAAATTCAGCTTATTGGCGACATCCCGGACCGAACTTCTCGGATCGCGTCTAAACTGCTTAACTACGCGCTTGTGATCTTTTTCACTGACGGAGCATCCATTTTTGCCGTTCTTCACCTTCCGGTCGATGGTTAGGTTCTCGAAGTATCGTTTTAGTACTCTGCTGACCGTGGATTGGACGATTCCCAGTATCTTACCGATGTCCCGATGTGACAACTCCGGATTCTCGAAATGAGTGCACAGGATTAATTCACGACGCTCTTTTTCGTTCGACGACATTTTTCCAAATTTACGAAAAATTGACAGTGAAGCATGGCCAACGTGATCTATACACTCTTATCTGATTATAAGCGAAAGCTGAAGATATAATTCCTAAAAATTAAATTTCTACAGCGTTTTTTCCGTGATGCAATTTGATGTGACACACCCTTTAGTTATTAACGTTAACTTTATTTCATAAAAACGTGACCTGTTTTCTAATTTGGCACCCTTCCTGAAAGATGTAGTTCTACGTCAAAAATTGTAATCTTTCTGTTTAGATTTGGTTCAATAAATGATAAGTAAACAAACTCAAGCAAACTTTCAATTTAAATATTCTGTTGATGTTTTTTTTTGTTTTTTTAGAGTCATACGTTGTTTGGTGGTTCGTTTCCTTTTAATTCTTATAAAAATGGCGACGCATGCGTCCGTGTGTGTTTTTTGGCAGATTGCGTTCAGCAGGTGTTGGCAGCTACTGATGCTGTTGCGTAAATGCGTAATAATATTACACCTCATTATAAAATGAAGTTGGTAAGTGTTTTCTAAGAGTAAAAAGGAGAGCATAAAGGAGATCTATATCCGCCTTGGTCTGAGCCGTGTATGTGGCAAAGTATGCGAAAAGCTTATTTGCAATGTGTTTCTTTTGTTTCGCTCGCTCATATTGAATTTATTTTGCTTTACCATATATATATATATATTATACAAATGCCTACCAGAATTTGATAGTCATGACATTTAATGTTATTTTAGGCTCATTCAATGTAATAAATGTAACTTGGCTTTCTTCGCGAGATGATCTCTCTTTCCATGATTTCAATATTATACGCTTGGACCGTGATGACAGATACGGAGGGGTGCTATTGGGGATCAATAAGTGCCACTCATTTTTTCGAATTGACCTTCCACCTATTGGAGGGATTGAAGCTGTTGCTTGTCATGCAAACTTCAGAGGCAAAGACCTCTGTATTGTCAGCTTGTATTGGCCTCCGAGAGCTGCGGTTAGCCGCAAGCAACTTGTTGACATGTGCTCACTCCTTCCTGAGCCACGATTGATCTTCTTGGGATCTTGGGAGACTTAAATTCTCACGGAACTGCCTGGGAGGAACAGTACGACGACAATCGTTCATCGATGATATATGACCTTTGTAACAGCTTCAATATGACCGTTTTGAACACTGGGGAAACAACACGTGTACCTAAACCTCCTGCTAACCCAAGTGCTCTTGACCTCTCGCTTTGCTCGAATTCATTATCGTTAGATTGCAAGTGGAATGTAATCCAGAACCCCAACGGTAGTGATAACTTGCCAATCAAAATTTCCATCACCATTGGGTCGAATTCTTCTGAATCTATAAACATGGCATATGACCTCACAAGACACATTGAGCTTGAGCTTGGGTAGACTGTACAATTCGTAGTTGCTCTCCGTGATTGACCTGAACCAACCAAATTGCAAAAGAACACACAGAATGACGCTTGGGACTAGCAAATCATTCTCTTTGCATATGACCTCACAAGACACATTGACTGGAAAAAGTATGCGGACGCGATTGCTCTAGCCATCAATTCCAGAGATGGTTTACCTCCATTGGAGGAGTATAACTTCCTTTCTCGTTTGATCTATGACAGCGCAGTTCGCGCTCAAACGAAACCCATTCCAGGTTCCACCATTTCCCGAAGGCCTCCCAATCTATGGTGGGATAGCCAATGTTCCAAGCTTTATATAGAAAAATCGAATGCATTTAAAGCTTTTCGGAAACGTGGAACTCCTGAAAATTTTCAAACGTGTTTAGCCCTTGAGAATCAGTTCAAAAATTTGATCAAAGGGAAAAAACGTGCTTATTGGCGAAATTTCGTGGGAGGTTTGTCACGAGAAACGTCAATGAAAAAATTATGGAAAGTGGCTCGAAACATGAGAAATCGCTCTTCAACGAATGAAAGCGAAGAATATTCACATCGATGGATTTTTAATTTTGCACGAAAGGTTTGTCCCGATTCCGCTCCCGTGCAAAAAATTGTTCGAGATATACCACAAGCTAGGTGCGATCTTGATTCCGAGTTTTCGATGGTAGAATTCTCTCTTGCTCTCCTTTCTTGTAACAATTCGGCTCCAGGAACGGATAGAATTAAGTTCAACTTGTTAAAAAACCTCCCTGATGTGGCGAAACATCGCTTATTGAATTTATTCAATCGGTTTCTGGAGCATAATATTGTTCCAGATGATTGGAGACAAGTGCGAATTATAGCTATTCAAAAACCCGGAAAACCCGCGTCCGACTACAATTCGTACCGCCCAATAGCAATGCTGTCTTGTATACGGAAATTGTTGGAGAAAATGATCTTGTTTCGCCTTGATCGATGGGTTGAAACGAATGGCCTACTCTCAGATAATATGGGTTCCGCAGGGGCAAGGGGACAAATGATTGTCTTGCGTTGCTTTCTTCAGAAATTCAATTGGCTTACGCCGAAAAAAAAACAAATGGCTTCAGTATTCTTGGACATAAAGGGGGCCTTCGATTCAGTTTCAATAGAGGTCCTGTCAGACAAATTACACTCTCGGGGTCTGCCTTCTTCTCCTTCAATGGCACCAACGTTCCTAGAGGAACTTCGCCGTCTCAACGTAGTATTACTTGCGTCATTTTTATTAGTACTTAGTTGAGATTTCTATGCCAAATAACACGCCTTGAATGCATTCTGAGTGCCAAGCTCTAGAATACGCGTGATCACAGTGCAAGTCGGAGGAAATTTCTTTGACGAAAAATTCCCCCGACCAGAACTGGAATCGAACCCGAACACCCGGCATGTTAGTTATGACGCTAACCACTCGGCCACGGGAGCACAACAACTCTCGGGGTCTGCCACCTCTATTGAATAATATGTTATATAACTTGCTTTGTAAGAAACATTTGAATTTTTCTCACGGGGATTCGACAGTAAGTCGGGTCTTCTACATGGGACTCCCCCAGAGCTCATGTTTAAGCCCCCTTTTGTACAACTTCTATGTAAGCGACATCGACAATTGCCTTACACAAAATTGCAGCCTAAGACAACTTGCAGATGATGGAGTGGTGTCTGTCTTAGGATCAAACGAATCCGACCTGCAAGGACCCTTACAAGATACTTTGAACAATTTTTCAACCTGGGCCATTGGGCTAGGGATCGAATTCTCCACGGAGAAAACAGAGATGGTGGTTTTATCTAGGAAGCATAGACCAGCAAAACCAAAGCTTCAACTTTTGGGTAAACCGATCACTCATGCTATGTCATTCAAATATCTTGGGGTCTGGTTCGACTCCAAATGTACTTGGGGGGCCCATATTAGGTATCTGAGTAAAAAATGTCAACAAAGAATAAACTTTCTCCGTACAATTACCGGCACCTGGTGGGGAGCCCATCCCGAAGATCTTATAATGTTGTATCGAACAACTATTCTCTCAGTGATGGAGTATGGCAGTTTCTGTTTTCAATCAGCTGCCAAAACACACCTCATTAAACTCGAGCGAATTCAGTATCTTTGTCTCCGTATTGCGTTGGGATGTATGCCCTCAACGCATACCATGGGCCTCGAGGTTTTGGCAGGCGTACTCCCACTAAAAGATCGCTTCAATTTATTATCTCTTCGGTTCCTCATCCGGTGTAAGGTTATGAACCCATTGGTGATCGGAAATTTTGAGCAGCTGATCGAGCTAAATTTTCATTCTGGATTCATGAGCTCATCATGAATTCGTCTCCATGCAGGTTGATCCTTCTTCGTATATTCCCAACCATGTTTGTTTTCCTGACTACATCAATTCCTCTGTGCATTTTGATCTGTCCATGAAGCAGGATATCCATGGAATTCCAGATTATCATCGATCGGGGATCGTTCCTACGATTTTCGAAGCAAAGTATGGGCGTGTCAATTGTGATAATATGTACTTTACTGATGGGTCCTCTATGAATGAGTCCACAGGATTTGGAGTGTTCAACAAATTTTTTAGCACCTCACACAGTCTTCAGTATCCTTGCTCAGTGTATATTGCTGAATTGGCAGCAATACACTGGGCGCTAGACAGCGTCGCCTCACGACCTGTTGAACACTATTACATTGTAACGGATAGTCTGAGCTCTGTCGAAGCTATCCGTTTAGTGAGGCCGGAAAAGCACTCGCCGTACTTCCTTGAGAGAATACGAGAAATTTTGAGTGCTTTATCCAGACGCTGTTATGTCATTACCTTTGTCTGGGTCCCTTCACATTGCTCAATTCCGGGTAATGAGAGGGTTGACTCATTAGCAAAGGTAGGTGCAATTGAAGGCGAAATTTATCAGCGTCAAATCGCCTTCAATGAATTTTATTCTTTAGTTCGTAAAAATACCATCGTTAACTGGCAACGCAAATGGAACGAAGATGAATTGGGCCGGTGGCTCCACTCAATTATCCCTAAGGTTAGCCTCAATCCGTGGTTCAAAAGTCTGGACTTGAGTCGGGGCTTTATTCGCACCTTCTCCCGACTCATGTCCAATCACTGTTCGTTAGACGCGCTGCTTTTTCGTTTTAATCTTGCAGACAGCAATCTCTGCGGTTGTGGCCATGGTTATCACGACATCGAACACGTTGTTTGGTCGTGCGAGTTGTATCTTGTCGCCAGATCGAATTTAGAAAACTCCCTTCGGGCTGGAGGAAAGCAGTCCAATGTGCCGGTGAGAGATGTGTTGGCTCGGTTAGACTTTGATTACATGTCCCAAATATATGTTTTCCTTAAAGCTATCGATCTTCGAGTGTGATTGTTCATACATCCTTTTCCCCTCCTGTAGCACGGTACTGATTTCGACATATGGAAGCCCCTCGTTTCTTAAATTTGAAGTCAGATCCCACACAATCTCGTATGTGTGGATCTGAGTTCCTCCCTTCTGTATTTGTTTGGGTGAATGGCAGAGCGAGAGCCTCTCCGCTTTGAATATTTGAGCGACTAGCCATAATGGGTGCTGAATGGGATCCGGCGGCTGAGTTTAGCGAAGACACTCACTGACCAATACGTATTTAGAAGACTCATGCTTTCCTTTTTTTGTTAATACATTTTCCCCCAAAAAAGCAGAGTCTTTCGGCGGGTTTCTTGTTCTTGAAACTCCAAACCCGGCGAACTCGATTTGGACTGTATTCGGGAGCGTAAAAACCGCGAATGTGGAAAAAACGAGACGGGTACAACCATAAAGAACTTCGGTTAAAACTGTGGAGTTATTAACATCGTTAATAATTACGTAGTTCCGGTTCTAAAGAATGCCGGGCTGATCTGAGGATCAAATCAGATACTCGCCCATTTCAACTTTGGCCGTGGACGAGGCGAAAGCGGTGTAGTTTGTGTCTAAATCGCGAGTTTGAAACCGGAAGGTATTGTTGGTGCTAGGTGCACGTTAGTTAGTGTGTTAAGAGTTCTTTTTTTGTATTTGTAGAGTGAATTAGGTTATTCAAATAATTAAAACAAGAAATACCCTCCAGTGCATCCGTCAAACGATAAATAGGTAAGCTCTATATTCAAATGTGGCACGTGGCGTGTGTAAACTAAATGTGGCTTTTGTGTGGAATTTTTCTGTTGTGTAAAATAGGAGGAAGAGCCGTTTTCGACCCCACGTCCATCGTTGGAATCCAGTCCCGAACGCTATTGAAGGTGGCCGCGCATCCCATGAAATGATAGGTTAGATAGAAAAGCAACAGATTAGAAATCCCATGGGTAGAGGTTCAAAACCAACGTATATATGTGATTTATTATAAAAAAATATATAATTGCTGTTGAATTGATGTTTGAATGCTTATAATGATGGTTGTTATGTTTGATATTATTATTGAGTTCTATGTGTAGAGAGTTAAAAAAACGAATGAATAAATGTTGTTGAGAAAGTTATAGAGGTCTAGAAAAAGAACTCGGACGCATCTTTACTGGCTGGCGTGTAGCCGAAACACCGACAAATCGAAACTTTTTCAGGAAATAGGTCTTGAGTCCAGGGTTGGGGCTTCTTTTCTGTTGCAGTAATATTCCAACCTCCGCTTCACGTTCTCTGAAGCTAGTTTCAAGGTGGGTGGGATTAACAATATTTGAAATTGGTCCTATGATGAGATTCTCGGCCTAAGCGGTGTTCTCGGAACCAGCCGTGGTTCTCAGTTTTGTGGTTGTATCACGGACCGCGGACCAACGGTGTCGCGGGTCCTTCAGAGAGCGCAGAAGAGTCGCGGAAATAACCGGGTTTGTGAGAAAAAGGACAAACCCGCCCTCAGTGGGTGTCTCATTGCCGGGCAAGGATAAAACACGGCGGTTGGTCTCCCTCGCGGGAGTGGCGCTTAAGCCGACCGCTTACCTGCGCAAAATCCCCGGTCGCGACGAATTCGCGCGCTTCCCCGGCGTCGCGGATTACACTCCTTTTCGTCCTTCGCGAGCTATCGGTTCCCTTCCTACTAACATTAGAATAAGTTAAATTGTAAACACATATTAAATGTAAGGATAGTTTTAAGAATTGAGTGTGAAGTGTCAGTGTGAATGAGAATGTGAATGTGAATGTGAATGTGAGTACATCCCATCCTTTTCCTAATGAAAATGTGTCACCCTTCTAAACTCGAGTCGACCGCGAGTAATCGGTTTCCTATTTCATTAACCATAGAATTAAGGAAACAACATGTTGATATATGCTAGTTGAAATATAGTTAAGAGTTTGGCTCCATTAAACTTATGTAACTGAGCCTGTAAAAATAATCGGATTAATAAAAAAAAAATGTAATAAATCGGGATGACAAAACATGCGCTAAAAATTAATTTTGGGTGCATGGCTGAGTGGTTAGCGCCAAACATTATCATACCTGAGATTTGGGTTCGATTTTCATTCTGACCGGGATTTTCGTCAAAGAAATTTCTTCCAACATGCACTGTGGTCACGCGTTTTCTAGAGCTCGCCTCATTCCACTGAAAACTTTAGTGCCATTCAAGAATCACATCTCATACTTTGACATACGTTCGTTTGGCAATGACGCGCAATGAGTTTTCTGATCTGCAGTGAAATTTTCTCCTGCTCCTCATTTGAGTTTACACGTTTACGATACATTTTTGTGATAGATGTAAATCATGGAATAAAAAAATCAGAAACGCATCAAAGTATCTCAAACTTATATATATTTTTTTTCTTTATTTTTGAGACTTTCAGCCTCCTGGGCTGGTTCGTCTCAGAAACTTATATTTAAATTTTGAAGGAAATGAGCTGAAACTAGAGTACATTAGTTATTATTAGGTTATAATAAATTCAACAAACGTTGTTAGAGCAAATTGTAACAATGTTCTTCAAATGCATTAATTGACAAATATACATTCTTAGATGTTTGACTTATATTATATTCTATTTTAGCTATTGATCTTCTCTTTTTGTGTTGGTCACTGTATTTTGGATAATCGGATGTAGTGATTGCGCAAAATAGAACAGAGAATTCTGAAACCAGTAAACCACGGCAAGCCCATCCGCTTCAGCTGTGGAATAAACTGATCTCATCTCAACAATAAATCGCACACACTTCTCAACGGCAGCAATTCAGCAAGTGTCTTCACCCTTGGAGCACTCGGAACTAATTCGCTCTATTACGCGACCAGGTTCGCGGGGTATCACGTGCCACAGGACATTCTTACGATCAGTGCATCAGCGAAAATCGTCACCGTCACCGTACTTTGCATTTCAATTGCTGCATTCCATTCCGGGGCACATATATTTATTCATTTTGGAGCATCTGAAGTGTGCTACTCTAGTGAATGGAGCAAAACAAATCCAGCTGGAAGTATGCTAAGCCTAGTCCAGCCCGCCGTCCAGTGGCCAGTCTCAAACGATCATTCAACGAAACACGACACGTCCGAGGTTTTTTTTTGTCCCGTCGAAACGGGCTGTGGTGATTATTACGGTGACCAGTTGTCTCGGAATTTGAATCGTGCCTAGGTTCGAAAGTTTGGATGTTTACTTGAATTCGATCGAGACAGGTTCATCGGTACCCAGCAGTGATCATGCGGTCAGAAAGAGATTGACAAACAAGTGAAGTTGTGGAGGGGTTTTGGGATTGGGATGATAGTGTTTGAATAAAGTTTGAAGAATCAAGTGAGTGACTAGAGGAGCAAGTAAACCTAGTTATAGTGAATACACTGGAATAATAATAGCTAGCACGCTAGTTAGATTTTTTTTGGGCAAAGGTTCAACGATAGTTACGACATTGCACCTGTCTCCTCTCGATTCAACGATGGAACCCGAATGGAAGATAACTATGGCTGCTCTTAAACAGGTTTGTGAAGGCCATAAAAGCATCGTTAGTGATTGTGTCAAAATAGCGCTTCTCTAAATATAACACTTTATCTTGATTGATAGAACCGAAAATGGTTGTTTTGAAGAATATTTCATATTTGTGAACATATATATTTTGTAAGTAACATTTGTACTTTACAGTTCAATTTACCAATAATTCTCTAAAACACCAACGAGTATTACCATTCATGTGAGGTTTCGATTTATTACCTTATTTTGAATAAAATTCGGGACACATCGATAAAAACCGTCGTTTGAAGCTAAATTGAAGGAAGACCACCGATAAAAATTAAAAATGTGTTTAAGACTCCACTCGAACTCAATCGCATTTGGCGAAAGTGTCAGGAGCAATTTAAATAATTGTTAGAAGCATCTGGGCTTCCTCAAAAAAGGCTGCCAAAGGATTTGACTGATAGACAAATAGTGAATCGGAAAGTTATCAGTTACATCAAGTTGCAGCGTTTCAAGAATCACTTGAAAATTTCGATGTCGTACTTTGCTCTGTTCAATTCTTTATCGAATGTTTAACGGTATAATGGAGTTCAGGATGGTTTAAAGTACCGTTATACATTAGACAACGAATTTTCAAGTGATTCTTGAAACGCTGTAACTTGAGATCTCTACATGAATAATTCCCATGGTTTGGTAGGGAGATAAACATTGAGTGGGTATTCTGTGCAACCCTAGATACAATAATACAATGTCCAAATAGTGCAATTTATTCCGAATTTTGGAACAAGTTGAAGATAATACGTTGAGCCCTGGCCGAGCTAGGGAACTGACAATTAACTTTTCGTCTGGCCGTCTTAACTTTCTGTGGGTCGATAGTGGACTTTTCAAAGAATCATTTGTTTAACTTTGTTACTGTTGTCCTCCGTGCCGACGATCTTTAAACAAAAAGTCCACTGTCGGTTCTATGGGACCGGTGCGAACCACATGTAAAATTCGGTATCAGTCCACGGGAACCGACGCGGTGCTCAACGTGTTATATCTACTATCTCAAGGCAAGTATACAAGTAAGAAGATAATTAATTTTCAAAATTGAGTGGAATTGTGTATTTAGTATCAGATAATGGCCGATGATCGATGCTCATATAAAACGTATTATCGAATATTAAACATGAGAGCCAATTTGCAATACTTTACTATAAACAGAGTGTCAATTTATGCTAATGTCCGGTCTTGAATGGGCGATCGACGAAATGGAAAAACATTCCGGTTTTGTCCGATTCAAGCGTGATGTGTTCCTCGACGACAAGTGAAAGCAGTGATTCAGCTTAAATGTGAAGTTTGGGAGCACCTTAAAAGGTGGGAGTATTAACAAGATCAACTATGTTGGCAGCGAACGTGCAAGCATTATCAACACTACCTAAGAGTGAGAGTTGTTAAGGGTCACGGTGTTGACAAATCGAGTTCTTAGATTATGGTTGCCATTGTGTAGGCTTAATATTTTTGAGTATTATGTCAGATAGATAGATAGATGATGCTAATAAACCCTTTAACTTAGCTAGATATTCAGAATTTCTTTTTTTTCTTTTGCTATCGTAAATTACAGATTAAGCACGTGTCAATCGTTATTCAGGTAAAAGCGCTGATGTGCTAACATCAAACCGAATAACAGACAGTTACAGTGGTACAAACTCGAACTCCTGCACCGCCATACAGATCTCGTATCTCTATTTTTGAAGGTTGAGAACATGCTTTCGAAACATTCTATTTAGATAAAGTCATATGAGAGTAAAAATGTAGGCTGTTTTCAGAAAGATATGGATATTCACCCATTCATCCATCGAGTGGTATTAAAGTTTACTTTTGATAAGGTAAAGTTTGTTCTACTTTATACTTGTGTTTTTCCTATGAATAAAAAAACAAGAAATGTGATTTATTTCTTTTGCCTATGGTGATATTGAACATTGCGGAATATTATCGATCACAGAAAATGCCGATCAATTATTTTTTCTCAGCTGGGTCACTGTCAAGCCACAGTGACTCAGTTTGTCCGTTGTCGTCATCGCAACATAATTTTAGAGCTCAGGGAATTTTCAGAAAACGCGTTCCACTCCATCCTTTTATAAAGATTTCTGGTGTTTGTTAGTTGATTGATGTGCAAAGAGTAATACCCATAGAAACTGTATTTTGCAGCTGGACATTAGGACTAAGGTTTCGAAATTGTGTTTCGGCCGTTTAGTTTTGCATGGAAGCTTACTGATAAACATTCCTGGTGGTTCCTTCATCCTGATGGAATGAATGATACTCTACTACCAAAAACATTGGCTTGATCACAGTTTTGTGAGTTACTTTCAGAATACATATTTCAATGATATGGATGTTTCGATGTAAGAGGGATGTTATTGTAAAATTGAAAAATAGTAATCAGTGTGAGGGAGAAGTTTCAAAATTCTTGAATATGAGGAACAGCTTCCATTCATTAAAAAAAAGGTCAGAATGAATTTATAAAAAATGTCCACGTGGCCATTATTTATACTCCACCCATTGCCCGTGAACAAAGGTTGAGATTTTCGTATCAAACTCCCTCTCCTTCCACTTAAAATTGTCCACGTGGTATGTGGAAAGCCTCTAATGTTCACGTGGATACATTGAAGAAATATTTAAAAAAAATATTTTATACCTCCATCTATATTAAGAAAATTTAATCTGACCAGGCAAGCATCCATATTTGTTTCGCTAGAATTTGTATTCTGAAAGTAACTCACATGTGAACGATCTTTCTAATTCTAGATAGTAGAAGTTCATTCATGATATCAGGATCACTGTAATAAATGTTGAACATGGAAAAATTCGTACACGAAAGTCATGTTAGAGTAAATTATGCGTTTGATTTTATATTTGTTCATATGTCGTGTATATCATAATGTTACTCTTACCATAGCCCATTGCACGAATTTTTCCCCTAAGGTGCTGTCCACATACCACGTGGACAACTTTAGGGGGGTAGGGGGTAAGAAAATGTCCACGCTTGTTCACGGAGAGGGGGGAGGGAGTATAGACTGAGTCCACGTGGACAGGAAGATTTTTTTTTTAAATACAATCGCCTATACATTCAAAATTAAATTAAATAAAACATGTTCAAGAATTGCAAAACTCTCCGTAGTTATCAATAAATGGATTGAGCAGCCTGAGAGAGCTGCCCAGTCAAAAGTTCATATATTTTATCTACTTCTTCAGAAAAATCTGTATCATAAAAATATCTCACGTAAACTGCGAATGACCAAGTTATTTCCTTTGATCGAACTGTTATAGTTACGGCGTATGCTACAAAATAAACGATTCCATAATAGTTGAGATGTCATGATATGCGTAAACGGTTTTCCATCAAATATCATTTTCTATACATTTTGTTTTAATTCGAGAACAGTTAGTCTTAGGATAATAATGTTTTTCAAACAGACTTGCGTGTAACATCATTTTTCCAAAGTATTTTAATTTCGTCAATTTCTAGGAAACAATATTTACATTTGCGTGAGATTGTCAATGCATTACTAGTCGTCAAACTGAAAAAATGAGTGGGTTATATCAATGATATAACCGCAAGGTTGACGTGGGACTACCGTTGGCTTAGTAATCATTTGTTTGCATTGATTAAATTATTGATTGAATGAGACAATTTTCGAATTCAACTGAATTCAACATATTTGCTGTGTTAGTAAAGAACTTGAACAAACGCCACGTAATGTAAGGCACCTTGGTTTTGATGGCTGGAACACATTACGATGGAAGCAAAAAATTCCCCCAACTTGCCCCCCCCCCTCTACATTTCGGTTAGACTTAGTCCCAAGTCAACAATTGAGCCAGTATTCTGATAAGAATATACATGGAATTAGGTAGCTGATTCGGAATATTTTAGGAGGTGATAGAGGATCATATTTGATGAAAAAGATTCTTCTACGCATATGGTCAATTCTCATATAGGACACAGTTGTTGAACTTTTCTTGAGCCTAATTTCGTGTCTTGAGCTGACTCTAATTTAGAAAGTACGATACTTAGAATAATTATGCTGCCCATTTGGAAGATAAGAAAATTTTGAATGCAGTTGTAAAACATTCAATTTAATGGAACCAAGAAACCTTTGGAAATAAAGAAGAAACTTAAAATTTGGTGTTTTTATCGGTTTTTATTAATTTTACAAAAATGCATGACACACAGTATTGTTTTTTATCAGCCAAATTGAAGCTCTCCAACCACTCTACAATTTCTTCCTTGATGCCACACTGTTATCTTCCTCTAATATTTAAATGTTTCACAACAGAATTTTGTGCAAAATTTCCTCAAATGGAAGCAATTGAATCGTGCTAAGCAGCGTACTTTAGGAATTAAAGTCAGTAGTAAACACTAGTAAACAGTTCAAATTTCATAAGTGATATTTTGATAATAATTTAAGTGGAGGAAAATCAAAACAAAATAAATGGGAGAAACTGAAAAGCAATACAAATAACTTTTCAGGCAAGATTAGTAAAAAATCAATGAGTCGGTAAATTTTTGGTGTAATTTATCCCCAAGAGCTTTTCGGAAGCCATCTAGACACTCAATGCAGAATAGTCAATAAGCAGTTCAAAAATAAGAAAATATATATTGGAAATATTTTTAATACGCTATTAGTGCCCTCTGAAAATTTCCCGAACTACTGCGGAAAAGGTCTCGTATTGTTTTGACGATTAAAAGTGAATCGAGTGTGTAAATGAACCGGTATTTCCTGTGACTAATCGTATTCCGGAGTGGGCAAAGAACTACACTCGAAACAAAACACTCGGGTTATATCTATGATACACCCGCAAGGTTGACGTGGGACTACCTTAGCTTAGCAATCACTTGTTTGTATTGATTAAACTCTTGATTGAATGAAACAATTTCCGAATTCAATTGAATTCAATATATTTGCTTCGTGAGTAAAAAGATTGAACAAGTAAGGTCAATTCATGCATTTTTATAGATTATGTTCTTCGTTAAAAGTAAATTAAACGACAGTCCTTTTACGTTTGGTTTAAGTTTCGAAATATGTGAACGGAAGAATAATCAAACGATTATTATGCATCCCTCAAGTGAACGTACTTCTCGAACTGCGAATTTGCTTGAAACCTGAAAGTTCATTCGCCTCTAGTGTCTGCACGATATTCCCAGGTTCTTCTTCTTTCTTCTTCTTCTTCAAAGGCATTAACGTTCCTAGAGGAACTTCGCCGTCTCAACGTAGTATTACTTGCGTCATTTTTATTAGTACTTAGTTGAGATTTCTATGCCAAATAACACGCCTTGAATGCATTCTGAGTGGCAAGCTCTAGAATACGCGTGACCACAGTGCAAGACGGAGGCAATTTCTTTGACGAAAAATTCCCAGGTTCCTAAGTCTAGAAGACCATGTTAGGGAAACATGTTATAGTCTGCACATAGGCAAGCGAGTACAAAAGTACTTATAGTTTGCATTTATTTGCAAAGCCGATTTCCCCAGAAATCTTAAATTTGAAATCTGTGTTAGGCAAACACATTTCAGTCGAAACAAAAATGCCCCCAACCAATGTATTTGCAATGGTGATTTCCCCAGAAACCTTGGTTTTGAAGGCTGTGTTAGGGAAACATGTTTCAGTTGGAACAAAAATACCCCCGACCTATCTGAATTTGTAATGCCAATTTCCCCCAGACACCTGGCTCAGAAGTCTGTGATGGGGAAACACATATCAGTTGTTACTAGAATACTCCCGACTCGCATGTACTTGCAATGTAAATTTCCCCACGCTCCATGGATTTGAAGGCTGTGTTAGGGAAACACATTTCAGTCGGAACAAAAACACCCCCGACTTGTGAATTTGCAATGCCGATTTCCTTCGGGCACCTTGGTTATGAAATCTCTGTTAGGGAACACATTTCGGTGAGAACGAAAACTCCCCCTACTTTCATGTGTATGCAATGTCGAGTTCCCCAAGGCTGCTTAGTTTTGATGGCTGTGTTGGGGAAACCGTAAATCAGGCCAATCGAAACAAGGCAGTTAGAGCGCTTAGATAACGCTTAACGTTTTACAGTTATTCAATTGTTTATCTAATGAAAATAACATTTCATTCATTGCAATAGACGCGTAGAAATATTCCTTATCAATAGATGCAAACCTCTTTCCGATCCAGTAAGAAATATTCGAGTTATAGGTATTCGGAATCTTTCATTTTTTCCTGCATGTCCTGTGTTTAGGTTTTCATATTACCCCCCATATATTCCGGTTAGACGTAGTCCCACGTCAAAAATAAAGGAGCAAAATGCGACATCGAAAATTTTGAGTGATTTTTGAAACGCTGTAACTCTGTTATAAAATAATTCGTCAAAGCAACAACTGGACCTTGTATAGAATATTTTCAAGTTTGCAGTGGGCAGTGGGCCATCGATTTGCTGTGCGTTCATTATTTCAAAATTGAAGCATAATTTTTCATTCGATAGAGAATACCTCTATACTAAATAGTTCTACTGAAACTTTCTATGACTCAAATGGAAGCGAAATAATCAGGTTGATTAGATTGTTGTTGGGAATATATTTTGAGAATCTATGAAAACTTTGGAAGCAAATTAAAAAAAATTTTTTTCTTGCAATATCTTTTGTCTTGAACGCATCTAAATATCAAACTAAAAATATGTACGTACGATATTCCTAAATTAGAAATTTGTAGCATGAAAATGCTGTATTTTTATCTACATGTAATCAATTATATCGAAACTACAGGCGTTTCGAAATCATATTATGACACAATATACAATCCACTTCAAGGATTGTTGTTGCTACTGCCAACACCCCAGGAAGCTTTAAGATTTCCAGATAGAAGAAACACACTTCTGAAATAAAGCTGTAAACGTAAATTAAGTTTCTATTATTGAATATGTATCTTTGGAATTGTGTGGTTCATATTCGGATGCGGATTATTCAACTGAATATTACGCGTATCCGTGTTGGAAAACCAGATAGCCTATATATTTTCGCAGATAATAGAATTTCAATAGAATTAGAAATTCAACAAATGATATTCATTCAGAACTCCCCTGAAAATAATCCCATTAAATCCAACCGTGCCGTACGTTTTCAAGTCGAAATCTTGGTAGTGGTTCAAGTTCTAGAAAAGGACGCTTCAGCTGGACCTGACGAGACCTGTGTTTTCAAATGATAAAAAGTTTTTGAAAATAGTTAAATTTGGTTAATTTAGCACAATAAATTTGCAATAAATTATATTTTTCTGTTATTCTTTGTCATGAAAACTAGTTCGAGAGTATGTACCATGGATACATTAAGTAGAAAAGTATTTCTAAATTTTACTGGCAAACTTTTAGAATTGACCAATCATCAGCTGGTTTGAGTTCGACAGTTATGTGGTTCGGAATCGACTCCACTGTTGTCTGATCTAGTCTCAGATCTAACCATTACGTTTTGAATTGCCAATTTTGCCAATCGAACAAATGAATTTGAATTTATGAATTTTTGAAAAAAATAATAGATGAGTGGTGTCCATGACACGCCCTTAATGTCGACGTAGGACTACGAAATTAATTCCGGCGGAAATAACCATTATAGAAATTAAAAAATGAACGTTTAAGACAGTATTCTAGAAATTTTAAAAAAACTTTTTTTTTCCTTCAAATTTTTGTAGTTCAGGCTTTCAAGAATATACTCTAGAGAGGGCATATCAAAAATCCTATTATTTATCGAGCTACAGCCATTTTAGTGATGCGGTATTTAACCTGGTACGGTCATAACAATGAACTTCAAACGCGTTTTTCTCGAAATTAATTTTTTCAAACTGGCGTACACGATATCTCAAATTCTACTGAACTACATGTCGAATTTATATGGATACAATCTGCAGGCATCTCGCTATCGCATGAACCTCTAAAATATCACATTTTTCTAGTTTTACTATTTTTTAAAAATCGAGAAACGTAAGAAAAAGCGTTTTAAGCCGCATTTTGTTTTTCAAACGGCCGCCATTTTGTCAAAAAGGATGTTTTTGACTTGTCCGATGTTGATGCAATAGCGGCATCTTTACTGATTCAGAATCTGTTCGATTTTTTTTGTTTCAGATAACCAGAAGGGCTGGAATCGTGTACGCCATGGCACAACTTTTTTTTAACCCTCTCACTTCATCAGCTCTTAACTATTCTAGTTATGAATATTTTTTCTTAGTTCATTTTTTGTTTTATTGTTAAAAGACAGGTGAAAAAAAATATAATGAATACTAAAAGTTGTTTTATTTTTACGGAGCTCAAAAGAACGTCCGAAATCCATGTCTCTACACTAGAATACCCCCTTAAGCACTAATATTTGGTAGCACCGACATGGGCTGATGAATGCATGCTAAACATTGAACTTAACCTGAATATCCAAGCAGTTTTTCAGTATCTCTCAGCAACATTAACATCTTCCACGCTCCCAAAAACCATTGCCCTAAAAAATCATAAATTATGCAGTACCTTTCGCAGTACGGTACTGTACAGTACGTTGCAGTACGTTGCCCGCACATGCAACAATAATACAATAGAACCCCGATTATCCGCGAAATAGTCTGGCTAGGCCACCGCGGATCACGAACTTCGCGGATAATGCAATTAATGACTAAAAAAGAGATGCAAACACAATATTTCAGCATGATAACTATGTTTTATCAATAAAGGAATCATTAAACTATCCATCTATAAGGTTATGTACACCAGAAGTCTAATAATGTGAAAGTCATGACCAAAATCCGCTCGCGGATAATCGAGGTTCCACTGTACTTTCCACTGGGTTTTGAAAACTTACTTCTTCGAAAGGTACGTTGTATCTAAATAAATGCAGTATATGTTCATTAGGGTGCCAATGAATGTATGGGAAAAAATCGACCATAAAATTTCAAAAAATTACCCCATAAAAATATTCACTACCTCGAATAAACACCTTATGCCAAATTTCAGCTCAATTGGATTTAAGGGAGAGTGACGCAAAGCGGTCAAAGTTTGAGTTTTTTGAAAATCGAAAAATCACCCGGACCCAGGGGGAGCCCTTGGGATTTGTCCCGTTTGGGAACTGAAAAAGGAACATGAATTTGTACTTTGGGCAAATTATTTTTCGTTTACAGGTAAATCTGTGTTTGTGCGAGGGATAGAGAAAAAATAAATTGCATAAAAAATCGTACAATATTTCAGTAGCTTAGAAAATTAGTGTTTGCTATACAATCTGAAAAAAAAACTTTGTTTGACAGTTGTTGAGTGCAGACGTATTTTCGTTCGTCCCCGCAATTTTTTTAGGCTCGTTATATTCGGGACATGAACAAAATAACCCCAAAAAACGGGAAAGAAATAAGAGCAACGAAAATAACCACAGACAAAAGCCTAATAGAAATATGCTGACGCGAAAAAACATCATGAGTATAAAGCCACACAGAAAAAAGGCAATGGATTTATTGATTTAACATTTCCAAAAATATCTAAATGCCAAAACCAAATTTTGGTGTGGAAATATTTTCAGATCATGGTACAATAGTTTTGAATTGCAATGAATGATATAGGGGAAAGGCGGTAAAGACAGACATCTTAAGCAAAAGTTGATTTTTTCATGAATTTCATAAAAACTATATATCTAAACACGAATCGACTTTGCAAAATTAATATGTTCGGCATATTTGAAAAAATAAAAAAAATAAGAAAATATAAGAGAGAGTCGGGAAAGTTGGACACTAACTGAAAAGTAGTATTTTTAAATTCTAGTTGATGTACTCAATATGTTTTGGAGGTCTTCAAATAGACTTTAACTTCCCTGTACTCGTGCGCAAAATCGTAACTCGTATACTCACAGACTTTTTTTTATTCTTTATTTTTGAGACTTTCAGCCTCCTGGGCGGGTTCGTCGCAGATTCTCACAGACTGTGCGTGTCTCTGTAATATTGCTATTGGCATGTTCAGGCGTTATTGGTATTTATTTAAAGAAAAAGAATTGAATGAAAAGTTTCAGTTTCAGTTTCAGTATTGATAGTAATTTAATTCAGCCACCTCATTGATTCTCAGTCTGTCGTACCGGTGCGGTGTCATTTTGGTGCGCAAAATATTCGAATAAAAACTCCAAAAAATTCTGGAAAAGACATATTAATTAAAATTACAAATCTTTTCTTAACTAAAAATAGTCTCACTTAGATCAACCTACAAAAATCACTTCCACTCGTCACGCAATTAACTTACTCGCTCGGCGGCTCAGACGGAAAAGATCGATTGAGTTTTGCTTCGTGAACTCTAGAATGATTTGTTTGTCCTTATTCCCTATTACTTCCGGTTTCACGAATGATGATTCGTGAATTGCCGCCGCGTCATATTTGAAATATGGAGTCTTCATTGGTTATTTTCATCAAGTCTGAATCCATTAGGTTTCTACTACTAGTAGTCAACTACTAGGCGTCAAATATACTTAAATTTATTTGAAACGACCATGTTCGTATCACGTTTTCATGCGTTTCCGGATGTGGAGTGTGTGTGTATATGTGGGAATGCATATGTATAGAGCCATTCCACGTCGAACCGGTATAGAGGTTCTCAGATTCTCTTGGAAATTGTTAGTTTTTGTTGACCAGTATTATTTTTATTCTTCCATTAGGGTTCCCATTTCCATTTTTGGGTGGTTCCAAAAATCCAATTTTAGTTGTCACCCGTTGGTGTCCAGGCATTCTAGGCATGTTGATAGTTCACTGATTTCTAGAATAAATATAGAAACTTCATGATATTGAATTCAAAGGAGTTGGGGTCCCTTAAAAATGACATCTGAACTGATACAATTTCAGATTGAACTAAGTCATGCATGAAGATGATATAAACTTGCTTCAAACATTTGAAATGGGATGAAATTTGTTTTCGAATTTCTAGACTAGAATACTCCCTTAAGACCAGGATGTAAACAGAAATCCATAAATTGCCTAAAGAAGGGCGAATGTAGAAACTGTATATGAATCATACTTTCAAAAATGTTCGATATACATCATGTATTTTTTTACAATTTGAACATAAAACTTGTGCTTATTCTTCAGAAAATGTTCCAAGAGTTATAGATAAACACTTTTGATCTCGTCTAATTCTCAATTATCATTTTGACAGACGCTGCTATCAATCTCCGTGTCACTATCCTACTTCTGCATTGGGCTCGTGCGTGGTTACTCAGCGCCCGCGGTACCCTCGATGAACACTATCGATCCCGGCTTACTGCCGGACAAAAACATCGCATCGTGGGTCAGTTCAATTCCACCGTTCGGGGCCTTTTTTGGCAGTTTAGTAGCGTTCCCGCTGATGCACAAAATTGGCCGGAAGTACACCGTCCTCCTAACCTCACCGGTGTGGGCAACCGCCTGGTTCCTGATAGCTACGGCTGAAAATTGGAAGATTATGCTGCTGGCAAGAATGCTTTCGGGATTCGGAGCAGGATTAACGCTCCCTTCGGCCCAGATCTACGTGAGCGAGTGTAGCGACCCGAAGATAAGAGGAGTGATCGGATCGCTGCCATCACTTTCGATGTCGGCTGGCATCCTAGTGACTTATGTGTTGGGAACCTACACCGAATGGCGGATACTGGCGTGGATTTGCTGTGGTGTGGCATGTCAGTATTTCTTACCCACCGAAACATGCAAACAACATAAATCACACACCCATTTGCAGGTTTCCTATTTATGGCTGTGATTTGTTTCCCCCAATCGCCTGTTTGGCTTAAAACAAAAAAGCGATACGAAAAAGCCCACAACTCTGCCAAATGGCTCCACTTGCAAGGATTTACCTTCGATCCGAAGGCTCAGGAAATACAGAAAACTGCTGGAAATAGAACGACCATTGACAAGTGAGTACTTTCAACGCCCGGAGATTATTTTATTTCAAATCCAATTTTGGCAAATATTTGCAGGAAGGAGAAACCTTTTTCGAGGAATCAACTCTGCCGCAGAGAGGTTCTAGCTCCGTTGGGGATTGGTCTCGCCTTACTATCAATTCAACAACTTAGCGGTATCGATGCTGTGATATTCTTCACGGTGGATATTTTCCGTTCAGCTGGAAGCTCAATGGATGGTCATCTAGCGACAATTATCGTTGGAGCCGTTCAGGTTCTCAGTAACCTCTCTGCACTGTTCGTGGTAGACCGCTCCGGTCGAAAGCCATTGTTGATTACTTCCGGCGTTGTAATGTCACTCGCAATGGCTTCGATGGGATTAGCTTTCCATCTGAATTCGATTGGAAACACTTGCTTCGGGTGAGTACGGTTGCATTTCGAATCATCGAAAATTTAAACGTGATTTTGCCTTACAGATACCTCCCGTTAGCAAGCCTCATAATCTTCATGATTGGATTCAGCGTTGGATTCGGCTGTATTCCATTCCTGCTGATGGGCGAACTATTCCCAACGGCACAACGAAGTCTGCTGAGTTCCCTGGCTGGATCATTCAATCTGGCGGTGATGTTTGTAGTTATTAAAACTTATCATCCACTGGAAGACGTACGTCTTTTCCCAAATACTCTTATGGATAATCAATAATGGAAGTGAACATATCTTACATTGCAGGTGATAACCACTTCCGGGACATTTTGGATGTACAGCATTCTGTGCGCCGTCGGGGTGGTATTTGTGATATTGTGTGTCCCCGAAACGAAGGGACGTGATCTGGAGAGCATTCATACATTGTTCAGGAAAAAATCGGTTCCGCTAAAGGCGGATAACGTGGAAACCGGCAGCAAACAGGGCCATGACAATGTTGCCATGAGTACTGGTGACGAAATATTTGCCTGTGCGGAAGCTAGCAAATTTGATACTAGAATGTAAGCTGTTAAATTATGTTCATTCAAACCTGTTCGTTGATTCAGTCCATCAACTTGTAGAACTCAAAAGAAATCCTCGCCATCCGAAATTAGCAACCCTGAAGCCGAACCCAACAAAGAATATAGTGATAGAAGAAACATCACAAATAACTGCGAGAAGACAGCAGATAGTCTGAAGATAATGATAATGTGTACCAATCAAAGTCCAAACTAAGCGGTGACATCACACTCGCCAGCTAGAGCCTATTTTGTATTCAAATTTATGCATGTTTGTACCCTCTTATCTCGCGCGTTGCTATTTTCTGAATTTCAATTTCCATTTACAGACAGCATGCGCACTTTATCTCCAAAAGCATTTAAAATTGAAATTTTTGTGTGTTTCATTCATTAGTTTGGGAGGAAAATTCATTGTTTTCCGGCAGGTGACTGTAGTGGTCGATATCACATGTTATATAAGCTTCAATTTCATGACCGTTTAACAGAGTATCGGTTGAGCGCGCGTCTAGCAGCAAAAAGAAAATTTATATTATTTTACAGTATTTTAAAGTATTTACGTATTTTACAGATTTACTAAAACGCAGGCCCGACGGCTGAAGGTGAATAGAGTTTATGGTCCGGATAGAGGATAGAGTTCATGATATGGATGTAATTTTGATGTCAAATACGATGAAAATGTCGAAAACATCGAAATCGTCATGTGCAACCGACAGGAGCTCAACATTGCACAAAAAACATTCGGTACAATTTGAGCAAGGCTATAAGAAGGACACGAATCCTTGTAAAAAAACGCAAACCGTTGCTCACAATGGATAATTTCCAAATCAGTTTGTTTTGAAAATTGTCCATTTCCAATGGTAATAATTTTGTTACGTTTCGTCTTGTTTTTTAAACATTGTGCGGGATGGATAGCTTCCACGTTCGGTAGGGAACCGGACACTTAACAGCAATTCCAAATGAAATCGTCCTAAAAATGCATATTTTAAAAACTTGTATTTTTGATTCCAATGAAAGTGTGTATTCCGTTTGGGTTGGAGGAAATATGAGTTTTTCACAGCAATTGGGAATTTTTTGACTCAAGCGTATCGATTTTAGTAAGAGAAATCTTTGATAATTTATATCTCAAAAACTATGAGTCGTACCGAAATAGTGTCTTAGAAAGAGTTATAGAGTATTGATGGTTGAATATGAAAAAATGTACACTGAGAAAATTTTCTTTGCAACAAAAAAAAAATAAAAGAAAAATTCAATTTGTGATATCCAATACATATTTTTAATTTTTTTTAAATTTTTTTCATACAAAATAGAAGTCATGCAGAAAATTTAAAAAATCGGCCCAATATGGTAAAACTATTTTTGACGAACTTTGTGGAACATAGAATTTTTAGGAATTTTCGAAACTTCGAATGTATGTTAACAATCATTTTTAGCCACAAATTATGTATCCTGATGTGATTTAAAACAAAAAAGGTTGATATCAATCACCTTCTAAATGTATCCATTCTCGAAATATTTAAAAAAAATATTTCTAATTTATTGTCTTTTTTATAGTAAATAATCCCTTTTAATATGTTTGTCGTGTTATACCGTCATGTTCATGAAATTTTATGAATTTGCTTATAATTTCCAACAACTTTTCCAAATACATCATCATGGTTCATTTTTTGACTCAAGCGTAACTTTTGAAAAGGGCGTATCGATTTGAGTAAGAGAAATCTTTGATAATTTATATCTCAAAAAATATGAGTCGTACCGAAATAGTGTGTTAGAAAGAGTTATAGAGTATTGTTGGCTTAATTTGAAAAAAATATACACTAAGAAGAAAAATTAGTACCCTTTTTTTATTTACAAAATAAAATTTTAATTTGCGATATCAAAAAATATGTGTTTTTTTATATTTTTTTTCAATTTTCTCTTATAAAATAGAAGTCATGTAGAAAATTTAAAAAATGGGCCCAAGATGGTAAAACTATTTTTGACGAACTTTGTGGAACATCGAATTTTTAGGAATTTTCGAAACTTCGAGTTTTTGTATGTTAGCAGTCATTTTTAATCACAAATTATGAATCCTGATGTTATTTAAAACAAAAAAGGTTATCATCAATCTCCTTCTAAATGTAGCCATTCTCGAGATATTTAAAAAAATATTTGTAATTTATAATCTTTTTTTATAGTAAATAATCTCTTTTATTATAAAAATAAAAAAAAGACAATAAATTAGATTTTTTTTTAAATATTTTGAGAATGGCTACATTTAGAAGGAGATTGATAATAACCTTTTTTGTTTTAAATCACATCAGGATTCATAATTTGTGGCTAAAAATGATTGTTAACATACAAAGTTTCGTTAACAAAAGTTTAGAAAATTCCTAAAAATTCGATGTTCCACAAAGTTCGTCAAAAATAGTTTTACCATATTGGGCCCATTTTTTAAATTTTCTGCATGACTTCTATTTTGTATGAAAAAATTAAAAAAAAAATAAAAAATATGTATTTTGGATATTGCAAATTTAATTTTTATTTTGTGAAAAAAAAGAGTACTAATTTTTTTTCTCAGTGTACATTTTTTTCATATTCAACCATCAATACTCTATAACTCTTTCTAAGACACTATTTCGGTACGACTCATAGTTTTTGAGATATAAATTATCAAAGATTTCTCTTACTAAAATCGATACGCCCTTTTCAAAAGTTACGCTTGAGTCAAAAAATTCCCAATTGCTGTGGAAAACTCATATTTTCTCTAACCCAAACGGAATACACACTTTCATTCGATTCAAAAATACTGATGTTTTGTCATTTGTCGATTTCATTTGGAATTACTCTTAACGTCCCGCATCAAGCAGGTAAGCGATGACATCAAATATATCTTCCACGCCAAGTTCCCGAAAAAAAATAATACTTTTGTGGCTGATGATCAGCGAGAAGGAAATGTTCAAACCGCTATTCTTTTCTTCTGCGCTAGTAGTGAACGGGGTCGGAACAGTACGAAGTTCCAGCCGGAAGTTGCCGCATTAATCCGGAAGTATCGTGCAAAGAAGTAGGGGAAATCAGGCTAAAACCGACACCCCCTGATTTCTCAGTTAGAAGCAATTTTTTGCAATTTTCCGATATTTTTTGTGCCCACTTGTCATTTCTTACGTTTCGAGTCACCCTACAACTGCAGAAATCTGCAGTTAAAACAAAAAACTAAACAGAAATGGTCAGCAAACAGGAGACAGTTCGTGTGAAACTACGCTAGTAGAATTTAAATGTTTTAGTTGGAAAATTTAGGAAAAGTTAGTTTTTTTTTGTGAGCCTCATTCATCTTTAACTCATTGTGCAGTGTATTTTGTGAGCCGGTAGGTGGTTTTGTTGCTCATACATACTCGAAAACTTTGTTTTGAAATTTCAAGTCCATTCGGGGTAAAACCCACACATGGATGGTGTCGGTTTTACCCCGATACAGCGTAGATACAGTGTGCTTATATTTGTAAGGCAAAATGGCAGAGTTGAACTGATACTTACCCGGAAAACAGTCAAAACCAACGTTGAACAGGGCATGTCAACGAAAATGCCTGCCAGAGCTCATGATATCGCTTCGTTCAACACTCATCGGCACATCTCCGGTGGATGCTCACCCAAAACTTTCAAACTCTCAAAACTTTCGTGTTTACTCCGGACCAGGAGCAGGAATTTGTCCATCACCTGCTTGATCTTGAGAACCGTCTGGCTTTTGAATTGGCAAAAAAATATGAAACATTCTTTCAATACGAAAAACATAAGTGCTGACAGAGATTTCCAGACCGGAATCCGAACCATTCGTTCCGCAAACCTGAGACTACATCGGCAGCGTAAGCTGTGGGGCTCAATAAGCCATCAGGGAGCAGATTTTTCTTAGAGTCGAAGTACATCAATTTGTTTGCTTTTTATCATTCAAAATATGATCAACACAATTACATATTATTATCCCCCTTTTCGACTCTTAAAGTATATATGAATAGCCTCTTAGTACTTTGAAATTATTGTAATAGGTTTTGACTCGTTTCTCTAAAAATATCGATTTTACCCCGACAGGGTGTCGATCTTACCCACACTTCTGTTTAATTCACGTAACAGCATTAATTTTTGCATTCTATAAAATTTCGAGTTCTACTCAAAAATTATCAACATAAAGGGTGTGTCACATCAAATTGCATCACGGAAAAAACGCTGTAGAAATTTAATTTTTAGGAATTATATCTTCAGCTTTCGCTTATAATCAGATAATAGTGTATAGATCACGTTGGCCATGCTTCACTGTCAATTTTTCGTAAATTTGGAAAAATGTCGTCGAACGAAAAAGAGCGTCGTGAATTAATCCTGCGCACTCATTTCGAGAATCCGGAGTTGTCACATCGGGACATCGGTAAGATGCTGGGAATCGTCCAATCCACGGTCAGCAGAGTACTAAAACGATACTTCGAGAACCTAACCATCGACCGGAAGGTGAAGAACGGCAAAAATGGATGCTCCGTCAGTAAACAGATCACAAGCGAGTAGTTAAGCAGTTTAGACGTGATCCGCGAAGTTCGGTCCGGGATGTCGCCAATAAGCTGAATTTGTCAAGTTCATTCGTCCAGCGGACCAAGCAGCGGGAGGGCCTGCGTACATACAAGGTTCAGAAGGCTCCTAACCGCGACGAAAGGCAAAACATGGTGGGGAAGACGCGAGCCCGGAAGCTGTACACCGAAATGCTGACGAAGCCGCATTGCCTGGTAATGGACGACGAAACCTACGTCAAAGCGGACTTTCGTCAGCTGCCGGGCCTGTTGTTCTTCTCCGCAGAGGACAAATTCAGCGTTCCGGAGGAGATTCGTCAGCAGAAACTATCCAAGTTTGCCAAAAAGTACATGGTGTGGCAAGCGATCTGTTCTTGCGGAAAGCGGAGCGCCCCCTTCGTGATGACCGGCACGATAAACGGGCAGGTTTACCTTAAGGAGTGCCTACAGAAGCGCTTACTACCACTATTGAAGCAGCACGAGTGCCCGACCATCTTCTGGCCGGATCTCGCTTCGTGCCACTATTCAAAGGACGTGTTAGAGTGGTACGAAGCCAACCGGGTCACCTTCGTGCCAAAGGAAATGAACCCGCCCAACGCGCCGGAGCTTCGCCCAATAGAGAAATATTGGGCGATTATGAAGCAGGCCCTCCGGACGAACCCAAAAGTTGTCAAATCGGAGGCGGACTTCAAGAGAAAATGAATTTCTGTTCAAAAAAAAACTACAACCTGACGTTGTACAGAACCTTATGGACGGGGTAAAGAGGAAGGTGCGAGCATACGTGCTTGGGCTCGATTTATGAATAAAAAGAAAATGCCAAAAGTTGTTTAATAGTTTTTATTTTACTGTCTAAAATTTTCAAAAGGATCGGTCTACTGGGCGAATTTCTACAGCGTTTTTTCCGTGATGCTATTTGATGTGACACACCCTTTATACTGTAGCATGGTTTATGAATAGTTGAAGAAAGATTCAGTAATGATTTGAAGTCAAACAAACATGGGAGTTCCTGGAAATATGTGGAAATCCTTAGGGTGTCGGTTTCACCCTGATTTCCCCAATATTTTTTGTTTTGGTCGGATCTGGCCTTAGCCCAAGATATCACTGAAGGAGATGGACTGGCTGAAGACAAACGTTGTACCGAAGATCGCCAATCTTCACAACGCCCTCATCTATGTCCGTCAGAGAGTTTTTGGGTGAACCTCTCCAATCTACTCCAATAATCTCGTGGTCAAAACGGATAGGCAGCTGATCGTCAAAACCGCAAAAGAGCTGAAGAACATGCTGACAATTGCTGTAAAATCGCCCGGCATATGTTCGATGCTTTTTTGTAGAAGGCTAAATAATCAAAGGACATAAGGAAATTTTGTTCAATATAACTATCTTTTTTACAGGGCCTTTCAGATTAAATGCTCGCGCAAAAATCGAATAGCTCCTTATACAATTTGTTTTCGCTCCGTTTCGCAATTGTGGCGCCAAACGAACCGCGCGCACGCCGCAGAAAATCGAGCAGTTACAGCAAAGCGTCCGCGGCAATCCTCGCACCAGTCTCACTCGCTTAGCGCAGGAGATCGAGGTGTCTTCTTCCACCACGTACCGAATGTTGACGAAATGTTCCCCTACAAAATCCAGATGCTCAAAACTCTTTCCCCTCTCAACAAAGAGAAGCGGCTCGCATTCGCAACGACCTTCGGCGCGTATCTCACTCAAAAGCGCGGGAACCTGCCGTAAATATGGTTCAGCGACGAAGCACATTTTTGGCTAAACGGGTACGTCAACAAACAAAACTGCCATATTTGGAGTACAGACAATCCACACGAGTACGAGACAACAACATTGCATGCTCAACGGGTTACGGTTTGGGCTGCAATCAGCTCGCGCGGAATCATCGACCCAGTGTTTATCGATAGCATCGTCACTGGCGCTACCTATCGAGACATGATGGATGATGAAGTCTTCCCTGTCATGATGGGCATGCCCAATTGCAAACGTTTCATCTTCCAACAGGTCGGAGCGAAGCCTCATACCGCCGATGAAACGTTGTTGTTTCTGTGTAGAGTTTTTAGAGATCACGTCATCTCCAATCGCTTCCCTGCTCTGTTTAACTGTGGATGGAATTGCCTGCCTTTTAGTCCGGATTTAAATCCGCTCGATTACTTCCTTTGGGGGTATGTGAAGGACCGTTGCTATGTTAATAAGCCACAAAATTTGGAGGAACTTAAAGAAAAAATAACTCGGGTTTTTAACAGCATCGAAGTCGTACTGTTGTTTTTTTTATCCCATTTTATTTATTAGGCTCATTAGCATTTAGCTGTAACAGAGCCGGGTTTAATCGTGTACATGTACATATGTTTATGTTTCTATGAATTGTGAATTACACAGAAGTTAGTAGTAGCCATTTAGGCGTTAAGTTTTCTGTTCCATTACATTATGGTAAATTAAAATTTTGTTCACCGTTTAAAACACGTTATCGAAAAAAGTGGTGGTCACATCGAAAATGTCCTGAAAAAAGCTTTATTTTCGTTTTTTAAAAAAAAAAATAAAAATCGGTTCACTTTTCTAGAAGTTATGAAAAATTTGTTGCGTGAGTGTGAGTGAGTCTGAAAGACCTTGTAGTTTTTTATTGTCACAATAAGTGATTCTCAGAAATTACTGCAAATCTAGTGATTGAAACTGACACAAAAGTTCTTTCCGCTTGGAAATACTCTGGTGTTAAGGCCCCATAGTCGTTGGGATGGTTGCTGAGTGGTCTTGAAGGGCAGAAGTTTAACATTGCTGATGATGATGATGATGATGGCCCACCTCATACCCCTACAAAGGTTTGAGCAGGACGATTTATCTTATAGATAATAATTAAGTTTAAAAATATCAAGAGACCAGTATTATAAAAAAAACGAAGCGAACTGGATCTGTTGCAGGCATAAATATCTATTAATAGAACAGTAAAAATAGGCACAAACTGCGAAAAAACAAACAATGTTCCTATCCATATTGACATTGACATAGTCATAGTCTCAACTTCAGGCCCAATGTTTTTCTAAGGCATGTCAAGAAAATTTCCAACCCGGGAAGATCCTTGACTGATTGGGAATTGAACCCAATATCTAAAAGTTTCTACTTAGAACATAAAAGAGATCTGCTACAATCAGAAATAATCGATATAACCATCTGATGAAAGATAGTTTACGACAATTCCGAATGAGCTATCCCAATTCCAGTTTCCACTCCAGACCCTATATAAAAATTTCATTATGTGTCAGTTTTCTGCCAGTGTTCATTATTAACATTTGTCCAGACCCACCAAACGCGCGCGAGGCTCAAACTTTCGTAGACAACGCTAATTTTTTTTTTTTTTTTTTTTAATAATAATCTACAATTTTAACAAATTTAACAATACAAATTTAACAACAAAAAAAACATCATCATCATCAGTACGAACATGGCAGTTTGAGATACCTGTAAATATTTTTCTAATTTCAATTGATATTAAACATAAATAAATCATTTGACAAAAAATTACGAGAACCTGTTTACAAAACAGATTTTACGTGGGAAATACACATTCTCTTAAACTCTGCCATTGTTGCCGCACGTTTTATTTCTCTGGGCATCGAATTGAAAAAATGTATTCCTTTGTATAACAACGAGTTCTGCGACCTACTGAATATAAAGTTAGGTGTTCTTGCATCATCCGCGTTTCTAGTATTGTATCTATGAACATCACTTCCTCTTTCAATTCGATCACACAAGTATCGAGGCAGCATACCGTTTAAAATTTTGAAGACGAACACCATTGTCAAGTAATAAATTCTTTGCTTCACAGATAGCCTCTGTAGCGCGTCCAACATCAAATTAGAGGAAGTGTATCTACTACATCTTAAAATCAAACGCATAATCTTATTTTGTAAACGCTGCAATCTCGTTAATTGTGTATTGTTTGCAAGGAATAGGATCGACGAGCAAAAGTCTATGTGCGGTGAGATCAATGATTTATACAATTTAATTTTACTGTTCACCGTCAGTTCTTTTTTCAAACGACACAAAACGCCGTATTTCTTGGCAATCTTCTTGATGACATTATTAATGTGAGACTTGAAGGTTAAATTGTCATCAATGATAACTCCTAGGTATTTGATTTCATTCACGCGTTCTAATGTCTCACCATCTATTTCAAAATTTACGTCAATACTGGAGTTCACTGAAGAAATCAGCATGTATTTTGTTTTGCCAACATTTAATTTCAATTGTTTAAATTTAAGCCACTGAGCCAGAGAATGCAAATCTTCGTTTATGTGATCCTCGGTTTCTTTTATATCCTTAGCTGCGATGAACAGGACAGTATCATCCGCGAACAAATTAATATCACAATATCGTAAAACCCGTCGCAGATCATTTATATATAAAATAAACAAAATGGGCCCTAAGACACTTCCCTGCGGCACCCCGAGTGAGTTGCCGATGGGATCGGAAATAGAATCATTAAAACGAGTCTTTTGAGTTCTGTCGCACAAATAGCTTTCGAACCATTTGTACGACATTCCTACAATTCCATTGCGCTCCAATGTTTGTAACAATAAGGGCCTAGAAATTGTTTCAAAAGCGCGTTTAAGATCCAGAAATACCGCAAATATAGTCTCTTTCGCTTCGATATTCTCTTTCCATTTTGCTAACACCAGATTCAGAGCGGTTTCACAAGAGTGTCTCTCTCGATATCCCGACTGTTCCGGTATTAGCAAATTGTTGTTATCTACATAATGCATCAGCTGGACTTTCACAACAAGTTCTAGTATTTTTTCTAATGTGTGCAACATGTTAATAGGGCGGTACTCTTCGGCTTTATCCGTCCCATTAACTTTGGGGATCGGAATCACAAGGGATCCCTTCCAAACCGTTGGCACGTGCCCAGTTAGTAAAGATTCATTAATTAGGTCCAGTAGATCGTGTCCAATGACATGAAAGCAATCTTGTATCACTTTTGCGTTGACATTATCGATACCAGCCGATTTTTGCAATGAAAAACAAATATCTCTTAACTCAGCAAAAGTGATGGGTGAAAAACAATCTAGTCTACAATTGATATTAATCGGCTGTATTATTTCGTCAGGTTCGCTGACCAAGTCAATACTTTGGTTGATCAGCAGAACACTATTGACGAAATAACTGTTGAATTTATCGGCAATAGTTTGGTCTGACTGTTCTTCTGACCCTTCGAAAACTATGGATCGCGGTGTACTATTTTTAGAATTTAATAACTTTTTTAATAATTTCCATAGTTCTTTGCTATTATTTTGATGTTCATCGATTTTCCTCTGTATATATTCACTTCTAGTCCTTTTCAAGACCTGTGAATATATATTCCGCGCGAAGGTGTACCTATTCCAATCATTTTCTAAATTAGTCTTTATAAACTTTTTGTACTTTTTATCTCTTTTGCGTTTGAGACGCAGCAGATCAAAAGAGTACCAGCTGTTCGAATTGTTTAATTCAATATATTTTTCAACCACTAATTTATTGGTACACTCTCTCAGAATATCGGTCAGAACAGCTGCTTTATCATTCAGGTGTCCCGTCATTGCTTCAAAATCCAGGCTTGTCGAAACAAGCTGAGACATGGCTTCTTTGGAATATCTATTCCAGTTTTTAATTTTTATTCTATTTCCGTCACGGTCATACTGTCCATTCTCAATGTAAACAAAAATTGTCTCATGATCAGTTATTTTTAATTTGGCCTGTGTAGAAGAATGGACAGTGGCAAAATTAGAATACACGTGATCTATTAGAGTTCTACTATATTTAGATATTCTAGTGGCTTCGTTAACAGATTGTTTTAAGGTAAAGTAATGTGATAATTGTTTCAATTGATTCGAACTTCGGGCATTAAGCCAGTCAATGTTAAAATCACCAGCAATTATATTTAACTTACTGCAATCAACAATGCTTTCCCACCAGTTTTCCAAAATATCTAGAAAACGCTGGTCACTAGAACTGGGGGAATGATATATAATTCCATAATTTCCCATCTGCATGCCTCTTTCAACTGAAATAGCCAAGAACCAGTTATTTTCAACAGCTTCGTTTGAAAGAGTGTTGAATTTGACTGATTCTATTGCATAAATTGCAACACCTCCAGTGTGTTTGGAGTGCGACAAGCAAAAAGCAACTTTATAGCCCGGAATTTTGTACTGATCATATGATTCTCCATCGATTATGTGAGTTTCAGAAAGAAAAACCATCTGAGGACGCATGCTTTCTACAAGATATCGCATTTCTGCGTAATTTGTAGAAAGCCCAGCTATGTTCAGATAAATTATTGCTAACTTATTCACACATTTTTTTTTTTGGATTGCTATTTGGTTTGAAAAATGACGCTTTTTTTCTTCTCCAGCAGTCTCCGATAGACAGGACACTGGGTGCTATAAGTTGGATGATTTTCATCCAAATTCAACTTCTGTTCATTATTAACTTTGATACAATTTATGCATTTCAATTCAGTTGATGAGCACTCAGATGTTTTATGTTTCTCATTACACCTTGAACATGTTTGTTCTTTCTTGCAATCTGTGCTCTTATGCCCAAATTCTCCACATTTAAAACAGCGCAAAACACTAAAGGCCTCAACCACGCTACATTTATCCCACCCGACACTTACTTTACTAGCAGTCATCAGGTTTCTGTAAGTATCATGGTCAACTTCAATTATCGTGTTGTATTTATTATACTTCAAGCGTGGATTTTCATATTCAACAACGACCTTGACATCCTTGATCGGAATGTTTTCATTTTGACTCTTTAAGTAGTCAATGAAAACATCAGAGGAATATCGATCACTCATCCCAATAATTTTTAATTTTGGTTTTATTGGCTTTGGAATAAAAGTACTAAACCCTTTTCCAAGATTGCTTTCAATTCCACTTTTCACTTGCTCAATATTATCCCCTGCTGCACACTCAACAATAATCGAGCCATCTTTACCGTTCCTGAAATTCTCTATTTTGTGTATTTTAGGATCTAATTTAGTCTTCAACATTTTTCTTGTATCATCATTTTTCTTGTCAGACTCTATTGGCTTTACCACAATGACTGGACGAGCCTTACGAGCCACGACATTAGCGAAACTTTCAATATTATTATTATTATTTCTAAACATTTTTTCTTTCAAATCATTATTTTTATTCGTTAACATAATTTTCTTGCTCGGAGTGTCCAAATTAGCACTAATTGAGCTCGGACTAACCTGTCGCTTCCTGTTCATCACAGCTAAATTTCTGTCAACATTATTTTTTTCAGAGAGTAAGCTTTTCATATTTTCCAACTTTTTGGCAACACTGCTCTCGAAGCATGCCATCTTCTCTTTGAAAAGCTCGTCGAAAGATCTGATAAGCTTATCTCGCTCATTCTCAAACGCGATGTTTATTTGCTCGGTGAAGCTTCCTCGGACATCAGAGAGCGAAAGTGAGATCTTTTCCATCTCCCTTTGCAATCCACCAACGTCTAAAGCATCACCTCGCACGCCACATTTCTGGTCCGACAAACATTCATCACAAATAAACTGAATGTTCGGATTCTCTGTTATCAGTTTCGCTGTTGCTTTTGTAAGCGAAGTACAGCGCCGATGAAATCGAACACCGCATTTACCTACACAAACAACAGGATCATCACTGATCATTACTTTGCCGTCGCACGCCTTGCACTCGCTCATCTCGAGAGTGCCCTGCGCGGCAGCAATGGCAAAAGCAGAGACAACAAAAAAACAATACAACGATACACAACACAGCACAAGCAGCTACGGTGGCTATCCTGAGCGATAGCGAGCCGTAGAGCCGTGATATAAATTTGATTTAAAAACGCACAACAATTATCAGCATGCACTCAATAGGTACTTATCCTGATAATATTTAAAATTCGCCGTCGGTGGAACAAATTTGTTCTAATTCCAGCCGTCTATTTCCCACAAAAAACACTTTAAATTCAGCACTATAAAGATACACAAACCACCATGTTCGCTGAAAAAAATCGCCTGCTAAATGCTGAGCTACTGTGCGCATCGCGTCAATATTCTGAGCATCTCGTCAATTTTGCGAAATCTCGTTTTGACGACTTTATTGCAGCATCCCACAGTTCGCCGGAGTTCGGAGATCTTGGTCAGATAACTTTAAACTGAGTAGGGTATTTGATGCTGGTTTCAACCTTCCGTCAGTATGTAAGTCGTGTTCAGTCAAGCCTAAAAGAAAATCCGTCGGGTTTCTGGTCTTTTATGAAAAACCGAAAGAAAGAGGGATCGATCCCGTTAAATGTTCAGTACAACGACTGCACTGCAAATACAGCTATCGAAGCAGCAGATCTATTTGCTGAGTCTCTGCAAAACGTGTATTCCTCGGAATATTCTGTTAACTCTCCTGAAAGTACCAGGGATATCCCATGCATTGAAATGCATTTGTCACCAATGACAGTTACTCGGCATGACGTACTTGGCATGCTTAAAGGTCTCGATGCTAGCAAAGGGGCTGGTGCTGATGGTCTACCACCGTCCTTCCTCAAAGAATGTGCTGACTCTTTAGCTCTCCCTATCGCCATGCTATTCAACCGATCACTACAGAGCAACATTTTTCCTGATGCGTGGAAAGTTGCCGCTATAGTTCCGATACACAAATCCGGGAACATCAACAAAGTTGAGAACTATCGCGGTATTTCCATTTTGTGCTGCATTGGGAAAATTTTCGAGAGTATTATCCGTGGAGTACTACAGAGAAATTCGCAGATACTTATAAGCGAATACCAGCACGGATTTATCAAGAAGCGCTCCACGACATGTAACCCGTACATGTGTACATATGAAGTGAACAAAGTCATAGAAAAAAGCGGCCAAGTCGATTCAATCTACGTTGGCTTCTCGAAAGCTTTCGATAGAGTTCCACATGAGCTGATGGTCAACAAGATGTCTCGAATGGGCTTCCCTTCATGGGTGACTGAATGGATCCGATCATATCTTACTGATCGTAGAACTTACGTTAAACTCGGTTCAACCCATTCTAAGGAATTTGCGATTACTTCCGGTGTGCCACAGGGAATTATATTGGGGCCTCTTCTCTTTGTCCTGTTTGTGAATGACCTGTGTCTACAATTGCGATCAAAATTGCTGCTATTTGCGGATGATCTGAAGATATACCGGACCATCACTTCAGCTCTCGACTGTTGCGCCCTCCAAGCCGATATCAATGAACTGCAGCGCTGGTGATCTAATGATGGTATGGGAATAAATATTGCGAAGACGAAAATAATCTCCTTCACACGTAGACAGTCGTTCATTCGCCTCAACTATAGTACAAACTCGGTCTCCCTTGAGCGTTTAAACTCTATTCGTGATCTTGGTGTGATAATTGATAGCAAGCTGCTGTTCAACGACCACATAGCACGGACCACGGCCAAAGCGTTTACAGTTCTTGGATTTTTGAAACGTAGTACGCAGTTCTTCACCGATGTGTATGCTCTAAAGGCCTTGTACTGTTCGCTTGTGCGAAGCATACTGGAATATGCTGTCCCGGTGTGGGCTCCGTGCCATGCAGTACAGTGTATGAAAATTGAAAGAGTCCAAAAATGTTTCCTGCGCTACGCTCTACGCCAGCTACCGTGGAGGGACGGTTTCAGTCTTCCGGAGTATACCGATCGTTGTAAACTAATCGACCTTGAAACACTTGCATCCAGACGATCTAAACTGCGACGACTGGTCGTGATTGACCTGCTGACAGCTAACATAGACTGCCCGTCTCTTCTTCAAAACCTCAACTTCGACTACGTAAACAGCTTTTTCTTTCGCTTCCTACGAGTAGAACGACGTATGGATACTACAATCCTTTTTATGCATGTTTAAGAGATTTTAATAATGTTAGTGCAGTGTTCGAATTCAATATAAATAAAGCTGTTTTCAAACATAGACTTAAGAATATAGGTTAAGATGTAGTCTGTACGAAAATTCGAAGACGAAATATATAAATAAATAAAATATATTCTTGGTTTTTTCACTTTTTGAATGCTCTTTTCTAGATTGTAACGCTGATAAATATTGTAAACATCGTGATTGCACACTATTTGCATCAGATTTATATCTAAATCATGAAATTAATGCATCTCGATGACCTCTAATCTGATCATGGTTTGTCCGGTGCAATGATGTTGATTTTTCCACAGGATTACTATGGCAGCCGCTTGTCGCGCTGTAGTTTGTTGCTTTCACGCGAAGCAGAAATAAAGGTTCTCTGTATTTAGTGCTGTTCTCCTTTGAAATGCCCCAGAAAAGACAATATTCTGAAGAAAGCCTAACTTATGAATGGATCAATATGTTGACAGCAAACTCAAGCAATGAGAAATGCTACTTAAAAATTAGAATTTCTTCATTCAAAATTGGTGATTGCTGAAACCGAACAAACCATGCTCGTTTTCCGGAAAAACCATGATCAGAGGTGTACAAACCATGATCATAACCATTTGAAGAAAATGGTTAAAAAACATAAAAATTTGGATAATTTGAACGCTTTATGGCATTATTAGCAACTAGACACTTTGGGCTTTTCAACAAACCCAAGCTCGTTTTGCTTAAATGGTGATTTTCATGAAGAAACAAAATAGGTCGCGTTATCGCTAGTGACAACTCACGATTTTCCATGGATAGAAATGAGCCGCATGAGGGGTCCGAGAACGGAGATCTGGGAGGCAATTCCGTCTACAGGGACCAGAAATCTCGCCATGGCGGTTGTAGGCAGTGCTGGATGCCAAAGAGAGGATATCAAATACTAGGGGATTGATTTTTGTTATCTGTTAACATTTCTGAACGGATTTCAATTTTGTTTTCAAGAAAAAATTGAACTGTACACTCAATTTTGCCACATCTGAATTGAAGATTTCTTGTTTGTTTATTAAACTTGAAGTAGAAATAAGATCATTTTATTTTTTTCTTATCACTACATGAAATTAAAAATGATCGATTTCACGATGAATATCTTCTTAAATTATTTACTTTCTAAGCTCGGAGGATTCAAAAACAACAATCCAACACGGGGTACACTCAATTTTGCGATTGATTGTATATGCCGACGAAACTATTCATAGTGAACATTACCGAAAACTATTTATCTAATTGAGCCTTGTTTTGCCCTGTGTTTTCTGTTAGTTCGAAAAAAACTGCAACAACAGCCACATATTGTTTTATTTTCTCAAACTAATCCATTACTCATGCATTTTATTACCTGAAGCCAATTGCTACAATAGCGCATGAAAATATATTCAATGCCCTTTACGTGTTGTCAACATTGGAACCTCCCCACGGTTAGTCCATTTACAAAAAAATGACCAGACCATAAGTCTATGACCACCACTGAACCAAACTGTCATGGCACACCGAAACCGCTTTTCCAAATCACAACAACGCCACGCCTGCGAACGTAAGTGCATGCAAAATGCGCACACCGTTGCCTCAAACTCGAATCCTCACGAAAATTTTCACACCAAGACACACGTGCACGGCTATTCCTAAGCCGGGAATGCGTTCCGCGGTTGCGATTAGTCGCTTCTCCCGGATTCACTCGGAAAATTTCTCCACGCTCTCAAACCCAGCGGCGCGCGGGTCGTCGGCAATTCTCTTTTCACTTTTGGTTCATTTTCGTCGTCGTCGCCAAGTTTTTCCGTCCGATCCCAAAAGCCACAGTCTAATTTCGACCGCTGAGACAGATAAATACTAAATCTCTAGAGCTGCTCCTAGAATCAATCTAGCGAAGGTGAAGTCAAAGTAGAGAACAAAGTAGGTAACCAAAGTGACCAAATTCAAGCATGTGAAGAGCAGCGGAAGACATTGGCCCTTAAATCGTCTGGTTTTTCGCGAGCTTTGCCACAGTTGCGGGAGTTTTTCTGTGAAAGTATGTGCTGCGTTGGTCAATTTGGAGTTGGTTGTGCATTGTACAATGGGAAACAGTGTGGTTATGTAATGAATGTTCCATTTGGAGAAAGGCAACCATGCGGTTCAATTCCGGAACATAATGAATTCAAATCGTTCTTGACGCCATCATTCGTTTGAGCAATCGACGAGTACCGTCATCAATCTCCAGACGTTGATTAATTACATTCTGAATCAGTATACTGAAAGTGATTTGCAGCTCATTCCGTATTTCTTCCCCATCGACTGACTCGACGGGCGCAAAGATTACAAAAAAGGATGAAAATCTGAGAAAAAGTGAAAAAGATAATAATAGCATTTCTGTTGGTGCGCTGTTGAACGCCACGGCTGAGAGGTTTAGTTTTCCCCGTTGTTATTGTTGTTTTTTTGTCGCTACGTCTGTTCAAGAATTCTGTGTTTATTATTAGTGACGAAATAAAACTGTGCGAACACAGGACCGCGCGAGCCTGTGCGCGCGCGAGATAATATTCACGGGAAGAGACAACAACTGATCAGAGAAGAACGTGCGTTGCATTGCTGTGTGAACTTACTCAAGAGTCTAATGGAGAGACCTTCTAAAAATATTTAGGTTTCATTTTAGTGCGATATGTCAACGAGAAGTGGCTCAGTAAGACAAAATGGCCTACCCGCGGCGATGTCGCTCCGGGGTGAACGCAAGCATGTTGCCTAATGAATCATGTTGTTGATTATCCTGATGAATGAAAATTTCGAACCAAGCCGATTTTTTGCTTGAGTCACTGCAAAAGAATTTCGACAGCTGAGTTTGCTGTTTGACCGGCTAGACATCGATAGGGTTGTTGTGTCAATTCGACAAGCTGATAGTAGCTACAGTACCATAACAGTTGAGCACTAGTTCTAATAAGTACATAAAAAATATACAGCAAAAGAAATGCGGTAGACCTCAGAGTAGATCTTCAGTATAAACGTTTAGATAATTATTTCGATTTTCGGTTCCCGCCTATTTATAATTGTTCATTTGGTAACCAATTTATCTGCAACAAAATTGGCCCGTTTTATCTTGTATGCAGTATACTCATGTGCATTTTTTGAAGTTTCAATATATTCTCAATATATTCTACTTTGACGGGATATCCATTGATCGCTAAGTTATTCCAAACAACAGCTAACGATTTCTCTGCATACTCAAAATGTTTCGTTTCTAATTCCGGATCCTTTGTTTTGAGTTTTTCATCTAAGTGAGATCCCCCATGATCATGAGGACATATTGAACCTGATAACATCCTGGAACGAGGAGCCAACCGTCGTTCAACTCGGATGATGGCACGTCTGAAGCCATCCTGGAGTTGCCCCAAATAACGAATATTGCATCAAGATTCAATTGATTTAAATCAGGGGTTCTCAAACAATTTTGGGCAATAGACCCCTTATCCAGAGTTGATTGATACCTTAGACCCCCAATAGCCAAATTTTGCAAACAAAAACCTATTTCTCGTTTTTGTCTTATTCATACAAAATTCTTACTAATTCTCTAATTCATAATTCTAATTCTCTTATTCATGCAAAATTCTTACTAATTTAGAGACTGCGGTTGGTTAACCTGTTATAAGGTCGTAACTACTATATTGTCACCCACAGAATTAATTTTTTCGCCGCACTTGGAATATTATTTCAATATTTTGCTTAACCAAAGAACTCTAAAAGTATCTGGTAAGGCATCGGCGAACAGTGATTTTGTGGTTAACGGGCAGTGGCAACTATATTTTTATTTTTTTTATCCCATTTATTTATTTTAGGCTCATTAGCATTTTAGCTGTAACAAAGCCGAATTTTAATCGTGTACATGTCACATGGTTATCATATCTATAATTATAGCACATTACATTACACAGTTGCCATTCGCCAGTATTCCTTCTATACCATTGCATATGGTACATTTACACAGTAGCCATTTAGGCGTAAGAGTATTCTGTATTGTATTTCTCTTCCATTATCCAGTTAGACCACCGGACAGCGGAGAAAGTTGATTGATCATTGTTGAGCTATTTATAGAACAGCAGCCCGATGTGTCTTGCAGAGCAGAGCAGTTGTATGGATGAATCGATCTAATTTCGACCGTGGATCGATCTCCATCGCTGATGATTGTTGCGTGGACGTTATTCTGTAACAACACAAAGATGGTCAATGAGGGTCCTGAGTTTTGAACTCACGATCGATCGCTTACTAAGCGAACGCGCAACCAATGTGGCTACGGAGACCTCCTGGCAACTATATTACCACCAACTTTTTCAACTGTTTCAATAGTTTATTTTTTATCAAAGATAATTTGTTTGAATCGATTCCTTACCAAGTTTCCACAGCCTTTTAAAGGGTTAAGCCAGAGTTGCCAAGTGTATTGAACAGAAATCTTTATATTGGAAAATCGAAAGTCTTGATTTGTCTGGATTTTTTTATATTGAATTGCGAATTTTATTGAACATTTTCACGAGAACGTCGTTCGATGTGTGTGGAAGCGGACACGGTTTGCTGACGAGCAATGACAACGAAGTGTCTTTCTCAGGGCAGATGAAGAAGGAGTTTGGATTGAGTTTGTCCACAAGGGCCCTTCTCAGAACTAGAACTGTAAAATTTTAATGTCTCTATATTTCAACACAATCAATCAATCAACACTGTAAAACATGATTTAACAGTTATTTTTTCTCATCATATATCGACGCATTATACTTAAACTTGATGGTTGCAGACATGTGCACCAAACCATTTTTTTCGGTGTTTAGTAAGTTGTGGCAAAAACTTTACCCCAAAACATGACAACATTGGTTCACTCATCCGGAGACTAGTCTGAAAAATCAACATTACGCAGCTCTCTGAATTCCTCATCAATTGGCTGAATTTGGCTGAATTTTCATTCCTCTGGGAACCAGAGTAGAAAAATTTCCATTGGGCCTAAAAATGGCTTGATGTTGTCTTCTGATGCATGGTCCAGCATGGTCAGATTTATCATAACCGAGTCATGGAAGTTGAAGTAGACGTATTATGTATTTTGTTTATCAAACGCATCTTTATTCAGCTGTTTTAGCGTTTGCATGAACTCTTTTGTGAAAAAATATCCAATACCGTGCGGAAAAATCGTGAAATGCTCGAATGAAGAATCGGTAGGACTCTCGCTTAATAAGTTAATCATTGTGAGTATGTATGACAAAAATGTCGAATGAATATTAGTCTACCACTTGGGCGTTCTCAACATGATTAATATGTTTCACAAATCCAAGGCAGATTCGGAGTGGATCATATCTGACAGGCACTCTTTGCATCACTGCTTCCAGTGAGAGCTAGTCGCGTATGGATGCAGCAATTTCAAGGGTTTCAATTCAAGAATTTCCTGAATCAGTAGTCCGCAAGGGACTGCTTCTAAGACAGCTAGTGGTTTGCCTCATTTCATCTGGGATATGCTTACACGCATACGAAGAGAATGAGGCAGAACTATAGCAAATACTCTTCATGATGAAAAACGATGGACAATCTCTTTTAAGCAAGCTTATATTTAACAGCCATGACAACATCATGATCCGGTAGATTAACGCGATATTCGAGATGTATTAATTGGTGCCTGCTTACTGGCTGCTGTTATGCTCAATACAACACATGATTTATTATCTTGGATGCTCAGGGAACATACCTTATTCGGCCCCAAAATCGAAGCTAGCTGCTCAAGCATACAAAAGCGCATGTATTTATCTATATAAATATAAATGGAAGGCCAAATGTGTTGGTAAGCGGAAAACCCGAGGAAGAGATGGTTCGATTTGGGCCATCATTGTTTTGTTGTATTCGTCTCTCCATGTAGATCCATATAGCGGAGTGAAAAATCGTAAATTTTTCGGAAAACTCTGTTGCAAGGTCGGAAAATTCGGGAATTTGAATTTCCATATGTTATACAATTAAATCATGATAAGCGTTGTTAGTCCATTTGATGTTTGCGTTATCGAAAATGATTTTTGTTCGAAAGCAAAAATGGATTTCAAGCGAAATAACGCACTCCTATATCTTCTATCTATATAAATAAAAATGGAAGGCCGAATGTGTAGGTAAGCGGAAAACCAGAAGAAATGGTCCAATATGAGCCGTCTTCATTTTGTTGTATTGGTTTATTGCCTCTTAGATCAATGTTATGTTATGTTTAAAATTTTGAAATTTTATCAAACATGTATTCCACGTAACGGAGAAACATGTTATCTGCAAGTGAATCAAAAATCTTGAACGAATATTGTGTCTGATAATAATTGTATATTATAATGACGAGTTTTGGTAGAAGTAATAGGAAAATTATAGTAAAAGTAAATTGTGAGGGGCCAATTAGAGGATACATCAATGGCGAGTTCTGCGATTGAACCCACGAACGTTCGCTTAGTAAGAAAACGCGAATGTTCGAATGAGTTCATATCAGAAAAATAAATTTGGTGAGATGAAGATCGCCGGAGCATCTAGTTTAGGAATTCAAATGAAAATTTGTTACGTAACGATCACGGCAGACCACCCTCCCCCCCTTCCTTATGTCACATTAACATATTATTTAATACGTCACACATCAAGTGACTTCACTACTCTGCTGAGCATTCTAGCGCCCTATGTTATGCAATTACACCACGAGTGAGACTCGATGCTGTACGGGAAAGGTCCACCTGGACCTCCCTTCCCCTCTTCTTGCGTAACGTAGTTTTTGCGTGCTATGCCTTTTTCTAAATTCATGTAGGGGAACCGCGGGTAATACGGACAGTGGGGGTAATATGGACATTACATTTTGAATTTCAGATTTCTGTTAATGAGAACATCTTCTACATGTTATTCTATAATATTTAAGCCATATTTTCCGCATCAGCTTACCATCGGGGAGTATGGCATACCCTCGATCAGAGCAATTTTCTCGCTTTTGGTCGTCAACAATCTCCCGAGAGAAATAGCTTGTTTGTGAGGGATGCCAGATTATTTTTTCAAATATCTCTGCATGGCACGAATGAATGTCTTCAAATGTAATCATAATGAACAAAAATGAGCAAACCATCACGATATTTCTAAATCATGTTCGATAAATCACACAAACAATTGCTTTCACATACTTTGAAATAACCTCAGTATGTTTTCACCAAATTAAATGTCTTGACAACGAAAACATGTTCTCACATCTGGCATCTATATTATGTGCTCAGAGAATGCAGGAAAACAAGAGCGCGGACTGGAGAATTAATGCACGAATACTGGGAGAACACGCTCACCGGAGGAACGGTTTCTTCTCTTCGCTGGTGGGCATGAAGGGAATAGATTGATGGAATCTCTCATTCATACAAGCTGTTTCTGAGCCATATTGTCTCTGAGAGAAACAACTCATTGGCATAATATACTTCTGCTGGGCCATTTAACACCGTGTGATTGGAAATTTAGAATTTGGGCGCCTTACAAAATAAAATTCGTAGCACTTCTGTTATTCAGTATCTAAAATATAGAACGAGTACATATGACTGAGGGTTAACTAATCTACGTACTGACGTAGTTGTTACCTTTATTTTTAGAGCACGGTCAAGATAAATCCATTCTCGCTTAGGGGGTGCGTATTACACACTTCTCCTATATAAGGAAAAGTAAATTCATTTTTGAGTGGAAAAACTTAAATCTAGTTTACTTTTCAAAAAATAAAAACATTACATTAACTCATTCGGAGAAAAAAAGTGTTGCAGAAATCACTACTGACAAAACCGAATAACTTTCATATCGTGGTCCTATTCTACCGATACCCTTAAATTGCCATTGATATTAATTGGAAGATAGAATAATCTTCGATATTTCAAGGATTTCTCGCTTCCAGTGTACTAACGAGGTTCTGCTTTTGCTTGGATGAACCGGCAACTATTCTGTAAGTGGTTTCAAAATCAGTTTGTTCCGGAAGTTTGTCAGATTATAACAAAAAACTAGAACCTAAAGCCGTTTTATTAATATGATGGATAACTACACTGCGCGCCATTGAGGGGATTACATTTTCTCTGATAATAGATTAACATGAGCTTTCTCCACAAATGCCGGATATAATATCTATTGCTCAACCAATAGACCAGGGAATAATTCGATATATTAAAATTAATCTACCTAGAAAATTGGAAATGTCATTCATGTTTAATTCAGAAAGACTGAGCAAGGCACTAAAAACGTTGAAAGATGTATTATTTTGGATTTTATTTAATCAGCCCCAATCACCAAATCTTGAAAGCGAATAGGTATGGTGCAGTTAATAAATACTCTGTCATACTTACCTACTCCTGAAACCCGAACTCGAGGAGGAAAGAATGTGTCACAGTGTCACATGTTATCAGTATACAGTCATTCGTGAAAAATTGTGATTTTGTTCTTTATCGCAAAACATTTTTTTTTATTGTTTTTACCATTTAAAATGGGTGGTCCGAAAATTCAACTTTTCTCCCCTTTTTCCAAAAATGCCCTTTTTTTAAAATTCATAACTTTTGAACTACTGTACCGATTCTACATATCAAAATAAATATTCGAACAAAAATTGGATTTTGTTTTTGTGATTATTGATTATATAATTTTTGTTTTATAGTTTACACGGTCTCGGGAACAAGGGCACTATTTTTTAAATATTTTTTCTTGAAACCTGAGGATTTTTACATTACATATCCAAAAATCAGAGAGGTGTTATTTTTTTTTGTTTTTGACTTATTATTTTTCAAAGAATTCATTCAGACGATCAGTTGATTCAGGTGATCGATATATCAAATTGAAGCCAAGAAGGTAGTCTTCTTTGAATTTTCTGATTTTGTTTTCGTAGTTATTGATTATATGTGGTTTTCATAGTTTACAAGATTTAAAAACCAAGGGCGCAATTTTTGAAATTGAAAGCTGAGGTTTTTTACATAACACATTTAAAAATCAGAAAGGTGTAATTCTTCGTTTTTGAGTTATGATTTTTTAAAGTTTATATGTCTTCAGTCTTATTGCAGTATTTCTGTACGACTAGACAAGATCTATGCGACTAGGATTCAGTTTTTTCGCAAAATATTCTTTCAAAAAAGAATAGCTTATCAACTTCAATTTGACATATCGATCATCTGAATCGGTCCAATACCCAAGAATTTTTGAAAAAAAATCATTTTTGGAAAAAAGGGGAAAATGATTCTTTGCACCATCGATTAAATCAGAAAAATCATAACTTAAAAACTAAAGCAAAAATCTCTCATATATTTTTATATTTTATGTAAAAAAACTCAGTTTTCAAGAAAAAATATAGCGCCCTTGGTCCCGACTCCATGTAAACTATAAAAAACAAGACAATCAACAATCACGAAAACAAAATCCATTGTTTTCGCAAGTATGATATTTGTTCGAAGAAGATTAGCTCATTGGATTAATTTGATATATCGATCTAAATCGGTGAAGCAGTTCGAAAGTTATGAATTTTTGAAAAAATGCTGTATAGAGAATGGGCAATTAGAAAGAATTTAATATATTGATTTTGAGGAAGATGAAGAAGTAAGTGAATGCATACAGATGTCAATTGGAAATATCAACTCTAAAATATGCAATCGAATAACATCAGCATGAGACAATTCACACAGAATGGCAGTCAATAATTCGAGTTATAAGAATGAATGCTCAGAACAAATCACTTTTTCAGCTCGTTTACTGTTTTTAGGAAATATTCGAGAAATTACTATGAGAATAGCTTTGCAACACTAATCTCAATATGCATTGTGTAAACAAATGTTGTATTACAGCTCATGTGATGAATAATGTAATGAATGTTGTTCTATATATTTTGCATGTCACAGGGAAAAAAGTGTTTAAATTTTACATATTGGAGATAAAACATAGATTTTTTTACGAAAAAACCTGTTTCGAATATATCACGTTTCCATTATATCACGCGAATTTCGTTTTGACTGTGATATTATCGAGACGTTACTGTATTATGCAAATAGACGTATTTATCATGTACTTGCAATCAGGGCTCGAAATTTTCGAAGATGAAAAATTAATATCGACTATCCTCTCAGTCGTTTCGCTTCGACTAGCACTACTTCGGCATTCACCGTCAACATAATTTGCATTGACTAGAAAATGAATTGACTAGCTACGAGAGTGAGGATGACTGATGAACTAGTCCAATCAGTGGTTATTCTAACTGACGGGACTAATGAATACAAATCTGCCTCTTCATTCTACTGACTTCAATCCACATTTCTACTCCCCTAGGAACGAAATTGTTACCCGCGTACGCAATCTTATTTTTACGTCCATATAAAGAGGAACGAAAAATTGATTTCTGATGCAAAAAGTAGTTACCTCATTGATGGACGGTTTATTGTCTACCCATCGTGAATTCAAAGAACTTAGACAGTTATCAGGTATGCTAGAAAGGTCCTCGCGTTAGTATTAGTAAATAGCGTGCAAAACAGCGCACACACACTGCACGCTATTTTCTACGTGTGAGTAATTTTCGTGTACGATACAAAAAAATATAGCTCATCTGTAGCGTATGTCAAACCACGTTGAACTCAAACATCGATGCATGCATACATGATACATGGAAGAGAGAGAGGGACGAATTCGTTTTGGGGGAAGCCACTTCAAAATGCTATGAAGACAATTTGACAGGGAAGAATGAAATGATATAGTCGAGTCGTAGAGGGGGAAAGCGACTAAACGTCCGACTGACTGTTTAGTCGTTTTGGCGGAGAAACTCCGTGAAGAAGCCAAAAGTCATTTCCAACTGAATACGGAGGGGAATTTCCCCAATAGTCAGCTGACTATCCTCAGTTGAATATGACTTTGCTGAGCCCTGCTTGCAATGTTAGAATGAAATGTATTTCATTTTGTTTAAAACTTTTTTAATTTTTTATATTTCGATAACCAAACATCACACCGGTCAAAATTACAAGTTTGGTAGAAATAGGTATACGGTGATAAAAACTCGAAATTATGCGACACCATGCATATTTTGTTTCCTCCTTTTGAGACTCAATTGGTTTATGAGAGATATCTTATGGCTTCTAGCTTTCCTGCTCAGATACTCCCATAGTGTCCGTATTACTCCCACCTCCCCTACTCTTGTTAAACTTAAAAGCGAGGCAACGAAAAGTAGAAAATTCTAAAATACGAACGGAATTCATTTCTGTACATGTGTATTTTCTGCAACCAGGATTTCTGATCAATTTCACTTTGGAGCACGGTATTCGTTCTCCGGCTCTTGTAAAACCCCATCGTAGAGACCCAAAATGAAATCGTTTTATCACATTGATGCTTGTTAGATTTGGAAAATTTCAAGGATTTAACATTGCAGTAACCTTGAGGATCGAATCATTGAAATTGGTTCTCTCAATCTGCTTGTTCATTCTTCGTGTTATGAATTTAACTATCGAAAAATCTGTACCAACAAAAATCTGTAATCTGTACCGAAAAAATCTGTACCTTTCCAGATAAATCTGTATGTTTGCCAACACTGCTCGCAAATAAGAGAATAGAGATAAGAGCCCGGATCTGTAAAGTTCGGGCCGTATATTTTATTTTGAAAGAAGAGTCTATAATGTAATAATTTATTTCTGTCATTGAAAAATTCATTCATGAAGCATTGGTTCGACTCGTGTAACCATCTGTGTGATTCCGAAATCGGAGTTCAAATAACAAATCTGAACAAATTGATAGGAACTGAATTTATTTACTTGTTATAATATTCACGACTAGCCTTCCCGGCAAACTTCGTCCCACCTGAAATTTGTTTTTTGCTATCAATACCTTCAAACATTCACTTTTTTATTCATTTGTGTGACAACCTACCCTTAGAGAGAGAGAGGAGGAGTGTCGAACCGCCATTAAAACATTTATTGCATCCTGAAACCTCCACATGCCAAATTTGGTTTCGTTTGCTTGAATAGTTCTCGAGTTATGCAGAAATTTGTGTTTAATTTGTATGGGAGACCCCCTTAGAGAGGGGGGAGGAGTATCGAACCACCTTAGGAATGTTTCTTCCCCATAAAACCTTCACATGCCAAATTTAGTTCCGTTTGCTTGATTAGTTCTTGAATTATGCGGAGATTTATGCTTCATTTGTATGGCAGCCCCCTACCCCCTCAGAGAGACGGGAGGAGTGTCTATTCGCCATAGAAACGTTTTGTGTCCCCTAATACCTTCGCATGCCAAATTTGGTATTTTCTTGATTAGTTTTCGAGTCATGCAGAAAAGTTTCCTTTCATTTGTATGGCAGCTCCCACTTAGAGAGGGGGTGGAGTGTCTAACCACCGTGAAAACATTATTGTGCCTTAAAACCTTCATATGCCTAATTTGGTTCAATTGCTTGATTAATTCTCGAGTAATGCAGAAATTTGTGTTTCATTTGTATGGCAGCCTCCCCTCAGAGAGGAGGGTGGAGTGTCTAACCATCGTGAATGTACCTAATTTGGCTTCATTTACTTGATTTGTTTTCGAGTAATACAAAAATTTGTGTTCCATTTGCATGGTTTCGTTTGCTTCATTAATTCTCGAGTAATGCAGAACTTTGTGTTTCATTTGTATAGAGGGGGGAGGGGTCTCAAACTATCATGAAAACCTTCCCCGGCCCCAAAAATAGATATGTTCGAAGCGGAAAACGTCGAATTCAAGACTTTTTCAGCATTTATAAAAATGCGATTTTAAATATCTATGACCCCGTTTCATTAGAACGGTTTCGGAAGACTTTTCAAAAATATAGGATAAAGTTTTAGTAAATAATCAACTTGTTGCATGACATGATGAATTGCTGAAGAATTGAGAAGAACAGAGTATAATGACTCATATATCAAAATATATTGCTCCGTCCCACTGGTTTTCCACGCAATGGGTGCACCAAAATGCTGTCTATCTCAAGTAAATTATGATTTATGTATGGTTTATTGGAATTGTGCCTGTGCAATAAGTTATATGAAATCTCCCCATCGTTAAACTCTCGACTCATAAAATTCTTATAAACCATTGAATCGATCCAACGATAAATCTGTCTAATTTTATATAACATGTGAAAAACACGTACCTCTCAATACATCCGTGCCTCATCACGATGCCTGGTATAAAACTTTCTACTGAAGGAGAAAGGTGAAAAATCAAGTCCGCGGTGAAGTTCAAGAGGATGAATACGTTAAAGATGCGTATTGTAACCGAGGATCATTTCTCTTTCATCAGCTGCTGTGGGTTCGTTCCACATGAGTAAAGAGACATTGCCCTCGGACTATTTATAAAAGATCCGTCGAAAAAATTTCCTTTTTGCTTCGGTTTGTTTTTCCGCTCGTACATACCCCCACGTTGTGACATCAAGTGAAATAAAAAATGCCATTTCTAAACTTCACATCAAGCAGCACGACCCACGCGATTTTCTAGTAGGGTACTGCTGAGTGGAACACATCGACTGCGGCTCACCAACAACACGTGTGCCCTTGGACCAACCACAGGCTGAAACATTGCACTTGAAAACATTCGTGAATATCGAAAAACGAACAGCATTAATGGGATATAATTTTCATTCTCGGTATGTTTAACTTACTAATTTGAATTTGGGTCACGTCTCAATGAGTTAGAATTTGCGCCAAAATTTGTGTACATTTTTCGTAATCAGCATCCCACTGATTCAGTGCAGAATAATGGCACTACTTGTTGACTACTGGCGTAAAATGAATGAAAATAAACTAACAAACATTTTAACCACTGAACATTGCCCACAATGTTGACCCTAGCCGGCAACATTTCCAACAAGTGGAAACTGCTATCGACTTCAATCATCGAATTTAATCGCATGATATCAAATTATTCCAAACTATAAACCAAAAAACCAGACATAACGAATTACGCAACGCAAAACGATGTCTGATTTTCACTTACTGGCTTTCATCGTGTGGTCAACGAATTCGATTATCGTTACTGTTCGCCCACATCTCGAAGTACCCACTCGGAACAAAACAAAAAGTTATATATACGTATTTATAGACTGTTTACCCCAAACAGATGCTCTGTTTCATACCTTGCTCTCGCGAAAACCAGACGTGCGGATCGCTACTTGTCGACCGCGGAAATATTAATCGTTCTAACCAGTTGTGATAAAGGAAAAATAACATAAACTTGTTTATTCTCTCAGCTATCTAAAAACTACACAAAATGGCGAAAAAGGGGAAACCGAAAAATGGACCTGCGAAGCCGGATGCTGTTGAAACTCTCCCACCAGTGGATGCTGCCAAACCCGTTGAAGAACCAGTTAAACCCACAGAAAACGTAGTAGCACAACCAAAAACCGTCGCACCATCCGAAACCGATAAACCCAAACCAGGCTCTCCAAAGCAGAAACAGAAGGCTCCGGCCAAACCTAAAGTGGAAACTAAACCCGCAGAAAACGTAAAACCAAAACCACAAGCACCCAAAGCGCCAGCTCCTGCTCAGAATGGAGTCAACGCAGGAAGCACCACTGCCGAAGGGACCTCAAGTGAAGCGGAGGGAGCGGATGCTCAGAAGAAAAAGCGCAACCGCAGACATCGCAAGAAGAAGCCAATTGTGGAAGGTCAGAGCGACCAACCCGTCCAACCAGCCCAGGCGGATTCGAAACCCAAGAAGGAACACAAGAAGAAACGCGCCAAGCGACTGCGTGCGTTGGCACTGGCGGAAGCAGCCGCTAGCGCTCAGATTGCCGCTGCTGAAGGCGCTATTGCAAACGCCCCCGGAGATGGAACGAAACAGGCCGAAAATGTGGGACAGATTCAGAAGAAGATTGAAGTTGCCTCAAAGGTGCTTCAACAGGTCCAGCAGCAGACGCACGAAGAACAGAAGAAGATTGATAATTTGAAGCAGGAACAATCGCCTAAACAAGCACAGAAGAACAACAAACAGCAGTCGAGAAACAGAAAGGATTCGGACAATCAGAAGGTCGCTCAGAAGGAAGCTGAAGCAAAGAAAATCGCCGGAGAAAAGCAGGAAATCCAAAACGAAGCTAAACGACTACAGGAGGAGAAAGCCAAGAAGCAACAGGAGCTGCAAAAATTGTTAGCTGAAAAGGCCCAGAAAGACGAAGAGGCTAAGCGTCTGATCGAGGAGAAACAACGCAAAGAAGCGGAAGCAGCCAAGCTCATTGAACAGCAAGCGCGCATCGAAGCTGTTGAGCAGAAGATAGAAGAATTAGACCAGAAGAAAGCAGAACCGGTCGCCAAGCCGCAGCAGCAGCAGCAACAAGCACGAACAAGGAAGGACTCGGAATCTAATAAGCAGAAGAAACAACAGCAGCAACGTGAACGAAAGGAATCAGAATCCACAAAGCAACCTCGTGAAAGGAAGGAGTCCGAATCAACGAAGAAAGCCGCCGAATTGAAGAAAGGGTCGGAGGTAAAAAGCGAACCAGAGAAAAAAGTGAACGGAGACGAAGAGAAGGCTGCGGCTGCTGAAAAGGCTGCCGCTGAGAAAGTTGCAGCAGAAAAAAAGATTGCTGACGAGAAAGCCGCTGCTGAGAAGGCTGCTGCCTCAAAAAACGCTGCTGCTGAGAAAGCAGCCGCGGAAAAGGCTGCTGTTGAAAAGAAAGCTGCTGAGAAAGCTGCAGCTGAAAAAAAGGCTGCCGCTGAGAAGTCCGCTGCTGAGAAAGCCGCTGCCGAGAAGGCTGCCGCTGCAAAGAAGGCTGCCGCTGAGAAAGCCGCTGCTGAAAAGGCTGCCGCTGAGAAGGCCGCTGCTGAAAAGGCTGCTGCTGAAAAAGCTGCTGCCGAAAGAGCTGCTGCTGAGAAAGCCGCTGCTGAAAAGGCCGCCGCTGAAAAAGCTGCTGCCGTAAAAGCTGCCGCTGAGAAGGCTGCTGCTGAAAAGGTTGCTGCTGCAAAGAAGGCTGCCGCTGAGAAAGCCGCTGCAGAAAAGGTTGCCGCTGAGAAGGCTGCTGCTGAAAAGGTTGCCGCTGAGAAGGCTGCTGCTGAAAAGGCTGCCGCTGAGAAAGCCGCTGCCGAGAAGGCTGCAGCGGCTGCTAAGAGGGTTGCCGCTGAAAAAGCCGCTGCCGAAAAGGCTGCTGCTGAAAAAGCTGCTGCTGAGAAGGCTGCTGCTGAAAAGGCTGCTGCTGAGAAGGCCGCTGCTGAAAAGGCTGCTGCTGAGAAGGCCGCTGCTGAAAAGGCTGCTGCTGAAAAAGCTGCTGCTGAGAAGGCCGCTACTGAAAAAGCTGCTGCTGAGAAGGCTGCTGCTCTAAAAGCTGCCGCTGAAAAAGCTGCTGCTGATAAGGCTGCCGCAGAAAAAGCCGTTGCACTAAAGGCTGCTGCTGAGAAAGCCGCTGCAGAGAAGGCTGCCGCTGCGAAGGTTGTCGCTGAAAAGGCTGCTGCTGATAAAGCTGCTGCCGAGAAGGCTACCGCAGAAAAAGCCGCTGTCCTAAAGGCAGCTGCTGAAAAGGCGGCCGCTGAGAAGGCTGCTGCAGATAAAGCTGCTTCTGATAAGGTCGCAGCTCAAAAGGCTTCAGAAGAAAAGAAAATCGCCACCGAAGGAGCTGAAAAAGCTGCTACAGAGAAGACTGCTGCAAAACCGAACCAGAAAGTCAATAATAATAACAACAACAACAACAACAACACAAAAAAGAACAAAAGAACGCCTAAAAATAGTGTGTCGGAAGACGAAAAAATTACCGTTCCAAAAAACGTGCAAAGCAGCGATTTTGTCTCATCTGCTAAGCTTGAGCCAGTTGTAGCAAAATCGCTAGAGTCCGCTGCTGTCACCGCTGTTGCCGCCGCTTGTCCAATTGCTGCATCGAAACCGGAAGAGAAAAAAACTGCCGCTCCTGAAGTGAAGACCCCAGTGAAACTGGCCCCAAGTGATCAGAAGAAGACTCCTTCGCCACCAAAGAATACCGGAGCGCCACCTCAACCAAAAACACCATCCAAGTCTCCAGAAAAGACACTGCCCAAAGCAACCACACCTATGTCAGTCAAAAAAGCTCCTTCTCCTCCCAAGTCAGTTCCTTCCCGAAGCTCTCCCAAGCCAAGCACCCCGCCAGCAACTCCCAAGTCATCGAAAAAACCTGAACTTCCTCCCAAACCTGAATTTCTGAAAAGGAAATCACCTTCGGTGGAAAAAGAAAAACTGCCCGCCGCGAAGACGACTAGTCCACCTGCGAATCTACCGACTCCTTCCGAAGCGGTGGCAACACAGGTACCTTCTGCAACCCCAGTTCCTAGTTCCGCTCCAGTACCTGTAAGCCCAGCTCCTGCATCTCCCAATGCCGATGCATCAACCCCCGAATCCAATGCTGTGGCTGACCGGCTAACAGAAGAATTGAATGGATCTGCAGCGAAGAAACCGGCTGCCAGCAGCACCAAGGCAAAACCCCTTCCAAAAAAGCCCGAAGTTCCTCCTAAGCCCGACGTCCACAACAAGAATGCAGCGAAAATGAAGACCCCAATCAAACAGCCAACCGCTGCCGGATCGAAAGCCGCGACGGTAACAAACGAACCGATACAGAATGTAAATGTGACATCAATTCAGTCTGATTCCAGGTCCCCAGCCATGGAGCAAAGTAGATCAGAGGCATTTAAGAAAAATATGGAGATTATTTCCACCCTTGCCGACATCCTTCTTTCCTATCCTAAGAAAAAGAAAATTTCAAGCTCCCCAGATAATCCTGGTCCATCCACCTCATCAACACAATCAGTCACAGATACAGTAGACACTATAAGCCCGAATCAATCGCCCGTAGAAGCTTGCCAAACGCATGAACCAAAACCTAAGAAGCCAAAATCGAACCTAAATCTGGAACGCATTCTAACGATTCTGCAAAGTACAAACAATTCTGCTACTGTCCGCAATGGTGACACCAAAAGTCCCCTCGATTCTGGTTCTCCGGATGCGGTCGAAGCGGCATTAGTGCACTCATCATCTGTTTCACCACCTGCATCAGTGCAGAGTATGCCAAGTGTAGATCCACAACTCTCGCCCCATCAAGCCCTTTTAACCAAAGATGCAATCCGTGTTTTGATGCCTACCTTGCAGGAGGTGAACGTAAAGTTCAACGTTGAAAAGCAACTGGCGGCGCTCAACGCAACCGCAGCTGCCGCCAAGCTGATGCCGAAGACTTTGCCGCCCGGCACCGAGACAACCGAGGAGGACGAGCTCGAGGAGGACTTTGACGAGGAGGAAGAATCGATCGAGTACAAGTTCGCCCCGCGACCGGTTTTTATCGCTACCAACTGCCAAGTAGGATCATTGGGAGGCATTTTGGTGGGAAATGGATTCAATGTTTTACTTTCAGGTTTGCAAAAACCCCCTGAGGAACATTGTACAATGTGAGGATTGTAGTATGGTGTCGTACTGTAGTGAAGAGCATCGACGGTCGGACGTAGCAGAACATAAAGATCTCTGCAGTGCCATCAAGGAATTCGCAACACGAAGAGGTATGATGTGTGTAGCTGTTTGGTACGATATGTATTAATGATCCATATTCTTTCTAGGTGGACACATCTACAATATGGCTCACAAGTTAACTAACGAGGAGTATCGCAATCTAAGGGTGCACACTCTGAACCAGTGCGAGCAGATGTTGAAACGCCCTCTCCAGCCATTCGAACGAGAGATCCTTCTTTTCCCGCGTACCTGCTGTTCTCCTAGCTGTCGCGAATGGAGGCAAGATCTGCTGACCGAATGCAAAGACTGTCGTCAGATTTCCTTCTGCACCGAACATCCGGACCACATGTTACCCTCGCACAATAAGTGGTGCCGATCATTTTTCCTCTTCCAGAAGCTCATCCTTCGCCAGAAGATTCTCGGCCGTATCGAACCGGTGCTACCAATTCGGATTGCCGGAAAGTCGTTCGTCCTGCCGCCAAATATCGACGAAGTCATCAAGTTGCTTTACAAAAATTCAAATGGTAAGCATGACCATTGATCAGTCAATAGTCCAATGCAATTGTTATCTGGCTCAACACCCAACAGCACTCCGTGACGAATGTGTCTATGCAACGCTGACACAAATCGCCACCGCACCCCTAACTGCCCTCTACGGCTACCTCCAGACTGGGCTGAAACCGACGGAGACCTTCACGATCCATCTGGTCGGGGCGGAGTTGCAATTTGAAGGTGATACCTTGGACAAGTGGGAAGCGTTCTTCCTTCACATTGTGCCAGAGATCACCGAGCTGCGCGTAGTTTTCGTGGGACCTGAACTCAACGCCGAGAATCTTCCGATCGATGTTATCAGCCGAATCAGGTGAGTTGTCTGCCCGCTCGCTTCGGGCTGCGTTTCAATATTCGTTCTCTCGACTTCTGAGAAAAAAAACCCAGTGGTAACAGGCTGTTCTTGTGTTAACATATACCAATTCGGATCCAGCAATCATATGCGCTTCATACCCTCGAGAGATCCCCGTACGTGTTCATGTATAAAATTTGAGGTTAAATATGCTTTTGAAAATGTGTAATTACCTCAAAAACCTGTATTTCCGTGGAGCTGAGCGTGTTGAGTGTGTCCCTCTATATTCATATTTTTTCCAATTGTGATTCATCCATCTTTTGTGTTCCACATCCAAAATGTCAGTTTCCTACAGTGTACTTTCAAATAATGTATCAGAGATAATGGGTCAACCTTTTCTATGAATAAAACACCTTTTTTTAACGAGGCGGCCAATCGACAGGTCCATTTCACGAAACAATTTACTTACTTACTTATGAATCCTGCGCCGGTTGGTTGGCGCATAGGGCCGAGCAAAAAGATCTCCACTGCTGAAAATTATAAGAAAATTCATAAAATTTCATGAACATGACGGTATAACACGACAAACATATTAAAAGGGCCTGTTTACTATTAAAAAGACAATAAATTACAAATATTTTTTTTAAATATCTCGAGAATGGTTGCATTTAGAAGGAGATTTATAATAACCTTTTTTGTTTTAAATCACATCAGAATTCATAATTTGTGGCTAAGAATGATTGCTAACATACAAAAATTCGAAGTTTCGAAAATTCCTAAAATTTCAATGTTCCACAAATTTTGTCGAAAATAGTTTTACCATCTTGGGCCCATTTTTTAAATTTTCCACATAACTTCTATTTTATATGAAAAAATTTAAAAAAATATAAGAAATTACATATTTTTTGATATCGCAAATTCAAATAACGACTCATATTTTTTGAGATATAAATTATCAAAGATTTCTCTTACTCAAATCGATACGCCCTTTTCAAAAGTTACGCTTGAGTCAAAAAATGAACCATGATGATGTATTTGGAAAAGTTGTTGGAAATTATAAGCAAATTCAAAAAATTGCATGAACATGACGGTATAACACGACAAACATATTAAAAGCGATTATTTACTATATAAAAGACAATAAATTAGAAATATTTTTTTAAATTTTTCGAGAATGGCTACATTTAGAAGGAGATTGATGATAACCTTTTTTGTTTTGAATCACATCAGGATTCATAATTTGTGGCTAAAAATGATTGTTAACATACAAAAATTCGATGTTTCGAAAATTCCTAAAAATTCGATGCTCCACAAAGTTTGTCAAAAAAAGTTTTACCATCTTGGGCCCATTTTGTAAATTTTCTACATGACTTCTATTTTGTATAAAAAAAAATTAAAAAATATGTATTTTGGATATTGCAAATTGAATTTTTATTTTGTAAATAAAAAAAAAGAGTACTAATTTTTTTTCTCAGTGTACATTTTTTTCATTTTCAACCATCAATACTCTAGAACTCTTTCTAAGACACTATTTCGGTACGACTCACAGTTTTTGAGATTTAAATTATCAAGAATTTCTCTTACTCAAATCGATACGCTCTTTTCAAAAGTTACGCTTGAGTCAAAAAATTCCCAATTGCTGTGGAAAACACATATTTCCTCTAACCCAAACGGAATACACACTTTCATTGGAATCAAAAATACTCATGTTTTGTCATTTGTCGATTTCATTTGGAATTGCTCTTTTATTAAAATCTTTAGCTAGCTGTCCGATCAATGAGATCGGCGTGGATCAAACGGAAAATTCAGTGTCAGTTCTCGACGTGATAAATGAATTGGCTTTATAGTCAATTGAAGGTGAATGTACTTATGTCTATTGATATTAATTTTTTGTTCAGAAAATTTGTTGCTGTTAAGTTAAGACGTGTGTATTATGATTATATATATATATATATATATATATATATATATATATATATATATATATATATATATATATATATATATATATATATATATATATATATATATATATATATATGGAAAAATGGATTTCTGTCTGTCTGTCTGATTTATATGGACTCGGAAACTACTGAACCGATCAACATGAAAATTAATATGTAGGGGATTTTTGGGGCTGGGAAAGGTTCTCGTGATAGTTTGAGACCCCTTCCCCCTCTCTAAGGGGGGGCTGCCACACAAATGAAACACAAATTTCTACATTACTCGAGAACTTATCAAGCACAATTTGGGATGTGAGGGTTTTTGGGTACGAGAAATGTTTCTATAATGGTATGACTGCCCTCCCTTCTCTGGAATGGAAAGGGGGTCCCATAAAAATATTACACATATTTCAACCAAAAATATTCCAACCAAACATGACAATTGAAAATTTTTAGAAAACTCTGAAGGAAAAAGGGGAAATTCGGAAAATTAAATTCTTATATGTTCTGCAACTACATAGTGACAAGTGATGTTAGTCCATTTGATGTTTGCGCTAGCGAAATTGATCTTTGTTCGAAACTGAAAATGGATTTTAATGTGATGAAACGCACTCCTATATCTTCTTCTATCTATACCAAAAAAAAGGATCGCCGGATGTGTTGATAAGGGCAAAACTCGAGGAATGAATTATCCGATTTAGGGCTGTCTTTATTCTATCATATTTTCTGTAAAAACCATTTATTCCATGTAACGGAAAAACATGTTATTTGCAAGTGATTGAAAAATCTTGAACGAGAATTGTGTCTGAAAATAGAATTGTGAGAAAATAAAGAGAATTGTGTCTGAAAATAATAAGTTTCTGGGTTCGATAATGCACGACATTCTATAAGTTCGATAGTTTACTAAGTTTCACTGATCACTGATAGATGGAATGTTGGTGTAGACCTAAATGCCTGTATTACAAGCTAGCAGGCGGAAATGAGCGCCCAACTATGAAGCAGCGTTACAACCGGTGACACCAGAAGGCATGATATTAACTGTATATGTGGTTACTGTTTATTCCACGGCAGTCCAGAAAACTTCAGCAACGTACTAAGCGCAGAATTTTAAGGTACCTATTAGCCCGGAATCTACGTAGGCGTGAAAGATCTATAGGACTGATTTTTCGAATGAAAGGTATCTCATCAACGGTGACGATCTCGTTATTTCTAGTTGCCCACTCTGGAAGATTGCTATGAACGGCTCAAGTTGTAAAATACGGATGACTGTATCACTTGGAAAAGGTTCGAGATTGTAACGGGTACCGCAAAATATACGTTCAAGCTGTCTTTAACCAAAGCAATTGGCAACGAATGAATATAAAAGACGTCACAATTGACTGAATGTACGCCCGATACAGAAGGTTGAACCCTTTTCTACTTAGACTCAATTTGATTTACCTAATCTTGATTTTCAAACCAGTCGAGATAATAATTATACTACATGAATGTCAAAACTGTCACAAAATAATTACTCAAGATCAAACTAACGTTTTCAAAATTGTTACAACAATTGTTGAACTTGCTCTAACTATATGATAAATAAATTCAACAAAGAATAATCGACAACAAAATTTCATCCAAACGGAAAATAATTGCACAAACAACGATCCATCTATTGCACCGTTTGTCTAATCGATCATCGATAACTGGCTCCACTGAAATGGGCTCTTTAAAAAAATAGTTCACTTTGGAACGCACTATGTTTATTTCTATCTGCGACCATACCCTAGTCATCTAATCAGCGTTATTACATTCCCTTCTTGTTCTTATTTCTTACTGTGAGGTGTTATTTTTGCGATCATTATCATTTTATTTTTATCACTGTTCATGAAATGCTATCTGAATTTCACCCATATGCCAACCAAACAATTCCAAGTGATGCCAGGCCATACTTCCGAGGCATGTTCCAAAATTCCGGCAGCCACAAACCAGTACCCTTTGGCTAACTGTACCTAATGTATCTAACCAGTGATAACAGTTCAAGCGGAGATACCAAACTCAGTTGAGTTCCTAGGATTCATTGATCACGTAGGAAACCAAATCTGCTTGAACACTAATCCTTTGCCAAACCCCAATGGAAGGTAATTATACAAAAGAGAATTACCCTCAATGTCTGTCTCGCCTGGACTATTAAAATCTCTCTGATATCTGATATTTACACGTTCCAGAATGTGTCGTACCTGTCGTCACAAGTTCCGCGTGGTGAAATTCGACTTCCAATGTTGCCGCTTCTATCACGACTACCAACAGGACTCGCGCTACTGCCAGCCCAATCTAATTTGTTTCTACAATCCCGGACTGCACCGATCGACCGGATTTGGCTGTCTAGATACCTGGCCCCGAACCATAGCGGCCGCTACCAGTTCCAACTGTCCGATAGTGGTCACCGCCTACACTGAATACGAATGCCCACTCGATTTGACGCGGCTTCTAAGGGAAGCAAGACGACCCCTTGAAGTGATTCAGAAACCAGCGGAAAATCCGTTCGCCTCACAAAGACCGGATCGTAACTTTATATCCGAAGAAATCGCTCCGATGATCTTCAAAAATTACTACTACTTTGTGGTGAAATAAAATTCACCAAATTTATAGTAGTGATACCCCCTTCCCTTATCATGCATACTGCAAAACATTGATTAAACTTGATCAAATAAATTATTTCAGCATTGCGACGGCAGTCATTTGAACCTTTACCAGTAGTGCTATGATTGCTGGATACCCATCCAAAAAGCATACTTATCACTCTAACTCGCATATCTCCCTTTCTACCCCCTACCCATCCATCTAGAATGTGCCGAACCTGTCGTCTGAAGTGCCGCGCCGTTAAGTTCGACTTTCAGTGCAAACGATTCTATCACGACTATCAACGGGATTACTGCTACAAGAAACCGGACCTAATCTGCATGTTCAACCCCATAATGCACTCAATGGCCGGGTGCGGTGGATTTAATACCTGGCCGAGCACGATCAGGGTGGCCGCTGCCGCTGGATGCCCAGTCATCGTTACCTCCTATACGGAACGCGATTGCCCGCTGGACTTGATTCAGTTTCAGAAAGAAGCCGGACGAAGCCTGGAAATCGTTTCGCAGCCCCAGCTGAATCCGTACGGTTCCATACGACCCGATCGAAACTTCATCTCCGACGAAATTGTGCCGTTGATTTTCAAAAACTATTATTACTTTGTGCTGAAGTGAAACAATGAAAACTTGCTAGGTAATAAGTGCTTCTAGTATTCTAAAACTGCGAATCCAACGCTAGTGTTCTACTGTACTAACCCGCTAGTCCAAATAGTCCCAGAATGTTTCCATATTTTTCAAAACTTGAATATTAAAGAAAACATTGTTGCCATGATTGTCGTGCAATAAATATGATTACATTTTATTACTCTTTATTTTTTCTGTTGATGATGACAACCTTTACAAAATGTTTCATTCTGTTTCTGCCAGCTCACAAACACACAACCTTCCGCTTGGTGGTCATCGAATCAGGAAATCTCGTGTATTGTTCTCTCGAGAACAAGTATAAAAAAATATATCAACCATCTTTAGTTGCTTCTACAAAGTAACGCAAACCCATCGGTTAAAATTCCAATAAATTCAGAAGAGTTGAATTTTATTTGTATCCCTGTAGAAATTATTCCATGCCATGCCCACTAATTCCATACCACACACTAACAAGAAAAACTTCCAACAAACTTTCAAAATATTCATTTATTCATTCATCGATAATTGATCCAGATGCAACTCCAAACAAACGATTACCAAGTTAGCGGTAGACCAACGTCTATCTTGCGGTTATATCATATCGATGGGTATCTCACAGGCCCCGGCCAATAGAGACGTCGGTTAATCGTTCGATTAATTCAAATAATCGAATATCTGAAATTATAATCGAGTAATTTGGTATCGAATAATTCAAAATCAAAATTCGCTAATCATATTTAACTCGAAACAATCGTCAAATTCCCGAAAAAATAAAGAAGGCAGTTTTGCAATTTAAAATTTGTATGGAGATTCTTAAGTTATTCGATTACTTAAAACACGACGCTCTTTTAACCATTTGGCTATATATTTCACAACACACAACATTTACAAAAACTCGCCATTATAATATAAAATCATCATCAGACACAATTCCAGTTCAATATTTGGTAATACTGGATAGAATAGAATACATATTCGAAACAGAAAAGTAAATTTTCATTCATCATTTTTTTATTTTAGAAGTGTGCTAATGTCATCCTGTAAATTCATGGCTGTAGAGTGGTTTTCACATTTTGACCCACCTGGCAGTATGTTAAGTGCCTTGATTTACACCAGCTTGAGAGTTTGGCAGTTCTCACGAGTGACAGTGGTCGCAAATTGCATTTGCGACCCGCAGGGTACGTTTATGACAAGGTAACCTGGACTCGAAGTGTGTAACGACACGATTCACTTAAAGGGTGTGTCACATCAAATTGCATCACGGAAAAAACGTTGTAGAAATTTAATTTTTAGGAATTATATCTTCAGCTTTCGCTTATAATCAGTTAAGAGTGTATAGATCACGTTGGCCATGCTTCACTGTCAATTTTTCGTAAATTTGAAAAAAGGGCGTCGAACGAAAAAGAGCGTCGTGAATTAATCCTGCGCACTCACTTCGAGAATCCGGAGTTGTCACATCGGGACATCGGTAAAATGCTGGGAATCGTCCAATCCACGGTCAGCAGAGTACTAAAACGATACTTCGAGAACCTAACCATCGACCGGAAGGTGAAGAACGGCAAAAATGGATGCTCCGTCAGTGAAAATGATCGCAAGCGCGTAGTTAAGCAGTTTAGACGTGATCCGAGAAGTTCGGTCCGGGATGTCGCCAATAAGCTGAATTTGTCAAGTTCATTCGTCCAGCGGACCAAGCAGCGGGAGGGCCTGCGTACATGCAAGGTTCAGAAGGCTCCTAACCGCGACGAAAGGCAAAACATGGTGGGGAAGACGCGAGCCCGGAAGCTGTACACCGAAATTCTGACGAAGCCGCATTGCCTGGTAATGGACGATGAAACCTACGTCAAAGCGGACTTTCGTCAGCTGCCGGGCCTGTTGTTCTTCTCCGCAGAGGACAAATTCAGCGTTCCGGAGGAGATTCGCAAACAGAAACTATCCAAGTTTGCCAAAAAGTACATGGTGTGGCAAGCGATCTGCTCTTGCGGAAAACGGAGCGCCCCCTTCGTGATGACCAGCACGGTAAACGGGCAGGTTTACCTTAAGGAGTGCATACAGAAGCGCTTACTACCACTATTGAAGCAGCACGAGGGCCTGACCATCTTCTGGCCGGATCTCGCTTCGTGCCAATATTCAAAGGACGTGTTGGAGTGGTACGAAGCCAACGGGGTCACCTTGGTGCCAAAGGAAATGAACCCGCCCAACGCGCCGGAGCTTCGCCCAATAGAGAAATATTGGGCGATTATGAAGCAGGCCCTCCGGAAGAACCCAAAAGTTGTCAAATCGGAGGCGGACTTCAAGAGAAAATGGATTTCTGTTAAAAAAAAACTACAACCTGACGTTGTACAGAACCTTATGGACGGGGTAAAGAGGAAGGTGCGAGCATACGGGCTTGGGCTCGAAGTATGAATAAAAAGAAAATGCCAAAAGTTGTTTAATAGTTTTTATTTTACTGTCTAAAATTTTCAAAAGGATCGGTCTACTGAGCGAATTTCTACAGCGTTTTTTCCGTGATGCAATTTGATATGACACACCCTTTATACACTCTCAACTATGACATCTTAGCTTTGACGGAAAGCTGCGATCGCAAAGCAATTCATAACAAGTGTTTTTTTTTGTTGCAAATATTACGTGTTTTGCTAGTTTTTTTAAATACGTCAATAGTACGAGAAATAGAGGAGTTAGTGAACCTTTATAGTTAAAATAGCGGAACTAGTACTCAGGATGTGTTGTTTCTGTGCTGCTTCTTGAAACCAACGATTCTCATGCCACGGGAAATCAAAACCGGAAGACTCGCCAAAAGATCTTGATTGACATGTAGCTGAATCCATTAAAAATATCCGTAACATCCGCAGAATCGGTCCAGTTTTCTAATGGGAGGAATAATGACTATCTCGAGAGGGATATTCCGTCAAAGGAATAGCTTAATTCGAGCACTGCGGTAAGAGGTATCAGAGAGCTACAGAAAGCTTTAGGAAGCTAAAATCCGTATTACCGAGCCACAATTTCCTCTAGGTTTTGATTAGAAAGAAACATAATTGAATTATCTTTACACTGCAATGAATAAATATATACATTAAGCTAAAATATCATAGAAATAAACTAATTTAGACAAATTAAGAATACCGTCCCATAATACTTGCAAAGCTAACACGTCACAGCCTCACTACTATTGATGCACTAGTCAGTCCAGACTACCTTGTCATAAACGTACCCTGTGGCACCCGGACATGTTTGACGCTGTCAAATGATGTGTATTAAGCGGACCTTTCACCAGGGGATAGTAACTTCAGGCAAAAAAGTGGGACCGATTCGAGATTGCTTTTATGTAAACAGTGAACTTTTTTTACACTCTAAAAATTGCACTGACCTCTGCATGACATCGATTATGTGCGAGGTACCTCAAAAAAGCTGGGATCAAATGATGTCGTTGATGTAGAAGGTGTGACAATTTGTAATTTGCACTTATTATTCAGGCTGCTGCTATTAGTACCTTGCTTGGAGATATATGTTTTGAGTAATGGAAAGTCCAATCGTTTCGCAAATTTCAAAAACAAAATATGCACAAACGTATTGTGTTTCGTGTACAAACACACAGTAGACTTCCAAGTTTATCGCATGATGGTTTTGATATTTGGCTCACCTGGTAATATAATTCTATTCATCTTGTCGGCATGGAAATAGAATGAAAACATAAAAACAAAACAACACATAGTAGCGGAATCAAATCTTTAGAGAAATAAAATTGGACTTTTGTTGGAGAAAAATTGATTTACTTCACGGATTTTACGACTAAAAAAGTATGTACATCTCAACTCTACGTAAATATATGATTTGAAAATAAATCTTTCATTTTCCAGTACCGAGCCCTTCTTGGTTAAAGGAATTTCAAATTTGAATTTTCAAAAATAAAATAAATCTTACCGATCACCACTTTGCCTATATAGCACACAAGGTGAAAATTACATAAATTTATTTAACTTTTGACTTTAACAAACAAGTGTTTAATAACTGTTAATTGAGAAATGTAATAACAGTAATAAGTATATAACAGTATTACCAGTTCGACATAAAAGAAAGTCGAATAACATAATTACAATTACATATATCGTGATTTTTCAGGCTCATAGGAATACGTGTATCCTAATATAATCTTAAAATGGGAAAGAAGTCGTGCGCTATCGAAAATTGCGTGAATTCATCATGTTACGTTTCAAGAGACGTATCATTTTATCATGTTGCGAAACGGTAAAATTTTATGTTTATACTACACAATAAATTGCAGCAACTTATTTATAGATAAGCCAAATTTCGCGATTTTGGATTGAGTTCTGTGAATCAAGGAACACAGAGAATATTGAGAACCTTTTTATATGCTCTAATCATTTTGCTCCGATGGATTTCCGCTGTTCTACGGATAAGTCGAAAGGGTAAGTGAATGTTTTGTCAATGTGACACATATTTTATAATGAAATGTACATTCACATTTTTGTAGTCTACATATACAATATAAACGCTGTAACCTCGTGATAAATTATCAAATAATATTGAGGTTTACACAATTATGAAGCTACATGTTTTCGTTAATTTCTCTTAACAAAAAGTCCACTGTCGGTGCGATGAAACCAGCTCAACGAATTAATCTCGAAAGCATTGGAAGCTCTCTTGAGGTACATGATCAAATTGTAATATTGAAATGTATTAATATCGCGGGACATTTTCGTTTCTTTGACCAAATGCGGAACGTAATCTTACGCGGAACATTTTTTTGAAATGCGGGACTGTCCCGCGTAACGCGGGATGTCTGTTCAGTTTATGCATATATAAATCGTATTTTCACCCAAATTTATTCCCATGCATTAGTCATGTATGTATATCTCTTCCATTTTTGCATGTATATGCATGTAGGTGCATCATATGCTACTCTATATATGCAACATATGTATTAGCCATATTTATATGTTTGTAAATAAAAATCACAAAATAAAATCATTATATCGAACCTTCGTTCCAAACAACCTATACAATTATCAAATCATTGGAAAAAAATTGAAGTTTTGTTGACAACGTTTATTCATTCGTTTAAATCGTACCATAATTTATATATAAATATAAACATTCCCACCTTCCCAACGTTCATTGAACACCTCGTCACCTCGTAGTATAAATCTGTCAGTTACTCATACACGCTCCTACGAAACATAGTGGAAAAAAATATATTCGTCGATGTAAACAAGCGGTGAAAAAGGAGACACTTTTCGAGGAGCGATTTGTATGAAGTTCCACTGCCGTGCTTACACGGTCAACTTTATTGACAATATGATGACATTTGTGAGCATAATGACAGCTGAACATGGCCGACGACGCAGAAATCCGGATTTTCTGATTTTCGAGCATCAATATCGTGACATTTCATATGGATGCATGATGTTGACGTTTTACCTCACGGACTCTCAGACTGAGTTGCCAGATATGCAAGCGCAAATTTAATTTTTGTTAGTCTTTTTTGCGATTGCAATTAAAATTTATAAACTACTGAAATTGTAGGAATCATAAATGGAAGCTTTTGGTTTGGAAAACCGATACTTTGAATAGCAAAATACGGTACTTTTCACGATACAAATCAAAACTTCAAAGTAAACTGACAATGTGATGGTGAGAGAGAGGATGAAACTTAACAACGTTTTAGGAATTTTTTAACGTTGAACTCGGTCATTCTTTGCGCTAGTGAGCGTGTTGTGTATTTCTTCACACTCCGCTATAAAATTTGGAGAATGAGAAGAGATGGGAAAATCACAGATGAAAAAAACATCATGTGTTAATTCAAGATACAGTAGAATCCCGATTATCCGCGGAATAGTCGGGCAAACTCACCGCGATTAACGAAAATCGCGGTTGACCCATTAAAGGACAAAAAAATGCAAACACGAAAAGAGATGTTTCAACATAAAAACTATGTTCTATAAATACAGAAATCAATCAACTATCCATCTATAAGGTCGTGTACATCAGTGGCTAAATAATGTAAAAGCCATGACCACAACAAAAGAGCATTGGCCTACCACTCAATAACAAATTCCGGAAAGGCCTATTGATTTACTATGGAACTCGCAGTCACGAATAATCCGCAGGGCTCGCCGCTCGCGGGTAATCGGGGTTCTACTGTCATAGTCTCATTTATGGAATAAAAACATTTGCTTTCAGATAAAATAACTTGCATATATTTTCGCAAACTAAAAGAATCTGGCATCTCTGAAACTGAAAGGAACAGTCTGTATTTGTGAAACGAGTATTATGATGTATTTTTGAGAAGAAAAACCGAATTCTAAAGTGTAAATTATGAATGAAAATTAACTTTTACGAATCAAATTAGTATTCTATGTGAATGCAAATCACTTTTTTCCTGCGAGTGGTGAGAAAATCCCATACAAAAATTATGTCTGAAATTGACGTTATATTATAATAATAAATTTTAGTAGGAATATCTGAAAATTCATGGGAAATAGGTTATGTTAAGGTTAGGACTATGCGCTTCAACTAATTAAATAATACCAAGTAGATATTTTCATTCAAATTTTACCAATTGAAAATTGCCTTTTAGCCTTCTAATCTGATAGAGAATAGTTTGGATCCCAAACTCAAATGTCGCCACTAGTCATCGCGGATATTTTCGTTGTCTCGGGTTGAGGGCGATATTGACCGTGTAAGGTGGAAAAATATTGATTGAGGTTAGATCAGATGTTGAAAGCCTAGCTGTCACGATATTGAAGACACTTATTGTCAATCCGGTTGATCGTGTAAGGTGCCCATTAGTATATGGATGTATCGCAGATATAACTCGAGATGAAGAATAGAAGGTGGGAAGATTTACGGGTTTTGGTCGTATTGAACTTTGATTGTGTTAGTAGCCAAGAAGATAGGAAGTTCACATACCAGGCATACCAGTCAGTTACTCAAATGTTACAAAATTGAATGTGTCTACGAATAACGTTGAAAGAGGATATACAGAAGCTAATTACAGATTTCCAAATCATATTTTTCGCATTTTGATAAAAACAAAGCATATCATGAACTAAAATGTTTAATTTTTTCCTTGGTTTCAGAAATAGTATTCTAATGTCTACTATGTTTTAATTCTAGAGCAACTTTATGGAACTTTGACTTTTGTCAGCAATTGTAATTACTTTTTTCACAATTAGGGTGCTGAAAACTTCAGTCGTCTAAAACTAAGACGCAAGCGGAAAATTTTTCGTCTCAATCTAAGTCATACGGAGTCAATTCAATTTATTTTCCAACTTCATTTTACATGAAAAAAAACTTGCAACCTTTGTTTCCCATGCACTGTCAAATGTTTATCGGACAAAGGAACAAAAAATTGTATGACTCTGACTTTGTTCGTTTACGTTTTTGGTCGACGTAACGAGAAGTAGAATTAAATTGAAATTAAGTTTAGAACACTTCAAAAATGCTAAAATTTCAGTTTCTGTTAAAATGTCGGGCACTTATGATTTTGAACGCTAGCATTGATTTAGGAAAAAAAACTAGTACGTTCATTTCATTTGCTTATTTTTACTTTTAATAACAACACTTTTCCTATGTAGTGGATTATTATAAGAAAAATAACATACATAAACAAAATCTGTGACGTCACAGATTTAAAAAATCTTCCCACCTTCCATTTTCCATCTCGGATATAACCCACTTCGAGTTTCTTAACCCTTTGAATAAGAGGAACTCCACTTGTTATATGTCAGAAGTGCGGGGAGCGCGATAGCGCTCTTCTTGTTTGATGTTAATATATTTGACTTGGCACCTCTTAACGTAGAATTTCGTCTTTCGGGGACATTTGTAAAATAGGACTTCACGCGCTTTGTGCAGCAAAATTGCGAATTATGTAAATATAATATTCTTATTATTTAAAAAAATAATTTAAATACAAATAAGGAAGTTAATGTGAATAAATTTTATAAAATCCACTTTTGGCATATGCTCAAAAAATTTGCTCCGCACTCAAACGGTTAATCAGACAGCTGGATTTATAGCAACGATTATGAAAAAGGATCAACGATGGCCCTTATAAAAATCAAACACAATTTAGATTTGGTTATATGATAACGAAAAATTATAATTTTGAGTAGTTACCGAGTATTAAAAAATCGGAGAAGAGAGGCACCTGATTTGGTTAATTTGGCGTGAGATTGCTCCATATGTTTATTTCTGTGATATTGAACAATCAAAATAACTGAAGCAATGTGTCCTTCTGTTCTGTGATTTCACAATTGCGTACAAGCGCTAGAACGCAAGCCCATATGCACTGCCATTCTCGTGATTCGAAAAAGTTGTATGCAAGGAATACACGCAAGAAACCGCCAATTCGGAACAAAGAAGGCACGCTGTCGCCGTCTATCGGATTTAAAGCGGCCCGTACACACTTGTGTGAAGTTAGCGGATAAAAGTTCAGCGCATAAAAGTTTTTGTTGCATGCAAGTTTCTCTTCAACGTCTTGTTGGATTTAAAGAATAATGAATTATTTAAATTGAAATAAAATGAGTGTTTATTAGGTAACTTCCTTCGAAATCATGCTCATTTGTTAGAGAAATAATTCATTCATCTTTAAACATGTATCATTTTTTTCTAGATCGTGTCAGATAAAAGTTATAGAGAGAAACGTGAGCATGAGTCTACATAGGAAAATATACCATATATTAAAAATCAAAAAAAATTGTTCGAAACATAAAAATACGCTTATCTGGGGATAGTCTCATTCGATAGAGAATTGTTTCACCTATCTTCAGCCAGAATTTCAATTTTTTTTATCGGGTCTAAAAAAAAATATAGACTGAAACGTGAACTTGTGTGATGGGTTTGTATGAGAAAACATACAAAATTTTGAAAATCGAAAAAAGTTGTTCGAAACATAAAAATGCGCTTATTTGGAAGAATACTTATTCGATAGAGAATTGTTTCACCTATCTTCAGCCAGAATTTCAATTTTTTTAATCGAGTCTGAAGAAAGTTATTGACTGAAACGTGAACTTGTGTGATGGGCTTGTATGAGTAAAACATGCCAAATTTTGAAAATCAAAAAAAGTTGTTCGAAACATAAAAATTCGCTTATCTGGGGATAGGCTTATTCGATAGAGAATAATGAAGAAAAGAAGTGATCTGCAACAGCTTTGCATAATGTAAATCTCATTGTTATCAGGCATTCACTTACAAGGTGTACACGTGTTCTGTTATTTTTTAAAAATTTTTTTTTTGACAACTAGTTTATTTTCCCAAACCAGAAATAAGTGCATTAGTCCTGCTGAAAGCGTGGGATCAAATTCTTGTACTTGAACCAATTTATTTATTATGGATCTACATAAACTACATGGCAAGCCAGTTATGCCTAGAATATCAACATGAGACAGTTGTGTTTGGTGTTGTTTTTTTAAAAGCTGAGACAAACAATAACATTTTTGTATTTTTCCAGAAGACTAGGCATAACAACATCATTTTATGAAGAAAAGTGAAAATTGTCGATTAGTAACATGGGACAACTATGCGTAGAGCGGCAGAACAGTTCATTGTCATTTTCAACATCCGTTCGCCGAAGCAAAAGAACGTAGCTCACGACACCTTTTGGAATAGTTTCAACAGAGTGGCAAAACAAAATAATAGTAAGTGTCGCGATCATGAAAAAACAGGAAGTGGGTTATATCTATGGTATAACCGCAGGGGTGACGTAGGACTATCGTTGATTTAGAGATCATTTGTATGAAGTTGAATCTGAATTCATTCTGAATGAATGAATATTTGGAGAACTTCGAAAACGAGAGCGTTACGTTGGAGGCACAAGGTTTTATGCATCCAATATTGGATACGGAAATATCCTACTGATGGGGAAGAATAATCTTCAGAAGCTATCCTGTTGATTGCGATTGATTGAAAAATCACAAAACCTAATGTATTTGGTCACAGTGTTACATGGATAGAAAACATTAAAATAAACTCTTTCACATGAATATATTTTGAAAATTCCCAAAGGAACTGGCAGATTATTTTCCAGCAATGATTAGATCTTTCCGGAACTTTCTCGATGCTGAATGGCATCCTAACGGAAAGAGTTCTGCGCGTGTATGTGTCGATCCTTCGCCGTCCACCTCCTCCAGCACGTTAGGCAACGATGTTGTCTTGTCGATGTCCTCACGAAAAATGAATGTGTCTCACCACCAGAATATCGCTTAAGTATGCTTTTTGTGTGTGATTGAATCGAGAGAAGGTGTGGTTTACGATGGCAATTTGGAAGGCAAACTAGAGGGGAATGAACTCTCTGAGCTCGGAACTTTCGGCGACTGAGCAATAATCGATTGCGGGCGCATACAATATTGGATACGGAAATATCCTACTGATGGGGAAGAATAATCTTCTGAAGCTATCCTGTTAATTGCGATTGATTGAAAAACCACAAAACCAAATGTATTTGGTCACAGTGTTACATGGATAGAAAACATTCAATTAAACTCTTTCACATGAATATATTTTGAAAATTCCCAAAGGAACTGGCAGATTATTTTCAGTAACGATTAGATATTTCCACATTTTCCTCGATACTGGAAGCCCACCAGTGGTTAATGCCAACTCGATAACCACCTGTTAATAGCACTTGATTGAAACATATTTGGTCACAGTGTAACATGGATAGAAAACATTCAATTAAACTCTTTCACATGAATATATTTTGAAAATTCCCAGAGGAACTGGCAGATTATTTTCAGTAACGATTAGATATTTCCACATTTTCCTCGATACTGGAAGCCCACCAGTGGTTAATGCCAACTCGATAACCACCTGTTAATAGCACTTGATTGAAACATATTTGGTCACAGTGTAACATGGATAGAAAACATTCAATTAAACTCTTTCACATGAATATATTTTGAAAATTCCCAGAGGAACTGGCAGATTATTTTCAGTAACGATTAGATATTTCCACATTTTCCTCGATACTGGAAGCCCACCAGTGGTTAATGCCAACTCGATAACCACCTGTTAATAGCACTTGATTGAAACATATTTGGTCACAGTGTAACATGGATAGAAAACATTCAATTAAACTCTTTCACATGAATATATTTTGAAAATTCCCAGAGGAACTGGCAGATTATTTTCAGTAACGATTAGATATTTCCACATTTTCCTCGATACTGGAAGCCCACCAGTGGTTAATGCCAACTCGATAACCACCTGTTAATAGCCGCGCGTGTATGTGTGTGTAGCGATGTCTTCCCAGGGAACCGTTTGTGGCATCACTCTCCTCCTGATAGATTCCCTTCTGGCCTAGGGTGCACAAACAGGCTCTTGGTGACACCGTTCATCCGCGCTTTCATGATAAATAAAGAGCTTCACCGCAACAGCGACAACATGCTCCAATCGCTGTTCAATTAGAACTGAGTGGATTTCCGAGCGGCGCTCGCTTATATACCGATTGGTGATTTCAATAGCCTGTTTTGAAAGCAATTTTAAGACTATTGAAACAAGTTTTTGGATCAAAAAGTAACAAGTATATAACGCGTAGACATTTTATCTTTCGAATGAAGTGTTTATCATACCATTTCGTTCAGTTGTTTAGGAGCTATTAACACTGAAAATCTCGGTCTCCGGCGTAACGCTTTCGTTTTCGAAACTTTGATTTTACACCCCGGTATAGAAATGAAAGACGTAGTCCTACGTCAAAAATCCAATTGTTAATGAAATCGACTGTAAAATGATTCCGATTCGAAAACGATGTTTTCGCAATCACGATCATTATATTTGATGGTCACTCTAAGCAGTATTATACTCATCTGGCAAAGTTCGCTAGTTCATCATTCAGCTCTTTGCAGTAACGTTTACAACTGCTGAAAGTTATAATTCATTCATCATTATATACAACTAGTTGATTTTTGAGTACTGATAATAAGTTAAGGAGTTATTCTAGTGTAGTGGCACGAATTTCGGATGTTTTATCGAATTCTGAATAAATAAAACAAAGATTTTAACATTAAAACAAAAATTGAACGGAAGAAAATATACATAATTAGATAAGTTACAAGCTTGTAAAATGGGAGTAAAGTGGAATGATTTTTATTACCTGTTGTGTAATGATTTATTTTGTTTTAATGAGAAGTTATTTATCCAGCCGAATAGTATATATAATTGAGTTATAATTGAGTACCGAATATCTTCTTAATCTCTAGTTACAAGTGTGAAATTTACCTTCTTGATTCAACGCCATATGAAACATTAGCTTTCAGAGGATCAATGAGGATGAGTGTAATCAATATTAAAATACATCAAAATAAAATGGTAGTCAGGTTGGTAAATTAGAACAATACAATTTTGACGTGGGACTACGTCTAACCGGAATATATGGAGGGTAAAATGAAAACCTAAACACAGAACATGCAGGAAAAAATGAAAGATTTCGAATGCTTATAGCTCGAACATTTCGTACTGGATAGGAGAGATGTTTGCATCACTTGATAGGGAATATTTCTACGCATCTATCGCAACTAACAAAATGTTGTTTTTCATTAGATAAACAATTGAATAACTGTAAAATATTAGGCGTTATCTAAACGCCCTAACTGCATCGTTTTGATTGGCCCGATTTACGGTTTCCCTAACACAGCCATCAAAACCAAGCAGCCTTGGGGAAATCGGCATTGCAAATACATGAAAGTAGGGGGACTTTTGTTCTCATCGAAAAATGCTCCCTAACACAGATTTTAAAACCAAGCAGCGAAATCGGCATTGCAAACACACGAAAGAGCCTAGAGGCGAGTGAACTGAAAAGTTTAAACCCTCTTAAAGCCAAAAAGAAGAAGAAGAACACACGAAAGTAGGGGGAGCTTTTGTTCCCACCGAAATGTGTTCCCTAAAATAGATTTCTAAACCAAGGTGCCTGGAGAAATCGGTATTTCAAATTCATGCAAGTCGGGGGGTATTTTTGTTCCGACTGGAATGTGTTTCCCTAACACAGACTTCAAATCCATGGAGCGTGGGGAAATCGGCATTCCGAATTCATACAAATCGGGGGTATTTTTGTTCCGATTGAAATGTGTTTCCCTAACACAGACTTCAAAACCGAGGTTTCTGGGGAAATCGGCTCTGCAAATAAATGCAAATTGCGAGTACTTTTGTCCTCGCTTGCCTTTGTGCAGAGTGGAATATGTCTGTCCTAACATGATCTTCTAAACATAGGAACCTGAGAAAATCGTGCAGACACTAGAAGCGAATGAACTTCCCAGTTTCAAGCAAATTCGAGATTCGAGAAGTATGTACACTTTTGGGATGTAAACTTCAGAGGGATATGTAAAAAAAAATAATCGTTTGATAATTTTTTTTTGGTCTTTATTGGAAAGATTTTCAGCCTTAGGCTGGTTCATCAAACGTTTGATAATTCTTCCGTACATATATTTTGTTCTAGTCATCATACCAAACGTAAAAGGTCCGTCATTAAATTTACTTGTAACGAAGAACAATCAATCACAATAAATGAATTGACTTTACACGGCATTTGTTCATTTTTTTCACTCACAGAGCAAATATATTGAACTCAATTGAATTTGGAAACTGTTTCATTCAATCAAGAATTTAATCAATACAAACGAATGATTGCTAAGCTAAGGTAGTTCCACGTCAACCTTGCGGTTATATCATAGATATAACCCACTCATTTTTTTTATTTTTCCTTAAGTTTGAACTTCTTTGATTCCAAAGCTTTAAATTTGTATATAAATTATTGTTGAATTTTCCAGGTATCATATAAACCTAATCCTCCTCCTTTCACGGGCTTAGAACCGTCAGCTTATAAAGCTGGCGGAGTTGAATCCAACTAATGCTTATAAAAAATATTCCAAAAACCCACTTCTAGCATTAAAAAAGTTATATTTGAATATAAAATATTTGTTAATTTTTATTTACTCTCTGAAATTGTACTTGATTCCAACACACATTATGCAAGAAAATTGTGTAGAATCTTTAAGTAAATATTTATCCCTGATGCAGCCTACATGCCACCACCTATTGCATTTTTTGCAGTTCACTCGATTTAATGTTCCCGAAAACGATGTGTCATTTTCTGTTACTCCGCAGCCCGGACACATTTTTTCAACATTATTGGAATTTAAAATAATGTTTTTATAAATTCTCATCCTCTCATATTTAGGATCGAATGAAGCGCTCAGAAGACATTGGTTGGTGAGATACATCTCAATATTATGGAGAACATGAACTCCACAGTTTACTCCATCTGGTTGATAATTGCATTTCATAGGCATTGAAGTGAATTTATTTAAAATATTGAGAAAATTTGAAATTTTACTATTCCTGGTGTGTGTCTTGAGATTCGTTTTGATTAATTCAAACATTTGATCTGAACTATAGATATGCTTAGAATCTATGAAAATAAATAATTTTTTCTTTAAATCAATAAGGGCCAAAGTGAAATGAGCTTTGAATAACATAGGTAAAATTGATAAATCAGCCATACAAATGTTCGAACAAATATTCTCTAAAATATTAGGATCGACCAACGAAAGCCCAAATAACATGGGAGTTTGGTCACAGAATATTTTGTAGGCATTAGGAGCAATGGAACATATAATATTCTCTATATAAAAGTCTACCAGAAAGTTGGTTAAATAAGTGTTCCAAATTCAAAAAGTGTCTTGAAATCACCATACTGTAAGGTAGAACATTAATTTTATGCCATCGCATTTTTCGGTTCCCGGAGACGTATAATTTACATCCTTCAGCAAACCGTTCGGCAAAAATCTACCAAATTCTTTGGAGACAGATTCTTCCATTCTACAAACTGATGAATCTTGTTTAACATAATTCAGATTTGATTCGTTATCGAAATTGTCAGGCTTCAAAGCTTGGACGCCTCCTAAAACAGTATTTCGCTTTCCGTCATTATTTTCACATTTTTCCCACCATCGAGAAATGGATTCCAATGAACCTAATTTCTTATCAGAAAATGGAAGCTTTCGTCTGCTCTTGCCTTTCTTAAATTTATCCTTTTCTCTGTACAATGCTGAAACACGCATTGTACTTAGAGGGGTTTGGACTGGTGAAGCTGGAATAACGGATAATTCTGAATTTTTCCAATTTACGTTTTCGGGAATTTTTATTAAAAAAAGGATGTTGCATCAGGTAGTTCAAAATTCTCCATTTTCGTATTTCGCGTATTTGGCACTCGCAATTTGAATCTTTTAACGATTGTATTTAGATTTTTTTCATGAATATGTAAAATATAATCATCGATTCTTACCCGATCTTGATTGCCAATAAAGGTGCAATTTTTAATATCACATTTCATGTCCTTGTGATATTCTCCAATGGTCCCATTATAAGATCGATTGAATTTTTGCCTCAATTCAACGTTCTGTGTTTCTGGATAATCCTTATAAGTTAATAGAGGGGTCCAGAAAGGTAAATATGTAATGTATTTTTTCAAAAATGTGTTGATGAAGGTATAAATCGAGTTTGCTTCACCACAGCTTTGAAATCAATCAATCCTCGTTGGTAAAAAGGACTTGACTGATAAATTGTCTTGAAATAATCATAATTTTCTGTGCCAAAAATGTTACTTACAGTGCAAGATTCTGTATCACTTGGTATTGATTCATCTTCTTTCAAGAAACTTAAATATTTTGTCAAACGTCCATAACAATCTAATTTAACATTTGTCTTTTTAGTCAATAAATATCTGAAAAATAACTTTAGAGTATCGTAAATCGTGTCTGCGTATCTTATATTGAACAAAGACGCAAACACAATTTTACAGAATTTATTATCCGGATGATATTTCTCTGGTATGAATTTGTCATTTTCGTCAAATGAGAGCTGCACAGCTTGAGAACAACAAAATCTAATTTTTTATTCAAATTTTCATCTAGAACCCACGCTTCACAAACTTTGAGATACTGCACTATAGACATTGCATTAAAAGATGACATAAGTGCATTTATCTCAGCTAATGAAAAATCTGTTGTAACAGTTCGAAAAATAGACGAGAGTCTTTTTTTTCGTGTTGTTGACTATAAAATTTGCTATCACACGCAAATTAGTCTCAATATTCCCGGTGTAGTGATTTTCAGTAAAAAAAATAGTGATAGGAAATGGTTTTAGCTTGTCACGAGGACAAATTTGAACGCGTGCAATCAAACTGTACAGAAGCATACTACTACTGGATATGGAATACCATTGGACACCAGTCGCATCTAGATGAAAGTCAAGTGGACCGGATTCAACTGAAATATTAATAAAAATGTCAAGCTGTGCTTTGGTCATCAGAAGGATATTAATAGGTTTGTATTGCAAACTCATGATTGAACTCTCAGACTTCCTCGACAACTCTCCAAGCGCAGAGAAGACATCCTTATCTTCACGGAGTTTATATCTAGCTTCAGAAGCCATTTTTCTGGCTGCATCATCAGAAATACAACCTCAAGGATTCCTATCCAATTCAAACGAAATTTGGTTCTCATGAAGAGTGTCTATTTGGTTCGTGATGAAATCACGAGTGGTAGTTTTCAAAATTTCCTGTTGTAACAAAACTCTTTGTTTTCCCCGAATTTGTGAGGCCAATGGTGTTGGGTGGGAAATATCGTCCATGTCATGAAGAATTTTAAAATCAACGTCATCATCTTCCAAAGGATCAAAGGTAGTGATGAATATAAAACGTTTACATGAAAGGAACATGCAACGTGCAAAAATTTCAATCGTTCGTTTCGTTTTTTTTTTCAATGGAACGTGATCTTCTACACCTTTGAAATAAGCCTGACATGTACTATTGGGATGTCTGATTAAATCATGGAATGTTGTATATGATTTCTGCTCTTCAAGACTGACGAATTTAATTCGCTCTTTATATCCAGTCTTGAATCTAATTAACCTGTTTTCCCCATCTAACAAACATTGAAATTGCTCTCGTCTCCAAACGAGATCTTTTCCAGAATCCCAGAAATCTTTCTTTCTAAATTCTATGGACCTATTGTCCCTGTGCGGTAAATTAGCAGGGTTAATATCATCTACCTTACCAAGAGATGTTCATGCAACGAATGAATTTTCATGTTTCGAACAACTTTTTTTGATTTTCAAAATTTGGCATGTTTTTACTCATACAAACATATTACCCATGTTCACGTTTCAGTCGATAACTTTCTTTAGACCCGATAAAAAAAATTGAAATTTTGGCCAAAGATAGATGAAACAGTTCTCTATCGAAAAAGCCTATCCCCAGATAAGCGCATTTTTATGTTTCGAACAACTTTTTTTGATTTTCAAAATTTGTTATGTTTTTCTTATACAAACCCATCACACAAGTTCACGTTTCAGTCGATAACTTTCTTTAGACCCGATTAAAAAAATTGAAATTCTGGCTGAAGATAGGTGAAAAAATTCTCTATCGAATATACATTCTTCCAAATAAGCGCATTTTTATGTTTCGAACAACTTTTTTTGATTTTCAAAATTTGGCATGTTTTACTCATAAAAACCCATCACACAAGTTCACGTTTCAGTCAATAACTTTCTTCAGACTCGATTAAAAAAATTGAAATTCTGGCTGAAGATAGGTGAAACAATTCTCTATCGAAAAAGCCTATCCCCAGATAAGCGCATTTTTATGTTTCGAACAACTTTTTTTGATTTTCAAAATTTGTTATGTTTTTCTTATATAAACCCATCACACAAGTTCACGTTTCAGTCGATAACTTTCTTTAGACCCGATTAAAAAAATTGAAATTCTGGCTGAAGATAGGTGAAAAAATTCTCTATCGAATATACATTCTTCCAAATAAGCGCATTTTTATGTTTCGAACAACTTTTTTTGATTTTCAAAATTTGGCATGTTTTACTCATAAAAACCCATCACACAAGTTCACGTTTCAGTCAATAACTTTCTTCAGACTCGATTAAAAAAATTGAAATTCTGGCTGAAGATAGGTGAAACAATTCTCTATCGAAAAAGCCTATCCCCAGATAAGCGCATTTTTATGTTTCGAACAACTTTTTTTGATTTTCAAAATTTGGTATGTTTTTCTCATACAAACCCATCACACAAGTTCACGTTTCAGTCAATAACTTTCTTTAGACTCGATTAAAAAAATGGAAATTCTGGCTGAAGATAGATGAAACAGTTCTCTATCGAATAAGCATATCCCCAGATAAGCGCATTTTTATGTTTCGAACAACTTTTTTTGATTTTCAAAATTTGTTATGTTTTTCTTATATAAACCCATCACACAAGTTCACGTTTCAGTCGATAACTTTCTTTAGACCCGATTAAAAAAATTGAAATTCTGGCTGAAGATAGGTGAAAAAATTCTCTATCGAATATACATTCTTCCAAATAAGCGCATTTTTATGTTTCGAACAACTTTTTTCGATTTTCAAAATTTGGTATGTTTTTCTCATACAAATCCATCACACAAGTTCACGTTTCAGTCAATAACTTTCTTTAGACCCGATTAGAAAAATTGAAATTTTGGCTGAAGATAGATGAAACAGTTTTCTATCGAATAAACATATCCCCAGATAAGCGCATTTTTATGATTCGAACAACTTTTTTTGATTTTCAAAATTTGGCATGTTTTACTCATACAAACCCATCACACAAGTTCACGTTTCAGTCAATAACTTTCTTCAGACTCGATTAAAAAAATTGAAATTCTGGCTGAAGATAGGTGAAACAATTCTCTATCGAATAAGTATTCTTCCAAATAAGCGCATTTTTATGTTTCGAACAACTTTTTTTGATTTTCAAAATTTGTTATGTTTTTCTCATACAAACCCATCACACAAGTTCACGTTTCAGTCAATAACTTTCTTTAGACTCGATTAAAAAAATTTAAATTCTGGCTGAAGATAGGTGAACCAATTCTCTATCGAATAAGTATTCTTCCAAATTAGCGCATTTTTATGTTTCGAACAACTTTTTTTGATTTTCAAAATTTGGTATGTTTTTCTCATACAAATCCATCACACAAGTTCACGTTTCAGTCAATAACTTTCTTTAGACCCGATTAAAAAAATTAAAATTTTGGCTGAAGATAGATGAAACAGTTTTCTATCGAATAAACATATCCCCAGATAAGCGCATTTTTATGTTTCGAACAACTTTTTTTGATTTTCAAAATTTGGTATGTTTTTCTCATACAAACCCATCACACAAGTTCACGTTTCAGTCAATAACTTTCTTTAGACTCGATTAAAAAAATGGAAATTCTGGCTGAAGATAGATGAAACAGTTCTCTATCGAATAAGCATATCCCCAGATAAGCGCATTTTTATGTTTCGAACAACTTTTTTTGATTTTCAAAATTTGTTATGTTTTTCTTATATAAACCCATCACACAAGTTCACGTTTCAGTCGATAACTTTCTTTAGACCCGATTAAAAAAATTGAAATTCTGGCTGAAGATAGGTGAAAAAATTCTCTATCGAATATACATTCTTCCAAATAAGCGCATTTTTATGTTTCGAACAACTTTTTTCGATTTTGAAAATTTGGTATGTTTTTCTCATACAAATCCATCACACAAGTTCACGTTTCAGTCAATAACTTTCTTTAGACCCGATTAAAAAAATTGAAATTTTGGCTGAAGATAGATGAAACAGTTTTCTATCGAATAAACATATCCCCAGATAAGCGCATTTTTATGTTTCGAACAACTTTTTTTGATTTTCAAAATTTGGCATGTTTTACTCATACAAACCCATCACACAAGTTCACGTTTCAGTCAATAACTTTCTTCAGACTCGATTAAAAAAATTGAAATTCTGGCTGAAGATAGGTGAACCAATTCTCTATCGAATAAGTATTCTTCCAAATTAGCGCATTTTTATGTTTCGAACAACTTTTTTTGATTTTCAAAATTTGGTATGTTTTTCTCATACAAACCCATCACACAAGTTCACGTTTCAGTCAATAACTTTCTTCAGACTCGATTAAAAAAATTGAAATTCTGGCTGAAGATAGGTGAAACAATTCTCTATCGAATAAGACTATCCCCAGATAAGCGTATTTTTATGTTTCGAACAACTTTTTTTGATTTTTAATATATGGTATATTTTCCTATGTAGACTCATGCTCACGTTTCTCTCTATAATTTTTATCTGACACGATCTAGAAGAAAATGATACATGTTCAAAGATGAATGAATTATTTCTCTAACAAATGAGCATGATTTCGAAGGATGTTACCTAATAAACACTCATTTTATTTCAATTTAAATAATTCATTATTCATTAAATCCAACAAGACGTTGAAGAGAAACTTGCATGCAACAAAAACTTTTATGCACTGAACTTTTATCCGCTAACTTCACACAAGTAAGAATCACTCCATTCCGCGATCACCTTATTCCTCAACCTTACACGATCATTCTTATCGCTTGCAGGAATGCAGCAACTCTGGCCTTCATAGTTGTAAGAGAAATCAACACATTTTCGAAATGAAAATTATGAATGGAAATCAATTCATTTTGTCTAATAAACATCCCCGTTAGTATTCGAAAGGTTTTCTGCAAACAATGCAAAAATCTTAAACGAAACATGTTTCTAATAATGATTTCTAATTATAATTTCAACAATTTGATCTGTTCTTATAATGTTTTGACGTAGGACTACGTCTTTCATTTCTATACCGGGGTGTAAAACCAAAGTTTCGAGAACGAAAGCGTTACGCTGGAGACCGAGATTTTGAGCGTTAATAGCTCTTAAACAACTGAACGAAATGGTATGATAAACACTTCATTTGAAAGACAAAATGTCTACGCGTCATATACTTGTTACTTTTTCATCCAAAAACTTGTTTCAATAGTCTTAAAATTGCTTTCAAAACAGGCTATTGAAATCACCAATCGGTATATAAGCGAGCGCCGCTCGTAAACCCACTCAGTTATGATTGAACAGCGATTGGAGCATGTTGTCGCTGTTGTTGTGAAGCTAATTTCGTTTATAATGAAAACGCTGATGAACGGTGTTACCAAGAGCCTGTTTGTGCACCTAAGGCCAAAAGAGAATCCATCAGGAGGAGAGTGATGCCACGGTTCCGCTTGAAACATCGGAGCAGCCACCACACACACACACACACACACACACACATACACGCGCGGAATTCTCGTTGCTATCATCGTTGCTGAAAAATAATCTGCCAGTTCCCCTGGGAATTGAAAAATACATTCATGCGAAAGAGTTTATTTTAATGTTTCCTATCCATATAACACTGCAACCAAATACATTTGGTTTTGTTATTTTTCAATCAATCGCAATTAACAGGAAAGCTTCTGAATATTTTTTTTCCCCATCAGTGGAAATTTTCGTATCCAATATTGGATGCATAACATGAAAAACGGAAAATGTTTCACATCGCGAAAATCAAGTCATTTTCGAGCGATTATTTGCTTTCTACTCATATAATGCTGCGACCAAATACATTTCGTTTTGGATTTTTTCAATCAAGTGCGATCAACGTAAGACCACGTCTTTCGGCAATTTATTAGAGGTGCAATGAATCTTTAGGAATTCCCGCTCTACGCGCACTGACAAACAATGTTTACTCAACAATTTCTCAAACGAGAAATGGGTGTTGTGAGAAAGGATTAGCGAACGCGAAAACGACAAACGGGAGAAAGATACGTTTGGAGGTTGAAGGAAATTGGCAGAAAACTTCTTCATTCTATCATTCAAATAATGTGATTCATACCACATCGTTTTGCCAGAAAGAGATTATTAATGTTCAAAGGAGGAATCGAGTCCTCCGAGGAAATTACCCAGCGCAAATTAGAGTCGACTATCGATTGCGGCATTCGTACACAAATAATTTCATAATGCAGTTTCACCAAAGTGATTTCTTCGGATATATTCACTACTGTTCAGTCTGGGAACAAAGACCGCAAGGTGGACTGTACTTTTCGGGATCCTCCAAGCTCGGAACCTGTCGGTTGAACGGTTGGAGCTCTCGTCGGCTGTTGGTGTTCGGATCCGGGTTCGTGTTCGTGTTCGTGTTCGGGTGTGATCGGAAAGCCTTAAAAAAGGCTGATCTATAAACTCTTTTGTAATTTGAAATGTAGAGGAAAAGATGGCGAAAACTTTATAACTCTTTTATATATTTCTTTCTCCTTCTACACTTCTTCTATATGTGGTTCTGCTGCTGCTGCTGCTTTTTGTTCTTCTGCTGCTGCTAGTTATTTTCTGCTGCTGCTTGGGCTTTCCTCCTGATGTTGTCGTCGCGGTGGTCGGTAAAACACTGATGATTCTCGGGCAGCGCTCCTCGCTTTTATAGCGAGCGCGAAGTGCGTTGTTGTTTTTTCTATGCTTCGTTGGTGGTTTCTGGGAAGCGTGGCAAATGATATTGATTTTTCTTCCGTGGGAACGGAACATACTCCCCCGGGCGAGATGATCAGATTCCGCGTTTCTCCAGCTCGAGTAGGTGTTGGTTCTCTTCGATTGGTAGCACGGATAATTTTGATACTGAACGTCGATAAGTTTTTCCGTCACAAAGAATATCTACGACACGAACCAGGTTGTCCGCGCCTGCAAATACCTTTGTCACACGAGCAAGTTTCCATTGCAGCGCTGGACTGTTTCTTTCGTGTAATAGAACAATCATACCAGGTTTCACGTTGTCGATGGTGTTCCAATTTTTTTTGCGGGGCTGAAGAGTGGCTAAATAATCTCTGGACCACGCTGTCCAAAAATGATGACGCATCAGTTGGATGTGTTGCCAACGGCGTAGACGATTGATTTTCACATTCTCACTAAATGTTGGTTCGGGCACAGCGATGAGAGGACGACCAATGAGAAAATGACCTGGAGTAATCACGTCTGGGTCGGTCGGATCGTTCGATATAGCAAATAGCGGGCGAGAATTAAGTATAGCTTCGATCTCACACAGGATTGTAGACATCTCTTCGAAAGTCAAAGTCATATTGCCAATAACTCGTTTTAAATGGGTTTTGGTGCTCTTTACGGCCGCTTCCCACAAGCCACCAAATTCGGGTGCATCCGGAGGAATAAAATGCCATTCCATTTCCTTTGAGTGACAAAACTCTTTCAGACGATCGATTCCTTGTTGATTTTGGAAAACTTTGTATAATTGTTGAAGCTCGCGGTTTGCACCAATAAAATTAGTTCCGTTGTCGGAGTGTATTTCAGCAACCATCCCTCTCCGACTGATAAAACGTTGTAGTGCTGCGATGAAAGCTTCCGTCGTCATGTTTGAAACCAATTCTATGTGCACAGCTTTTGTTGCCATGCAAACAAAAACAGCGATATATGCTTTTATTATCTTTGGTCGATGTGAGCCTTGCTTGACATTGATGGGCCCGGCGTAATCCACACCCGTAATGGAAAATGGAGGAGACGGTGTGACTCGTTGTCTAGGTAACTCACCCATTAGCTGAGAGAATCCAATTGGCCTTGTTCGGAAGCACTTTATGCAGGACCGGATGACGTGTCGCACAGTTGATCGGGCATTCAATAACCAAAAGCGTTGTCTGATTGCTGATATCAATCCAGCTATACCTATATGGAGTAACTCCTGATGCATAGTCCATATAAGCAGTTTCGTAACCGAACCTGTGTTGGGTAAGATAATCTGATGCTTTGATATTTCAGGAAGCTTGGAATGCTTTAGTCTTCCACCGACTCGTAGCACTCCTTCGATGTAAAAAGGGTTGAGAGAACTTAAGCGTTTGCATTGTTGCTGCGACTCCAAACGATTAATTTCGTCGGCTAGTTCCACTTGCTGGATCACACGTACTATCACCAGCATAGACTGTCGAAGTTCTTTGACGGTTAAATGTGTAGATAGAATCCGTTCGCCGTTTCTGCGTGCGTTATTCTTGAACCGTAACATCCAAGCAATAACTCGTTGAAGTTTCCTAAAACAGCTGTATTTTCTGAAAACCGGCAGCTGCTGTTCGATTATTGCGGCAGATATTATAGGGCAGATGGATTTTAACTCTGGTAAGTCGTCGTCAGGAATCTCCAATGTGGGCTCAGCTTCGATGATAGGTTGGGCTAGAAATTGGGGACCGTTCCACCATAACTCGTTCTTCATTAGCATAATTGGTGCCTGGCCTCGCGAAACAACATCAGCAGGGTTTTCTTCTGAACGAACGTAACTCCACTTAAATTCATCCGTGTTATTGAGGATTTCAGCAACTCGATTCCGTACGAAAATCTCTAGACGATCGGGATGTTTTCTCAACCAAGCCAGGACAATTTGGCTGTCGGACCATAGGATAACGCGCTTAATGTCAATGTCTAGTACGGCAATTACCTTTTTAACGAGGCGACTTAGCAACAGAGCGGCGCATAATTCCTTGCGTGGAATTGTCAGAGCGTGGAGCGGTGCAACTTTCGATTTACTGCATAATAATCGCGATTTAGCTAAACCCCCAGGATACAAACTTCGGATGTATAGGCAAGCTCCATATGCAGCGTTGGAAGCATCGGCAAATCCGTGAATTTCGTAACAGGCTGCTTCGGAGAAGGTCACTTGGCGAGGAATTTTTATCTCCATCAGTTGAGGTAATGCTTGTCTTAGCTCGTTCCATTTTTCACTCATTTCATCATTGATCGGTTCGTCCCAGTCCAAATTGTGCCGCCAAAGTTGCTGGACTAGTAGTTTGGCTTGAACTATCGTCGGTGAAAACAAGCCTAAAGGATCGAACAGCTTGGCCACCTCAGAATATATTTTTCGTTTTGTAGCAGGTGGACGGAAATCGGATGTAATTTTACCAGCAAGGAGAAACTCGTCAGAAGTTGGCTCCCATAGTAGGCCGAGAATTTTGACTGCATTGTTTACCTTTCGTTCTTCGATGGGCTTCGGTGTTTCTTGCTCTCCCAACGGTATTTGTCCCAACATTATTGACGAGTTTGAGCACCATTTGTGAATCGGAAATCCAGCAGTTTCCAGCATCGCCTTCAACTGGTGAAATGCATCGATGGCTCCTTCAATTGTTTCGGATCCGGAAAGCAGATCATCTACGTATGTGTCCTTTAGTATGATATCAGCAGCGACAGGAAATTTCTCGCGTTCGTCTCGCGCCAGCTGGACCAAACTCCTAGTTGCTTGGAATGGCGCGGATGCGGTGCCATAGGTTATGGTTGTTAATTCCAGAACTTGAAGGCAGTCAGTTGAGTTCTCGCGCCAAAATATCCGTTGGTAGCGGGCATCATCGGGATGCACTTGAATCTGTCGATACATTTTTGATATATCTGCGGTGAATACGTACCGATGTTTCCGGAACCGCAACATTATTGCGAACAACTCGTTCTGGACGACCGGTCCGACTAGGGTGTCTATTCTGTATTTCAATCGATTCGAAATATTTCGAACGACTTGGTAAATTCCATTCCCTGTTTCGTTCGAGGTGTTTTCAAATTCGAATACCTTTCGTTCGGACTGTTTTGTTTTCGAACATCTTTCATTCGAATCAAACCAAACGTCAAACCCACTTTGTTTATGAAGGAGTGAATAATTTCCGCAGCGGATGAGCGGTGAACTGCAAAAATGTAAGCTAATTTTTAATCATTTTTTTCTTTAAATCAATTTTAACGTTCAACAGGGAAAAAAACAAAAACAAAACAACCACTAAAAATCAGTTCGAGCGGATTGTGCTGCTTCTGGAGCAAGAGCCGGACATAGCAAAGGGTTTCTCCCGAGGAAATTCCGGACCCTTCTGGGATGATCTGGCGGCAGAAGTCAATAGTTTGGGACCGCCTATTCGCGATGGAAGTGGATGGAAAAAGGTATATACTAAAACGAATCCGAAACATATGTTTATAGTCTTATTTTTGCCCTGGTTTTCTGTGTAGGTTTGGGCGGACTATAAGTCCGGATTAAAGCGAAAACTCGCTCACAACAAACGGGAGCAGAGGGCGACAGGTGGAGGACCCAATAAAATTATCAATTTGTCCGAGCTGGAGGAGCAGGCAGTTCTACTAACTGGGTTACTTGCGACCGTGGAAGGAATCCCGGGTACCTCATCTCATGGAACACAGTTGGGTTCGCCTTCGGGTGAACCTCAAGATGCAGACCAGGAAAATTTTATATATTATGGTACTTCCGACGAGTGTGACGGTATCAATAATACCATTCACTTCCAGCCCTCTCAGCCGAAAAAATCCAGACCTTCTACCACGAGGCTATTAGAGCTGCAAGTCGAGCAACAAAACAAATTTCACACCAATGTGAAATCCCTGTTAAAAAACACAAATAAGAATTTGAGTGATCTGGTTCATTATCAGCGCCAATCAGCTCGAGCGATTCTTTCCGTGGATGCCACACTCAAAGAACATCTGAGTGAACAAAAACGACATAACCACGAGATGGAGAAGATCGCGCTGGAGAAATCAATAGCGACAAATCCTTGAAACGCAGATTGCGTATATTTCAGAACATTAGAATAATGTTTCAAAATATCAGTGATCTGATTTTTTATCTTTATATTGTAACTCAAGTATAAAAAAATGAAAAAAGTTCTAATCGTATTTTTATATCTTTCCATGGAAGAAAAATCTTACTTATTTTTTTCTTTGAAGTTTGTTTGGAATAGCATCAAAATTATATAAACTTTTTTAAAATTCACGAATTTCGCCTATAGTTTATGGAACTTCCTTAACCCCTTCACGTACAACATTGAACTTCACTCGTTGTTTCTCGATGTGAAATAATTACATAGCTTCAGGCATATGATGAGGATACCGACAACTGAAGATTATCAAATTTCCGTTATTTAAAAAAAAAATTGAATGAGCTAAAAATATAAAATATAATTTGAATATTATAATTAAAATAAAAACGAACGAGTTAGTACGTAGTAATAACTCCTTCGTTTTTATTTTAAACACAACATGTATTTGCTCATCATAGGGCACCCATGTTAGATACCCACACTCAGCAGAGTAGCGGAACGACTCGAAGTGCTCGTTTTGGGCCGTGCTGTTGGAAATTAAATCGTACAGCAAGGGGTTAAAACAACGCAAAAAGTATTAATAATGGTTATTTGAATACTTGGCCTGCTTACGAGAAATCGATAATGACATGTTCTCAAAGTGTTGGCAGGAATAAGAGTAAATAATTCTGCCGAAACCATAGTTAAGTAAGGAAGACACTTCCTTTTCCGGTGGTTGTTATTTATTTGAGCATTTGCAAACAAGTTAGATGAAATTTAACAGTCATAAATATTAATTTAAACAAAAGTTTATTATGTAAACAGCTGCATAACATATTATAACTACTGAGAACGACCAAATTCTAAGCATATATTGTGAAGTGCACAGCATACATTTATAATTTGAGCGCATTTAGTAGGATTGTAGTGAAGTTGTCTCGCGCCAAGGATGCATCTAAACCGATTTTTTAGTAAACCGATTGTCCGCTCGACGATAGCACGACCCAAGGCATGCCTGCGATTAAAATCGCTCTCCAAACTCCCTTCCTCCGCTGCTCTGAATGGCGTTACTAACCAAGGTTCCGATGGATAACCAGCATCACCTGAAAATATTTTATCACACAGTACATACAAGTATACTAAAATATTGTAGTTGAACATTACCTAGAATCTTAGTATTAACTTCACCATTTTGGTGAAGCTGCTCAAAGTGAGTTCTTGCAGGGCTTACACGCCATATATGAGAGTCATGATTAGATCCCTGGAAGGTAGGATCAACGAAACGAATCCTTTGCTGATCGTCACAAACCTATGTTGATAAAAAAGAGTATTTGTTCATTGATTTGTTAATTCAAATACTAATAATACTTACAATCAGAACGTTGAGACTATAAAATCCCTTCCGATTAAAAAACAAATTTCGATTCAGCTTAGGTGGAATAATTTTTACGTGGGTTCCATCCAAACACATAATAACACCCGGAATTGATGTTTTCTGATAGAAGTGTAGTTTAGCACGCCGCTGTTCGTCTTCCGTCATATTTAGGGAAATCCATTTCTTACACAGTGTCCGCTCCAGAATGTTAAGCATTTCAGTCAGCACCTTGGAAAATGTGGGCTGTGCTATGGCAATGTGATAATCTTGCCCTGCTCCATGTTGATAATTTCCTTCAGCAAAGAATCGCAAACATGCTGCGAGTTTCACCTCCGTGGATAGACCACCTTTCCTTGTGGTAAGGCAGTTCTCAATTTCCTCTAAAACGTACCGAAAAGCTTCCTTACTTAGACGAAAACTTTTGATGAATCTGAATAAGGGCAAAATTAATCAATAAGAGAAACAAACATGGGATTTTTGAGACGGATACTTACGCTTCATCAGAAAGTTTCATGAAGTCGGTTGATTTTCGGTGGTTTCGCCGATGGTAGCAAGGCATTCCAATTTCTTCTTGCTCCGCCAAAATCGGTAACAAAACGGAATCCATTGAACGAGAAAATTTTCTCACAAATTTCTCTTAGGATCAAAAATTAACTGAAATTCAACTCGCACTCGCCGCTATTTAATACGGTGTTTCTTTTTGTTTATCGGTTTTTGACAGATCGATGCATATTCGAAATTTTCTAACACTTTCGTTCGAAACGAGCAAAACGATTGGAATAGGGAATGGTAAATTCGAAAACGATCGAAATATCACTTTCGAACGAAATAGAAATCCGTCGGAATACAGAATAGGCACCTAGGAGTGCATCGTTGAGAGACACGCTTGTTGGTGATTGAAAAATTTCTCTATTGAAAGAAAAATTTTAACGCTTTCGCGTGAGTTCTGTTACAATACTAAAAAATTTATTCAAAAGTTTCACAATATATACATGGTTCCTTAAACTAAGATTGACGAGGAACATCTCCTCTCTCTCTCTTGAAAACCGATAACATATCGGTTTCGTTTAGATCATCTACCTTCCTTGTCCCTTCTTCTAGCGTATGGTAACGTGCAGTCTGAGACGGCTGCACTACCCTAAGAAAATACCTTAAGTTTATAGCACCTCGTCGGTGCGCCTATCTTATTCTTGGATTTCCCCTTTCCATCCTTCGCTCTAAATAACATCCTTTTATTTTATTACACCCTGCTGGTGTATCTGGCTGAGCGCAGCTAGGGATGGAAAAGGGTAATAAAAATGCATCCTAAATGATGCATGCATTAAATTGTTTACCGGACGCTATTTAAATATTCGTCCATTCTGAATTTATGACCGGCAATAATTTCGAACTACAAGCGTTTTCTAGCCTAACAAAACACTTGAGCTCTTACATCTTTTAATTGCCTTACATTGGTCCTTTCTAAACGTTTCTATACCTCGCTTGGAGGTCTTTTCTAAATATAATCTCAAATATTGCTTATCTTATGGATCTGTAACTCGATCCGCGATAAGCCTCAGCTGTCCGTAACATTCCGGACTCCGTAAATCTACTACATAGATTTACTCAATTATAGACAACTATCACGGTTTAAAATAATAGGAATATTTCTTGATTCTTCCTGAACTCTATTTAGCCGTATCATGTCTAATAACGAAGGCGGATCATCATTTCTTCTATTATTTTGTCTATTACTTCTTCTCTTTAATTTTATGTATACGTAAATTCCTACTATTATAATCATTGAAATAACAGTTATGGTACCTCCAAATGTATATACGTGTTTCTTTTTTATAAAATCGTCTTCAGGTATTACTGTATCCTTTATATCTACCTTTTCATATGGATTTCTACTCGAGATAGTTGTATTCAAATTTTCATTTATGTTTGGTTTTTCTAGTACATATGGTAGTTTCTGAATAGGTTTAAAAAATATTCTAGCTTCCCCGTTATGTCCAGATATTTGGGCATAACGAATAGTTTTTTCTGTTAGGATCTTACAATCTGGGAACAGTTCTATGATCGCGTTCTTATAAGGCGGTGACATGGCTACATTATTACAATGGATTATTATCTTGCTAGGGTCGCTCGTTGTGTACAATATAGAGTTGATCTTATTCAATTTTGTTAACATGGTGTATGGTTCTTCCATCATCTTTGTTGAGCATTTTTGTTTTATCGTTTCATGAAGTAATGCTCCAGCTATGCAATCTGGAACTCTGGTTAATTCTGGCTGATTTACCACATAATGACTTTCATTAAGCTTTATTAAATTTCCATCTGGGTAAAAAAATTCATGTTTATTATTAATTGCTATTACATGGTGATCTATTTTTATAACACTTCCATTTTCAGGAATAGGGATTACATTGAATACTTCGAAGTTTTCCTTATTAATAATTACATTTTCCATTATTATATTTACTGTTCCATTTTCAATTTTAATGTTGTATTTAACTGCAAGTGGGTCTCTAAGGATTGAGTATCCTTCTGGTAATTGCTTCTTTATATTTTGAATTGCCTTTTGCATTTCATTTTCGGCTAAAGGGTGAGTCTTAATTATCCTGTATTTTCGAGTTATGCCATCAATCAATTGCAAAGCTAACGTTGTGGTCTCAAAACATTTTCTTGCGAATATATTAGTTCTTTCTTCGGAATACTTTCCCTTCAAAGATAACATTCCTTCATTTAGTCTACGAATTCTTACGCTTAATTCATCTCCCATATTTTTGCTTCTTTGATTCAATAGTCTCATGGTTTGTGAGATATCATGAAGTTTTTGCTCTTCGTGAATACGCAAAGACTGTACTTCGTCTTCCACATCATTACTCCCAAATAACAGGTCTTTCAAAAACCCAAGTATTCCACGACTCCTTTTTGATCGTGATAAAAAATTTATTTCTTGTTTTGCATTGTTACATTGTCGTTCTATCGACATTACAAGTTCTGTCAAAGCGCTGTCTTGAGTTACATTCCCCATGAACTTCAAGGTTCTTTCTAAGTTCGAATGAATAGAGTCTAGCATAGAAATATCGTCGTTAGGAATTAAGTTGGATACAATATTTGTCCTCCAAATTCCTCGCTTTACTATACATGACCCAACATAATCAAACATTAAACCCCCTTCCTCAATAGGCTGGATGTTGACGGCATTTGTCAAATTTACCAGTACTAGAATTGCCATTGCGGTTACGATAGCCTTTTGTATCGTGCCGGTATATGGTCTTATTTTACCTATGACTTTCTTTTTTGTTTGTGGCTTCGGTTTCAATTTTGACGCCAGCTCTTTTACATGCTCGATGTTAACCGTTTTTCTTACTCCCCATTCTTGAGGATTTCGCGGTCCCTTAATTTCCTCTTTACTCCCTGGGGCACTTTTAATTACTCCAACAAAGTTAAGAGGTGGTGAGGAAATAGTGGTATCTTTTGAGCTCTCGATTTCATTGTTCTTACTTACATCTAATACTGCTAATTTTACAGCTGGTCTAGTAATTTCACCTTTAATTGTTTCCACGGTAGCGGATCTAACTTGCCCATCCATATTAGTTGTTGTTCTTATCACCTTGCCCTTATGCCATTTACCTTTCTTTTCTTCATCGGCAAAAACCACGATATCCCCTACCTTTATAGGTTTAGTCTTCTCCAACCATTTATTTCTTTTAGTTAGGGTTGGGAGGTATTCTTTTATCCACCGATTCCAATATCCCTTAACAATTGATTGCGCTCTTTTCCAGTGTTGACGAGTTGCTTCTGCTTTGGAAACGTCGTCGATCGTAATGACAGCTTCACCAGCGCAACCTAACAGAAAGTGATTAGGAGTTAAAACCTCATCGTCTTCTGTATCTAAAGGAATATGCGTTAACGGGCGATTGTTAATGAGGAATTCAACTTCGGTTAGTATGGTTCTAAGTTCATACTCTGGTATGGTTTCTTGTTTTTGAGGTAAAAGGCTTTTAACTTCTCTCACCATTCTTTCCCATACTCCACCGAAATGCGGTGAAGCGGGAGGATTAAAATGCCATTTGACTCCGTCGTCTGATAGCCTTCTAAGAATTTTCTCAAATTCGTTTCTTGCTCCAATGAAATTAGTTCCATTGTCGCTGAACAACTCTTGCACTTTACCTCTACGATATTGTAAATTTCGGAAACATATAATAAAAGAGTCTGAGCTCATATCTTGTGCTAATTCGAGATGTACTGCTCTTGTTGTCATACAAGTAAACAAACATCCCCAACGTTTTTCAGTGCGTCTTCCAATAGACACGCCATAAGGGCCGAAATAATCTGTGCCTGTATACGTGAATGGCTTACAATATGGTGTAGTTCTAGAACGTGGTAGGGCTGCCATCATTGGAGGAATTGGCTCCGCAGACATATTTTTACAAAATTGGCACTTCCTTCTAACTGTCTTAATAGCAACTCTGATGTTTGTTATCCAGAATTTTTGTCGCACTGCCGCTATGGCAGTCTCCAGGTTTTTATGTCGATATTTTTCGTGATAATGACGTAATATCAAAGTGCTCACATAATGCTTGTAGGACAGAATGATAGGTGTTCTGGCTGAAGTTGGTAAACAGTTAGCGTTCTCAATACGTCCCTTTGATCTCATTATTCCATCCGTGCAAATTTCCGGGCTAAGTGCTCGAATTTCACTTCCCTTATGAATTTTCATTTTATTTTGTAAGAGTTCCATTTCTTTGGGATATGACTCCCATTGAGCCTTATATATTAAAACGAGCTCAGCATAATCCAGGTCCTCCTTGTCAATATTTTTATTGAAGCTTTGGTTCCTGCATTTTGATTTCAGCCAATCGATATATTTGAATGCAATTGCAACAGAACGCTTCAATCTCACAAAATCCGAACACCAATTTATGTGAATGCTTTTCAGACCACTAAACTCTTTCGATTGAATAGTGTGCAGTGGTCTTAATTCTTCGTCAGTGTCGCTTCTCTGAACTTCATTTGGCCAGTTTTCTTCATTATCATATAAGAACTGTGGGCCTGTAAACCAGATTGAATTACTATTTGATAATTTCGTAGCTTCATCCGCTGGATTATTCCTACTATTCACCCATCTCCACTGGTTTACGTATGTGGTTTCTAATATTTCTCCTATCCGTAAGGCAACAAACTGTTTGTACTTGCGTGGTTCTGAACGAATCCATGCTAATACAGTTTTGGAATCTGACCAAAATACTACTCTATCTATTGATAGACGTAGCTCGTTTTTTACTGTCTTAGCCAATCTGCTTCCTAATACAGCGGCTTGTAATTCGAGTCGTGGTATGGAAAGCATTTTAGTTGGTGCGACTCTTGCCTTGGCAGCCACGATATTGACATCAATGTGTGACTCATATACACTCCTTAAGTATACTGCTGCTGCATAAGCATTCTCAGATGCATCAACGAAGACATGTAGTTCTCGTTCTTTTGGGTGAGAAGAATTGGCATATGAACGTGGTATTCTTATTGCTCTTGCTTCTTCCAGTTTTGTGTGCCAGTTCTCCCATTTTTTCTTTAGTGCTGGGTTTAATTGTTCATCCCATGTTATTCCACTTTTCCAGAGCTCCTGCATTAGAATTCGAGATTGAATTGTTATATGTGATAATAAACCAAGTGGATCGTAAACACTCATGCTTTGTGAAAGCAGTTTTCGTTTCGTAAACTCCTGTGTAACAGGAATATCCACCTTGTAGCGAATAAAATCCTTTTTTGTATCCCAATACACTCCGAGTACTTTTTCATATGATTCCTCAAATTTTCCTAATAAGTCTTCTTTAACTTCCGTTCTATTTTCTTCCGGGATTTGTCCCAATAGCTCATTACTGTTGGATATAAAATTTCTGATATTGAAGTGCCCATATTTGTGAATGGTAATAACTTCGTTCACAATTTTTGAGGCATTTTCTAAATCGTCGAAACTATCTAGGTAGTCATCCACGTAATGGTTGTTTTGAATGGCCTCTACTGCCTGAAGATGACTTTCTCTGAATTTCTCAGCATTTGTGTTTTTAACAAACTGTGCGCATGCGGGCGAGCAGGTAGCTCCAAAGGTCATCACTTGCATCACATACACGTCGGGATCTTCGTCAAAGTTTTCCCTAAATAAAAACCTTTGGGCATTTTGATCTTCCTTTCTTATTTTAACTTGATGAAACATTTCTTTGATGTCTCCAGTTATCGCAAATTTTCCTTCTCTAAATCGTATTAACACTCCAAATAGCGACGTCGTTGCATCCGGGCCTTGTAATAAATTCGTGTTTAGGGACTCTCCCTTAACCTTAGCAGCGGCATCAAAAACAAGCCGTGGCTTTATGGGCTGTTTATTTAGGTTCACAACTGTAAAGTGCGGTAAGTAAAATATTTTTGGATCACGTTGCTGCTGTTCTGTGGGAGTGAGTTTTCTAGCGTATCCCTTGGTTTCATATTCCTTTATTTTCTCAACATACCATTTACGTAGACATTGATTTTTACGCATTTTTGATTCTTGACCACGTAGTCTGTTCATGGCTGATTGATAGCTATGCGGAAATTGTACATCCTCCTGTTTCCAAAGCAGCCCAATTTCATAACTTCCTTCTTCATATTTCAAAGTGGAATTCATGATATCAATCGATCTTTTTTCATCGTTAGACATCAAGGTTTTTACAGGTACTTTTATCCCGAAATCTTCTAGGCTAAAATAATTTTCCATCATTTTATTGAAATAATCTGATGAATCAATTTCGTCGTTCATCAGCACGTGTCCTTTCAATTTTTTATGTTCGTTAGTTTGCCCGAACAAAACCCATCCGAGTTTAGTGTTCTGTGCGACTGGTTCATTAAATTTACCTGATCGCGTCTCCCTACCGCTTATCAAAAACGAATGCGGTAAACCTAACAGTATTTTTGGCATAGCATTTTCATATCCTTCGAGAGTTATATCTTCTAAGTGATTGTATTCTCGTCGTAATTCATGAATATTCATTGACTGTGAGGGAAGAGATAATTCCGACACAGTCCTCAAATTATGTATGTTATAACGTTGATTATTGCATCCTTGTATACTTAGGGAAATTTCTTCACTATCTAGTTCTTGCTGAGTTTCGCCATTAGTCCAAACCAGCGTTAAGGGGTTGTTACGCCCTTGTGTTCCAAGTTTATTTTTAATATCAGCGTGAATCAAACTTACTGATGACCCAGGGTCTAAAAATGCGAAAGTTTTAATTTCCTTTTTTCCGCAGCCCAATGTAACTGGAAGGATTTGATACAGTATTTTGTTCTCTTTATTTACATGACAATTAACGCTTTCTGTATTATTAAGGTTAGCATCTCTCTGAGTTGCTCTATGCAGTAATGCGTGGTGTCTAAGTTTGCATCCATCGATTCCACAAGGCTTTGCGATCCTGCAATCTTTTGCCATGTGGTTTGTATAATTACAACATGCTAAACATAGCCTGTGTTTAAAAATAAAATCACTCCTTTGTTGAACGTTCATATTTTTAAAAATTGAACATTCTGATGTCTTATGCTCGTTTCGGCATGCGAAACACTTTGGTAGGCGCTTCGGCCTATATTTTTGTTCCTTTACAGCATGTGTATTCAAATATCCGCTCTTATGAGGTTTTTCTTTCCTCTCCGACTGTAGCATCGTGGCCAACTCTTCTTGAGGTTTTAACCAATTATAAAGGTCCTCTAGCGTCGGTATAAATGGATCAATTATATCTCTTGTTTTCTTTGTATCAGCTACAAACTTGATCCATTGATGATGCAAGTCGTTTGGAAGTTTTAAAACTAAATCACGAATCAATCTAGGATCATTGAGATATTCATCGTGTTTTAGTATTTTTATATTTGTCACGAAACAATCAAGCGATGTTACAAAATCAATCATTGTTTGGGGTGATCCAAAATGTGGATTCCTCGCATTTAGCATTTCCTTCAATAAATTCGAATAAATGGTTTCGGGATTTCCGAACCGTAGATTTAGTTTTTCCATTATTTTTGGAACATTAGCTTTATCGATTAAAAGAGCGCTCACTAATTTCAGCGCGTCTCCTTTGAGATATTTCTGTAAACGATTTATATTTTCTAAATCGGAAAAGTTTCCTTGAAGGGTAGTTTCTTCGAACGTTATTTTAAATCTAGGCCATATCTTATATGACCCATCAAAATAGGGGAGGTCTAAGAGAGATTGCCGGTGTAACAGTCTATTTGAATCAGGGGTTTCTTCTCTACCCTCGTTCTTAATTTTAAGAGTTTCTACTAGAGCCCGCATAGATTCTCTATGGATATTCATCATCTCTTCTATTGGTGTTGGTTGTGTTTTTTGAAGTCTTAACAATTCGTTCTCTATGGTCTTGCATTTGGGGCATATCCATCTTTCTGTTTGTTTAGGTTTTTTATTTAGGCCTGCGCATGTCAAATGGAACCATCGGTCACATTCATCGCACGCGACTAAATCGTCCCTAGAATCAGGCTCATTGCACAAGCGGCAATTGCCATTCTTATTCCTAATGAATTGATAAGACATGACTAAACTAAAATGGAAAAATCACACCTTTTTTGTTGATCCGGTCCTATCTCCGTCTTTCCGTGTTGGTGCTTGGGCGATTCTCTCCTTGTCCTGGGAGGCCTTCTGGCTCGGATGTTGTTGTCACCTCTGGTGGTGCTACTGCTGGTGCTGCTGCGTCTACTGCTGCTTAAGGTTTTTGCTGGTTAATTCACTTATATTTGTCTCCGTTTGAAAGGAACACTTTTGGCATCCACTGCCGGTTTCTTAATCAATTCACAATGTTTATTTCGGTTGAAAGAAACACTTTTGGCATCCACTGCCGATTGAAGAGTTCGCAAATTATCTTTGAAAAAGACTTTTTATTCGCGATTAACACTGTTGGCATCCACTGCCGATAAATTTTCGCGAATTATCACTTCTCGCATCCACTGCTGAGAAGAGTTCGCGAGTTAACTTTGAAAAAGACTTTTTATTCGCGATTAACACTGTTGGCATCCACTGCCGATAAATTTTCGCGAATTATCACTTCTCGCATCCACTGCCGAGAAGAGTTTCACTTTTGGCATCCACTGCTATTTGAAGAGTTCGCGAATTAACTTTGAAAAAGACTTTTTATTCGCGATTAACACTGTTGGCATCCACTGCCGATAAATTTTCGCGAATTATCACTTCTCGCATCCACTGCCGAGAAGAGTTTCACTTTTGGCATCCACTGCTATTTGAAGAGTTCGCGAATTAACTTTGAAAAAGACTTTTTATTCGCGATTAACACTGTTGGCATCCACTGCCGATGAATAGTTCGCGAATTAACTTTGAAAAAGACTTTTTATTCGCGATTAACACTGTTGGCATCCACTGCCGATAAATTTTCGCGAATTATCACTTCTCGCATCCACTGTCGAGAAGAGTTCGCGAGTTTCACTTTTTTCCACTTTGGAAATCTTCACTGCTCCTCTCTGGAGCCACCATGAAAAATTTCTCTATTGAAAGAAAAATTTTAACGCTTTCGCGTGAGTTCTGTTACAATACTAAAAAATTTATTCAAAAGTTTCACAATATATACATGGTTCCTTAAACTAAGATTGACGAGGAACATCTCCTCTCTCTCTCTTGAAAACCGATAACATATCGGTTTCGTTTAGATCATCTACCTTCCTTGTCCCTTCTTCTAGCGTATGGTAACGTGCAGTCTGAGACGGCTGCACTACCCTAAGAAAATACCTTAAGTTTATAGCACCTCGTCGGTGCGCCTATCTTATTCTTGGATTTCCCCTTTCCATCCTTCGCTCTAAATAACATCCTTTTATTTTATTACACCCTGCTGGTGTATCTGGCTGAGCGCAGCTAGGGATGGAAAAGGGTAATAAAAATGCATCCTAAATGATGCATGCATTAAATTGTTTACCGGACGCTATTTAAATATTCGTCCATTCTGAATTTATGACCGGCAATAATTTCGAACTACAAGCGTTTTCTAGCCTAACAAAACACTTGAGCTCTTACATCTTTTAATTGCCTTACATTGGTCCTTTCTAAACGTTTCTATACCTCGCTTGGAGGTCTTTTCTAAATATAATCTCAAATATTGCTTATCTTATGGATCTGTAACTCGATCCGCGATAAGCCTCAGCTGTCCGTAACAGTGATGGTTTGGCACTGGCATCAAAAACAACTCTACATTTGGTACTAGAGCTATCGGGTCGGAGTACTGCATGATGAGGCATATAGTATGACTTCAGCAACGGGTTGTCCTTCGATTCGTCCACTTGTCGACAATGATTGAGTAGTCGATATTCGCGAATAAAATCCACATACTGCATCTTCAGTTCTGGGTTTCGAAGAAATCGGCTCTCTAGCATGAAAAATCGCTTTAATGCCAAAGCTCGGCAACTTTCCAGTTCGGCTGCATTTTCTTTGAGCGGAAGTCTCACTACAAACCTTCCGCTAACGTCACGGGAATGTGTGGATACGAAATGTTCTTCGCAGCGTTGTTCTTCGGATGAAAATGTAGTAGTATCTGCTAATTCTTCGACCTGCCAAAATTTCTGCATCGATTCCTCAATCGATTCGACTGATGCCACTTGCGAATATAGGGTATTTACGTTGCTGCTCACAGTTCCTGTGACCAGCCATCCCAGATGCGAGTCTCGTAAATCGGGGATGTTTTCGTCATTAGTGATGTGATCAGGCTTCAACAGATTGAAAAAAAGCTCCATTCCTATAAGCATGTCGATTTGTTCAGGTTTGAAGAAGTTCGGATCTGCAAGCATGATGTTAGTCGGAATGTTCCATTCTTCGACGTTTATCAATACAGATGGGATCTTTCCGGTTATTTCCGGCGTCACTAAGCATTCCAGTCTGGCGCGGTATTCGCTGCATCTCGATTGGAAATCTACTTCCACTTTATCTCGTGCGATGGTTCTGAGGTTATTAATTCCAGCGATCTGTACACTGGCTCGTTGTTTCGGAATGCCAAGTATGTTGGCCATCCGTTCGGTCAGGAAATTGACCTGAGACCCACTATCAAGCAAGACGCGGCATTGATGTGGTTGTTTATCTTTGTCCATAACCAGAACGACAGCGGTGAGAAGCAATACTGTTTTCGTTGTTCTGGCGTGGTTGCAGGAACAAGTGCTGAGCACGTTTGTTTCATTTGACTGCTTCGTTGTTAAATCTTCGTCGACAAGAGTTATCTTCGATGTGCAAGTTTCACTTTTAGAGTTGTAATTCACGTTCGACGTTACTTCGTCTTCGTGCAGCTGTGTATGATGACGTCTCTGGCATTTGCGACAGCTCCTTGGTGATGGACACTCCTTGGATCTGTGACCTTTCCGCAGGCAGTTGAAACACACGCCCGCAGAACGAACCTTTTCGATCTTCTCCGATGCGGACATGGCGTTAAGTTTGTTGCACTGGAAGTTACGATGCTGTTCACTACAAAAATCGCACTTGTCGGTAGGTGGCTCCTGAATTGACGTAGCTGCATAGGATCGATGACTCACTCCTTTAGTGGTAGTTATTGTCTTCTTCGGATACGAAGGATAATGAGCATTTTCGCACCTTTCTAAAACTTGGCACTGGGATTTCAGGAAACTAATTGTTAAGTTGTAGTTCGGCAATTCCCCCGGCTTCATCGTCTGTTCCCAATGCTTGCGGGTGGCTTTGTCCAATGCTGACGTCAGGAGATAAATAACCATTAGTTCCGATACACCAATCAATTCTTGCTTCAAATATTCGAGACTCTCGACATGATTATTGCATTTGTCTAGTAGGTGTCGAAGTTCTGTATGGGATTCGGTTTCCATTTTCGGCAGTGTTAAAAGACCGCGAATGTGCATCTCCACTATAATACGTTTGTTTTCATAACGCTCGGTCAATATTCTCCAAGCGTGCTCGTAATTGGCCTCGTTAATGGTTTTTGCGTCCAACACCCCTGCAGCTTTATCGATGAGGGCCTTATCCAGATGGTATAGCTTGATCGCGTCCGAATCTCGCGATTGAGCCATGACGTCCTGGAACATGGCCTTGAACTTTGGCCACTTCGCGTAATCACCATCGAAAGTCGGGATAGGTGCTTTCAATGGCTGTTGATGGACAATCACTTGCGGGCTTGATGACAATGGAACTTGTGGCTTCTCCATTCGTATGAGGAGTGACTCGACTATGGCAGACGTCTCATCGAACAGTTCCTCGAATAAAATATACTCCTCTTCCTGCCCATTCATTTCGTTTTCTGGAACGGCTGCAATAATCTGACTGTGAAACCCCGAAAATTCATCGTATGCAGACTGCAGTTTCTTTGAAAACACTTTTAACTGCGCCAGCGTCACAGGTGCCTCTTCATTTTCAACGGCATCGTGCATACGGGACACCTTCTGCATTACTTGATTCCGCTGCCGGAATAGAGGAACCAATTTTTCCATGGCTTTGCTATCACTCACTGTTGAATCGTCTTCAAACCCTTTAAATCCTTTCGATTCTTCACTACTTTTGTCCATTTGTTGACCACCTTTTGTGGGTGTACGACTCATCGGCATTTTTAATTTTCACTAAATTCTTCCGAGAAGCTTTGTTTTTCACCCAGCTTCTTTCGCGCACTGTTCGGTTTTTTTTTCGGTAATTTATCCACACGTCCTCGGGAAATGTACTCGGAAGATCCAAATCCGGTTCGAAGGACCAGTGTTCAGTCTGGGAACAAAGACCGCAAGGTGGACTGTACTTTTCGGGATCCTCCAAGCTCGGAACCTGTCGGTTGAACGGTTGGAGCTCTCGTCGGCTGTTGGTGTTCGGATCCGGGTTCGTGTTCGTGTTCGTGTTCGGGTGTGATCGGAAAGCCTTAAAAAAGGCTGATCTATAAACTCTTTTGTAATTTGAAATGTAGAGGAAAAGATGGCGAAAACTTTATAACTCTTTTATATATTTCTTTCTCCTTCTACACTTCTTCTATATGTGGTTCTGCTGCTGCTGCTGCTTTTTGTTCTTCTGCTGCTGCTAGTTATTTTCTGCTGCTGCTTGGGCTTTCCTCCTGATGTTGTCGTCGCGGTGGTCGGTAAAACACTGATGATTCTCGGGCAGCGCTCCTCGCTTTTATAGCGAGCGCGAAGTGCGTTGTTGTTTTTTCTATGCTTCGTTGGTGGTTTCTGGGAAGCGTGGCAAATGATATTGATTTTTCTTCCGTGGGAACGGAACAACTACATCATGTCATGTATTTCATATTCTTCATTAAGAAATCCATATCCATGGCACCTATCGGTAACGAATTATTATCGAAACCACGATTTTCGCTAAATGCTCCTTTCAGTTCGGCCTGTAAAAAACTTTTCTGTACTCTAATCCATCAAATTTGGAGCCCTGAAAAGGGCCGTTGATTATATGCTAAGCTAATATAGCACGCTCTCCTCGGATACGATGGGCCAGCTGGATGTCCTTGGGCATGATGTGACGCGTTTTGCATGGATAGCACACAAATTGGTATCTTCGAATAAGCCTCCTGCAGCGTCATAGCCGCGGAACTTTGGAAGCGCAAGTCGGTTTTGAAGTCCTGAGCAATTCCATGATCCAAATGCTGCAAAGGTAGCAGCGGATCAGCAATTCGGTCGACTTCTGATAGCGATGAATTTCACGCAAAGTTCCCGGTCGATAGCGATGTGGCTTCTCCACCTATCCTGCTACTGGTGCGCTTATCCGAGCTGACTTCGTGTGCCTTACCACCGAATGACTAACGAGCTGTCTGCGAAAGACTAACGAGCTCGAGTCCTCACGGTGCGAGAGTAGAGTAAGAAATGAACGAAAGCAAAGGACGCGTCATTTTATAAACCATAAAAGTATAGAATCTAAATCCCACCCTTATTATATTCGTGAGTATGCAGTAAGCTTATATAATAAAGAGGGTGGGGTTTACATTCGATTCTTTTATGTTTTATAAAATGACACTTCCGTTGCTTTCGTTCATTTCTTACTGTACTCTCGCACCGTGAGGACTCGTTTCATCGGGACTAAGCAGACAGCTCGTTAGTCCTTCGGTGGTAAGGCACCACGAAAGCAGCTCGGATAAGCGCACCAGCCGCAGGAAGCGTGAAGAAGCCACATCGCTATCGACCGGGAACTTCGCATGAAATTCGTCGCTATCAGAAGTCGACCGAATTGCTGATACGCAAGCATTTGGTTCGTGGAATTGCTCAGTACTTCAAAACCGACTTGCGCTTCCAAAGTTCCGCGGTTATGACGCTGCAGGAGGCTTATTCGAAGATACCAATTTGTGTGCTATCCACGTAAAACGCGTCACAACATGCCCAAGGACATCGTGCTGGCCCATCGTATCCGAGGAGAGCGTGCTATATTAGCTTAGCATATAATCAACAGCCCTTTTCAGGGCTCCAAATTTGATGGATTAGAGTTCAGAAAAGTTTTTTACAGGCCGAACTGAAAGGAGCATTTAGCGAAAATCGTGGTGCCGATGATAATTCGATACCAATAGGTGCCATGGATATGGATTTCATAATGAAGAATATGAAATACATGACATGATGTAGTGAATATATCCCCATATCGAAGAAATCACTTTGATGGAACTGTTTACCGTTTGTCGTTTTTAAGTGTTGGGAAAGGGCATTATTTTTGCTGAGTAAATTCCAAGAAAAAATCCATTCCTTCTTTAAGCGTGATTCATTCTGCTTCGGATCAACGGAAGAGTGATAATCATTTCATACAAAAGATAAAATGTCCAAGAGTTATATGATTGCTATTTATTGAGTCGGAAAATTGTTTCAATAGCTTAATGATAGCTTTGAAAACAGGTTATAAAATGACGCTTCCTTTGCTTTCGTTCATTTCTTACTCTATTCTCGCACCGTGACGACTCGTTTGTTTGGGACCAAGCAGATAGCAGGTTAGTCTTTCAGTGGTAAGGCTCACGAAAGCAGCTCGGATAAGCGCACCAGCCGCAGGATAGGTGAAGAAGCCACATCGCTATCGACCGGGATTTTTGCGTGAAATTCATCGCTATCGGAAGTCGACCGAATTGCTGATCCGCAAGCTACATTTGCAGCTTTTGGATCGTGGAATTGCTCAGGACTTCAAAACCGACTTGCGCTTCCAAAGTTCCGCGGTTATGACGCTGCAGGAGGCTTATTCGAAGATACAAATTTGTGTGCTATCCACGTAAAACGCGTCACATCATGCCCAAGGACATTCAGCTGGCCCGTCGAATCCAAGGAGAGGGTGCTATATTAGCTTAGCATATAATCAGCGGCCCTTTTCAGGGCTCCAAATTTGATGGATTAGAGTTCAGAAAAGTTTTTTGCAGGCCAAACTGAAACGAGAATTTTCGTTTGGATGCCATACAGCATCGAGAAAATTCCGGAAAGATCTAATCGTTGCTGAAAAATAATCTGCCAGTTCCCTAGGAATTGAAGAATACATCCATGCGAAAGAGTTTATTTTAATGTTTTCTAATTATATGGCGAACACAGCGACCAAATACATTTGATTTCGTAATTTTTCAATCAAGTGTAATTAGCTGGAAAGCTTCTGAAGATTATTCTTTCCCATCAGTAGGATATTTTCGTATCCAATAATGGATGCATAACATGAAAAACGGAAAATGTTTCGTATCGCCAAAATTATATAATTTTCAATCGATTATTGCTCAGTCGCCGAAATTTTCATACTCAGAGAGTTAATTCTCCTCTAGTTTGCCTTCGTAAATTGCCATCGTAAACCACACCTTCTCTCGATTCAATCACGCACGAAAAGCATACTGAAATGATATTCTGATGGTGAAACCCATTCATTTTTCGTGAGGCGTCGTGCACAAATTACGTAACACGATAAGGGGGGAGGGGTTAGATGTTGCGTTACTTTCTGTTTATTAGAGATAGGAAATTGCGTTACGAAAGGGGGGGGGGAGGTTCAAAATCCGGATTTTTGCGTTACGTAATTTGTGCACGACGCCTGAGGACATCGACAAGACAACATCGTTACTGAACGAGCTGAACGGCGAGGGATCGAGGTATTCATTACCTGGCTTGACCTGACCTGAAATGCAATCAGTTTGTTTTAACTGTAAGGGAACGCAGAAAAGCCGATCGATCAGAAGGAGAAGAGAAGGTGACCAAGAGAGTATCAGCATCGAAATACGGTTCCTCGGGAAGACATAGAAGCAGCCGCCACACACACACACATATACACGCGCGCAACTCTTTTCGTTTTCTGGTTATCGAGAGGAAACCTGGAAAGAAATGATCGTTGCTGAAAAATAATCTGCCAGTTCCCCTTGGAATTGAAAATTACATTCAAGCGAGTTTATTTTAATGTTTTCTATCCATATAATACTGCGACCACATACATTTGATTTTGTGATTTGTCAATCAAGTGCAGTTAACAGGAAAGCTTCTGATGATTATTCTTCAGAACAAGGTTTTTTGTATCCAATATTGGATGCATAAAACCTTGAGTCTTCAAAGTAACACTCTCGTTTTTGAAGTCACCCAAATATTTATTTATTCATTCATTCAGGATGGATTTAGATTCAACTTCAAACAAATGATCTCTAAATCAACGATAGTCCTACGTCACCCTTGCGGTTATACCATAGATATAACCCACTTCCTGTTTTTGTGTTTTCATCGGTTATAAAAAATTGCCTGAGCATGGCAACACACAATTCTTTTCTCTTTGACCTTCTATTGAGAGGCATAGCATTTCTGAAGGATTGCATTTCAGTTTTTCTCTCACAAGATAAATGTTATTTTTGTACTACACGATCTGTTTGGAAACCCGTGGCTCAAACTATGGTGGTTTTTTTTGACAAGAAACCGGTTAGTGGCCTATCGAACATTTATTAGTCTTGTTGAGAGAGACAATGCAGAGCGGATTGAGCGGAAGATGTATTCTTGCCCAGCGAGAATCAAACTATTCTTAAAATACTAGTTGATTCAAGTGAATACAGAAGAATAAAATTCTTAACACACTTAACACACAGATTTTTTACGATATTGCGTTGAAGTACGCTAAACATTATTTTTAGCTATTTTAAGAAAAACAAAGTAGAGTAAATGGATTTTACTAAAGTCCATTCCATCGGAGATTCAAAGTAGCATTAGTAAAAAGCTTCCATTTACATATAGATGAAAACATTTCGTTTGGCGAGTGAACAATGATAAAAGGAATTAATATTAATTAGATAAATAGTTGGAGCAAAGATTCCGTACCAGTTATGAGTCATTAGGCGCAAATATTTCCAGAAATGGAAAATAAATTGCTAAAGTGTGTGAAGTGTGAAGCTGACTGATTATATATTGGGTCTGTCTGGTGGTAACGCACCAGTTGAAAGGGTATTTTCTATGATGAACAATATGTATGTGGAAAACGAAAAAGTAACGATTCAATTTTGGAACCGTTTAAGCTATGCTAATTGTTAAACAGAACATGGATCTGGAATGTTACAAATTTTATGATAAAATTTCTGAAAGTCATAATTTCTATTGCAAAGTCGGTTCATCATCGGAGGAATCTTCGTTGTAGAGACAAAATCTGTCTAATTAAACCGTATGACGGATGTATAGAGAGCATTGTATTTTCGCAGATTTCACGCGACGTGGTAGAAAACCCGGGACTACTGATGCTAGAATGGAATGAAGATAAGGGGTTATTACAAGCGGGATTTCCCAGCATCAGTACGAGACGTGGCGAAGAAGCTAGATGCCTCAACGACGAACATCGAAAGCAACCAAGGTGAATGGCCAAATAGGCTGAATCTATGAAACCTAGAGTTCGGAAACTGTTGCCCAAGAAATTGAGGTGTATTATCATGAAGTCGATATAAAACTCAATTATAAAACTAATTAAAATAAAAACTCATACTAGGCAAAAAACTCACGCGATAGAAAAATGCCATTTGTCACTCCGAAAATCCGGAATGTCTCCGGTTCCCACTACATATCCCCAAGTTGAAAGTTGGCTGATACAATTGCATGAAACTTCACTGTCAAGTGCAACCAGTTGTTTCTCAACAAGTATAGTTTTCGAGGTTTTATGATTATTTGATCCTTGTTGAAATTTTACTAGTGTCATTCTTTTTGTCATAAACAGTTTACTGTTCGAATGGGTTCGTGAGATCCAATCATTAAACCGCATGAACTAACGTACGTACGGACGGAGCTGAGGGCTCAGTGCAAACGTCGATTAGCAAAATATTTGCTAAACATTGAAATTGATATCAACTTATCAGACCTGATGTATTTCGAAGGCTGTTAAAACCCGCTAGCTAAGATAATCGGATTTGCGATTTTAAATGACGTATTGCGAGAAAAAATACAATGAGCAAAAATGCACTTTATAAATAACTGCATTGTTTTCAAAGGATTTGCGGGGTAGCCAGAGTTAATGCTGTATAAACAAATCGGTCTCATGATACTAATATTCGCGAGGGATTAAATGCTCATTTGGATATTCGCGATATCAACCGGGAACACATATTGTCTAATCCCCGAACGTGTGACCAATTGACGTAGCAGTAACATATTATCTATCAAAGGACCAATATCGTCAGTTTTAATCAAGATAAGAGTAACGGACTAGTCTTAGTATAAATTAAATTGGAGCTCTTTACCGCTATCATTCAGTTCAAACCTTTTGATTAAACGATAATACATACAATGCTAACGCTGATAGTTTTGAGTTCACTGGTACTTGGGGGTGAGTTTGAAATAATCATTTAATTTTTAGATAGTTAAAAAATAACAATGACCTCCTAACAGGCCTCGCCAGTCCGGTTGATGTTCAGCCTGAAATTATCATGGATTCAACTGGCCATCCGCATCTAGTTAATCTAGATCCATACGAAATAAAGGATGTCGAATTCGAGCCCCTCTTCAATGCCGAGGAGGATATGTCCTTCCGACTGTTCACTCGTCTGAATCCAGATGTAGGCCAAGTCTTGCGTTGGAACGATCCTTCAAGTATTTTCAACTCAAATTTCAATCCGAGCCATCCAACACGCTTCACTATCCATGGCTGGAGGGCTGACGGTGAATCCGATCTGCATAGCATGATTCGCTATAACTATCTCGCGAGAGGTGATTTCAACGTTATCAGTGTCGACTGGGGACAAGGATCGAAAACTATCAACTATTACACCGCCAGGAAACGAGTTTCGGAAGTGGGAGATCTCGTATCGAGACTAATCGTTACACTGAGCGACACCACTGGGATTTCTCTCGATAGTATAAACGTTATTGGTCATAGTCTGGGTGCTCACGCCGCTGGTAACGCTGGTAAATATCTGAACGGTGCTCTAAACACGATCGTTGGCTTGGATCCAGCTGGTCCGTTCTTCTCCGAGGGTCATGATGATATATTGAGTAGTGGAGATGCTCGGTACGTCGAAGCCGTTTCCACAAACGCCGGCACGTTGGGATTCAAGCAGCCACTAGGTCATGCTAACTTCTATCCGAATGGAGGTAAATCCCAACCAGGATGTGGAATTGATCTTATTGGAACATGTGCGCATTCCCGGTCATACGAATATTTCGCCGAATCGTTGATTACTAGAGTAGGTTTTGTGGCGATAGGGTGCGAAACTGTTGATGATGCTATTGCCGGAAGGTGTAACGGGCACGGCGCAATAATGGGAGGTGAGCCGTCAAATCGTGGATTCGATGTCTATGGGATTTTTAGATTCAACACGAACTCCGCATCACCGTTTGCACAGGGTTATGTATATTGATTTTGGGATGTAACTTACATTATGTTGTAAAACGAACTTGTGATATTGATTATATTGATCTTAACTACTGTTATATGAATAATACATTTAAATTCATTAAATAAGATTTATTGAGAATATATTCGGAATATTTTACTGTAAACGATTCTAGAAAAAAACGTGTTACGTGTTTCTGATATATTTCAGCATCCTTAAAACACGTCCACAATTTGAGTCTTTTCATGATGAGAAAATATATCTGAAAAATGCAGGCTCGGTGCTTGGAAATGGAAATGTAAGGAAAACAACAACTTGAATGTTGGATAACGAACACTGAACAGCTTCTGAGAACGAAATCACTGTTTACAATATTACAAATACTGTTGACTGTTACTTCCAGAAAATCAACTCGGTTTGAAAAATTCATGAATCAAAATTTGAACACTTTCGTGTGAATGTAAATCGACTTTCGCAGTGGCTTATCTCAATGCAGTGTGCTGATGAACTTGTTGCAACTTTTTTGTGGTAATGGAGCACTCACCCAGGTCATCATGATTCGCTGTTTCTTCGAGCCCAACCGCGGTCGCCGCACATGGATGCCCAAATTCGGCTGTAGTGCTCCACAGAAATTCCACAGAATGGTTCTGGATCAGTGAAGGGTGAGCTTGAGCTGCGTCTTGCTGGTTCATCTGCTTGCTCATTTCCCTCTATACCGCAATGTTGTAGTTGCCGTAAAAGACAAATGCATTCACAGACAATTTTTGAACAGCACTTGAAGTCATTGAGGGCTTTAAGTGCCGCTTGACTGTCTGAGAAGGTCTGAGAAATGTGAGCATGTCTTTAATTTATTTTAATTTATTTTAAGGCAGACATTTACACTTTCTATTATTGCAGCTACTTCTGCCTAGAAAACTTTTGGACAGTTCCCCATAGCTACAGAAATTTTCATTCTGGGACCATACACTCAAGCACGTGTTCTGTTACCCATTTTCGACCCATCGGTATAGAACAGGATTGAGCCTTTACGAACATTGGGACCACCTTCATCCCATACTGTACGAGAAAGTTCGATCACTCTCAGTTGTTTTTCTCTACCCTCAGTTGTTTTGTGGCTTTTCAAAACAGTGCTAGAAAATTTCATGAAACCAGATTGTCTGACGAATTTATGAAATTACAACGAGATTAAGTTTGAGGAACAACATTGCTTTATCGAGGATAATGTGTATGTAGATGTATCCTAAATTAATAAGGAATATATTTCAGAGTGTGAAATTACTCAAGAGAAAATTTTTAAATCTACAGTCAATATAAAAAGATTTTATTCAAAGTAGAATCAACTGTAAAGAAGGAACTATGGTAAATATAGGGTTGGGGAAAAAGAAATGTCGTATTTCTCATCGAAACTTTACGCTTCATTTAATATACTTAAAATGATCCAATTTAAGTCAAATATGCGACGTTTTGTTCGCAAACTTGTTGCCATTTAGAAGGCAACTTCATTATCCCCCCCTTATAAAAACCCCCCTCCTTATTTGCAAAAACTCAGACAGCCAGTTTTCGCAAGCCTTTTTTGATGCCAACTTAGTATCACCAAGAGCGTTTTGCATGGATCGGAAGAGATGATAATCACTTGGAGCCAGGTCCGGACTATACGGTGGGTGCATTAGGACATCCCATCCGAGCTCTCGTAGCTTCTGGCGGGTCATCAAAGATGTATGAGGCCGAGCGTTGTCCTGGTGGAAAACAACACCATTCCTATTGATCATTTCTGGCCGCTTCTGGTCAATCGCGTGCTTCAAACGGTCAAGCTGCTCACAGTAGAGAACCGAGTTGAGGGTCTGATCGTAGTTGAGCAGCTCATAGATGATGATTCCCTTCCAATCTCACCAAACACACAGCAAAACCTTCCTGGCCGTCAATCCGGGGTTGGCGATGGTTTGGGCCGGCTCACCGCGCTTCGACCACGACTTTTTTCACTTTAGGCTGTCGTACGTATTCCGTTTCAGCAGTGCATCGCAGGCGTTGATTCGGTCTAAACGATTTTTTTGCGTCAACTCGTGTGGCACCCATACATCCAGCTTTTTTTGGAATCAAATTTTCTGCAAATGGTCCCAAACGGTTTTATGGTCTATACTCAGTTCCTGGCCAATCGAGCGAGTGCTTGGATGCCGGTCTACTTGGATGATTTCCACGATTTTATCGGCCTACCAGTACGGGGTGTATCTTCGACAGCCACTACACCAGAACGAAATCGATCAAACCAACGCTGTGCTGTGCGAATCGTTACAGTATCGGGTCCATAAACTACACGATTTTTTTCGGCCGCCTTCGTTGCAGTTTTACCTCGCAGGTAGTAAAAACGTAAAATATGGCGAATTTCTTGCTTGGTGGACTCCATCTTTGACCCGCTATAACTTGAGACTGAAAAGGACAATCACAACACTGTCAAAACGATATAGTATGACCCAATGCGATAAGTACAACACAAGATATGTTTAAGTGTTGCCATATATTGACAATATACGACATTTCTTTTTCCCCAACCCAATATATCTATAACTCTACTAAATATCATAAAAATTAGGAAAAATTCAACAAGCTGATATGCTTTCCACATTTGTCGAGTAAAGATTCATTCCAAAGCATGGATTCAGTGAAAAGTTGAATATATTCATTTCTCTGCAATTGATTGCAATTGAAACACTAGCATCTCCGCATATGCGGGGATTTATACCTCATTAATTCTTTTACATATCCGGTTTTTGCCCGAAGAAAGATATACTCTGTTTCTGGTGGGATTTGCAATGGATTCTGTATTATGAGCTACTACCAAGCAACCTGTTTTTCACATGTATGGCTCGCAGCAGTTTTCGACGTACATTTACGTCGACATTTGCTGGGAAAATGATGTTTTTGTTTTCCCAAAAATCGACATTAACTTTTCGGACAACCCAATATGAGCTATCCTGATTTATCCTGATTTTTATTTTCGTTCTTCCTGATTTTTTAAAATTATAGTTGGCAACCCTGGCAACAGTTGAAGGATAGCCTCCAATGCCTTTGAGGGTGTGCTTCGCTATGCTTCTGTTACAACAACGCATGCCAGCCGTTGGAGTTTGTTTAGCTTTATTCTAGCTATAGTCTCCTTAGTCTTTAGCCACCATACTAGTGAGGCATAGGTTATCCTAGTCCGCACAATGGCAGTGTATACCCACATAACCTTTTTAGGTTTGAGGCCCAATGCTATGCCTATCATTTTAGAACATGCTCATATGACAATGTTGACCTTACTGTTAATTGCATCTAAGTGTGCATTTCGGTTTAGTTTAACGCCTAGGATTACGCCTGGATATTTCACTTCGTACCACTCCAACACGTCCTTTGAATAGTGGCACGAAGCGAGATCCGGCCAGAAGATGGTCGAGCCCTCGTGCTGCTTCAATAGTGGTAGTAAGCGCTTCTGTAGGCACTCCTTAAGGTAAACCTGCCCGTTTACCGTGCCGGTCATCACGAAGGGGGCGCTCCGCTTTCCGCAAGAGCAGATCGCTTGCCACACCATGTACTTTTTGGCAAACTTGGATAGTTTCTGCTTGCGAATCTCCTCCGGAACGCTGAATTTGTCCTTTGCGGAACAACAGGCCCGGCAGCTGACGAAAGTCCGCTTTGACGTAGGTTTCGTCGTCCATTACCAGGCAATGCGGCTTCGTCAGCATTTCGGTGTACAGCTTCCGTGCTTGCGTCTTCCCCACCATGTTTTGCCTTTCGTCGCGGTTAGGAGCCTTCTGAACCTTGTATGTACGCAGGCCCTCTCGCTGCTTGGTCCGCTGGACGAATGAACTTGACAAATTCAGCTTATTGGCGACATCCCGGACCGAACTTCGCGGATCACGTCTAAACTGCTTAACTACGCGCTTGTGATCTTTTTCACTGACGGAGCATCCATTTTTGCCGTTCTTCACCTTCCGGTCGATGGTTAGGTTCTCGAAGTATCGTTCTAGTACTCTGCTGACCGTGGATTGGACGATTCCCAGCATCTTACCGATGTCCCGATGTGACAACTCCGGATTCTCGAAATGAGTGCGCAGGATTAATTCACGACGCTCTTTTTCGTTCGACGACATTTTTCCAAATTTACGAAAAATTTACAGTGAAGCATGGCCAACGTGATCTATACACTCTTATCTGATTATAAGCGAAAGCTGAAGATATAATTCCTAAAAATTAAATTTCTACAGCGTTTTTTCCGTGATGCAATTTGATGTGACACACCCTTTAGAGTTGGAGAAATGATTGCAATTTCACTTAGTTTGCTGATTTATAGTCTTACATGAGCACCAATTGATAAGAGCTGCTTCAATGAATCAATTGCCGTTTGAGCGCAGAAAGTATCACGCAATGAGCTATAAAAAATATAGGAGCAGTGCAATTCATCGCATTGTTTTAAACTGGGTGCTGGATACATTATTCACTTGAGATTATGTAGGATAATATACTGCATCGATTGCGATAATTTCTGGTTTTGGTAAGACAGAATATCTGGAGTTGATATATTTTCATGACTATTGTGTAACACTCACCCAAACCATAGGTACCCGAATGTACCACTAATCAAATTAGCAAACCGTTCATTTTATGCTGTCAGAATCTACCTCAGACCGTCGTCTTATGCAGACAAATACAGGGTTTTCCATTTCGGGCTTCCGAAAGTATACAGCCCTGTGCTGACAACCGTTTGACACAACTGTCAACCAAAGCGTCATATCGTTAGTTGAATGTCTGCCATTTTACAATATGGATCGGTTTAGCATCGCACAACGTGTTAATTTTGTTAAATTATACTATAAAAATGATGAAAAACCAGCAAATGTTTTTCGAGCATTTCGGACGGATTTTGGTCGTCATGGACGGCCTACAGAGCACACAATCGCTAATGTAGTGCGTAAATTCGAACAAATTGAATCCGTAGCGGATATTGTGAAACCTGTGCATCATCGTAATGTGCGTTCGGCCGAAAATATTGCTGCTGTTGCTGCCAGTGTGCAGGATGACCCGAATGTTTCGATTCCACGGCGTGCTCAGCAATTGGGCTTGTCAAACACATCATTGTGGCGAATTTTGCATTTGGACTTGCACCTACATCCATATAAAGTCCAACTGATACAAAAATTGGAGCGTGGTGACCATGGAACGCGTCGGGCATACGTCGATTGGGTGAAAGAACAACAGCAGCAAAATGCTGAATTTTCGCATCAAATTTTCTCCAGCGATGAGGCACATTTCGAGCTCGGTGGCTATGTGAACACCCAAAATTTCCGTATATGGGACTCAGAGAATCCACACGTGATTGTTGAGAGGCCAAAAATCACTGTTTGGTGCGCATTATGGTCTGGTGGAGTCATCGGGCCGTATTTCTTTGAAAATGAGGACGGCGAGACGGTAACTGTGAATGGTGAGCGCTATGGCCGCATGTTAACCGATTTTTTTTGCCACAAATTGAAGATATGGATACGGATGACATGTGGTTTCAGCAGGACGGCGCCACGTGCCACACAACACGACCGAACATGTCCATTTTGCTAACGAAATTTGAGGGACGCATAATTTCGCGTTTTGGTGATGCCAATTGGCCGTCCAGATCATGCGATTTGAACCCGCTAGACTTTTTTTTTTGTGGGGTTATGCGAAAGACCGTGTCTATGCCAACTCTCCGCAAACTCTTGAACATTTGAAAGACAACATTAGTGAAGTTATGACCGAGATACGGACCCATATGTGCCGAAAAGTCATCGAAAATTACCTGTTCCGGATCAAGGTGTACGAGGAAGCCCGAGGTGGACATTTGAATGATGTTGTATTTCACACATGATGGCATAAACCAAACTTTAATTTGAAATAAAAGTTTCATCGAAATTCGAATTCTAAGTGTGTTTTATTTCAATTTACTTTCGGAATTTAAAGTTGGAAAACCCTGTATATTGCGCACACTAATGTAATCCAGGACGTATGCGACAACGCAACAAACGCTGACATTGTTCTAGCATTAGGTGACTGCAACTTACCACAGCTTCGATGGAAATTTGACGAAGATACAATCGGTGAACGCATCAACAGAGCAAGATATTTTGCTGACCGAATCCATGTCCGCTATTGGGATTGCTCAGATGAATGGACTACGGAACGTGAATGGCAGAATTCTCGACCTAGCGTATGTCAACATTCCTGATTACGTAGAACATGTTAGCCCTCCAAATCCACTCCTAAAACTAGATGAACACCACGAACCGTTCATTCTGAGGCTGGAAACTCAATTAACTGTGCTATGTTTCAGCCACGCTCTGGCGGAAGCCACGTATTCTGACTTAAAAAGATGTGATATAAGCTCACTGAGAAATGAACTTTCGGCAATTGACTGAGCACAACGCTTGAGCTGTACTCCACTGGATGAAACTGTGGCTGCTTGCTATGCTACATAACGTTTTCGATAAGCTAGTTCCACGTCGCCCCACTGGCACTGTCATTGTTACCCGTAAACCTTGGTGGACGCCCGAGCTCCGTCACTTGCACAACAAGCTTCGTAAAGTCCGCAATCGATTCTTTAGTGCCAGATCTGAAGAAACCAGCAACGTCTTACGACCAGTGCCACAAATTATCAAAATCTGTTCACGAATGAAGACATTAGCTTTTTCCCAGTGTCGGATGAATCTTCTTCTGTTGAAACTCAACGCCATATCTGTCATAATGAGTATAACACAAGAGTCGAGACGCGTGAACTTTGTCTGGTATATTGAACGAATAGAGCATGAACGAATTTCGGAAAGCCTGTATTCAGGCACTTCCATTACTGTCAATAATTTCAGGTGATTATCACGAACGTTAAGTTGATCCTCATCGCTTGCAGTGAATTTTTATTGAAAACGTGTTTGATTTCCATATTTAGAAACAAAGGAATCCGGAGAAGGCAACATTAACTTTCGTTGAGCGTTGACCGTTGTGCGGTGTTGAGCGGTTGAGCGACATCTTGCGTTGAACGGCGTTGAGCGTTCCGTTTTCGTTTCCGTTTCCGTTTCTTTTTCTTTTTTATACTGTATTATAATGACTTTCAACACCTTTTTGGCTGGCTTGTCACTTCCATTTTTGGAAGAATGTCGGGAGTGAGAATTCAACTCGCGATCTTTACCGTGAAGGGTATGGTCCGTTCCCGTTTCCGTTTCCGCTTTATATGATCTTTTACTATCGCCATTTCGCTCTAACACGATCTTAGTTTCTAACACTTTCTTTATCTAACTCCATTTCACTAACTCCATTTTCGGTCTCCTAGGGCGGTTTTCAATGCACCGGAATACGATATTCGACTTCCGTTGTTTAAGCCCTTCCATCCAATACCCATATCGTAGGGGTTTTATATGATTGCTAGTCATTTATAGCCAGTATCATTAAACCGGAAATCAAAACAAGATTATGTTCGTTTTTCGCTCGTCTGTTATTGTCACCCATTGCCCATATAATTGGGGTGTACGCCATTTTTGGCCAATCGGGAGTAGATTCATAAAATATAGCTAGAGTTATACCATACATTTCATTGCCAATGTCGCCAAAAACAAGAATTTTGTATAATAAATGGCTATCCTTTACCATTAATCGATTTTACTCTCAATTAGTTGACGTTGAATTTTATGCTTTGATTTTCACTAACACGCAATGATATTCAATTTCGACGTTACGAATATCATGGCGAAAATAAATATGCAAATGAAAAATGAACTTTATGGCAAGCTGATGTTGATGTTCATTGCACTGGTGTTCATTGATAGTGTTGTTCCATATTTATCGACTCTCGCTTGAGCAGTAGGTTGTCAATACAAGGCAGGCTGAAATTCGCCGTATTTTAATGCCGTGAACGTGAATATTTTCGGCACTGCTTACGACACATTGAAAGTGAATAGAATGTTCTCCTTATGACAACATATGCAGCGTGGATGAACTTCAATCAGAATTGAAGAGTTGAATCCTTCATCATTTTGGGCTTTTGTTGTGGCTCAAAAACTATAAGTGGGTTATATCTTCCATATAACCACAAGGGAGTCGTAGGACTAACGTTGACTTAGTAATCAACAAGTAACAAGCATATAAATCTTGAACGTTTCATCTTTCCAATAAAGTGAATATCATACCACATACCCATCATATCTACTACACAGTATCATACCATATCAATTCCATAATCAATCCGAGTACAATAGTACTCGCTGCTTGCATCTAATTTTCTATGCCAATTTCCCCTGGCTCCATGGTTTTGAAATCTGTGTTAGGGAAACATTCCGATTTGCAGAAACGCATGCGAGTTCAAAAGCACCCGCAGCTCACATCTATTTTGCAATGCCGATTTCTCCAGGCTTCATGATTTTGAACTCTGTGTAAGAGAAACATTCCAATTTGCAGAAACGCAAACGAGTGCAAAAGTACACACTGCTTGCATCTCATTTGCTATGCCAATTTCCCCTGGCTCCATGGTTTTGAAGTCTGTGTTAGGGAAACATTCCGATTTCCAGAAACGCAAGCGAGTACAAAAGTACCCGCAGCTTGAATCTGTTTTGCAATGTTGATTTCCCCCAGGCTCCATGGTTTCGAAGTCTGTGTTAGGGAAACATTCCAATATCCAGATACGCAAGCGAGTACAAAAGTACCCACTGCTAACATCTATTTTGTAATGCCGATTTCCCCTGGCTGTGTCTGTGTTAGGGATACATCCATCCATTCCAGCGATCGTACCTCAATCGTTGCGCAATTATAACTGAGTGGATTTCCGAGCGGCACTGGCTTATATACCGATTGGCGTCATTTCAATAGTCTTTTTTGAAAGAAATTTTAGGGCTATTGAAACAAATTTCTGGATCAAAAAGTAACAAGCATATAATGCGTAGACATTTTATCTTTCGAATGAATTGTTTACCATATCATTTCGTTCAGTTGTTTAGGAGCTATTAACGCTCAAAATCTCGTTTTCCGGCGTAACGCTTTCGTTTTCGAAACGCCGAGCTAGCACAGCCGAAAAAGCCGCCAACCTGTTTGCTGAATTCTTTCAAAATGTTTTCCGAACCACATCTCCGGCATCCAATACGGAAACATTCCGTCTTACACCTTTGTATGATGTAGGGTAACACGGGGTGAGTTGGACATAAGGGGTGATTTGGACCACCCCATTATCTCAAAAAGTACGGCTCAACTTGGATTATTCATAATGTCATTTTCTTTTATTATTGAACCGTAAGTAACTAACGTAAAAAAACTTTGGTAAAATTCGACAGGTGGAACTAAACGGTAGCATGAATACAACAAGCACTTTGATTGTCAAAAAATGTGAGTTTTCCGATCGTGGTTTTATGGTTTTTCCCGCTGATTAAACAAACTTTTCGTGTATTGTGCAGTATAGTTCTGTTCGCCTACAGAAAACGAACAACTTGATGCAGCGAAACTGTAAGTTTGATAACAATAAATTAAATTAATTACATTTTAATTTTTGCATGTTGTGTGGGGTGAATTGGTCCTACAGTTTTGAGACTTTTCTTTGATCTAATTGATTCCAGATGCCACTGAATTACAAAAAGAGAATGGGCAGACAACGTTGGAAGAAGGAAGAGCTTGAAAGAGCAACTCAGGCCATCAAGAACGGATTTTCTTTGATCAACAACGAAAGTGTTTGAAAATGCTCGAACAACAGTGAAAAGATTCATGCAGAATTCGAGATGGTGTCAATCCAATTTTTCTGGTCTGGAATCTGACCAAGACACCTGGTATCGATCCCAAAACACTGTTACTGATTGTAACATTATCCCAAAATACTTTACATAAACATAAGCATGTTTTTTTTCGATGAAACACATACTGCACCAAATCACCCCGTATTAAGTTTTAATGTCCAAAAATCATCTCTTTTATTTTATGATATATTTGGTAGTTTGAAGCTTGATATAATGATTAAACATTATAGATTGAGAGAAAACAAGTGTAGCTCAGTATACAATGTGACATTTTTGTTTTAGACCGTATTGGTTTGGAAATATTAGGCGATTTGCCATATTCCCCCCTTTTCCCCTACATCTTCCTCATTTACGTTTTTTCTGCCAGATATGTTTTCGAAGCGTTGAACGAGCTGGATGTTTCCAAAGAACCTGATGTGGATGGATTGACTCCATTTATCGTCAAGTGGTGCGCAGCCGAACTGGGTTCACATATAACGTTAGTTTTCAATCGCTCATTAGCCGAGCGTATGTTCCCGTCAATATGGAAAAGTGCTGAAATGATCCCAATCCATGAAGCAGGAAGCATGAAACGCGTCGAAAACTACCGTGGAATATCGATACTTGGCGGTCTGGGCAAAGTTTTCGAAACAGTCGTCCATCGTTTTCTGAACAATGCTGCTAAGCCTTTAATAAGCGAGTTTCAGCATGGTTTCGTTGAGCGTCGTTCAAGGACAAAAAATCTAATGGAATATAGTAACACATTGTTCCCTGCAGTAGAATCTCGTTGTCAAGTTGATTCGATCTATGTGGACTTCTCAAAGGCTTTCGACGTGGTTCCGCACATTCTCGTCGTCGAAAAACTTTCAGATTTAGGCTTCCCAAGTAGAATAGTTGATTGGCTGAGGTCATATCTTACTAGACGGATAGCTTTCGTACAAGTTGATCACGAAGTTTCGGCATCGTTTGATATCTGGAGTTCCTCAAGGACGCGTACTCGGGCCTCTTATCTTCATTCTATACATAAACGATCTCGCCCATCTTCTGTCATCGAAAAAAATATTCTTTGCCGACGACCTGAAAATCTTCTGGGTTATTGCATCCGTCCTGGATTGTGAAGCTTTACAAACTGATATAGATCAACTTTTGTTGTGTTGCGATGAAAATGGAATGACCGTAAATATCAAAAAAATGCAAAGTTATCTCATTTACCCGCTGTCAAACTGCTGTTGAATTCTGTTACCATATTGATTCGACCACTCTCGATTCAATTCCATACGTGACCTAGGTGTGATCGTGGACAGTAAGCTGAGAATTGGTGAGCATGTTGTGCTACCGGCAAACAAGGCATTCTCTGCACTGGGATTCATTCATCGCCACACAGCATTCATCACAGATATATATGCTCTTGAATCACTATACTGCTCCGTAGTACGCAGTGTTATAGAATATGCAGCGCCAGTTTGGCACCTTATCACGTCTCACATGGTCTGAACCTTAAACGAGTACATAAGCATTTCTTCCGATTCGCTTTTCGTCTGCTTGGTGTTATTAAAAGCGATTCGTGACGACCGCGCTTGATTCAATTAAAAGCGACCGCATTTGGTGTTACGAGGGTCACTATTTATATTTCGGGAATAGGAACAAAAACAAATAGTTAAGCTGCGAATATATTTTTATTGTTTTTCAAAGTACTCGCCACGATGATCGATACACTTAACCAATAACCTTAAGCTTAAACCAATTTTCAAAGCATTTATTCCAATCGACACGAGCCTTTTTTTTGAGCGATTGTCAAATTATGTGGGATCCAACGTGAACATAATTTTCGCACAACTAAGTGTTCATGTAAAATCGCATATATGCTGGTGGAACTAATGCTTAGGGATGCCTCAATCTCACAATAGGTTACATGACGATCTTGCTTAATCATTTCGTGCACAGCATCGATGTTTTCTGGCACTACAGTCGATTTTGGACTACCTTCACGAAACTCGTCGGACAGCGAACTACGACCACGATTGAATTCACTATACCAGCGATACACAGTGGTTTTTGATGGAGCTTCATCGCCAAAAGTCAAATTAAGTTGATTGAAGCACTCTTGTTGTGATAATCCACGTCGAAAGTCGTAAAAAATCATCGCACGAAAATGTTCACGATTCAGTTCCATTTTTTTGCCGAGACCAAACTTTCAACTAAATATAAAATAAACAAATAGCGTCCGTATGACAAAATGTTCTGAGTACGTATATCGTCAAAAATGTCAAACTTTACGATGGAACCGTCAGATGGACTCACATGACATCAGTGTTGCCAATTCCCGAAAAATGAATAGTGACCCTCGTATTAAAAGCGGATCGAGACGACCTTAGTACTTGTAGCGGATTGAGACGACCGCAGAGTTTGTAGCGGATCGAGACGACCGTGCTTTGAATATTTGAAGCGGATCGAGACGACCATAGAGTCTGTAACGGATCGAAACGACAGTACTTTGAATACTACTAGCGAATCGTGACGACCGTGCTTTGAATGTTTTAGTGGATCGAGACGACTGCGTTTTTATTCAATTAGCGGATCGAGGCGCGATGGTTAGAACGAAAGATAGCGGATTGAGACGACCACGTTTGATAGATGTGGTAATTATAAAAGATGGTGGACCGAGATCACCGCCCGAATAACGTAATTTTGAGTGAACGAGTTTGGTGAACTAGTATGACGAAAGATGCGGAGGAATAGATGAAGTCTTTCATTTTTGCACAATCACCAGAGAACTGCATGAAGTCGGCGGAGAAAAAAATCATGATCATAGTGTCTGCAAATGGAATAAACTACCGAGAGGAATTGAACGTGGCAGTTCATACATATAACGCTGCTGCGCATTCCGATAAAAGTATATGCCAGAGAAGGTAACGGAAATTTAGATCAGGATTTCCTGATTTACTATGGAAAAACAACTTTCGATGATAAGTCGCTCGACCCGAGGGATCGGAACCCAAAACCAGACACAAAGGCTCGTAAAGGCAGGGAGCTCGCCAATGTCGTTTTAAATTAGGCGAGAAAGTCGTTGCAAAAGGGGAATCACGATTAGACCCTCGTAGGTACACCGTGACGGAAGAACGGAATGGCATGCTGGTTTTCAGCGATGAAAGCGGTCAGTTCTTAGCAGCTTAGTTCGATCACATCTTGTGGATTTTCTGTTGCCATTGGAAGAAAAGTGTAGCTGAAGCGCATAGAATGCTTGTGGAAGTTTGAAACGACTCTGTACCATCGGATAGATTTTGTAAGGAATGGTTTGGATGTCTTAAAAGTGGCAATTTTAGTGTTAAAGACAAAATTCGCCCGGGTCAACCGAAAAATAATGAAGACGATAAATTAAAGACATTACTCGATCAATATTTCTGTCAAACGCAAACAGAGCTTGCGGAATCATTAAAGGCTGATTTAGACGATGTCAGTCAGCGCTCTAGTATGGAACAAGTAATTGGCCTCTAACTTGAACAGAGTGTCTGTTCTCTATTCACTGGATAATTCAACTAGAGCGCTGACTGGCATCGTCTGAATCAGCCTTCAGAGTAACTCGATTAGCTATTCCTAAACGACTCAAAGCCGTGGCAAGGAAATTATGTTCCATTGAAAGCGAGAGATTTTATCCCATTTATTTATTAGGCTCATTAGTATTTAGCTGTAACAGAGCCTGGTTTAATCGTGTACATGTACATATGTTTATGTTTCTATGAATTGTGAATTACACAGTAGTTAGTAGTAGCCATTTAGGCGTTAAGTTTTCTGTTCCATTACATTATGGTAAATTACACAGTAGTAGCCATTTAGGCGTAAGGGTATTCTTTCTGTTCATCCACTGTTCAGCAGACCGGATAGCGGAGACAGTTGATATTGATCATTGTTGAGTTATTTATAGAATAGCAGCCCGATGTTTCTTGCAGAGCAGAGCAGTTGTATGGATGAATCGATCTTTGTTCCACCGTGGATCGATTTCCATCGCTGATGATGGTTGCGTGGACGTAGTTATTCTATAACAACACAAAGATGGTCAATTGAGGGCCCTGAGTTTGAACTCACGATCGATCGCTTGGTAAGCGAACGCGTAACCAAGTGGCTACGAAGACCCCCGAAAGCGAGAGATGTCGAACAGTGATTTCACATGTCCGAAATGTTGCTTTTGAACAGCACAAAAGGAAGCCATTTTGCATCGCATCATCATCGGGGACAAAAAATAGGTTCGTTTCGATAATTCAAAACGCAAAAAATCATATGTAAATCCCGGTCAACCGGAGCCATCAACGCCGAAGCCGGATATCGATGGTGCCATTGTAATGATCTGTATTTGGTGGGATCAAAATGGTGTGATCCACTATGAGCTAATAAAAGCTGCTCAAGCGAGTAATGGAGACTTCTAAAGGAAACAATTGATCCGTTTGAAGCGAACTATTGCCGAAAAACATTCAGATTTTAAATTCATGACAACGCTCGGATTCATGTTACTATTACGCCATGTTATTTTAGTTCATCCGCCTTATATCCCAGAACTTGTCCTTTCCGACTACCATTTGTTTTAATCGATACAGAATGATTTAACTGGAATACGTTTTACTTCAGAACATGGTATCACAAATTGACTGGGTTCATTCTTGGCTTCATAAGGTGAGCGCTGCTTTCGCGATAGAATATTTTGAAAAACAAATCTATTTTTAATTATACATATTTATTTTCACTCACTTATCCCAGAACATATCAAACACGTACAAGATTTTCGACTAGAAGGAACTGAGAAGTATCCTTCAAGCGAAATTTTTCCATTCAGATCATTCTAACATAATAATTCTTTTCTATTCAACCCATAGCAAACGGTGATCTCGAGTTGGTGTTCATCGCGAAAATTCCCTGCACATTCCAGTCATGATTTGACGGTTCGCCGCCCATGAACGCACCCGGTCCACTAGAGGTACACCTGCCGCTCTGAATTTCAGCGTGCGAAACGCATCTTGTAGCTCTGAAGCCAACCGAGCTTGTAAGCGACTCTGCGAAGTAGTCTTGGGAACGAGAGTGCGCACACGCACCCACCAAATCAATACCACAACCGGGTTGAGATCGGCCACCATTGGGGTAGAAATTGGAATTCCCTAGTGGTTGATTGAATCCCAGAGTGCCGGCGTTCGTGAATATAGCTTCCACGTACTGTGCATCGTTTGGAGTTAAAATATCCGAATGACCCAACGAGAACAAAGGACCGGCTGGATCCAACCCAAATATGGTATGGATACGACCGTTTTGCATTTTACCCGCATTTCCCGCAGCGTGTGCTCCCAAGCTATGTCCAATTAGGGCCATACTGTTCGGGAATGTTCCCGTAGCAGATACCAGTGTGTTGATCATTCGCGAAATTACGTTGCCCACGGCGGCTACGCGATTCCTGGCGGTGTTGTAGTTGATCGTACTTGCTCCTCTTCCCCAGTCCACACTGATCACGTTGAATTCACCCACAGTGAGGTAATTATCACGAATACTGCTGTGCATCGAAGAACTTCCATCTGCATTCCAGCCGTGGATAGTGAATCGGGTAGGGTGTGCTGGATTAAAATTGGAGCTCTGTACAGAACTTGGATTGTTCAAACCAAGTATTTGAGCTTGAAATTGGTTCCGGCGAGTAAACAGTCGAAATACCATATCAGCCTCAGCGTTGAAAAATGGTTCCAAATCAGCGTCAATCACGCTGTAAGGATCTGGATTGACCAGATGCATATTTCCGTGATCATCCCGTATCAGTGTGGGTTGGAGCTCTACAGGGATTGCCGACGCTGTATAAGAAAAGCAACTTACAAATTTATGAAAGAAAATGAAAAAGTATTTGTCCACTTACTAGCAAGTCCCAAAGAGAGTAGTATTGTTACTGTGTATTGCATTTTGATTATGATTGGAATTGCCTTTACGGTTGCTTTATTTATAGGCAAAAAAATCTTATCTTATTAGTGGAAAATGCGCTGATTCTTGCGATATACATTGCGATATATTATGTATTCACGTCAGCTCTGATAATCGGTACATTTATTTACAGAAAAGTTCATTCAACGTCACTCGTAGATTATCAATAATCCGATCGAGGTAATGATTTTATCGGTAGCTTAAATACATTCGATGCAAAGATAGTCCTTGTGATTCTCCAGCAATGCGTTCTGAATCGTATTTAGACATGGATAAAAACATACGGTGCCCCACATGAACAGAAGTGATAAGAAGTGTCTGTGTCGTCGCAGAACACATTGTTCGAGCAAGTCAAACGCAATAAGTTCTGGTATATTTGAGTTGTTGCATTCTCCTGTCTGAATGATCAGAACAAGATACGTGAGCTTTAGGAAAGCTAGAATGATTTGGGAATATGATGATAACAACAACTTAGGAGGTACGAAAATGTCCTCGCATATTCACGGTGATGGAGGAAGGGATACAGATAATGTCCACGTGGACACGTTGGATAAATATTTTTGGAAAATACATTTGCATCTATATTCAAAGATAAATAAAAACCTGTTCTGCATTTTCAACAATGTTGAATACTCGTCGGTGGAATATTCTCATTTCTTTGAACTTCTTCACTGAAATCTGTATTCTAAAAGTAATTCACGCAAACTGTAAGCGATTCCTGAGTTTCCTCATATTCAAGCATAAAATAAATCTAAGTCCAGCACTACGTTAGATCAAATTTGACAAATATCAAACTTTTTCATGGATTTTCTAGATAAACCAATAAAACGTTCAATAACAGAGATTGGTACTTTCGTATTGCAAGATGCAGATTCAGTCCACCTTGACCGGAAGGCAGTACTCTCGTTGAATATCTGTTCCAGATGGATTGCTACATCTGAATTAGGTATGTTTAGCAGCAACGCCATGATATGTATTTAAAGCTATAACCTTTTGTTGTTAACTCGGTATCCACGAAAATAGCCACATTAAGATTAGGCAAAATGAATGTGAGAGTTTAGGCAAAAGATCAGGAATGCCAAAGAAGGGATGACGCTAAATTGGTGAAAAAGTTAGTCTCCGCTTTCTCATCGGGGTAAAACGGTCACCCTAAGCATGGGTGGAGGCGATCTGGCGTAGTGGTAACATCCATGCCTCTCACGCTTAAGGTCACGGGTTCAATTCTCACTCCCGACATTCTTCCAAAAATAAGTAGTAAAAGTGACGAACCAGCCAAATTGAGTTGAAAATCACTATAATGAAGATTAAAAAAACCCTAAGCATGGAGTACAATCAAACACAATATATACAAAACTGGAGCATTTCTTCATGTCAGCACCGATCTTTAGGATGTTTTCCGCAATCAAGTTGATTTCCAGAAAGTTTACTTCTTATTTCTTATTCAGGAAGTTCCGGGAATTTTTAAATAAAATAAAATAAGGTCAAATTTCAGGAAAATTTATTTTATCTCCTTCAAAATATGATCCATCTGAAGCAACACACATGTTCCAACGCTTGACCTAGTCCCCCATGCATCCCTGGTAGGCCGACGAAGGGATGGCCTTCAGTTTTCTCGTCGCATTCTCTTTGATCCCCTCGATCGTCCGACATCTCTTTCCACGATGTGGCAACTTCAACTTGGGGGAACAAAAAAATGCCGCACGGGGCCATATCAGGTGAATACGGTGCTTGCTCGATGGTTTTCACTTGATGTTTGGTCAAATAATTCAGTACAATTCGGGCTCGGTGCGATGGCACGTTATCATCATACAAAATCCAACAATTTTCGGCCCATATTGTTGGCACAAAACATGACAGATGTGCGTCTTATGGTCGTACCAACGTTAAAAAATAAACCGGTTCCCTCATACACGGTACGTTTATATAAAAAGTTTCCGATACTTTCTGGTCATTAAAAAAAGGTATGAAAATGGTGCAACAAATATCATGCCGGGTAAAGCTGGCCACCACTAGGGGTGAGACGGCCACATATAACTCGTGATTCTAGCTGTATAGAGCAGGGGTGGCCAAAATTTTAGGCATCACGGGTGACTAATTGTCCAAATGTTAGGCTGCGGTCTACCAACGTTGACTGTATCAAAAAGTCATCAGAAAACGAATGTACGAGGGTCATTCAAAAAATAAGTTTTAGTGCCTTAGAAATCGAGGAGAAATAAAGTTAGGACAAAAAACAAGGTGATTTTCGTAATCTACATTTTATTTTCTATGTTTCTACATAATCGCCGTAACGTTCGAGGCATTTTTCAGAGCGTGGCACGAGTTTTTCTATTCCGAGCGCAAAGTGCGTAGCGTCCAACTTTTTGAAGTACGATGGTTCACTAATTTCTTCAGTGTTATCGAATCGTTGACTGTCGAACGCCTGTTTCATCGTATACTCGCGCACGGTGTCATAGATTGTGCGCGTCTCTGTTATTTTGCTGTTGTGTATTTTTAGGCGTTATTGGTATTTATTTAAAGTAAAAACAGATATAATTAGATGAAAAAACTCCTGCATTTTTTTTTGGTTCTTCAACTTCATTCAGTTTCAATATTTATTTATATTCATTTATATTGATTCTCGATCTGTGAGACCATTTGTTCGAGTATAGGAGGGTTTTACAAAGGAAAATCATAGGTCATACTAATAAATAATCAATGATAAATTATTCTATAAAATAAAAATAAATAATCAGTTACCAAATAACTTATAAGTAATAATTTATTTTCTGTAAAGTCTCATCAATCAACAGCGTTGATTTTTTTAAAGAAAATTGTCGTTTATGAACATACAAAGCATTTATTTTCCATAAAAATACACCCAATTTGATTATTATATTTTTCAATTTCAAGAACTAGAGATGAAACGAATATCCGGTAACTATGCGGTATCCGGCCTATCCAGTCAATATTTGCTATTCGGTCGGATATCATATTTTAGAAAAAAAATCAATAATTTTTCATTAACACAAGACAAATCATATTTTTAAAAAATTAAGTTAATATTAATTCATACCAATAATTCATTAACACTATTACTTTAATTACAATTTTTTTAACCGACCGATTACGCCTTGCTACGTACATCAGACCAGCTTCAAAGAACATTCTTTCGCTGTAAACAGTACTGCAAGAAGCTGAAAGATGAACTCTAGCAAACCATGTCAATTGGGAGTACTGCTTAGAGCAGTGGTGGCCAACATGCGCCCCTCCAGCCTTATTCATGCGGCCCGCAGCCTGACTTGAAAAAAAATCATATGAGCGAAATAAAGAATATAGTTGATAATTGTTCCATACAATTGAATAAAAATAAATTTGTGAGCAATTCTTGTTAATCGTGGGTATCCAAGCTGATCATTTTCTGTTTTCTTTTCGGTTTTTTCCGTGCTACTTTAACATTCTGACAATTGTTCTCGTTAGTACCCAAACAACTTTTTCAGGTTTTCGGTTCTGTTCTGTTGCCTTTTTCCTATGGATGTAGGATTCGAGGATATCTTGAAGGATATAGTCAAATAGCCAAATCATCAATCAACACGCACGCATTGGATTGTCGTGAGTTCCAAACTTCATTTCTTTACTATTTTTTCACTCGAAAACAAACTCAAGTTCGAACAACAAATGGGGAATTTTCATTCTACCCATTTTCTGACATTGAGAATTTCTCAAGTGTCGACAACTAGGAAAAATGTTGATACACTCCAGTCGATTAATGCTGATTTTTCTCGCAGATTTTGGTACTTCAAAGCACACGAAAAAAATTTCCAATTTTCTCTACCCCATTCGGTTTTGATTATGTACTTGCCGCTGAAAACATGCAGATGGAACTCACTGAAACGCAGTGTGATTTAGATCTGCGTGACAAATTTGAAAACCATGATGTCTTAGATTTCTACCTCCAATTCGTTCCAGAAGCGCGATTTCAGAACTAATAAAACATGCTCATTTTATTACTTCTTTGTTTGAATCCACAAATTGTTAGCAATTGTTTCAGTTATGAAAGAAGTGAAATCAAAGTCAAGGAACAAAATCACTGACAGTCATTTGGAAAACACGCTTTGCATCGCTATCTCTCACATTCAAGCTGATTTAGATCAAATGTGAGTAACGATTAGCCTCAGCGATTTCGAATCTCCGTGAAGAAGGAATAGTCGAATATTTTTGCCATTATTATTAATTCGGATACTTTTATACCTTTAATAAGAATTTTGGATTTTTTTCTCATTCTGTTCTCGAGTCGTGAATTTTACAGGTATAGAACTGAATGCTTTCTAATATGAAATAGAAAGTGAGTCGAAGAAAGCACCAGTTAAATACGTATATTTTACATTTCATTATGAAAAGTAGTAAAAAAAACATTGCGGCCCGCGGCTATAATGAAAATTTTGATGCGACTCTGCGACCATATCTATACCTGGCCACCACAGGCTTAGAGTTTGATGACCACCAAACGTAAGGAACGTGATTGCGATCGATTCGAAATATTTTCGCATAACAGTCGATTTCGTTAGTAATAGATTGTGACGAACCCGCTAAAAGTGTTGAATGTCACTACAATACTAAAAAAAGTGATAGATTTTCTTCAAAGGAAACTGACTATCAATTGCCACTTCGTTGAAACTGTACCAAAATGTATCATGAGCTTCGCGTGTAATGTCTAATTCAGTTTCGTCTCTTTGCTCCATTTAATTTAATTTGTGGTGAAGTAAGTGTATCCTTATGATCCCTGAAGACAGTTCCAAGTTTAACATGCAATTTCAGTTCCAACAGTTCCAAGTTAAACATGAATGTAAATTTGATTTTGTGTTTTGCTTATTTCAATTCGTATTACTTACTCTTACTCGTCTAGTATTAAAATAAGTTCAATATGTCCACAAAAATTTAATCATTGGAATAGAAAATCCTTTACAGAAGAAAAATCTGTTCAATATTCCTTGCAGAAAACTTGATACTCTATTAGGGAATATTCATTCTATACGGAAAATTTATTCATAGTTCATTGTTTTTATGCAAAAATGTGTTTATTACTCCCTAAACTGTGAACATTTATTGCTTAATGCACACATGTTTCTCACAGTTTCGTATTTGCAAATAAAGAGTCGAATATCCGGCCAACCGGCCTCGAAGCTTGCTGGATATCCGGAATCCAGGATCCTGCCAAACTACTATCCGTTTCATCACAAATAAGAACTTTCTATCGGAAATATTGGCCTTTATTCTGTAAATTGAAGTAAACGGTCAATTCGATCCCTATAACTATCACACCGAGCAAATTTTCGAATTTTGTATGTTTTTCGAATCGATGGAATCTTATCGAATCGAGTTCTTTCTCGAATGTCTTGTGTTGCGAATTGCATATTTTGAAATGTTTCCGAAATATTTCCCAAAGCTAAAATCAGGAGTGCAACAAGCAAACCAAACAGTTCGAAAAATTATGCCGACAGCTTTCAACCGACTGCATCTATAACAGCAAAATAGAGCTAACAAGCTAAATTCTGTTCAACTACACCCAGAAAACAGATCACTAAAATAAGCTAAAATAATCTTTGGTAAGGCATGTGCATCCGTGGCCGAGTGGTTAGCGTCTCACATTATCATGCCGGGTGTTCGAGTTCGATTCCCGTTCTGGTCGGAGATTTTTCGTCAAATTTTTCGTCAAAGGAAAAGAAATCTTCCGACTTGCACTGTGATCACGCGTATTAAGAGCTTGCCCCTCGGAATACATTCAAGGCGTGTTTTGCTTAAGAAATCTCAACTATGTATTAATAAATGACGTTAGTTAATGCATACGTTGAGACGCCAAAAGTTCCACAGGGAACGTTAACGCCATACAAGAAGAAGAAGGCAAACATTATTAGAATGTACATATTTTCTGTAAATATTACCAACTGTATGTAGAATGAATTGGTGCACCCGTGGCCGAGTGGTTAGCGTCTCACATTATCATGCCGGGTGTTCGGGTTCGATTCCCGTTCTGGCCGGAGGATTTTTCGTCAAAGAAATTTCCTCCGACTTGCACTGTGGTCACGCGTATTCTAGAGCATGCCCCTCGGAATACATTCAAGGCGTGTTATTTGGCTTAAGAAATCTCAACTAAGTATTAATGAATGACGCTAGTTAATGCATATGTTGAGACGGCAAAAGTTCCACAGGGAACGTTAACGCCATTCAAGAAGAAGAAGATGTAGAATGAATGTCTGATGCAATACACATCACTACCAACGATTGGTACATTTTACTACACGGTATGAGTAACTTTGACGATTGTAATTACACCCATACCTCGCTTTACGGCCTAGATACGTTCCACAAAATCCGGCCGCAGAGTGAATAGAATCAATTATTCTAATACAAATTCAAACAAATTCAATCAGATCGGTTCCAAATTTGTTAAATATGTAACATAGTTTATCATTAAAAACACATTTAATCTTTTTATTTTTATTTAATTTAAATGTATTTAATTTTTGATTCTAAATTGAATACATTTAAATTTATGTCCTTTAAATCAAAAATACATGCATAACATAAACATAAAGCCTACAATACATAGAACATACATACATAAAAACCAACATAATCTATAAACAAAAATGAAACAACTTCATGTTACACATACAAATTAGGTGTGGCTTAAGTTATTGTCTCGCAAATATTTTTTCACTTCTGTACAAAAGTGTTTTTTGAACCAATCCTCAATTTTTTTGCACTTATAATGAAACATTTTAGGCCGTAAATCGAAAACGTGCCTGAATTGAAGAGGGCCGTTATAGCGAAATCCCTTATAAAGAGCGACCGTATAGCGAGGTATGGGTGTACTGGAAACCGCGAAGAAAATGTAAACATAACATTTTTAACCTAATTGCCGAAAAAAAAACGTCGAATTTACCCAGATTCAGGACAGGTGAGGGACGTTCTTGAAAATCAATTCGATTTATGTTCTTGAATCAACATTGATACATATTGGACAGCCAAACAATGATCCGTGCTCGTCTGCTGCGGAAGAATGCGAATACTTCAATAATGAGGAATCTGGGTACTTCGAGATTCGAAATTGGAAACCTTGTGCCTCATGTTTCCAGGATTTTCAATAGGTCATTTTACAAATGATATGCCAGGAGAAAACTTTCTTGAAATTGTTTCCAGTGACAATTTTCCGCTTTATTTCAAGTTATGGTCGAACAACTGGATTTGTTAATATAAAATAACTAAAGTATTCAAATGGAAACTTTAATAAAAAAATATCTACTTTTAAAACTTATATGTTTCATTGAGGTTAGCATAAACACGTTGTATAATGATCTCGGCAAAAGATGGAGGGATATTTAATCCATTGCGTTTGGAGGTGACACTATCCTAGAGAATTCAGCGAGTGTCCTCGAGTAGCGGCATCTTGGAGACTAATACAGCAAAAACTTGCAGTTATGTTAGGAGGATGGCAACGTCCCTCTTTCGGAGAATTATTACGGCCGTCATTAAATAACATCACAAAAAGCCAACGAATTCAAGTACTGAAAACCTTCACGAATTATGTGGAATTCATAAATGAAACAGAAGGGCTGATAGATACTGCAGCCTTAGAATTTTATTTAGATGTAAACATATAATGACAACTTTTATACAATGAATAAACTTGACATTGGAAAAAAAAAAAAAAAAAATCCTAGACCAGTTGACGGACGCCTAGGAATACCTACGCGGGCGACCGATAGACAGCGGATTACCGTTTGTCCATCCCTGGTATAGAGGAAAGAGTAAATGATGTTGATTTGTCCGATTTGGGGTGGTTACCCCCAATTTTTTTCAATTTTTAATGTTTTTTTCAACGATTTCAAAGAGATCATGGTTTATCCGGTTTTATAAATCACTATTTTTTATTGAAGTCATTCGAATTTTCAAGTAGATGTTACATTTCTCATTGCTTGAGTTTACTGTCATTATATTGATCCATTCATATTTTAGGCTTTCTTAAGAATATTGCCTTCTCTTGGCCATGTATTTCTGCTACGCGCCGATGGACACAATAAACAAACTGCAGCGCGCCAAACGGCTGCCTCAGTAATCATGTGGACAAACCAACATCAGTGCATCGGACAAACCATGATCAGAATTGGCGATCTAACGCAAAACGTAAACGATCGGTGAGACATCTGGATTCTGTTTTTGAACTAAGAAAATGATGATAAGGTAACCTAAAATTGAAAAACAAATCACGTATGTTTTACTTCCGGACTTTCCAAGGTAGTTCTCACATGCAAGAACCATGCATTTTTCTACTTGTTTTTGATGATGCTCTCGAATTTCCGTCTTTGATTCAACCATTGTCAATATTTATACAATTTTCACTACGGAAAGAGATAAGAAAATAACATGTTATATATAAAAATGCGCAGAATTAAATTTCTTAAAAACTCATCGCAATCAAATAATCCTTTATGATTATAACATTATAATTTATGGAAAGAACTACTTCCATAAGCTCACATGGCAAAATTTAAATCCATCATCACTTTCACCGCAGCGCCGCCTAGGTGTAGATTTGTACGTTAGATCGCCAATTGAGGTCATCGAGATGCATTAACACGTTGAGTGTCATGGTTTTATAGCGGCTCTATGGAAATTTTCAAACATATTAGGGCCATCGTTTCTTATCTTAGTGAAAGGCATTTTTGTTCGAAAGGGAATGCTCATAAGCTTATATGTCACCGGTGACTGAAGTGGCAGTCAACGTGTTAATTACATGATTTAGATATATAAATCTGATACAAATGGAGTGTAACCATGATGTTTACAATATTTGTAGGTGTTATAATCCAGAAAAGGTCTGAATACGTACAAAATAATCAACTGATACTTTTGTGCGTTGGTACTCGCTTGCTTTAGTGCAGACTGGAATATGTTTCCCTAACACGTATTTTTAAATGGAGGAGCCTGGGAAAACCGTAATTTCAGATACTAGAAGCGAATGAACTTTCCTGTTTACAGCCTTTATAGCCTAAAAAGTAAAACTTGAAATTGTTCATTCATGCAAGCCGGGGGTACTTCTGTACCCGCATGTTTTTTTGCACTCCGGAATGTATGTCTAACACGGACTACAAAAGCAGGTACGAACACAACGCTTTGGCTCGGTTATTCAAAACTGCATTGGAAGATATTCCTTCATGTCTTCTGTTCGCTAAATTTCTATGCATACCGTTTGATGAGTAGGCAAAATGCTGCCATCAAATTTACTTGTAAAAAAGAACATAATCTATTACAATGCATGAATTAATGTTACATGGCATTTGTTCAAGTTCTTTACTTACAAAGCAAATATGGTGCATTCAATTGAATTCGAAAATTGTTTCATTCAATCAATAATTTAATCAATTCAAACACATGATTACTAAATCATATATATAACCCACCCATTTTTATAAGATTGAATTCAGTCTTCGTGTATCAATAAACTTTATAGCATCGGATAGTGACTTGCCCGTTAAGGAATTTGATCCTTCCTGATGTACCAAAAAGCATGAATATGTAGAATATGGTTTGGCCCGATTTATCTGAATCTGAATGTTCAAAATATAATTAATGTGAAGATCGCTTTAGATCAAATGGTTTGTCAAAAATTTAAAAAACACTCCTTTGAAGGAAAAATGCTTATTATTTTCTATGAGTCTATTTATATAAGAGACTTTTAGCCGTTAGTCGTTCTCGTCTCAGAACACATATTTCATGGCGTTAACTATCGCGAACAAAATGTACATGTATCATTTTCTTTCAGTGTAAAAATGAAACATTTCACTGATGTAGACATGGGAAATATTTCATTTTCATTCAATTTCATTCGCAATTCGCGATGACAGTGGTACGGTGTCGACGTCTGGTGGCAACTTCCAATTAGGAGCCATATTTTGGGTCCCAAACTCGTTAGTGCAATGTCTATCAGATGAGAAGACACGAATCCAGTTTAAAAAAAAATTTGTTTTAAAATTTGAATGAAACTTTTCACATCATGTTATTTAATTACTTGAAACACGTGTTTCTGACTTTTATTCAACAATGTGGCTATACATTTCCAACATTGTCACTGAATATTTTTATTATAATATAAAGTTGTCTTCAAAAACGATTTTTATATAAGATTTTTTCACCACCTGCCAAAAAAAGGTTTTTTTGTTTAAATAGAATACTAATTTGATTTTGAAAAGTAAATTTTCATTCATAATTTTAGTTATGAAAACGTGTTCTTTCCGCCTGAACATAAGTTATTCTTTGACGCTCCCCTAAACTTGTAAACGAAGCTCAATGCCGTCAACGCGGATCGCATTCATTCCCTTCATATCGGGTTTTTCGGTATTTTCACAGCATATGAGAGAAGGTAGCAACTACCGATTAGTGCTAATATATGACGTCATTTGATCGAGTTGCATTCATTCAAGTAGATAAAACTCATTTTATTTCCAAGAATAAACTGATTCCAAATGTGCCATTTGACGATAAATTAACTATGATCTTATTACGCTCGGTGCCCCAGAGTATCATAACAGTGTATCGTGTTTGCTGGTGAGATGGATAGCCATGACGGCATCATTCCGGGGCATATCACTTCGCTCTATGTATACCGTGAGTTTTATCATCTGTCAAGTCAACGGTAATTGAAACTGAACTCGCTTTCAGCTGTGTGATAAACAGACTTTAAATGGTTTGAATGAAATACGCTGTGTTTGCCCAATTCAGAGACTTTCATGAATGGAATGTGATTTAATTATGTGTTATTTATATTTTAAATGTGAAGGCAATTGATGACGATTATAGAAAATCCTAGTTTAATTTAAGGTAAAGTATATTTACATTCTTCTAAATATGGACCAACGATGCTTTGGATTTATTTCGCGGGGATTCTGCAGTTGAACTGGCTGGAAACAACATAAAAATATAAACAGTGAAGGTTTTTTCATTGAAAATTTTCCTCAAACATTAAGTATTAGATTTGTCATTTTTTCTTTGTATAATAGTTAATCATGACAAAGTAAAAATAGAAATAGCTTATTCTCAATTCAATTGGATGCGCTTGAGTTTACTCATACGAGCAGGCTGTGGCATGAGTTGATTTTAACAATTTATGATGCCTGATTTGTTGGTAAACACATCGAAAATTAGGGTGACCAAGACATAGCGGCGAAGCTAAGTTTACGAGAAGGCATAAGAATCAGGAAATATACAGTCAATCGAAAAATTGAGTATACAACTAGTGCTGATTTGTTATTGTTGAGTTTTTGGGGGTTAAAAAATAAATAATCAAATGCGACTTATATTCATCGTAAAATCGATTCATTTTACTCTCATGTGGTGATAAGAAAAAAAAAAATAAAATGGTCACATTTCTACTTCATGTTTAAAATAAAAACAAAAAAAATTATAGGAGGTTGTGTACAAGATTGACGTAGAACTACGCTGTTATTTTACATAAGTCGCTTGTTTATACCTTCGGATATTATTCTATAATGCTGTGAAATTTTAGAAACAACTGCATAGTTGAATAATCTCTGAAATGGTTTTTTCATTGTAGAATCAGTTGACGTCAGTTATTCTCGCCCTCGCAGAACAATACACTAGCTGATCTTATGTCGCAATTTATTTCATGTCAATGCATTATGCGAGGCCAGCACGTGCATCATTAGATGATGCTGGCCTCGATATTTTATTGCCCCTAGCAATGCGTCCGTTTTTTGCAGGGCTCGAGCCTGCCTTCCTCTTCTTCTTGCTCATCACACATTACGCGAAGCGTCTTATTTATGACGCAGAAAGAAAAACACACGGTACGAATAACGCGAAAAACCAACTGAAAAAACCACACGACGATATCCAAGTTGGATTACCACTGGTGGGGTCCAAACTTAGATCGAAGCGCAGCGAAAGCAAAGTGAACTGGATCGCTCAACAGTCCGATGTCGAATGAAAGTTTGCCTCAGCGAGATCCACTGTATATACTCTAGGCAAGTGTTTTCCTTTATTCTTCTTCTTTTCCTTTGTTCACGGAGACTTTAAATCCTACGATTCCCCCTTCGTTGCTCGTTATTGACAGCTCTGTTCGGGAAAGCACACAAATAGACAGAACAAATGTATGGGAAAATGGAAACGCTTAAAGTTTTCATGAATTTTAACCATTTACAAACCAGGGGATTCGAATATATAGCATATTAAACAAATCTTAGGGAATTTCCGATTCGTTTAGTATGTAAATCGCCAAAATCCGTTCGCGGCAAAAATAGTTATTAACGTTATCTTTATTTCATAAAAACGTGACCTGTTTTCTGATTTGGCACCCTTAATGAAAGACGTAGTTCTACGTCCAAATCTCCAATTAAGACGTTGCGAAATTGAGTGTACAGTTCAAGTTTTTCTTAAAACGAAACTTGAAATCAGTTCAGAAATGTTAATAGATAACAAAAGTCAATTCCCTAGTATTTGGTATGGCCCCCTTTGGCGTCCAGCACTTCCTGCAAGGACCGAGGCGAGATTTCTGGTCACTGTAAACGAAAGTACTTCCCAGATCTCCGTAATCGTCGTTTTGAGTTCCGCTATGTTCCCAGGATTTTGTTGGATGGATGGATGGTTCCCACCATATATACTCAACAGTGTTCAAGTTCGGTGATTTCTGAGGTGTTTTAAATTGATTGGGACATAATAGAGCAGGTATTCCAGCACCACGAAGTCAGTTTGCTTCGGTCGTTATTCTGTTGAAAGTAGTAATCACGAGGAGGACCGAATTTCCGAACGGGAGACTGCAAGTTATGTTTCAGGAAGATCAATTAAGCCATCTTGTCCATCGCCGAATCGATAAACATCATGGTTCTAGTTTCAGAAGCCACCAATGTACCAAGCAACAACTGACTACCGCCGTCGTGTTTTACTGCGATAACCAAATGCTGAACCTGAAGCTCCGATCCTGGTTTCTCCACGCCATCTGTCTTCCATTCGATTCAAATATATTGGTTTTCGGCTCATTCGTATGAAAGACCTTGTTCCAGAACTCCTTAAGTCTGTTTACATATGTCTTAGCGAACTGTAGTCTTTTTTTTTTCATATTCACTTTTGAGATGTGATACTTTTCACTGCCAACACGACCTCTCAGATTGTTCCTGTATGTTGATCTCCGGACAGTGTCTCGCAGACAGGTCTTCCAATGATGCCGGCTATTTCGGTACTCAATTTAGGAATGTTTGTTTTAGGGTTCTTTCGCAATGTTCGAACAATTACCTGTTCATCATCAGAAGACAGGATCCGTTCGCGTTCTCTACCGGGAGATTTTCCATGGTTCCTTCGTATTTCGACTTGATTATGATTTTTTTTACTGTACAGTGGGTTCTTCCGACAGCAGCTGCTATTTCCTGCAATGTCTTTCGACGACAATTCATACTTATTATTCATACTTATTACGTGTAGCAATATCTATTTCTCTCCTCTAACTTGCCATTTTGATAAAAAAAATACTAACATCAATAAAAAACAGAAACCAACACTGACCAAGCAATGGTTAAATGTTGACACCAATCACTGATGAAAAACAGCACCCTCAATGCACACTCAATTTTGCGATGCTTAGAATAGAGATTTTTTCAATTTTTAGGAATAAACAATTAGCAGAACACTTTTCTCGGAATTTTATTGCACGTACAGTTAGTTAAATGTGTGAGTAATAAATATGCATAAAAAAATGTGCTCAAAATATTTAATATCAAATAAATGGAAAGTATTGTCAAGTAGCATTTGTACACTCAATTTAGCGATAGACTGTATATTATAATCGTATCTTATTTCCTTTCGAAAAAAAATATATTAAGAAGTTAAGCTTTAATTTTTATTCTCTTTGGATTTTATCTGCAAACATCAGAGGGTTAGATGATTCTCAATATCATTTTGGTGCCGGGAAGTTTATGCTGATTGTTTTAGATTGGATCCGTTTATATTAGGTTGGGGAAAAAGTTATTCATTATTTTCTCGATAGCTGGTTTTAGTGATCAATATCTCGCGTTATATCGTTCATACCAAGGGATTGATAAGATGGCCGCCTTTTTGTAGCTTCTTGTAGCATAGAAAATCATGAGCATAGAAATCATAAGCAGAATGGTTTGGTCGCCCTGAAATGGTTTTTTATTGTAAAATCAGTTGATGATAATTTATTGATGATTCATTCTTGCCCTCGCAGAACAATACACAAGCTGATCGCATGTCACACTTTGTTTCATGTCAATGCATTGAAAATTTACCTCGAACGCTATTCCGGTGGCCTTTTTCGCAATTGACATACACTCGACTACAGGCGATTATTGGCGATTATTGTTCCACCAGCACCATTATTCCACTTCTCATAACTACATCATTTTTTCTTTGACACCGAATGGAAACAACAACAATGACAATACTTGCAAGTATCAAATGTCATGCTACATGTTATCTAGTATTGTCTCAGTGGAATCGCACCTCCAAACGTCGTTCGTACAACGAAAACCAACCAGCACCAAACAAGCGTTGAAAATGCATGTATACATACAAAGCCATACATTGGTGGCTTGAAGCAGCTAAGAATATCAACACATCTCATCATTTAGCGCTATTCTCAAAAGAAACGCTTTTGTTCCTCGAAAAAGTTGTATTACTTTCTCATGCTCAATATAAGCGCAACTGTTATTTTTAGGGAAGAAAGTTTTGCTACTGGCAAGTGAAACCCAATCACATACAAAAGTCTGGAACGACATTTACTTTTTTGGTGAGTAAATGAACGAAATAAATTTTTTCTGTTAACCTCAATTACCTCGAAAAGAGTTCCATTGCATCATTATGACCAAGATTAGCGCAAATTCCATCCTGGTTGAAGGCAGTTTTGCGATTGGCACGCGAACCCAAATAACTCAAAACATTCCAGCACGACATTTACTATGGTTTAGCCATAGCGTCAGTTCTATGCATTGATGCAATATAAAAGGTACCAACGAAGCCCTTATGATGACGGAAAACAAGTGCTTCGAATAAAGAAAAAGTCTGAATATTTGCCTCAACAGAGATATAATAAATAGAGCAAATATTCCACTTTCGCTACCTCCCTCTTTATTTATATTTATTATAGCGGCTGCCTAATTTGCACCACCAAACAATCGTTCATCATAGCACCAAAATATTGGGTGATTGTTGCATCGCGACAGGGCCAATGTGCACGACAGCAGATACAAATGGGGTTTCAGCGCAGCGAAGATGTGCTATTTGTAAATACGGGTTATGAAGAACACACATAGCACACACAAGGTATAGACTGATGGCTTGAAGCAACTAAATATACATACACTTTTCTCCGGTTTGCGCTCTCCTCAACAGAAGCCCTTTCTATTAATATTTCCGGTCTCGATCAGCTTAGTTGTCATCCTTGGTTGAGATAGTTTTGCTACTGTCATGCGAAACCAAATCACACTCAAAATTATAGAACTATTATTTTCATGGTGAGCCGATGATAGCCTGGTTTGATGATTCCTTACACAATTGTGTAGTTCAGAACCTTAATGGAATGGCGTTAGTTTGATGTAAAGATTGCAATGCCAGAGACATCAGTGAGTAAGAAATTTGGTCGCGCCCACAGCTCGATCTGAAACGAATACATTTGATGACGCAAAAAAAGGAAAATGAAGCGTTGTTCATTGCATCGTATCTAGAACAATACTGAAAGTTTGTTTCAGCGAGATCCAATATTTATGCTATAGCAAATATTCCCTTTCGATCTTTTTCTTCTTCTTTTCTTTGTTAACGGAGACTTTGTATCATTTCCCCTCGTTGAAGTTGCTCGTTATTGACGGCATGGGTAGGGAAGCCCACAAATGAGCACAACAGATGTATGGGAAAATGGGAATGCTTCTAGTTTTAATCAATTTGAACCGTTTATACATCAGAGGGTTGTAATATATATCATAGAAAACAAATCTTAGGGAATTTCCGTTTCGTTTGGTATGTAATCGTCAAAAATCCGTTCGCGGCAAAAATAGTTATTAATGTTAACTTTATTTCATAAAAACGTGACCAGTTTCCTGATTTGGCACCCTTAATGAAAGACGTAGTTATACGTCAAAAAGCGTAATTTCTATACTTCTAATTTATTCCGGAACCAATGTAATGGAGACGAAGTTCCCATTTCACGAGGATAAGGAACCGAGGCGGCCCAAGCCGCCATGATGACGCGAGTCAACCGTCGAACCACCCCCGGAAGCGACGGTCTTTCACACGCAAACCTGTGTTCACCTGATTGCCCGGTTAGTTTGAAACATAGGATACGATCCTTTAGCAAGGTCTGAACGTGCTTCAGCGAGCGTCGGACGGCATACGTTAGCCTGGTGCATTACGTTTGCCCGGTTAATTATAGGTATTTTGATTTGGACATTTAGTGCACAAAATCATAACTCGTATACTCGCGTACGGTATTACAGACCGTCTTATACCCATGATGGTTTTTCCGCGCCCGCGCCACAATATTTCTAACCTACTACATTTTTCCGAGTGGTTGTTTCTGTTGGAGTTGTTTTCTGTGGCGATTTATTCCGGGAACCCGTTATTTGAGCATAGTTGAAGTAATTCAATTTAGGAGAAAAAAGGCGCCGTTCAGTACGAAACTGAGTTTTTCTAAAGAGCGCTTCTCACCAGTGCTAGAGCGTAACGTCAACGCCAGCATGGCACCGACGTAGAAGATAACCTACTGGCACTGCTTGAAACAATAGAATTTGAAATCATAGGCTTTGCAGATGATATTGTAATTGTAGTTCGGGGAAAATATGAGCATGTAATCAGAGATAGATTGCAATATGCTCTAAACTTAACTATAGCATGGTGTAAGGATGAGGGTTTATCTATAAATCCTCATAAAACTACACCAAAAGTTAATTTTTAGCACATGTCGTCATATCGTCTTAGATAACACCTTCCAATTTCATTTTATGATGAGGTGTAATATTATCACGAACTTTTATAATAGCGCTGGCAGCTATATGGATAGCGTGGTCGTGTAAAGTAACTTTGCATTCCAGCCGGCCTTGGTTCGATCCCCATTGACGTCGTATGGACTTTTTTTGGCACAATCCCAAATGAAAAGAGAAAAGAAAACAGAAAGAGATGTCTGCTCGCATACATATAAACCATTTTTAAGCTTTTAAAATAGCTCATTATTTGCGCATTTGACTCTCATGCACAGGAAATGGCATCTTTTCTGCCAAAGATGACATGTTTTCTGCCTTGGGTGTACTTCCCTTTTATCTATTCGTTCAATTAGAGGAGGAAAAAAGGCACTAAGGTTGAAAAGAACAAAACAGTTCTTTGATGGAGAACCTAGGGGTCATTTAAGTATTCTAAAGGAATTCAAACCAAATCCGATACTAACTCAGGAGGACTGGATGAGCATGCAATACAACTTTGAACGACTATTCAATTTGACTGATCCAAGCCGCACTGAATGGGAGTCAGGGGGACCTGATATTCATCCAGGATCAAAAATTTGTTTACACTGATGGTTCCAGATTAAACGAAAGAGCCGGGGCTGGAATAACCGGTCCTGGAGTGAACATATCAATTTCAATGGGCAAGTGGCCAACTGTATTTCAGGCAGAAGTACAGGCAATTATTGAATGTGCAACAATTTGTCAAAGGCGCAATTATAGATATGCAAACATATGCATTTTTTCTGACAGTCAAGCTGCATTGAAAGCATTGAAGTCAGTTACCTGTACTTCCAAATTGGTTTGGTAGTGTATTCAACTTCTTCAAGAGGTAGCTAAAAAAAGTGCAGTGAACCTATTCTGGGTTCCAGGGCACTGTGGAGCTGAAGGTAATGAAAAAGCAGATTTGTTAGCTAGATGTGGATAATCGAAATCATTCCTAGGGCCAGAACCATTTTGTGGGGCCCCTGAATTTGCCCTCAAAATGGAAATAAAGGTATTCAATTTTCGGAATTTTTCGACCTTCCTTCAGAGTTTTCCGAAAATTTTCCGATTTTTCTTTTCACTATATTTATCTACGGGCCGATACAAACACAATAAAATAAAGACGGCTCAGATAGAACCATTCCATCTTCGGGTTTTGCGCTTAGCAACACATTTGACCTTCCATTTATATTTATGTGCATGCTGAAAATATGAATAATGTTCATGGTTCTAATACTGTAATGGACAATCACGCGCTATTTTGCTTTCGATAACTTTGATGTCAAAGATGCATCACGCTCTGGTGGCCAATTGTCGAAAAAGTTAATAGAATAATGGTTAAGTGCGACAATAATGTAAGAACTGTTTCGATTATTCAAAAACTAAACATTACCAGAAAATACAACCGTGAACATACGATCAAATTCTTAATTCTCGTTCATACTATCAATAATTTGGCCATCTTAACTAAACAATCGTTTCTGAGCATAACATAATGCTTCAAAGTTATTACACATTATCGAATACAGTGCATATTTGACCTTAATCGGATCATATTAATCAAGCTAAATGAAGATTCAAAATTCCTGAAAAACTGGATTTCGTTTTACTACACAAATTTACTGAGACTTTTTCCGTCGTGTTTGGGTTTTGGGTTATGTTTATAAACATAGCACCGATTCATCCCGTTGAACTGCACTCTCACAACCAATAACAGCTCTTATCAATACTTATCTCAGAATGTATACAACACTCAGGCCACAAGCCGCTGTAAGTAGTTCGTCAATCAGGTATTCCAATTATTTTTATTATGAACGAACGATCCATAAATCTGACGATGACCGGTTCAGATGCAGTGTGACTAACAGCGTGTGGCAACGACCGATTCAAATGCTGCTATACAAACACTCAAGTTTTCATAACAGCCGTCCCCAAAACCTAGGCATAAATTTCGTCCACATTATTTTGCTAATTCGACGCTTTGTTTTCAAATTGTAGATAACAGTCTGATGCGCACACACCGGCGAGCGATCCTCCAACCCTCCCGGTTCACCGTCCACCGGCGGTCCTGCCAGCCACGATGTTGTTCGTCGTTTATCGTGCGCATATGGACGGGCGCCTACGTTAATCTGCCGCAACGGTGCACCCTCTCGCGCGTCGTCGAAGTGACTCGGAAACGTTCACACTTGTTCGCGTCGTTCACTCGATCGGAAGCAACCGCAATCAAAACAGCTGGGAGATAATGGTCGCATCGATTCGTGGAAAAAGTGGAAACTGCAGAGAGAGAGAACATAAAACGGGTCAAGTGTGGTAAACACATGTAATCAGAACAATCAAGTGATATAATACATTCAGAGAAGTGGTTTGTTTGCGTCAACGTTTGCGTATTTTGCGGATTAGATATCATAGGTTCTCTGTAGATTCGGGTGAGTTCACGTGTTCTCATTGCGAGGATTTTCATCTGTTAGCAACTGACAACCTGTGGAATGGTGCGATGAAAATGCTAATAGCAACGGTGCAATACCATAAAAAGTGTTTCGGGTGATACATGGACTAAAACGCACATCAAAGTGTATACGTGACCAGGGATATAGCACCAACTTTAAGTAGGAGGATAACTGCATGAGCGTTGGGGAGAACAACAAGCAGAATGGCTGAGCATGCACAGCTAAGGCCTCCTGATGGAGGCTGGGGATGGATGATTGTGTTTGCTTATGGAATGGCCAATGTGAGTATGATATTCATTCAAATATCATTCCGAAGCATTCCTAAATTATTATCCGTTATCGTCTCAATCTAATCTCTCAGAGTAAGGAAATGTTCTTCGTCATTGGTGATATCTAAGATACGACAATCACACTTTGTTATCTTTTATATTCCAAAGTCTATCATCGTATTCTAAAGGGTGTGTCACATCAAATTGCATCACGGAAAAAACGCTGTAGAAATTCGCCCAGTAGACCGATCCTTTTGAAAATTTTAGACAGTAAAATAAAAACTATTAAACAACATTTGGCATTTTCTTTTTATTCATACTTCGAGCCCAAGCCCGTATGATCGCACCTTCCTCTTTACCTCGTCCATAAGGTTCTGTACAACGTCAGGTTGTAGTTTTTTTTGAACAGAAATCCATTTTCTCTTGAAGTCCGCCTCCGATTTGACAACTTTTGGGTTCTTCCGGAGGGCCTGCTTCATAATCGCCCAATATTTCTCTATTGGGCGAAGCTCCGGCGCGTTGGGCGGGTTCATTTCCTTTGGCACGAAGGTGACCCCGTTGGCTTCGTACCACTCCAACACGTCCTTTGAATAGTGGCACGAAGCGAGATCCGGCCAGAAGATGGTCGGGCTGCTCGTGCTGCTTCAATAGTGGTAGTAAGCGCTTCTGTAGGCACTCCTTAAGGTAAACCTGCCCATTTACCGTACCGGTCATCACAAAGGGGGCGCTCCGCTTTCCGCAAGAGCAGATCGCTTGCCACACCATGTACTTTTTGGCAAACTTGGATAGTTTCTGCTTGCGAATCTCCTCCGGAACGCTGAATTTGTCCTATGCGGAGAAGAACAACAGGCCCGGCAGCTGACGAAAGTCCGCTTTGACGTAGGTTTCGTCGTCCATTACCAGGCAATGCGGCTTCGTCAGCATTTCGGTGTACAGCTTCCGGGCTCGCGTCTTCCCCACCATGTTTTGCTTTTCGTCGTGGTTAGGAGCCTTCTGAACCTTGTATGTACGCAGGCCCTCCCGCTGCTTGGTCCGCTGGACGAATGAACTTGACAAATTCAGCTTATTGGCGACATCCCGGACCGAACTTCTCAGATCACGTCTAAACTGCTTAACTACGCGCTTGTGATCTTTTTTAACTGACGGAGCATCCATTTTTGCCGTTCTTCACCTTCCGGTCGATGGTTAGGTTCTCGAAGTATCGTTTTAGTACTCTGCTGACCGTGGATTGGACGATTCCCAGCATCTTACCGATGTCCCGATGTGACAACTCCGGATTCTCAAAATGAGTGTACAGGATTAATTCACGACGCTCTTTTTCGTTCGACGACATTTTTCCAAATTTACGAAAAATTGACAGTGAAGCATGGCCAACGTGATCTATACACTCTTATCTGATTATAAGCGAAAGCTGAAGATATAATTCCTAAAAATTAAATTTCTACAGCGTATTTTCCGTGATGCAATTTGATGTGACACACCCTTTATGTAGACGACTCAATCGCTTATTCCAGTTCAAGTGCTCGTGCATTGCACCGTCAATTCATTTTGCACAAGTCGTTCACCCGTACAATAGGAAAGTAGAGAGATGATTGAATAGATGCCAAGATACAGTGGTAGAAAACCATATTGAACCTTCTAGCTTCAGATCATTTCAATATTTGCATTCGGGGGTCTCTATGGAATAATATTTAGGCGATTAATGCGGTGTGTTTGCATTAGTGGTTACTTATTTCAATATGTTGATGAGTCTACAGTTATGTTATGAAACATGTAAATAATGAGTAATAGATCGACAACTCCGGGGTCAGTCGAAAATAAAAAAAATTTAAATAAATTTTTGTGTTCAATTGTGTTCAATTTATTTTATTCAAGTGATTCACTTCTGTCGAAACAAATATTTCCTAACCTTTCGCAAGTTTCTCGATCTCATCGCCTTCAAAGTCGAAAGTCGAGTTATTGACAAGCTGAGCAAACTTGTGCTTTTGTTATCAGGATAATTAATTGGAAGATTGTATTGCGCCGAATTCTTTCAGTAGACAGACTCCCCACTGATGAATGATTGTGTAGCCTCATGGCATCAAACTACTGAAGAAGTCAACGTTAAACGTGTGTATTCATCCCTATTCTTCTCTTGCTGGTATAATCCAGATATAGCTAACCTGCGACTCGCGGGCCGCATTTGGCTAGCGGGCTTTTCTGGTCTGCCTATCTGGTGTTACTTTATTTTGAACTATTTTGTATGGGTAACAACAACGAAAACCTATGAAATCAGTACGTACGTACAGTACGTAATCGTTCGCTAACAGGTCCTAGTTTTACTGGTGTGCTTTTCGACTAGGCGAACGTTAACTGGTCCTTAGACTAGTTAAAAAGCAGAATTTCGTAAACAATCGACGCCATATTCAAATGGAAGATTTACTGTGAGGGGCATTCGAACGTAATTTGAAATGTTATGAAAATTGACATTATTTTTGCATGACAAAAACATTGATTAAATTACAGAAAAATAATTTCCTCAAATTATATTTCATACATGTTGTTGCACTCAATGCGAAACTTCCATTGGAACGCTTTTGTTTATCCAATTTCATGATGAGTGCGAATCAAACAATTCATTGAAGTTCCCCTCGATTTTATTTGACGTTTTACATGCCGGACCAGTTAAAACGTGAATGTCGATAACTGGTCTTCCTTTTCGCCCAGTGAGCGAATGTTTACTGTAATCCTTTTTAACGTAAGGCTACGTCTTTCAGCAATGGGCTGAAAAAAAACAGGAATTGTTTTTATGAAATAGAAATTAAAAATGCACCGTTTTCAATTTATCGAGTATGAACAAATTAGACGCGAAATAATTGAGAAGTTTGTCAATTTGTGTTCCCTGAATGATCTTCAGAATGACTCAGCGAATTAAGACGAGACATGATTTGAAAACCTACAAGAAGGGCTCGAAAGCTTAATGGGTGTGTATTTTGGATAATCCCATATCGTAACAAACGTTATTGTAAGTAATGGGCCACCGAATCAACCAACCCCAACGCAGCCAAAGTCCTAATTGAGGATTTCTATATTGACGATCTTTTTGGTACGGTTGAAAAGAAATTCGGTGAACATTACCGGCCGAGAGTTCAAATATTTTTATAATTATACAATGATGACAATACATAACCAATAACTCGCGGTTGTCGAGGTTAGGACTGCAATGAATTTGTTGGTTGTTTATAATTTTACTATTTTGCAAAAAAAGCCAACAGTGGATACTCTTAATTGGTGAACAACTGACTATTAAGGGGGTAATGTAGTGTAGATACTCGAATTTCGGACTTTTTCCGAGCTCCGTAAAAATAAAGCAAATAATATTTTTACCATTAGATCATATTTGTTCATCTGTCTTTCAACAATAAAACAAAAATTGAACGGAGAAAAAAATAATCATAACTAGAATAGTTGAGAGCAGATTCTGAATCAGTGAAAATGCCGCTATCGCATGAACCTCTGACAAGTCAAATACATCTTTTTGCCAAAATGGCGGTGGTTTAAAACTGTTTTTTCGTTTCCACATTTTCCAGAATAGCAAAATTGAAAAATTATTATTTTTTATTGGTTCATGCGATAGAGAGATGCATACAGATTGTATTCATATAAACAAATTGGTACAGTAAAACTTTTTTGGACTTGAGGGTTCCTTAACAGAATGGTCACTGGAGTGGAGTGACTGAGAATTTTGTGTATGAAAATAGCAACGTTCATTTTGCCAGGATAATTAATAATGATTCTAGCATTAATATTCCCTCAATAAAACTTGCACTGAATGTTACATAACATAACGGATGTCTGTTCCGTTCATATCGCATATTTGCTATCATCAAACCAGGTCATGAATGATACGGCATTCAAATCCGCTCATTATCAGTGCCATATTTTACTATGAAATATGACCCAGAGCGTGTTTACTATTGTCGTGACTAAGCTGATTAACTTGTCGCTAATATCCATTTAGATTGCATTTCCAGATGCAGATAATGTTCATAAGATTATCAATCATTTGTTCACTAAACTCTAGAACATATAAAGGTTAGCCGCGACCTATTTTGGGCGACAATTACCCGGAACCAATGAGATTATTTTTCCTAGAACTTGCTTATGAACCTCGACAAACACGCGGAGCTCGTTCTCAAAGTATCCATACCCGGACGAGTGATGCGATTCAAAACGCATAGGATAGTTTCCTGATAGGAAAATTTCCTGTCGTGTTAAGTCATACAAGATTATATATCACTAGCTGACCCGGCAAACTTCGTTCCGCCCAAAATTTATTTCTCGTTATCACATCCACGTTTTCTTACTAAGCGCACGTTCATGCAGAACTGTTCATTGATTGATCTTCTAATCTACCCTTTAAAATTATTTTTTACTATAAAATATCAGTACTTTTACCAAAACTCGACATTATAATATCAGATTATTTTGACACAACTCGCGTGCGAGATTTTTCATCCACTTGCATATAACATGTTTCTCCATTACATGGAATAAATGTTTGATACAGAAAATATGATAGAATGAAGACAACCCTAAATCGGACATTTCTTTTTGTGACATTGGCACAAATTCTGTTTTGTGTGTTACTTGGATAATATTCACCACAAATAATGCTATAAAATATCCACCTATCGCGCCAAAGCGTATTTCCGGAGGCCTTCATGCATAAAATGACCATGACCCAACTGGGGTCAATCATCGATTAGCATCCAAGCCATTAAGACGTTTTTCTTCAGTTGTTCAAAACTTTGATCATTTTCCATTTTTCTGAGTTTTCCGAAAATTTCCAATTGTCATGTTTGGTTGGAATATGTGTACTATTTTTATGGAATCCCCTCTCCATTCCTGAGAAGGGACATTTCTCGTACCCAAAAACCCTCACATCCCAAATTTGGCTCCATTTGCTTGATTAGTTCTCGAGTTATACAGAAATTTGTGTTTCATTTGTATGGCAGCCTCCCCTTAGAGAGAGGGAAAGATTGTCGAACCACCATGGAAACGTTTATCGATCCCTAAAACCTCTATATGCCAAGTTTAATTCAATTTGCTTGATTAGTTCTCGAGTTATTCAGCTCCCTGTAGAGAGGGGGAAGAGTGGCAAACCATTTAAGAAACGTTTTTTGCCCCCAAAAACCTTTATATGCCAAATTTGGTTCCATTTGCTTGAATGGTTTTCCAGTTATGCAGACATTTGTGTTTCATTTGTATGGCAGCCCCCCTTAGAGAGGGAGAGGACTGTCTAACCACCGTAAACACATTTATTGCATTATATTTATTGTTACAATGTTTACTTAAGTTAAATATTATTCCTACGGTTCCTATGGTTCCTTTTTAGCTGTTTTTTATTCATTGTTGTGTCAATTAATTCGCAGTGTTGATTGTATATATGCATCATGCGATTGATATGAGCGTTGTTTACATAATTTGTTCTGGATGTTTTGGTGAAAAACAAATTGCGTGTTCTTAGTTGACGCCCGGGTACATAGAAATTTAATTTTTCTAGTAATTCAGCTGATTGTACTTGTTGCGAAATAAGACCATTAACAAAAGAAACCATTGCAAATTTACGGCGTTCCTTTAGTGATTGGGTGTTTATGAGCATGCAGCGTGCTTCATATTAAGGCAGTGGAAATGTAGTTCAGTTCAACTTACGGAGTGCAAAAAAAAGAAACTGTTTCTGCACTGACACAAGCCGTTCTTCATGTACGACCATATACGGGTTCCAAACGATGTTACAGTATTTCAGAATGAGCCTTACATATGTGATATACAAAAGCTTTATTCTGTATGAGTCCTATTTGCCTATTGATTACAGAGTTTTAGTGTTCTATGAATACAGAGTTTACAGTGACGAGTAACGACGCCTAGATCTCTAACTATTTCACATTTCACTACATTTTGATTTCCAAGACAATATGGTACATGATTCGTTCTGCTAAATGTAATGGAGTTTACATTAGTTTACATTTAGCATTTTTTTACATTCAGTTTTAGTAGATTTTTTATTACACCAAGTGTGGAATACAGGCAAACCATTTTTGTGGGGGGGAACCGCACAAAAAAGGCGCATAAAAAAATCGTACAAAACTTCACCAGCAGCTTTAAAAATCGTGTTCGGTACACATTTTGAAAAAAACTTTTTTTGTGCAGTAGATAGGGACCGCATAAAAAAAGTTTCCCCCAAGAAAATAACTCAAATCCACGCCATGCACCGTTCAATTTCCTTTTGTTTCCCTGCTTTGCGATGGGACACTTTGCCTTTTCGGTTGCGCGTGGCTGTTTTGTGCTTCTAGTTGCATGTCGGAACGTGTTACTGTTAGAATTCATGTCATGCAAAAACTTAGAAAACTTAGAGCATTTGATGAGAGGAGAGGAATGATTTCAGAAGTGGATAATCGAGACGCAAATATGCTTTTTTCGCACTGAAATGCATATAAACCATCGAAAAAAACTAAATGGACGATAACTTCGTCAAATATGCTTCTTTTCATACATCGCACAAAAAAAAACCGCACAAGAACAGAAAAAAAATTCGCACCTTTTTTTGTGTGGTTTTTTTTACACAAAAACAGGTTTTACTGTACATGTGTTTCGTTTTGGAATGCCTCGATGTCGTTTTCACTGCCAATTTCCGCGAAAAGCTTCATGTCGTCTGCATATACTAGTACATCTATACACCTGAGAACAAAGGAGATGTCATTTAAGTACAGAATGAAAAGAAGAGGATCAAGATGAGAGCTTTGTGGGACTCCCGAAGTGACTTTTACTGGATTTTAGAGAGAATTTTGAAAATGAACAATTTGTTCACGATTTGTTAGATAAGAATTGAGCCAGTTTAAGAGTCCTTGTTCCATTCCAATCTTCTGCAATATTTATGAAGAGTAGTAATGGAATGTCGATGCGGTCAAATGCTTTACTGAAGTCAGTGTAAAGAGCTTCTACGTGTGTGCCATTTTCCATTGAATTCAAAATAAAAGTCACAATTGTCAACATATTAGTTGTAGTTGAGTCGCCTTTGAAGAAGCCATGTTGTACACATGTTATTCTATTCTTTACTTGTTGGAATACTTTTTCATTCACTATTGCTTCGAATAGTTTGTAAGAATGTAAGAGATAATGGCAATTCCACGATAATTACGTACGTCAGATTTAGCGCCTGATTTGAAGATAGGTACCAAAAAAGATTGTTTCCATTTTTCTGGAAATATTCCAGTTTGTAGTGAATTATTGAAAATGCAATATAAGGGAAGCGTGAGTTCCTCAGCCAGGTTCTTCAGAAATACAGGTACTATTCCGTCATCTTCTGGTTCTTTCGTTCCATCTAATTTCTTTAATGCATGTTATATTTCTTGTTGTGAAAAGTAGTCCCGATCGCGATTTTCTTCGGAAAATGTGGTATATACTTCCTGAAAGAAATTTGCAAAAAGATTACAAATTTCGTTCGAAGAATTCCCTACATCTTCATCGAGATGCATCTGCGATGGAAAGTTATTGCTGTTGAGCTTAGACTTTACGTAATAAAAGAATTTCTTCGGACATGATTTGATTTCAGTTTCGACCTTTCTATTATACTCTTCGTGTGCACTTTTAATGGCAAAATTCAGTTCTTGGGAAATATTGTGACATTCCAGCAAATTTTGAATACTTTTGTCTATTTTGTATTTCGTGAAGAATATGTACGGATAAGTTGACATCTCGTTCGCTGTTTAATAAAGTATGCCATTCTATGGCTTGTAGGCTACATTTGGTTGCTTCAAAGTTCGTCTTCCGGTACTTCTTCGTACTCCCAGTCGATGGGCAATTGTTTGTTATGTACAAAGATTGAGTATTTAATTGCTGTGTGAAATTTTTCATTTTTCCAAAGGAAAGTCATGGACTCATTCACACAAAAGTCGTTGGTGATGTTAGTAAATAATAGGTCTAAATAATAATTTTGGGAATTTTTTACGTGATTTATTTGATTAAGACCGAGATGTGCAATTCCGTCAAATGAGGGGCTTAGAATGAAAGGGGTGTAAGTGAATTGATCGATTTCTCTACATCGACTCTCTCTTTTGATCATAACTTAGCTGCAAATACATTCCCAGCTGTATTTGATAATGTGGAAGATAGGTCAGAACCTCATTAATCGGATTCTATAGCAAACTCAAATTGGAATTTTTTTGCAATTGAGTTATTAACTAAAGAAAAAGTTGATGAAGAGAAATCGATCAAGTCACTTACACCCCTTGCATTCTAAGCCCCTCAAATATATATAGAAATAGAATGCATTCACTATCGTTGTCGGGAATGAAGTCTACTTTATTTTGATTGAAGTCGCCATAGATATGCAATTTCACTTCTGGTTCTAGTTTTTCTGTAATTCGATTTGCCGTTGGAAAAAATAATTCATACGATTTATAATTTGCATGTTCGGGAGGGTAATACGCGGTAGAAAATATGTGTTCTTCGCCAGCTATAGATAATTTTGCGCGAACATGTACAAATTCTTTATGTTTTTCGGTTATAAGTTCTTCAGAAGTGAAATTTGCATTAATGGCAATGAGGACCCCGCCTCCAGACTTCTTCTGAGATAACGATAAGTTGCGGTCATGCCGGAATTCATTAAAATTATTTCCAAAATTTTCTCGCTTCATACGCTTTCGCCCTAGCTAGTTTCAGTTGCAAGAATAACATTGAAAGAAGCGGGTAAAAAATGTTGATGAATTTCTTTCATTTTTGCTGGGTTTTTAATGCGGTCGAAATTTTGACAACTATTTTTAGACTACTAATTCCCTGTAAAGGGCGCGTCAGCGTCGTTGAAAATTTTGCGAACTGTAGAATTTTGTTGCTGCTTCCCTAGCATGTTGTAGCCGTTGCGTACGTTCACTGGACATGAATGTTCGGTGTGATTTGAGGTCTGCCAAGGCGTCAATGCGTGAAATTTCCAGTTCTTCGTGCACTTCCAGGAAAATTTCACGCAAAAGGTTTGTGTTCAGCTGTGAGCATTACAGATGCACTAGTTCTCGTTATTCCACGAATACAAACATCCGTTGTTTGGTCGTGGAGGAAGGAAAGATACTTCCTCACTGTGTCCATTATTTTAGAGTCAAGTAGGTGTGCCTTCAAAAAGCGTCTGTCGTCGGCTGCCGATTGCTCCGTAAGTCTTACTATAGGAGGTCGCATTGGGTTCAGAAGAGGAGATACTTCTCCAGGTGCTGAATTTGGTTCCACAAGTGTTGGCGGAATGGAATTTGCATTTGACGTTGATTGGATACTGTTGTAATGTGGTTGGTTTTCTGCTCGGTACGGGTTGATTGTTTCGCCCTTCCTGAAATTGACGAATTTCAGATTCGAGAGACCAGCAATTGTAACACCCTAAAGCCTCCAAATGCTAAATTTGATTTCATTTGTTTGATTAATTTTTGAGTTATGCAGAAATTTGTGTTTCATTTGTATGGCAGCCCCCCTTAGAGAGAGTGGTGGAGTGTCTAACCGAACTATTATAAGAATCATCCCCGGCCCCGAAAACCCCTACATACCAATTTTCATGTCGATCCGTTCAGCAATTTCCGAGTCCATAATAATCAGACAGACAGACATCCATTTTTATAGATATAGATTTTTTCCCATCCGAGATATAATACTATAATTCTGTTTCCTCTTTTTACAGATCATGATCATACCGGTTTTGCAGAGCTTCGCCCTGATTTTCAAGGACACTTTCAAGCAAATTCATATTTCTGCCACAGATGCTTCACTCATAATTAATTTGGCTTCGGCGGTAGGAATGACGTTCGGGCTGTTCAATGGACCCTTGTTGCGCACTTTTGGTTTCCGAAAAGTAGCCACTCTAGGAGGAACCATGTTCTCGCTGGGGCTCATGTTAACATCTAACGCTGAAACGTTTGTGCATTTCATCGTGACGTACAGTATTATAGCGTGTAAGTTTTACATAACTTGTTTGAACATTCATAGATGTAATCTAAATCCGTTTAAACGTTCTTTGTAGCTCTTGGAATGGGTTTCTGCAACTCATCTTTTTCGTTGGCTCTGAACACGTATTTTGTGACACGAAGAAACAAAGCGGCAGGACTGGCAATGACCATCACTGGTCTAGGTCCGATCTTGTTACCCCAGCTAGTGTCAATTCTGATCGCACTTTACGGTCCCCGATATTGTCTTCTTATTATAGGAGCCCTGGCAACTCATATAATTGCAGCTTCCCTGCTTTTGCAACCGGTTAAGCGACACCTGATTCCAGTCGAACCAAAACTGGAGCCTCCCCAAAGTAATGACGTTGGGGAGGATAAATACACCGCCATTGATGGTGAGATCTAAACTATCCCTATAAATACCTATGTACTATAAGATATTCTCTTCAATCTAGCCTCACATCATTACAATCACCACACCGACAGCAAATGGGAACTTGAATCTGACGACGAGCAGGACTACCTCGAAAAAGAAAGCTACCTAGCTGGTCATGAAATTGACACCCAAAGCATTTACGGCTTCGAGCTGACTTCCCAGATTCGGCGGCGCGATTCAATGGCCGCTATCGCTCTGCTATCGCGCACCAAAAGCGAAGGTAATTTCACTGCTGCTGCGAGCCCAGATCTGAGTCCTATTAATTTATGCCACTTTAATCAGTTCTTCATCCCATACAGAGAGGCGCGTCGACAGCGGATATGACGATGTATAAAACACGCTCGGAGACGTTGGAACCTGCTCTTGAGAAAGAAAAGAAAAGGTGGTTCCAGTCTGAATCCACCGAGTCTATCAATTTGGGCAGTTCTATGAAGATTTTTGAAGAGAAAGAACGACGAAATTCTCTGGATGACACTGTTCCCAGGCCCAGGCCGTTTGGGCCAAAATTTTCCCCGAAAATCAAGCGCTGGTTTGAAAAATCTGAAGACTCTGTCCATTTGGGCAGTTCGGTGCGATTGTTTGACGAACGCTTCCCGGTAACACGACGAAGCTCCCATGCAAGCTTTCGTGAATCCTCCTCAATGGGATTGCCAGTAGTGTCTCAATCGAAACTTCCACCACTCAGTGAAAATCAAGACCTAACCGAAGACAATCGTCTTCCGTCGATTATGCGCCAGCTTGAACGCTCGGCCTCGACGAAATCCCAAGTGCCAAAGACTGCAAAGTTTGATTTAAGTACCATCGAGGCTGACAAAAAGCAAGGCGTTCTCCAAAAACTGGTCACAATCTTCGATCTCACTCTACTGAGGGATAAGATTTACCTTAACATGATGCTTGGATTGTCGATTGCCGTGTTTGCCGAGATCAATTTTTCGCTGCTAACGCCGTTCATTCTCAACGATCTGGGCTACGACACGACGCAGATTGCATCGATTATGTCCACATTGGCAGTGGCGGATTTGTTGTTTCGCTTTGTATCACCCTTCATTGGGGACTTCCTGAAGTTGACGCCACGCGTTATGTACATGATTGCGCTTACAATGTTAATATTAACTAGATTTAGTGAGTATATAATTCCACATAAAGCGTGATCTTTCAAATAATGGTGAACATCTTGTAGGTATTTTAATCGCTCGCAATTATCCGGAAATGATTGTCGTGGCTGTCTTTCTAGGCATAGCCAAAGGAGTTCGGACGGTCTACATGAGTTTGGTGATTCCGAGCTACATCCCAATCAAGCGCCTGCCCTCGGCTTCCAGCATCCAGATGATGACGAACGGCATTATTCTGATGACGATTGGTCCCCTCGTGGGGCTGATTCGGGATCTGTCCGGAAGCTACTCGAAAAGTATACTATTCATTAATGCGTTCACGATTGTGACGCTTGTGATGTGGGCAGTGGAGATGACCTATGTGAGCCGAAAATCAAGACTCAAGCAGCAAGAAGCAGCCAAAGAGATTGTCTCCTGATGGTGTTCGATGTTGGACACCAAAGCAATTCCTAGTGAGAATAACAACAGGTTTGAAGTTCTTTTTTTTTTTCAAACATGGTACATATTTAATCACTAAATCATATCGAACTTCCCACGGGTGAATGAATGATTGTGGAATCGTTGGCGATTCCAGTCTACTCTACGAATATATTTGCTAGCCTGCGATCTTCGACAATAGTGAGACATAGGAGGATGGTAGGACCAAAATTTGTCCGCATGTTTGTGAAAATGTATCGTCGATTAATAACAGCAGCTGTTGCGATGAAGAAATAACGACAGAACTAACATTATAGGGTGATAGGCAGATCAACCCGAATGTTCACCCTGAAAGGTAAACTTCATTCTAACGTGATTACTATTAAGACAGGATGGCCCAGGAAGAACTTGTAGTACAGATTCGTCACAATGGATGGGATGAAGTAGTGAATTCATGTTGATTCCGAAATTAAAAACCACGCCGAAATTAATGCCATGGTTCCGTTGTCAGACTATGAAGAACGAGTGTGTCTGATGTAGGATTGGGCGATCTTTGGCAAAAGATCAATCTTTACGGATCGAATTTCTAAAAATCTATATACAGGGCGGACTCGATTATATACAGTTTTTGATTTTCTTTTCACTGTGAGAAAACGCCTTTCTCACATGAAAAAAATAGACGATCATATTTGATGAAAAAATCCTTCTACGCATATGGTTGAATTTCAACAATGACAGAGCTATAGAACATTTGTTCTATTGTTGAACTCAAACTGACTCTGCATAAAAAGTACGGAAGACGATTATGTTGCTTTCATTTGAAAGATTAGGAAATTCAGTACAGAATATAGTAGGGGAACATCTAAATTAGTGGATTTTAACAACATTTTGGAAGTGAAAAATTTAAAAGTTAGTAATTTTTGATGCGTTATCATTAATGTTATCCTAAAAAATTATATTGAACTAGATTGATTCTATCAATTAAATTGAAGCTCTATAAGCGCCCTACAATTTGTTCTTTGACACCCAACTTCTATCTTTCTTAATGTGGCTGCAATGTTGATATGAACAAGTTCTGGTCAAAATTCAAGCAAAATCTTTAAATATCACTATTTTTACCCCACTGTACATGTAATAGCCACTTAAATTTCACCTTAATATTGAATGGTTACATTTCTTCTTGAAATAAGTCATATTTGAAATATAAAAAAATATATTTTTTGTCCAAACTGTATATAATCGAGTTTAAAATTGTATATAATCGAATCACATATAATCGAGTCTGTATATCATCGAGTCCGACCTTATATATACAGGGGTTAGGGTGCCAATGAAAATGGTCATCTCTAATTTCAAAAAGTTGCCTCATAAAAAATGTTCACCACCTCGAAAAAACACTCTATGCCGAATTTCAGCTTAATCGGACTTAAGGGAGAGTGGCGCAAAGCGGTCAAAGTTTGAGTTTTTCGGGGTTTTCGAAAAACAATTTTTGATGCCAAATGTCTTAAAATTGCATGACACGTCGAGATCTAGTGTCGACTCAAAAAAACATTTTTGTCAAAAATCGGCATTCTGGGACTTTTTTCAGAGTACGAAACGAAAAGTATGGTTTTGGGTGCCAATAAAAATAGTTATCTCGATTTTTCATTCGTAACTTGCTACGAAATGTACAAGCAAGATGCATGTTAGCAGTATCTGACAGCTAATTGAAAACTTTGATCTGCAAATCTGCTTTGCTTGGAATCTGCTTTGCTTGAAATCTGCAAATTTCTACGACGAAGTTTGGGAAAGTGAGTAGTTACTAGAGATTTCAAGATTCCGTGAACATTTAAAGGTCGCTGGAATCAACCTAGACGATGCCAATCATTGGTGTACATTGGAAGTTGATACAGTCGAGATCTGGTGTCATCTCGAAAAAAAATGTTTGGCCAAAAATCGACCTTTTGGGACTTGGCCTGAGAAAATGAAGGCATGGAAAAAAATAATTATCGAATTTAAATAATTTTTAAGTCTTTTGGCGCCAAAAAAAAAATAGATTTTCTAACTTTTCTTTACAACTTTTTTCTAACTTTTTCTTTCATTCATTACGAATAATAAAATTTGTGTCGTCATCCTTCCATTGTTTTTTATATGTTTCTCTGTCTGTTTACCATGATTAACCCATTTTATCTCAAGCGTTTGAAAAATCGAACAGCAACTAATTTTTCATTGTTTTGGGAAGCAACCATATGGTGTGGTTTTGGCATCCAATGATAGCTTAGTCTATCAGATATCACTTATCATCAATTTCATTCGATTTTGAATAACCCAATTGGGCAATACGTTCGTTTTGAAGCAACTATGTGCGGGAAGTACATAACCTCAAATAACCTAAGAAAGAACAAAAGCTTATAAAATTCAAAAATAAAGGGTGTGTCACATCAAATTGCATCATGGAAAAAACGCTGTAGAAATTTAATTTTTAGGAATTATATCTTCAGCTTTCGCTTATAATCAGATAAGAGTGTATAGATCACGTTGGCCATGCTTCACTGTCAATTTTTCGTAAATTTGGAAAAATGTCGTACGAAAAAGAGCGTCGTGAATTAATCCTGTGCACTCATTTCGAGAATCCGGAGTTGTCACATCGGGACATCGGTAAGATGCTGGGAATCGTCCAATCCACGGTCAGCAGAGTACTAAAACGATACTTCGAGAACCTAACCATCGACCGGAAGGTGAAGAACGGCAAAAATGGATGCTCCGTCAGTGAAAAAGATCACAAGCGCGTAGTTAAGCAGTTTAGACGTGATCCGAGAAGTTCGGTCCGGGATGTCGCCAATAAGCTGAGTTTGTCAAGTTCATTCGTCCAGCGGACCAAGCAGCGGGAGGGCCTGCGTACATACAAGGTTCAGAAGGCTCCTAACCGCGACGAAAGGCATAACATGGTGGGGGAGACGCGAGCCCGGAAGCTGTACACCGAAATGCTGACGAAGCCGCATTGCCTGGTAATGGACGACGAAACCTACGTCAAAGCGGATTTTCGTCAGCTGCCGGGCCTGTTGTTCTTCTCCGCATAGGACAAATTCAGCGTTCCGGAGGAGATTCGCAAGCAGAAACTATCCAAGTTTGCCAAAAAGTACATGGTGTGGCAAGCGATCTGCTCTTGCGGAAAGCGGAGCGCCCCCTTCGTGATGACCGGCACGGTAAATGGGCAGGTTTACCTTAAGGAGTGCCTACAGAAGCGCTTACTACCACTATTGAAGCAGCACGAGGGCCCGACCATCTTCTGGCCGGATCTCGCTTCGTGCCACTATTCAAAGGACGTGTTGAAGTGGTACGAAGCCAACGGGGTCACCTTCGTGCCAAAGGAAATGAACCCGCCCAACGCGCCGGAGCTTCGCCCAATAGAGAAATATTGGGCGATTATGAAGCAGGCCCTCCGGAAGAACCCAAAAGTTGTCAAATCGGAGGCGGACTTCAAGAGAAAATGGAATTCTGTTAAAAAAAACAGGAAGTGGGTTATATCTATGGTATAACCGCAAGGGTGACGTAGGACTATCGTTGATTTAGAGATCATTTGTTTGAAGTTGAATATGAATTCATTCTGAATGAATGAATATTTAGAGAACTTCGAAAACGAGAGCGTTACGTTGGAGCCACAAGGTTTTATGCATCCAATAATGGATACGGAAATATCCTACTGATGGGGAAGAATAATCTTCAGAAGCTATCCTGTTAATTGCGATTGATTGAAAAATCACAAAACCAAATGTATTTGGTCACAGTGTTTCATGGATAGAAAACATTAAAATAAACTCTTTCACATGAATGTAATTTTAAATTCCCAGAGGAACTGGCAGATTATTTTCAGTAACGATTAGATATTTCCACATTTTCCTCGATACTGGAAGCCCACCAGTGGTTAATGCCAACTCGATAACCACATGTTAATAGCACTTGATTGAAACATATTTGGTCACAGTGTAACATGGATAGAAAACATTCAATTAAACTCTTTCACATGAATATATTTTGAAAATTCCCAGAGGAACTGGCAGATTATTTTCCAGCAATGATTAGATCTTTCCGGAACTTTCCCGATGCTGAATGGCATCCTAACGGAAAGAGTTCTGCGCGTGTATGTGTCGATCCTTTGCCGTCCACCTCCTCCAGCACGTTAGGCAACGATGTTGTCTTGTCGATGTCCTCACGAAAAATGAATGTGTCTCACCACCAGAATATCGCTTAAGTATGCTTTTTGTGTGTGATTGAATCGAGAGAAGGTGTGGTTTACGATGGCAATTTGGAAGGCAAACTAGAGGGGAATGAACTCTCTGAGCTCGGAACTTTCGGCGACTGAGCAATAATCGATTGCGGGCGCATACAATATTGGATACGGAAATATCCTACTGATGGGGAAGAATAATCTTCTGAAGCTATCCTGTTAATTGCGATTGATTGAAAAACCACAAAACCAAATGTATTTGGTCACAGTGTTACATGGATAGAAAACATTCAATTAAACTCTTTCACATGAATATATTTTGAAAATTCCCAAAGGAACTGGCAGATTATTTTCAGTAACGATTAGATATTTCCACATTTTCCTCGATACTGGAAGCCCACCAGTGGTTAATGCCAACTCGATAACCACCTGTTAATAGCACTTGATTGAAACATATTTGGTCACAGTGTAACATGCATAGAAAACATTCAATTAAACTCTTTCACATGAATATATTTTGAAAATTCCCAGAGGAACTGGCAGATTATTTTCCAGCAACGATTAGAACTCTTCCGGAACTTTCCCGATGCTGAATGGCATCCTAACGGAAAGCGTTCTGCGCGTGTATGTGTCGATCCTTCGCCGTCCACCTCCTCCAGCACGTTAGGCAACGATGTTGTCTTGTCGATGTTCTCACGAAAAATGAATGTGTCTCACCACCAGAATATCGCTTAAGTATGCTTTTTGTGTGTGATTGAATCGAGAGAAGGTGTGGTTTACGATGGCAATTTGGAAGGCAAACTAGAGGGGAATGAACTCTCTGAGCTCGGAACTTTCGGCGACTGAGTAATAATCGATTGCGGGCGCATACAATATTGGATACGGAAATATCCTACTGATGGGGAAGAATAATCTTCTGAAGCTATCCTGTTAATTGCGATTGATTGAAAAACCACAAAACCAAATGTATTTGGTCACAGTGTTACATGGATAGAAAACATTCAATTAAACTCTTTCACATGAATATATTTTGAAAATTCCCAAAGGAACTGGCAGATTATTTTCAGTAACGATTAGATATTTCCACATTTTCCTCGATACTGGAAGCCCACCAGTGGTTAATGCCAACTCGATAACCACCTGTTAATAGCACTTGATTGAAACATATTTGGTCACAGTGTAGCATGGATAGAAAACATTCAATTAAACTCTTTCACATGAATATATTTTGAAAATTCCCAGAGGAACTGGCAGATTATTTTCCAGCAATGATTAGAACTCTTCCGGAACTTTCCCGATGCTGAATGGCATCCTAACGGAAAGCGTTCTGCGCGTGTATGAGTCGATCCTTCGCCGTCCACCTCCTCCAGCACGTTAGGCAACGATGTTGTCTTGTCGATGTTCTCACGAAAAATGAATGTGTCTCACCACCAGAATATCGCTTAAGTATGCTTTTTGTCTGTGATTGAATCGAGAGAAGGTGTGGTTTACGATGGCAATTTGGAAGGCAAACTAGAGGGGAATGAACTCTCTGAGCTCGGAACTTTCGGCGACTGAGCAATAATCGATTGCGGGCGCATACAATATTGGATACGGAAATATCCTACTGATGGGGAAGAATAATCTTCTGAAGCTATCCTGTTAATTGCGATTGATTGAAAAACCACAAAACCAAATGTATTTGGTCACAGTGTTACATGGATAGAAAACATTCAATTAAACTCTTTCACATGAATATATTTTGAAAATTCCCAAAGGAACTGGCAGATTATTTTCAGTAACGATTAGATATTTCCACATTTTCCTCGATACTGGAAGCCCACCAGTGGTTAATGCCAACTCGATAACCACCTGTTAATAGCACTTGATTGAAATATATTTGGTCACAGTGTAACATGGATAGAAAACATTCAATTAAACTCTTTCACATGAATATATTTTGAAAATTCCCAGAGGAACTGGCAGATTATTTTCCAGCAACGATTAGAACTCTTCCGGAACTTTCCCGATGCTGAATGGCATCCTAACGGAAAGCGTTCTGCGCGTGTATGTGTCGATCCTTCGCCGTCCACCTCCTCCAGCACGTTAGGCAACGATGTTGTCTTGTCGATGTTCTCACGAAAAATGAATGTGTCTCACCACCAGAATATCGCTTAAGTATGCTTTTTGTGTGTGATTGAATCGAGAGAAGGTGTGGTTTACGATGGCAATTTGGAAGGCAAACTAGAGGGGAATGAACTCTCTGAGCTCGGAACTTTCGGCGACTGAGCAATAATCGATTGCGGGCGCATACAATATTGGATATGGAAATATCCTACTGATGGGGAAGAATAATCTTCTGAAGCTATCCTGTTAATTGCGATTGATTGAAAAACCACAAAACCAAATGTATTTGGTCACAGTGTTACATGGATAGAAAACATTCAATTAAACACTTTCACATGAATATATTTTGAAAATTCCCAGAGGAACTGGCAGATTATTTTCCAGCAATGATTAGAACTCTTCCGGAACTTTCCCGATGCTGAATGGCATCCTAACGGAAAGCGTTCTGCGCGTGTATGTGTCGATCCTTCGCCGTCCACCTCCTGCAGCTCGTTAGGCAACGATGTTGTCTTGTCGATGTTCTCACGAAAAATGAATGTGTCTCACCACCAGAATATCGCTTAAGTATGCTTTTTGTGTGTGATTGAATCGAGAGAAGGTGTGGTTTACGATGGCAATTTGGAAGGCAAACTAGAGGGGAATGAACTCTCTGAGCTTGGAACTTTCGGCGACTGAGCAATAATCGATTGCGGGCGCATACAATATTGGATACGGAAATATCCTACTGATGGGGAAGAATAATCTTCTGAAGCTATCCTGTTAATTGCGATTGATTGAAAAACCACAAAACCAAATGTATTTGGTCACAGTGTTACATGGATAGAAAACATTCAATTAAACTCTTTCACATGAATATATTTTGAAAATTCCCAAAGGAACTGGCAGATTATTTTCAGTAACGATTAGATATTTCCACATTTTCCTCGATACTGGAAGCCCACCAGTGGTTAATGCCAACTCGATAACCACCTGTTAATAGCACTTGATTGAAACATATTTGGTCACAGTGTAACATGGATAGAAAACATTCAATTAAACTCTTTCACATGAATATATTTTGAAAATTCCCAGAGGAACTGGCAGATTATTTTCCAGCAATGATTAGAACTCTTCCGGAACTTTCCCGATGCTGAATGGCATCCTAACGGAAAGCGTTCTGCGCGTGTATGTGTCGATCCTTCGCCGTCCACCTCCTCCAGCACGTTAGGCAACGATGTTGTCTTGTCGATGTTCTCACGAAAAATGAATGTGTCTCACCACCAGAATATCGCTTAAGTATGCTTTTTGTGTGTGATTGAATCGAGAGAAGGTGTGGTTTACGATGGCAATTTGGAAGGCAAACTAGAGGGGAATGAACTCTCTGAGCTCGGAACTTTCGGCGACTGAGCAATAATCGATTGCGGGCGCATACAATATTGGATACGGAAATATCCTACTGATGGGGAAGAATAATCTTCTGAAGCTATCCTGTTAATTGCGATTGATTGAAAAACCACAAAACCAAATGTATTTGGTCACAGTGTTACATGGATAGAAAACATTCAATTAAACTCTTTCACATGAATATATTTTGAAAATTCCCAAAGGAACTGGCAGATTATTTTCAGTAACGATTAGATATTTCCACATTTTCCTCGATACTGGAAGCCCACCAGTGGTTAATGCCAACTCGATAACCACCTGTTAATAGCACTTGATTGAAACATATTTGGTCACAGTGTAACATGGATAGAAAACATTCAATTAAACTCTTTCACATGAATATATTTTGAAAATTCCCAAAGGAACTGCCAGATTATTTTCCAGCAATGATTAGATCTTTCCGGAACTTTCTCGATGCTGAATGGCATCCTAACGGAAAGAGTTCTGCGCGTGTATGTGTCGATCCTTCGCCGTCCACCTCCTCCAGCACGTTAGGCAACGATGTTTTCTTGTCGATGTTCTCACGAAAAATGAATGTGTCTCACCACCAGAATATCGCTTAAGTATGCTTTTTGTGTGTGATTGAATCGAGAGAAGGTGTGGTTTACGATGGCAATTTGGAAGGCAAACTAGAGGGGAATGAACTCTCTGAGCTTGGAACTTTCGGCGACTGAGCAATAATCGATTGCGGGCGCATACAATATTGGATACGGAAATATCCTACTGATGGGGAAGAATAATCTTCTGAAGCTATCCTGTTAATTGCGATTGATTGAAAAACCACAAAACCAAATGTATTTGGTCACAGTGTTACATGGATAGAAAACATTCAATTAAACTCTTTCACATGAATATATTTTGAAAATTCCCAAAGGAACTGGCAGATTATTTTCAGTAACGATTAGATATTTCCACATTTTCCTCGATACTGGAAGCCCACCAGTGGTTAATGCCAACTCGATAACCACCTGTTAATAGCACTTGATTGAAACATATTTGGTCACAGTGTTACATGGATAGAAAACATTCAATTAAACTCTTTCACATGAATATATTTTGAAAATTCCCAAAGGAACTGGCAGATTATTTTCAGTAACGATTAGATATTTCCACATTTTCCTCGATACTGGAAGCCCACCAGTGGTTAATGCCAACTCGATAACCACCTGTTAATAGCCGCGCGTGTATGTGTGTGTAGCGATGTCTTCCCAGGGAACCGTTTGTGGCATCACTCTCCTCCTGATAGATTCCCTTCTGGCCTAGGGTGCACAAACAGGCTCTTGGTGACACCGTTCATCCGCGCTTTCATGAAAAATAAAGAGCTTCACCGCAACAGCGACAACATGCTCCAATCGCTGTTCAATTAGAACTGAGTGGATTTCCGAGCGCCGCTCGCTTATATACCGATTGGTGATTTCAATAGCCTGTTTTGAAAGCAATTTTAAGACTATTGAAACAAGTTTTTGGATCAAAAAGTAACAAGTATATAACGCGTAGACATTTTATCTTTCGAATGAAGTGTTTATCATACCATTTCGTTCAGTTGTTTAGGAGCTATTAACGCTCAAAATCTCGGTCTCCGGCGTAACGCTTTCGTTTTCGAAACTTTGATTTTACACCCCGGTATAGAAATGAAAGACGTAGTCCTACGTCAAAAACTACAACCTGACGTTGTACAGAACCTTATGGACGGGGTAAAGAGGAAGGTGCGAGCATACGGGCTTGGGCTCGAAGTATGAATAAAAAGAAAATGCCAAAAGTTGTTTAATAGTTTTTATTTTACTGTCTAAAATTTTCAAAAGGATCGGTCTACTGGGCGAATTTCTACAGCGTTTTTTCCGTGATGCAATTTGATGTGACACACCTGTGCAACTTACCTCGAAGCGCTCAGCGAAAGACTGTCGAACGAAGATATGTTCGGCTCGTGTGTGCTTCAGAGCGTTGATGGTACGACGGCTCTGTACAGTTGCGCTTGCTACGGTGGATGATGGTACTAACATTATTAAGCTCTATTCGCATTAGCGTTTCATATGCCACACATCTTCCCCTCTCTCCAAAAAAAAAAAGAAAGAGTTAAAAAAAATATAAAAATTGAAGTTATTGCAATTCGATTGCAAAGTTATTGCAATTCGATAAGAATATTATCTAAAGATGAATACAATTTAGAACGGGACTCCAGAAAGCTTCTCTCACCAAGCTCTAGCGAATATTGCAAAGACCTGCTATGTTACATTCATGGATGAAAATTAGCTTCAAGTAGCACTAAGCTAAAAGTAGCTTTTATTTTTTTAATGACCGATGAGCGTTTTTGGGGGATGGATTAACCTTCTACTTGATTACTTGGTGTTTGTGCCTTTTCTTTTGACTTTTGTGAGTAAATAACAAGGAACGAAGTGAAATGAAACAAACACTGTGACGTCCACAGTTTGTTATGCAGCAAATTATAAACAAATGAATTTCTTCCACGAGAGCACCGAATCAAAAATATGTATGCTATAAATCACGCTAATCAATTGTTTCGTTTCAGGCTTATTAGAGATTGATGATCCATAATACATAATATTCACTGGTCAACCGAACGTACGTACTGGAAACCGCTATAGCCTTTTTCCACGATTGGAGTCTTCCACTGCCTTGAATGCTACAAATTTACGGATTGATTTTTCGGTCATCGGGCACGTGATGCTTTTTCCAAATGATACACTCTATCCACCTGCGTTATTTTTCATTTTATTGCTCTGTGAAGAATCAAGTTTCCGCTTTTCAATGACGGCATATCCTCTATAGAGTGATTGACACGGAACGATAACTGCATAATCAGAAGACTTGCCTTTGGCAAACATGTAATTCATCCAAAGAGGGGAGCTTTCGTCACCGTTATAATATGCGTTCTGATATGCAGTAGACTGGCCTAACAGCAATATATTACCTTCTGGGGCAGCATGGAATGTGGTGACCTAGAGCTTCACGAAATAATTTCATTTCATGAGCATACGATCGCTGCAGCCGATGACATTGGCATCATCTCGAGTATCGATGAGAAAATCTAAGGGATTTGCGGATTCGATAGTGTAGGTGGCTTTTGCTACTTCCAAATTGATGGAATTTCAACGGATTATTGGTAGTGCAATAAAAACTTTTTCGTTAATTATTTTTTTTTTATCCCATTTATTTATTTAAGGCTCACTAACATTTAAGCTGTAACAGAGCCGAATTTTTAATCGTGTACATGTCACATGGTTATCATATATCTATAATTAGCACATTACACAGTTACCATTCGCCAGTATTCCTTCTATACCATTACATATGGTACATTCACACAGTAGCCATTTAGGCGTAAGAGTATTCTATCTGTTCTTCCATTATCCAGTTGGACCACCGGACAGCGGAGACAGTTGAATGATCATTGTTGGGTAATTTATAGAACAGCAGCCCGATGTGTCTTGCAGAGCAGAGCAGTTGTATGGATGAATCGATCTTATTTCGACCGTGGATCGATCTCCATCGCTGATGATTGTTGCGTGGACGTAGCTATTCTGTAACAACACAAAGATGGTCAATGAGGGTCCTGAGTTTTTCGTTAATTATATTGTTAATTATATTTCCTTCGCTTTAGGATTCCACATCGAAGCGCTTTGTGGCCCGTTGTATAATTTGTTCTATTCGACTGCAGTATGTTTGTTTGTTTGCGGGTTCTGGATGAAGGATAAATGAACGATGGAACACAGCAAATTCTGATGGAAAATATTGTTGCACCTTGGAAGCGCGTTCGCCGTACTTATGTTTTCAGAAATGATGGATTTTATGTTGCTGGTAGACTGAAATTTCCTCTAGATTAGTCCAATTGATTTTTAGTTTAGTTTTAGTTTTTGTTATAAAACCGGCTTTGCCTTTCGCGTCGTTTCATCGTCAATCTTCATGGTCTTTCAACCAAACTTTCTGCCGTTTGCTATGGTCCGAGTCTTTCGGAAATGCTGTTGTAGAAATTAATTATTTTGACCAGGGCCTTGGCAACACTATCCCAACCAACACAATTTGAGCGTAGACAGCATAAAGCTAGGACTCGCACATTGTTTATTGTTTGGAGTCAATATTGATGCAAATATGCTCAGGATTTGCAATGGCCTGTAGCCAATGATTACGTTGTATAGTTTTCGGATATTTGGATACCCATCCGGACGCTTTATTTTGCGATTTGCGAATAAAATACTGCAGCAGGATGTCACGAAGCACATTTTGTTTAATTTTAGGTTATGATTTCTATGTTCATGATTTTCTATGCGGGCTATAAGGCGGCCGTCGTAGCAACCCCTTGATTTTGACCTGCAATATGCAGCAGACAGTATTAGTTGTGAAACACTGGGGCACCAGCTTTCCTTTAGAAAGGCTGTATGTGGAGCTTTCGATAATTAAGGCATTTTGTTGCTAGGCAATTCAAGAATAGCATTTAGCTATTTTATAAAGTGCAAAAACAATCCACTTTTGCTGTCGTATTGCAGTGATATTAAAGCGGTATGAAACAGTTCGCTCAAACTTGCAGTTTTGCATTTTTTCAATGGCATCGTTTTGAAACAATTGCAGCAGATTTTCATTTTAGCAACGGATTCGTTTTGTAACGATATTGGCTATTGGCAACAGATTCAGTTTTTTTTGCATTTTCATAATGGCGTCGTTTTAAACGATTGCAGAATATTTTCAGCTTTGCATTTTCACAGAGGCGTCGTTTTGAAACGATTAAAGCGCATCTTCCAGCTTTTCACTTTCGGAATAATTGAGCGATGCGGTTGTCCCAATCCGCTTGCTATAAGCGTGGCATTTTTATTAGAAAATAAATCAGCTTGCGCATGGAGGATTCCATTCGGTTCTTTTTTTTAAAAATAGTGGCAGGATCGCCAAATGTGCAACTTACCTCGAAGCGCTCAGCGAAAGACTGTCGAACGAAGATATGTTCGGCTCGTGTGTGCTTCAGAGCGTTGATGGTACGACGGCTCTGTACAGTTGCGCTTGCTACGGTGGATGATGGTACTAACATTATTAAGCTCTATTCGCATTAGCGTTTCATATGCCACACAACACCCTTTATGTAAACTTTTCTGCAGTTTTACTGATGGCTTTTATTAAAAAAATAATTTTTACAGCTTCATCGTTTATGAGTTAACTGTATATTAAAATTCAATCGAACTTTATTTAATTTAATATGAACCGATTTTAAGCATAGGGTATTTTATTTCAATGATTTATCAATTCATAATACTCAATATATATTTGCACTCCAAATATATAAATCGTGAACGATTTTTCTCTAGAGTGTCTTCGAGTTTGGATTATTATTGCGTTGGTGATGCTGTTCGGATTTTTCCATTGTTTTCTCTGGTATCTCAAATCTTGATCTGCTGTTGTCGGCGCGAGTCCTTTGTCCTTTGTCGTTTCATCCGGTGCTCCTTTAGCAATAGACTTTCTTATGTCGGAGAATGAAGTTTTCACTGCTTTTTCTTGGAGTTCTGCATCAAGCGGTGAAGCCGGCCGTTTGAAGCGTTATGTTGCGATTTGAGATTGTATTGAATGTTGGATCTGCGACGAAGATTGTAAATGTGATGATCTCCAGGCCTGTTCGAGCCTCCCGTTTGCGCTAACACTCTGGAGTAAAGTGATGACTTGTTATGCAGTGAAAGCTTTGCGCGGTTCTCCGAACAGCTGACTCCAAAGTGAGCCTCACGGTTGCATTGTCGACATGCCTAACTTTGGTTGGAGTTCACAAAAGAAGGAATGGGGCACGTCATTTGAATACGAACAATACGGATCCTTCTTGGTAATTAAAAAATTAGGAGGTTGTGTCCAAGATACGACCGCATTGTTGACGTAGAACTACGCTGTTATTTTATATAAGTCGCTTGTTTATACCTTCGGATATTATTCTATAATGCTGTGAAATTTTAGAAACAACTGCTTAGTGGAACAATCTCTGAAATGATTTTTTCATTGTAGAATCAGTTGACGATAATTGATTGATGATTCATTCTTGCCCTCGCAAATCAATCGTATGTCGCAATTTATTTCATGTCAATGCATTGAAAATTTACCTTTTTCGAAATTGACATTGACTCGGCTACAGTCGATTATATACATGTTGCAGCAGCACCATTATTCCATATCTCATAGCTACATCAATATATCTTTGGCACCGCATGTAAACAACAACAATGACAACACTTGCAAGTATCAAATATTATGCTACATGTTATTTAGTATTGCCTGAAAGGAATCGCACCTCTAGATATCGTTCGTACAAACTAAGCGTAAACCAAGCGCCAAACAAGCGTTCACAGAGCCATACATTGGTGGCTTGAAACTACTAGCAATATGAACATTTCTCATCATTTTGCGCTATTCTCAAAAGAAACGCTTCTGTTAATATTACTGGCCTCGAAAAGAGTTGCATTACTTTCTGATGCTCGAGAGAAGCGCAGCTGTCACCCTTAGTGGAGGAAGTTTTGCTACTGGCAAGCAAAACCTAATCACATACAAAATTCCAGAACATTTACTTTCTCGATGACTAAACAAGAGAAATAAACTCTTTTTGTTAATAACAACCTCGAAAACAGTAGCAATGCTTCATTATGATCAATATTAGCGCAAATGCAATCCTAGTTGAAGGCAGTTTTGCGACTGGCACGCGAGCCCAAATAACTTATAACATTCCAGTAAGACATTCAAGATGCTTGGTTTCCCAAATAATTTTCTGGTACACAACCTTAACGTCTGCTTCGCCATAACGTCAGTTTTATGCATTGATGCATTCTCAAAGGCACCAACGAAGCCCTTATGAAGACGGAAAACAATCAATGTTGACTGCTTGGAAAAAGACTGAATTATGCCACACAGCTTGTACTCTGCTGTAACACCCATCGATGCGAATTCACTGATGAGTTTGTCAAGAGCGACCGCCTTCACCACCAGCGGGAGGAGCTTGATTTTGGTTACTGCCTGGGCGTTTACATTTTCGACCGACGCGCCGAAATCGCCTACTTCGCTGTTGTTCGATGCGGTGTCACATTCGCGAAGGCTCGGTTCAGTGCGAGCGCTTTTCACTGCACCACCAACACCGCGTGCATCATTAGATGACGCTTACCTCGTATTTTATTGCCCCTGGCAATGCGTTCGTTTTTTGCAGGGCTCGAGCCTGCCTTCCTCTTCTTCTTGCTAATCGCACACTACTCCAAGCGTCCAATTTATGACGCGGAAAGAAGAACACGCGAAAACGAACAGAAAAATCAAACGACGATTTCCAAGTTGGATTACCACTGGTGGGGTTCAATCTTAGATCGAAGCGCAGCGAAAGCAAAGTGAACTGGATTACTCAACAGTCCGATGCTGAATTAAAGTTTGCCTCAGCGAGATCCACTGTTTATACTATAGGCAAGTATTCCCCTTCATTCTTCTTCTTTTCCTTTGTTCACGGAGACTTTAAATCCTACGATTTCCCCTCCGTTGGTCGTCGATAAGTTGCTCGTTATTGATAGCTCTGTTCGGGAAAGCACTCAAATGGACAGAACAAATGTATGGGGAAATAGAAACACTTAAAGTTTTCATGAATTTTAACCATTTACTAACCAGGAGATTCTAATGTATGGCATATTAAACAAATCTTACGGAATTTCCGATTCGTTTAGTATGTAAATCGCCAAAATCCGTTCGCGGCAAAAATAGTTATTAACGTTAACTTTATTTCATAAAAACGTGACCTGTTTTCTGATTTGACACCCTTAATGAAAGATGTAGTTCTACGTCAAAAAAATGCGAATGGCACATCTCGATTTTGGTGGAACTTTGTTTCCGTAGTTCGAAAGGTATTCGATGAACCACTCCTCTGGCATTTTTGGTGATAAGTGATGAAGCTCAACATCAGCACCTCCATCCTTAACATATAGAGGTATACAATGAGTTGTTCCGATGTTGTTTAATGAGTATTTGCTATCGAATTCTTTAGTCACTCGTTGAACTGCTTCGTCCGTCCTCATCTCCACGAACACCTTTCCTGTGATACTATCAATTTGTGTAGCTACCACGTCCATTGGTGTTAAGCTTCTTGTGATGAAGTTGAAGATGTTTTCATCCCTCAACTTGAGAATTTCACGAATATCGATGAAGAAATTGCGTTCCCTCAACAAATCCATGGTTGTTGTTGGGGGCTTGATCCCAAGGACAAGTTTTAAAACATTTATTTTTGGTTTACTTTTTGTTTGAGCAATAGCGACCTCTTCGATTTTGCGATTGTACACTCTGTCCAACTTCTATAAGACCACCCTATAATTATTTCGTTGCAACACAAACATTTAGAATTTCAACAAGATACATTCTTACATTGTAGAATGCTTAGAAAAAAGTATATTTAACGTCAAATTTGTTCAAGAGAGTAGTTTGTTTATTTATTGTGCTTAAATATGATTATTTCAACTGTCCAGTTTCTATAAGACCATTTCAAAATTCATAAGTATTATCAATGAAAAATTCAAAACTATCGCCTGATTCACGGTCAATAATTGGCAACCTTGCCATTTCAGCTAATAACCGTTGGAACACTATTTACCAAATTCTGCTGAACGGATTTCTCGATATTTTTCCATTTTTTCGAAATTGCGACCTTGATCTCTTCAATCGTGGTGTACCACTTTTCTTCAGTGTAGATTCTGCGTACAAGGATCCCCCTAAGATTTTCAACAGAATTCCAGTCTGGAGAGCGAGCCAGTCAGTCCAAAAAAATAAGCTTTTGGTCCCTAATCCATTGCTTAGTTTCCTTGCTGGTATGAATAGTAGCATTATTTTGCTGGAATGTGACGATATCCACGCAAAAACGGTAGGAGAGAGAATTTCAGAACATGTATGTAATCCTTGAATGATGTGAAAACTATCTTGAGCTTTCCGGTTGCACAGAATCCCACCCAAACCATACACGAGCCTTCACCGATATTCCTGGTTGAAAAATACTGTTCTTTCTTCCGTATATCATGCCAACATCCATTGAAACCATCAGGACCATCCAAATTGAACTTTTTTAGTCACTGAAATAACCTAGCGAAGTTAAAAGTAAAAAAGTGGTATAAATGGGTATTCGTAATGGTATATAGCAAAATGTGTTCTTCTGAAAACGTTCTTTGTCATGACATACCATGTCCCACTGTTGTTTAATGTGAGCTTTTGCAAAACTCAGACGTCTTTCGATGTGAGATGGTGTAAGATTAGGAGCTTCATCCTTTTTAGCCCTCTTTTTGTAAGGACTTCTTACCATAATTTGACGAATTGTCTGCAATGAAACATTTAAATTCAAAGATTGCTTTATTTGCATAAGCGATTTCGAAGTATTCGAAGCTGTTCTAATTAAGTCTTTAAGTGATCTGCGAAAACTGATACAGCAAGATATCACTCGAGCGAACCATCAAACTGCGAACCGTATCGATTGTGTGGCAAATCGTATCGATGCATCTATCAACAAGAGACAGTCGGACGTCGAAGAGACTAAAAACTCTCTGCAGTTCATTTCGGATGAATTTGAAGCCGTTAAAGGTACACTCTCTGATCACAACAACGCTCTCCACTCCATGTCAGAGGAAATCCGAACTCTGAAAGAGGATAATGGTTCTCTACGTACTCATCTAGAAGTAGCAAACTATGAGGTTAACGCTCTTAGGCAGAGAAGTCAGGAGAGCCACTTACTCATATCTAATATTATCAAAACAAACGATGAAAATCTGAATGTTTTGATCGAACGCATTTCCAATCATCTAAATATCCCGTACAACGCTATGAATTTTCTTGGAGTGTCTCGCCTGATGTCTAAGAATCAAAAAGGTGTGGAACCTGTTCTTCTACGATGTAGCAGCATAAGTGTGAAGGAACAGCTGATGAATGCTTTCAAGGAACGCCCGTTCACTTGCGAAGAAATAGGTTTAGGATTGAAACAACAAGTCTATTTTAATCATCGTTTAACATCAATCAACCAGCGTATATTGGGAGCTGCAAGAAAATTTAGGAAGGACCACAATTATCGCTTTGTGTGGTTCTCGCATGGTTCATACGGAAAGATGTAAATTCGAAAATAATTAGAGTGAACGATATTAGCGATCTACCTACAGCCTAGGATATATTTTTAATTTTTTTTTCATTATTTTTATCATAATGTATGAAAGTGAAAACTTAATAATTGAATTGAATATAAACTAGGCAACTTAATGCAATATAGCAGATGATTGTCTGAATATATTACACCTAAACACGAGAAGCTGTAGATATAAGATGGAAGAATTAAGTCAATTGATAAATGATCTTCAGAAACCTGTTCATGGTTGTTGTTTTCTCGGAAAATTGGCTATATGAGAACGAAGTTTGCAATATGAATGGTTATGATGCTTTTCATTGTTGTAGAAATGATCGTGGTGGCGGCGTGTCTATATTTGTATTATCTGATTTGAGAAGTCAATTAGTTCTTACTAAAAACCATAATGGGTGTAGCTACTTAATGGTAGTATTAATTGATTATAATGTTAAAATTCTTGGAGTTTATCACCCTGGAAAGATACCATTAGTGTTTATTGAAGAATTAGGACATATGATTTCCGAACAAAGAAGATTATGTATCTGTGGTGATTTTAATATCAACCTATTAGACCCTTTGAATACAATCGTTCAAACTTATATAAATACAATGGAAAGTATGGGCTTAATAATATTAAATCATCGAGATCCTTTATATGACACAAGACGGTTAAATACGATTGCAACAACTATTGATCATTTTATAACAAATATATTTGATTATGAATTAAAACTTGTTGTAATGGATACAGAGGAGCACTTATCAGATCATAAAACACTTGTGCTGTCGTTAAAAATGCAATCGGAAAAGGTCGAAGAGTTTTATCAAAAAACAGTTATTAGGTATGAAAATATACAAAGCTCAGAACATGAAATGCGATTGTGTTCATGTGAAAATTTTCATGATGAAGTACAAATCTTGGGGGTCTCCGTAGCCACATTGGTTGCGCGTTCGCTTAGTAAGCGATCGATCGTGAGTTCAAAACTCAGGGCCCTCATTGACCATCTTTGTGTTGTTACAGAATAGCTACGTCCACGCAACAATCATCAGCGATGGAGATCGATCCACGGTCGAAATGAAGATCGATCCATCCATACAACTGCTCTGCTCTGCCAGACACATCGGGCTACTGTTCTATAAATAACTCAACAATGATCAATCAACTGTCTCCGCTGTCCGGTGGTCCAACTGGATAATGGAAGAACAGAAAGAATACTCTTACGCCTATATGGCAACTGTGTAAATGTGTACCATATGCAATGGTATAGAAGGGAATACTCTAACGCCGAAAACATGGCAACTGTGTAATGTGCTAATTATAGATATGATAAACATGTGACATGTACACGATTGAAATTCGGCTCTGTTACAGCCAAGATGCTAATGAGCCTGAAATAAACAAAAGGGATAAAAAAAGTATAAATCTTAGGAATGTTATTGAAAATAATAAACTTACTGTAGTTTACAAAAAGAAAAACAAAATAAGTAAATCATACATTTCTTCTCAGCTTTTAAATGCAATTAATCATAAAAATAAATTATTTTAAAAATACAGGAATGCTCCAGAAGGGTCAGTAATCAGAGATAATGCATTTAGAGAGTACACAATGGAAAGAAACAGACTAAGTAATCAGATAAAGTTTGCAAAGCAAAAATATTACTCTGATAAAATCAATGAAAACCAATCGAATTACAGAAAAACGTGGAATGTGTTGAGAGAAATAATTTTCCGGAAACCAACAAGCTCAAGTAAAACTTTGAGAATATCCCTCAAAGAAAATGGACAAATGTTATCCAATGATCAAGATGTGGCCAATTGTCTGAATAATTTTTTTGTTAATGTAGGTGTAGCAAATCCTCCTAATCATTCTTTGGAAGATAACTATGAGAGATATATGTCTCGTTATACAACACAACATTTTTCATTTTCACCAATAGATGTTAGAACGGTAAAAACTGTACTCAACACTTTAAACTTGTCTGCTGCTTTGGGAATTGATAAAATATCTGTAAGATTCCTGAAGAACTATGAGGATGTTATTGCCCTGAAATTGTCACAATTGATTAACCGTATTATTGAAACGTCCATCTTTGATGACTGCTTGAAAATTGCGAAAATTGTACCTCTATTCAAATCTGGAGACAAATAGTCAAAAAATAACTATAGACCTATTTCTATATTGCCAGCCATCTCAAAAATTCCAGAAAAAATACTCAATCAGCAAGTAAAAACGTACATGACTCATAACCAATTAATAAACGACAGACAATTCGGTTTTATGCCAAAACGCAGTACTGAATCAGCTTCTTTGGAGCTCATAAATTATGTGATTAAAGGTATAGATGAAGGTGATTATGTAGCTTGTATTTTTATTGATCTATCGAAGGCTTTCGATTGTATTTCACATGAAATTCTTCAGCATAAACAGAGTTTCTATGGCTTATCTGTCTCTGCAATCGATCTGATAAAATCATATCTAACAAATCGACAACAATTCTGCAGTATATGCGATACTTTAAGTAATTCAGCTGTTATACGCGCTGGTGTTCCTCAGGGATCCATATTTGGACCACTCTTATTTAATATTTTTCTGAATGATATTTTTATTGAAGGTGAACTTCAATGCTACGCAGACGATGCCGTATGGAAATATAGGGCAAAAAGCTTCACTACTTTTCAAAATATGATGCAAAATGACTTAAATATTGGGCCTGATCACGAACATCACTGCCACGCACGCTTTCACGTCACTTACACTACACTTAATCTTTTCGTGTCTATCATCATCGTCACGGATAGTTGCGTGTAAAAATGAATTCCGTGAAGTGAAAGTGTTCATTCCCGTTTATAAGAGACATGTTGGTTGCATCATGTCGGGTGTTTGAACGTTGTGTCGGTTGCATAATTTCGGACGTTTGAACGTTATGTAAGTAAAATTAATACAGCATATGAGATAATATCCCATCTGATTAATAGCATATTTTAGAATGACAAGTTTGCGATTATACCTCGATGGTTAGTTTGCTGAATCAAATGCTGGCTCAAAAATGAGGAGGAATACTTGGTTGCTCGGGAATAATGTAGTTGTTGAACTAGAGATAAAACATGACTATTATGTTTAATAATCGAAATCTCGCATACTCTTGTACTTAGCTCTGTCTTACTCGTTTGAATAGTGAGAAATATTTAAAATCATTTTTTATGAATCGTTTCTACAATTTATATGAATAATAATATCTTCTATATCTCAGAACAAACCCGAATTTATCCACCTCACGCTCAGAATAATCTGAGCTACTCCCATATGGGATTCTGAAGTTTAATCCTCTTATCCTTCCCGTTCTCGTGTAATTTGATATACGGGACATGTGGTTTGATTTAATTATTTCAACAGAAACTGGTCAGCAGCGTCGGTCAGAAGCATAATCCTCATAGAAAACATCTGATGGGTTTCAAGAAATTCGATAAAAGCGGAAAGTGATTCAGATTTTCTTTAGACGGATATCAAAATTATGGAAAAAACGAGAGAATAATTTAAAAGCATTGTCTTGTGAATGCTTTGCAATGATACTCATTTTTTTTTGTTTGAAACTTATTATCACTTTTTTAATATTCTATTCATTCAAATAATGTCTACAAAACAATACCGTTGAAAATATCTATAACGTAAAAAGTTATAACTATCGTCCTGATTCTGGTCTGGTCCTCCAATTGTGAATGTTTGAATTACAAAAAAAAAATTAGCTCTGCAATGTTGGAAAAACTTTACAGTTATTATTTTATATTCAAAATATCAACAAATCAATATTATACATAATCAATCATAATGATCGTATTTGGGCCAGTGGCCTCCATTGCCATTTTATGGTGTTGCAACTCTCTCTTAGTCTAATCCTAAAAATAGAAACAAAAAAAATCTGTTCATTCAGGACAATCGGAAGTAGACCTTCGCCATTTTTTTTTTTTTTATCTGTATTATAGTGATTTTCAACTCATTTGGCTGGTTCGTCACTTTTTACTTCCATTTTTGGAAGAATGTCGGGAGTGAGAATTGAACTCGTGACCTTTAGCGTGAGAGGCATGGATGTTACCACTACGCCAGATCGCCTCCACAGACCTTCGCCATGTTTCAATGGACTTACGTGAACTACATTTTTAATCTTTAATTACATCCTATAGCGCATTTACCGAATCCAAATAAACAAATTTGCGTCCTCTGGATACGTCAGGATTTCGTTCTAAAAATGCCACCTGGCGGGTAAATTGCTGTTTGTTTATCTTTTGTTTCTTAGACAAAACAAGACAATATTCAAAATGTTAGCGAAAAAGTTAAATAAATACGAAATAAAACTTATTCCATTCCGTGTGACTAGCTTTCACCATCTAAAACACAAGTGACAAATATACCAGTTTTTTCCGCGTGACATGACAGTATCGTGGTATTCATAATAACACAGAGTTCATCAAAGTTGCCACGACGGATGAACTCTTCTGGATTCTACACACACGATGACAGCCGTATTAAGGTTGTATTCAATTCGCTTCGTTTTCATCGTGAAGTGACGTTCGTGATCAGGCCCATTATTCCAAAGTGGTTTGCTGCAAATATGATGCGAATTAATATCGAGAAGTCAAATTTTATTATTTTCTCAGGAGGAAAACCAGCTCAGACTTTTAGTCTGCAAATTGGTGATAGAATATTAAAGCAAGCTAATGTTGTCGATGATTTAGGCCTCAAAATTGATGAAACTTTAAAATGGAAACAACATATACAAACAATAAAAAATAAAATAACTCCTATAATATTTGCATTAAAGAAAGCCAGAAACTATCTTAATGTTCAATGTTGTTGGAACGTTTATAATTCATTCATAGTTCCACATCTGTATATGGGGATTTTGTCTATATGAATTGTATATGGGGATCAGCAGGATCAACTTTTATAAATGAACTAAGTGTTCTGCAAAACAAAACAGTTAAAATAATTAAAAAACTTCCAATGTTGACGCCAACAATGAACTTATATTCTGAAAATTTGCTTTCATTAAATAAGCTACATAAATATAATGTTCTTTTGTTAATTTTTGAAATAAAGAATAATTATATTAAATGCAATATTCCATATTCCATAAAAATATTTCTCGCTTATCCCGGTCAGAGAGCTTCGATTTACGAGGAGCTTTTTTCTGTTTACTGCATCCTTGAGGATTCGTCATCAAATAATTGAGAACTACTTGATGGGATCGTCCAATCCGACGAGCAATTTCTCTAATTCCAACATTTTCTCGGTGAAATGCATCGATTTGTCCTTTTTCTCTATCCGTGAGCACTTTACCTTTCGGAATTTTCTAGATTTATTAATCAAACTAACTAAAACCAACAGAAAAAGTAACTGGAAAAATACAAAAACATTTGTTTACGCTCAACGCTTGCATACACACATATGAATATCATGCAGTGTACGATAGTTACCAATACAAATACACTAGAATATAAATTGAAGCGTTGTTTGTTTACAATAACACAAAGCAGCTCGATCATACCCTGGGCTTATAGAAGTTGGATAGAGTGTATATACCTGAGACGACATGACAATAGGGGGCCGATTCCGGACCACTTCCAACTCGGCTCCTGATTGGTTGATGAGGAAATTAATTAACAAAGATAAATATACAAAAATGGGATTTCCAACATTTTTACAGTGTTGCCAAATATGTTTAAAATTGAATAAAAGTTGCACATTTCAATTTAGTGAACATTTCTATTATTAATTTTTTGTATATTTTCGTTTCTATTGCGTCCTGTGTCCAATTCCTGAAGAGAAATCGCAATTTTCACGCCACACCTTTTTGTGATTCTCCTGCCACCCATCATAGCATAATAGCGGTGGCCTAATAGAGAAGAGTATTCAATTATTTTCCAACCGTAAAACAGTTGGCAATCAAATTATGACCAAATAACAAATTACATCCTAGGAAGAGGTATTCAAAATCATGTTGGAACCAATTGGGAATGTATAATTTTATCGCTATTTCAATAGTATTTGAACGATATCAGGGTTGAATTATAGGGCCTTATTCTCCTATACACTTCACTGTGAATACGAAATGAAGTGTATTCGCGTTGATAACGATACGGTGTCGACATCTGAATACGAAATAACTTTCAACAATGCTTACTACTCTCTATCAGATTAGCCGGTCCGAAGGCAGTTTTGAATTGTGAAAATCTGAATGAAAAATTTTACTTGGCGTTATTTATTTACCTGAAGCACGTCTTCCTTACCCTAATTTAACCTATTTTCTATACACTTTCCGATATTCCCACTAAAACTTATCATTATAATCATTTTATATTCAGATATTATTTTTGTAAGAAAATTTTTACCACATAAAAAAAATTCCATTCACATTGAACACTAATTCGATACGGAGAATTTAATTTTCATTCATAATTTCATTTCTATTTGAAAATGTTTTTATATTTCTATTTTTATCTTTGACGCTTCGCTAACTCGTAAAACGAAGTTTAATTAAGTGTCGTTCATTTCATTTTATTTGTGAAGTGTATACGATCTCTTGATAAATAGAATGAACCATAAATTTAATTCATGTAGTTCAACATATACTCCTGCTATCAAATCTACTTTTCCTAATTTTCTTTGTTCTCTCCACATTTAATTTTTTTTACCAAAGTACAAAAATAACAGGAAAATTCTAATTGTTTAAAATAGGCATTCGGTTGAATGATTAATACAAAAAAGGGTACTGCTCAGAAAATACATTATATAAAAAAATGGGTGGGTTATATCTATGATATAACCGCAAGGTTGACGTGGGACTACCTTAGCTTAGCAATCATTCGTTTGTATTGATTAAATTCTTGATTGAATGAAACAATTTCCAAATTCAATTGAATCCAATATATTTGCTTTGTGAGTAAAAAGAGTGAACAAATGCCATGTAAAGTCAATTCATGCATTGTGATAGATTGTTTTTCGTTACAAGTAAATTTAATGACAGACCTTTTACGTTTGGTATGATGCTTAGGACAAAATATATGTACGGAAGAATTATCAACGTTTTATAAATCAGCCTAAGGCTGAAAATCTGTCTAATAAAGACAAAAAGAAATTATCAAACGATTAATTTATTTTACATTTTCCTCTGAAGTTTACATTTCTCAAGTGTTCGTACTTCTCGAACCGCAAATTTGCTTGAATCTGGAAAGTTCATTCGATTCTAGTATCTGCACGATTTTCCCAGGTTCCTAAGTTTAGAAGGTCGTGTTAGGACAGACATATTCCAGTCTGCACAAAGGCAAGCGAAGGCAAAAGTACTCGCAGTTTGCATTTATTTGCAGAGCCGATTTTTCCAGAAACCTTGGTTTTGAAGTCTGTGTTAGGGAAACACATTTCAATCGGAACAAAAACATCCCCGACTTGTATGAATTCGCAATGCCGATTTCCCCACGCTCCATGGATTTGAAGTCTGTGTTGGGGAAACACATTTCAGTCGGAACAAAAATACCCCCGACTTGCATGACTTTGAAATGCCGATTTCCTCCAGGCACCTTTGTTTAGAAATCTCTGTTAGGGAACACATTTCGGTGGGAACAAAAGCTCCCCTTACTTGCATGTGTTTGCAATGCCGATTTCTCCATCACTGCTTGGTTTTGAAGTCTGTGTTAGGGAACATTTTTCGGTGAGAACAAAAGTCCCCCTACTTTCATGTATTTGCAATGCCAATTTCCCCAAGGCTGCTTGGCTGTGTCGATGGCTGTGTTAGGGAAACCGTAAGTCGGGTCAATCAAAACGAGGCAGTTAGGGCGTTTAGATAACGCCTAATATTTTACAGTTATTATATTGTTTATCTAATAAAAATAACATTTTAATAGTGGCGATAGATGCGTAGAAATATTTCCTATCAATTGATGCAAACATCTTTCCGAACCAGTAAGAAATGTTCGAGTTATAAGCATTCGAAATCTTTCATTTTTTTCTGCATGTTCTGTGTTTAGGTTTTCATTTTACCCCCCATATATTCCGGTTAGACGTAGTCCCACGTCAAAACACATATTTCTCTCATGGGAAAATAATCTCCCGAAATTTTATAACATTTGGCAACCTTCACATCTTGCTCCCCTGTTATCTAGCACTTGGTCGGCGAAAATGCAGAAAGAAGAGTAAGAAGCCAGTTGTCACGTCTTGTCTTAGGTATATACGACTGCTCAGAGATAACTATTCTTAAATAGATTTGTGGAAAGGTACTTGGTTCGATTTCTACTCTGTTTCTGAAAGAAATGGACAACAAGCCGGGGAATTCGAGAAGGCATAGTCAATGGAGGTTGTGCTTGCTACACACATCTGTACGGTCCAATAAACGTGGACCCCGTACGAAGACTTAAAGAGACTTTCAGTCACATGGCCTAGTTCGTCTCTGAGGAAAACGGAATATAGAGAAGAAGAATAAACCACGAATTGGTGTATTTTTATGGCGTCCTCTGCATCCCGAAAGTCTTCAAGACCGGACATGTTGCTACACCCAAACTAGCGTTGTCAGAAAGCATTTCATTTTCGACAGAAAACATGCCATTTCGTGCCTTGAAGCGTCAAATAGGCAAATAATGTCATCTGTCCCCAACGCTGTAAAATGTTTGTATGTATGGAAGCATATATCTCTTTCTTTTTTTCTTTTTTCTTCTTTTTTGGGATTGCACCCAAAAAAAAAGTCCAAACGACGACAAAGGGGATCGAACCAAGGCCAGATAGAACGCAAGTCTGGTTTACACGACCACGCTGTCCACATGGCTAATGATGCTGTTCAGCAAATGCGTGATAATATTGCACCTGATTATAAAATGAAGTTGGAAAATATGTTTTCTAAGAGTAAAAAAGGAGCGCATGAATGATATCAATATCTATCTCGGTCTGGGCCGTGCATGTGGCAAAGTATACGGAAAGCTTATTTGGCTTTTGTTTCGCTCGCTCGTATTAATCTTATATTGCTGTACCATGTATATTATACAAATGCTTACCAGTATTTGAGAGTCATACCATTTTCTGTTATGTTATGTCTCATTCAAAGTGCTCCCGTGGCCGAGTGATTAGCGTCATAACTTACATGCCGGGTATTCGGGTTCGATTCCCGTTCTGGTCGGGGGAATTTTTCGTCAAAGAAATTTCCTCCGACTTGCACTGTGATCACGCGTATTCTAGAGCTTGCCACTCAGAATGCATTCAAGGCGTGTTATTTGGCATAGAAATCTCAACTAAGTACTAATAAAAATGACGCAAGTAATACTACGTTGAGATGGCGAAGTTCCTCTAGGAACGTTAGTGCCATTGAAGAAGAAGAAGATGTCTCATTCAATGTAATAAATCGGGATGACAAAACATTAGCTAAAAATCAATTTTGGGTGTAGAAAGCTGAACGAATTCCCGCTAAGATATTGTTCGTATTCAGATTCAGATGGGACAAGGACGATTTTCTTTCACGAATCAATTTGCCGCGTACACCCTTATTGGAAAATTACAGTCTTTATTTTAAACATTTCTTCATGACAAAAAATTGAGTTCGTTTCGGCGAATTCATTTCCACTTGGTAGTAAAACAGAAAACCCATACGCGCTAATGCTAATTCGTTTCCCCAGAGCGGAGGCATCTCCGACTGCTGTTAATTTCGCTAAAGTTATCTTATTACGGTATTGACTTTAAACTTGCAGTATTAGTTCCATGCCGTGCCTTATTTGTGGAATTCGATAGATTCAATTAAACTAGCGAGATGCGTCTGTGTGAGTATGTCAACTTCCTTTATGGCATATTGTTTCGTTATAATATAGGGACGCGCCTATATTGAATTCGTTCTTGTCACAAAAATTCAACTATCATAGATTTAACATTAGGACTCGAATAGGATTTATCTCCTCGTTGAAAATCACAATCAATTTCTAGTTGCTTTTAATTTGCTTTTGTGGTATGTCCATGTTTTGTCTAATAAGAAGCATTTTTGTTTCTTCTTCTAATTCGGGCTAAGGATTATTGTTTTGCTTTTTGCTCGAGTTCTTTCATGCTGATTCTCTTCTTATTCGGTTATTATCATGCATTGGATGGACATTGTCGATTTCATGATTGGTTGTTTATTATCGTTCGATTCACAAGCGAAATCATCTGCCTTTCTGCAGTGCTGCAGATGATTCGATTCGATACACGGAAATGTGTTCTATTTGTGATAGCAACAATATTTTTCTGTCTAGAGACTATTATCATGTCGATAGTTAGTTTAATTAGTTCTAAAGTTGATTATCATTTCGATAACGTAAAGTTTTGTTTTTTTCATTAAAGCTCATCAATGTGATCTGTGTGGATAAAAGATCGTTGTCTTTTTTTCTCATCCAATAAAATAACTTCACTGTATCTCGGCACCACAGAATTCCTCACTAGCTACATGTTTAATGCTTAAAAACAAAGCTACCTTCTGTTTCGTCCTATTTTTTTAAACTTATGTTTCCATACATAAAATAGAGAAATAAACATATTTGTTCAAAATTATACAAAACCAGGATTCCTTAACCTATTTCACAATTTATATACAGATCAAATGAGTGTTCTGTTTTTTACAGAACAAAAAACAACTTGACTGAATTGGTGACTATTGAGCCCAGCTTGTACAGCAAAGATTAAATCTGTAAAAACAACCGTTGATCGAATATCAAACTTACCTACCACAACGCTGCACTGGGACAACCGGTGCGTATTTCTAGAGGACGAGGGCATATGCCAAACCTCTAGAAACGCATTTGCTACTATTTTTTCAGCCGACATCATAACAAGTCCTGCACATTTGAGTCATCCTGAGTGTTCTGGAGAAGACCTTTCTTCTCCTCCGGTGCCGAACTGGTCGCGTTGAGCAGCGGGTGGTTGCTGTTGCCTGGCAACGTGGACAGATCCACGTGCACGTTCATCGCGCCGGCGTACATTGAATCGTACACGGGGTTGGCGAAATGAGCCTGGGAATAAAATGGATTGATTAGAGCAATGGAACTATTACTATGGATGGTGTTAGTGGGGAGACCTTTCACAATAAATTAATTCCATGATAACATTGCTTGCTATGTGTTTGCACAATAATCGCATCAGATGGAAATATAAGATTCAAATTTGGAAAAAAAAGTTGTGCATCACGCCAAACAAAATGAATCAATCAAATGTATGCCTTCAGACGCTCCCTAAAGCACCGTCGGACGTTACTGAAAAATCGTATCCCATGTTTTAAACTAACCGGGCAATCAATGAAACATAGGTTTGCTTGCGAGAGACCGCCGCTTTCGACGGTGGGTCGGTGGACGACTCGGAGACTTCGCCCCCATTACATTGACCTCAGAATGAATTTCATTACGGAAAAAAGTTGGCCTAGGGGAACGGACGGGATCTTGACGAATGTATACAAAAATACCATTGATGTCATTACTACCCTTTTCTTCTGTTTATCCAATGATGCCTAAGAAGACAAGGAGTCATCATCTATCATTTTTGAACACAAGCACAGGGCTAACTCGATTATATACAGTCTCGGATTTCTTTTCACTGTATATAATCGAAACCTGTAGATAATCTGGTCAAAAATTTAATTTTTCATTCGTTTTTTATGCATATACTTTTAGTATATGATTCATCCCCTTAAAGTAAGAAAACACCTTTCTCACATGATATTTTTTTTCCAGAATCTCTCATCCTTCTACGCATATGTTCGAACTTGTATCGTTCTAAATTTCGCTGCAATATTGATATATACAATTCCTGGTGGAAATTCAAGCAAAATCTTCAAAAATCACGATTTTTACTTCACTGTGCTTATAATAGCCACTTGAATTTCACCCAAACGTTGAAAGATTACAATTTTTTTTTTTGAAATAAGTCATAATTGAATCATATTTTTTTTTCAAACTGTATAAGGTAAATGATTTTTGTTTGTCCAGTCGAAAATATGATCATGGCTCGTCCACTTTTTTAAATGCTCTAATTTAGCACACCTTTTAAAATCAGGTATTCGAATGTTTCAAACATATAAATAAAATTGTCTTTTTCTTGATTTACAGTAGTTTTATAGTATATGTAGCCGTTTAGTATAAATTAAACACAAGAATACACAACACTTACATGCATTGAATTAAAACTTAAATCTAGGATTAAATAAGTAAAAATTATAACTGTTCTACATACAACGGTACACAAAATTGAGTATCTCTTGTCACTACACTACCACAAATAATAGTCATAACATAGATAACACAAACGAAAAGGAAACACTTAGAAAGGCATGTAGGAACAGATGAAACATTGCTACTAATATACACCAATAAAATTGCCGGCCAAGCTAGTAGCCAACCGAACTTGAACAAACATAGACGGTTAAAATTTTATATCATTTCTATTACTAAATAAATTACGTACAAAATGTACAAAAGGGAAGTCCTATAAGAACTGTGGAACTAGTGATACTATGCTGTTTACAGTATTAGATGAAAGAAAGTGGAACTAAAAGGAAAAAGTCGTTGTGCAATTCCTGGATTGTGTATTCCTGTTTTCTCCCAGCCAACGAACCAAGGAGAAGGTCTACATTTTGTGGTGCCGTGACCAGGATCAGCGGCTGGAGAAGGTCATTGAAATCGGTGGGACATTGTTCGGAGGAATAATAGAGGCTGTAGGCCAACGGAGCAACGGATTTGCTGTTGTAAGGCTCATCGACTGAGGATTTCACTCTCTCCTGCAACAACGGAAAGCTTATACCATCATCATACGCTAGTCGCCCTTCTGTCACACGGGAATAGTCGCGCAACAACGGATAGTAATCGTGATAGCAGTTGGAAAAAATAATACAAGGCCTATATTTCTCAGGCCACAGGTGAGTGGCATTCCAATTTGTTCGCGCAAACTTTCTGGTGCTTTGGAGTTTTTTTTGTTGCATATAAACTTGAAACGATTGCCGCTTGTGACGTCACACGACTCCATATTGCAACACTCGATAAGTCGTTCACTTGGAGAGGTTCATGAAACATTAATCGACTGGTGGTATACATACATCGCATTAAAAGCTGTATTCTACAAATCGCTGGATGGACTGCATATTTCGAAGCCGATATTTGGAGTTACATAATGATTTCATTCCTGGATATTCAAGGCCTATTGTGGACTGGCCTCAGGTGAGTGCCTGTCCAATCATTCACAAACTTTGAGTGGTGCTATATGGTATCTTCATTGAACATTTTTTCGGTACATCGTTGGCTACTATCGGAGGATCTTCGCATCCAGAACTAATTCGGTCAGCAGCAATTCCTGCTGACACTACGTGGCGGTACGATTCGTACTGGGAGGACAATTGCATCTACTGCATTTACTGGAAACAACTTGGAGTTGGATTTGATCAACGGCGGGAAAAACGTGACGACATTCATCTCGCGCTCTACAACAACGGAAGGATACGTAAATTTTTACATTGGAGGACACTGTGCTGCAACACAGTCTGCACTGCTGGTTGCACTTTTCGGCATTTATTCGGAAGCAATATATTTTCTTGGATTGCGACGACGATTATTTCACGTTTAACTACTGCACACTACTGCTGCATTTATTTGAATTCAAGGCCTTGTTGAGACAGGGCTCAGGTGAGTACCTGTCCAACGATTTACGTGGTAACTTGCAGTGCTTCTTGGTTGGTTTTCTTTCTATTTTTCGATCGTCATCGTTCATATTTCGATTTGCTGTTCTGGTAGTGGTTGTGGTAATGACTGAGAAAAAAATAAAAGAAAGGGTCAAAAAGCGGGAGCGGATTATCGCTTCTTTAAAGCGACATGCTCAATTTCTAGAGGATTTTGATCCAAATACGCATACGGGGGAAGTCCAATCGAGGTTGGACAAAATCGAGGCAAAATTCGAAGAATTCGAGGAGGTGCAAGAGGATATCGCTGAGCTAGATGAAAGGGGTGCTTATGAGGAGGATTGCAATAAAGCTTATTCCGAATTCGGGAAGCTGTACTACGGGCTACGGGCTGCCTTGCAGAAAAATTAACGAGGGAAACAGAGGTTCCAGATTTAAACAGTACTATCGGGAGGAATGGTCACACTGTAGGAGCACATACTGGAGTACGACTGCCGCAGATATCATTGCCGGAATTCAACGGCGACTACAAAGGGTGGTTGTCATTCAAATCGACATACGTGTCGCTGATCCATGAGTCAGGGGAGCTCAGTGACGTTCAAAAGTTCCATTATCTCAAGTCAGCGTTGAAGAGGGAAGCAGCTAAACTCATCGAGTCACTCGCACTTACCAACGATAACTATCCCATCGCATGGGATACGATTACGAAGCGGTACTCTAATGAGTATCTGCTGAAGAAAAGGCATCTTCAAGCGCTAATGGAGTACCCAAAGGTAGAGAGGGGGTCGTCATCGGCAATTCATACATTGGTCGACGAATTCGAACAGCGGCTAAAGATCCTGAAACAACTAGGAGAGAAGACGGAACATTGGGGTGCAATGATAGTGCACTGGATGTGTTCCAAATTGGACATGAAGACGCTCCAGTTATGGGAGGATCACGCGGCTTCAACAAAGGATCCGTCATTCACGATTCTGGTGAATTTCCTAGAGAAGCGAACAAGGGTATTGGAAGCGGTTTCATCGAACGTCGAATTGAAAGGTCAACGGCTGCAGAGGGTGGCAGATAGACGTCAGAGAGTAGTAGCTCATTCCGCTCCCGAAAATGAGAAGAATGGTTCAGTCTGCTGTTGTTGTGGGGACTTGCACTACTTGGGTCGATGTGGCAAGTTCAGTAGAATGACACTGAAAGAAAAATTGCAGTTCGTGAACAGCAAACGGTTGTGTAGCAACTGCTTAAAGTCTGAGCGTTGGGTGCGTGATTGCAGTTCAAAATTCAGTTGTCGAGACTGTGGAAAGAAACACAATTCACTGATCCATCCAGGATTTCCTACGAGCAGTGGTAGTATCGGTAACAATGTTAAACCGCTTGGCAAATCAGAGAATAAACGAAACGACAATACGATAGCAACAAATTTAGCGACCAACGAGGATGAGTCTGAGAATGAGGAAGAGGGAATTGACGATCAAGGTACGGTTGGAGCATACAACGTAGGGACCAAAGGTGGTAATATCTCTAGCGTATTTTTGTCTACCGTTGTTCTGGTCATACGTGATCAACACGGAGGCAAACATTTGGCCCGAGCATTGCTTGACAGCGGCTCGCAAGCAAACATTTTGAGTGAAAGACTCTGTCAGACACTCGGCCTGAAGCGACGCACGATAAACGTACCAATTAACGAAATTGGTCATTCCGAAACACGAGCAAGATTCTTGGTGACCACAACTATCAGTTCTAGGGTACAGGATTTCTCAATGGGCATGGAATTTCTGGTTCTTCAGAAGGTTACGTCAGAACTACCATCGGCACACATACCGGTGGCACATTGGAGGATTCCAAATGGAATTCAATTGGCTGATCCGAACATCAATGTCAGTAATCGGATCGATATTTTGATTGGAGCGGAGCACTTCTATCGGTTCCTTTTCGAGAGTGGAATGAAACAGATTACATTAGGGCCAGGTTTGCCGATGCTTATAAACTCCGTATTTCGTTGGATTGTAACGGGAAAGGTTTCAGAAGCGCAGAGTAAGGTGGTTAATTGCTGTTTAGCGACAGCATCGGATAATTTGGAGATCCAGCTACAGAAGTTTTGGGAAATCGAGAGCATTGAAGATCGAGTGGCTTGGTCAAAAGAGGAGCAAGACATCGAAGATCACTTTTCAAAAACATTCAGTCGCACAAGGGACGGTCGGTACGTCGTACGTTTACCGAGGCAGGTCAATTTTGATCAACTTTTGGGTAACTCTCGCACTATGGCACTATCACGATTCAACAGGTTAGAAAAGCAATTGGAACGGAATCCAGAAATGCGTTTGCAGTACAATGCATTTATGCAAGATTATTTGGATCTCGGACACATGAGAGAGATAACTGAAGAGGAGATCCATGAGGAGACAGCGGCAACGAGTGCTAAAAGGGTATATTACCTACCGCACCATGCGGTATTTAAAGATTCCAGCACTACGACAAAGGTGCGCGTCGTATTTGATGGTTCGGCCAGCACGGATAGTGGTTATTCCCTGAACGACGCCCTTCTAAAGGGTCCTATAATTCAGGATGTGCTCCTCAGCCTGCTCCTTCGGTTTCGTAAATATGAAGTAGCACTTGTTGGTGACACGGAAAAAATGTACCGGCAAGTGCGTGTACACAATGATGACACCGGATTACAGCACATCTTCTTCCGGTTCTCACCGGATGAACCTATACGAGTTTTTGAGTTGACAACGGTAACTTATGGGTTGACGCCCTCGTCATTTTTAGCGATTCGCGCTCTTCATCAACTTGCGGCGGATGAAGGAGCAAAATACCCAGAAGCTGCTAAAGCTATAATAAGAGATTTTTACGTGGATGATTATATTGGTGGAGCATCCAGCGTGAATGAAGCCATTCAGCTTCAAAAGGACCTTGATACACTGATGAAAAAAGGCGGATTCACCTTACGCAAATGGTGTTCCAATAAGCCAGAAGTTCTAGCTGGCAACTCGGTCGAACATCTTGGGACTAATTTATCAGTTTCATTTGATATAAGTCCCGAGGAAAAGGTGAAAGCTCTGGGAATCACCTGAGAACCTGGGACGGACCAATTACGGTTCTACTATTGCATCACAGCAAGCGAGCAGGCATGGACGAGAAGGAACATTCTATCGTCTATAGCCAAGCTTTTTGACCCGTTGGGACTTATCTCACCGGTGATTATTGTGGCAAAAATGCTGATGCAAGAGCTCGCTCTGCTCACCTCAGGATGAGACTTGCCTGTTCCTGTCGACATTGAAAGAAAGTGGAAGACGTTCCACTCACAATTGGACAAAATTTCGGAATTAAGGATTAATCGTTTCGCATTCGTATCCAAATGGGTTGATATTCAGTTTCATAGTTTTGCTGATGCTTCTACCCTAGCCTACGGTACGTGTTTATACGTACGGACGACAGATGAAGCCGGGAACGTTAGAATTGAATTGTTATCGTCCAAAACACGTGTCGCTCCGCTAAAACGACTGACGTTACCTCGTCTTGAACATTGCGCCGCCATAGAGGATGCTCTGTTGCATTCGAAGGTAACTAAGGCTCTCTCATTGGAAAACGTACGCACGGTATTCTGGTCCGACAGTACAATTGTGCTACATTGGCTGAGAACTCCACCAAACTCATTACAAACGTTTGTGGCTAACAGAGTATCAATGATTCAAACCTACACCTACTCCCATTCTTGGCGACATGTAGCAGTAAAAGAATACCCGGCTGACTTGGTATCGCGTGGAATGACTATCGACGATTTTCTGCAAAGCCAGTTGTGGAAGAATGGACCCCCATGGTTGCGAAATAACACAGACACGTGTGGCCTAACTCAGCCGAAGACCAAAACATTCCTGATGAACAGTTGGAACTTCGTAAGGTTGTTCACAAGGTCACAGTGGAAGAACCACCTGATGAGCTGTTCAGATTACGGTCTTCATTACCTCCTCTACTACGAATTGTTGCTTATTGTCTCCGTTTTGCTCATCATTGTCGAAACCCGAACGATAGAAAGGATTCAATTATTCTGTTTCCTGATGAACTACAATTAGAGAAGATGGCGCTAACCCGCATCGCACAAGCCGAACGATTTCCAGACGAGATCAAATCTTTGCAACTATTATATAGTATTCCTGTTTTCTCCCAGCCAACGAACCAAGGAGAAGGTCTACAGTATATTTTTACGGAATCACATGGTTTAAAGAATTATAAAATACACCATCTATTGGTGTCAATGCGCCCCTGATTCGAGCAGACTTTTAATCGATAGATGATTATTTCGCACGTATTCAGACCTTTTCTGGATTATAACACTTAAAAATATTGTAAACATCATCCTTGCACACCATTTGTCTCAGATTTACATAGCTAAACCATTAAATTATCGCATTTCGATGAACTCAATTCTGATCATGAGTTGTCCAATTCAATAATGCTGTTTCGTCCACATGATTTCAATGGCAACCGCTTGGCGCGCTGCAGTTTGTTTATTGTGTCCTTCGTGCATATCAGAAATAAAGTTTCTCTATATTGAGTGTGATGAGGTGAACAGTTTCAAAATGCCCAAGAACATGCAATATTCTGAAGAAAGCCTAAATTATGAAAAGATCGATATGATGACAGTAAACTCGGACAATGATAAAAGCTACATCTAATTGAAAATTCGAATGTTTTCATTCAAAATTGGTGATTTCTAAAGCCGGACAAGCCATGATCATTTTGACGTAGGACTACGTCTAACCGGAAGATATAGGGGGTGAAATGGAAATCTAGGTACTGAATAAGTAGGAAAAAATGCAAGATTTGGAACGCTTATAACTCGAGCATTTCTCAATAGATCGCAAAGGTTTTTGCATCAATTGATAGGAAATATATCTACGCATCTATCATAACGAATAACATTTCATTTTTCTTGAGATAAATAATTGAATAATTGTGAAATATCAAGCATTGTTAAAATGCACTATGTGCCCATTTTTGTTTGGTCCATTTTGTGCTCCTCAAATCGTACCGACCAAAACGGGCAACCAGAGCAGCAGCGAAATAAAATGAAGCACGATTGGAAAGGAAAAAGAAAAAAATGAACGAAACATTCGTCGCAGTCTCACACATGCGTAATTCTCGAGCCAGCCAGTCAGCTTAAAAATCCTCGCTCCGCTGCCGTAACGATCCATTCTTTGTGTGGACACCGACTAGACAACATCGTTGCTGGACGGGCTGGACGGCGAGGGATCGAGTGCCTTTCTCAAGGCAAGAGGGCGGAGGTGGTAGCGCTGGAGTAGAATAGAGTAGAGTTTTCAAAGGGCCTTTCTCAAGGCTAAAGACGAATGAACTGCAAAAGTTTAAAGTCTCTATAATACAATACCTTCCTTCCGTAACGATCATTCTCATTCAAACCGTACACCACATCGGTTCGCATCACAACACATCAACAAACCAACCCAAGCAGCCATGTCTGGACATGGTAAAGGAGGAAAAGTGAAGGGAAAGGCAAAATCCCGCTCGAACCGTGTTGATCTGGAGTTCCCCGCAAGGGTAGCTAGGCCGAGCGCGTTAGTACCAGTGCACCAGTCCACCTAGCCGGCGTTATATAGTTTCGGCCGGCGAAGTGATCGAGCTGGCAAAGCTGCTTGCGACGATAAGAAAACCCGCATTCGGAACAGAACACATTCGGTTCGGTGGACATCAAGACAACAGGCAGTAGCAGCGAGTGGCGAGCGGCAAACGCAATCGCAAAACGGCAGCAGGTAGCAGAAGAAAAAGATGGGTGGGTAATGTCGGTGACATAACCGGAGTGACGTAGGACTATACAAAGGGGACAGCTTTTGCTAAATATATATTTTAAATATATTGTTTTATTTTCTTCTCCTACGTGAATACCTACCTATCTACCTGAAATATGGATTAGTTTACTGTTTACTCTTTATGAACATGTTGGAGGTTCTGAAAAGAACCTTTGGTGTTGTGTTTTTGCGTTTTTTTTACAAACTTGATTCTTGATTTTTTTCTGAAGGCTTTGTACTTATTAAATGTTCAACGTCGGGCATCATTCGGCGTATACACATATCGTACAATCAAAATGATGGCTGTGATAGGGAATGCATAGGTGGTCATCAGCTATATTTCACTATTGAGCACATTACCGTACCTTAAGCTGTGGTTTCGTAGACGAATGAATTGTAAGATTTGTAGTCTCCGCAAACAAAGTAAATAAAAATGAAAAAGAACTGAGGTTTTGGAGACGAACTCTACGATCTGTCGAGAAATAAACGAGCTATAAGCGTTCTGAAAAACCAACAGTAAATACAGGGACGGATGACCTTCGGATTAAAGTCCTTTAAAATAAGAACAGAGCAGCAGAAAATACATAGCTCATCGTGTTGCTCCTTAGTTATTTCTCTATGCAATGCAGATGTAACGTCAGTCAATTTTCAACATCAGTTATCAACCTAAGAAAGCAGTTCTCGCTACCGAGAAAATTCGTGAATGCCATCCTGCATACAATGTGTTGTAAATTGAAGCCACTTTTAATTCGGAGACCATGTATGGGTTTGTGAAAACTGAATGATCAATTTAAAAGACCCCAACCACCAATAAGTTCAAGAACAAGCATAAACAAAAAAATCACTTTATATTATATGTCATATTATGTCACTTTAGAATGCATTGGTATTGTGAAAAACTTTTAATAACTCTTCTTTGAAAGGTTTAATGGCCCTGAAAAGCGCCGTGTTTTACGGTGGCTGGTTTTGCCACCAAAGCAGTCTGTATAAACAAACTTTTTCTTTCTTCTACCTGCTGCCGTTTTGCGATTGCGTTTCCCACTCGCTGAAACTAGTTGTTGCCTTGATGAGCGCCGAACCGAAGCTGCTCTGTTCTTGATGCTTGTTTTCTGATTGTCGTGATCAGCTTTGCAAGCCAACTCGAGCACTCCGACGGCCGAAACTCTGTAATCGCTGTTAGGTATACTGGTGCTCCGGCACCAATCCGTTCGGCCTAGTTACCCTTGCGGAGCAATCAGTGAATGCGACCAACAGGGAACTGGAGACCTGCACGGTTCGAGTGAGACTTTGCCTTTCCCTTAACTTGTCCTCCCTTGTTACGTCCACGATGCCGATGCCGTACAACCACACGGGTTTACGGTTTGAAAGAAAATAAGATATTGTTTTGGGGTCTGCGTGTTTTATACTCTAGCGGTACACACTCACAGGATAGAGACAAATCGGCAGACTCAGCCAAAGGGGCGAGTCCAACGAGACGAACGAATGAGCGTTAAAAGGCAGCAATGGCAAAAAAAATACATTCATTACGATTTGTTCGCTCGTTGGATTCACATGCAGGCTAAAAAGGGTCCTTTTCAGGATCACAAAATTATCTTCAATCTAAAGAGTTTATTGTTTTGTTATCACTCGATATCCCCATCTTGTTCGGCTAAATCTTTCTGTTTAGCGATTGCGTTTGCCACTCGCCACAGCTTTCACAGTTGGAAAATTTCTTCCCATCCAGCTTGTGTCATATTGTACAGTAAATTACATTCAATGGCACGTCGCATTACCACCACTCAGTGTCGCATTGGAGGCGATTTTAACTTGTAATTGAACATTTGCGATGACAGTGGTACAGTGTCGACTTTCAATGTGGGGTCATAATTTGGACCCCGAACTCTAGTTTACAAAAATGTCCAACTAAATATGTCGCATTACAGGTCCGTCCAATTAGCTAAATGTCGAGATAAGTGTAAATTACTGTACTTTCAATCTAGAAGCAATTTAAGAATTGGTGAAAATCAATAAGCTCAGAACAACTGCCAAATTCACATACTCATCATATCCTGGCAAACAAATTATGAAAAAATCTATTTGTGTTTTATTATTATTTTGGATATTGTTTTAGAAAACATTGAACTGTATTTCCTAAACTCTTTTTTGGAAGGTTTAATGGCCCTGAAAAGCGCCTTGGAATGGTTCCTATTTAGAAAACTTAGTACTCGTGGTTTTGAAAAAACCCATTTCAAAAGCCCTCGATGCCGCCTTGTTCTGGATTTGTTTGCAGTTGATAAAGAACAAACTTTTTTCTTCTGCTACCTGATGCCGTTTTGCGATTGTGTTTGCCACTCGCCACTCGCTGCAACTGCCTGTTGTCTTGATGTCGCCGAACCGAATGTGTTCTGTTCCGAATGCGGGTTTTCTTATCGTCGCGAGCAGCTTTGCCAGCTAACTCGATCACTTCGGCGGCCGAAACTATATAACGCCGGCTAGGTAGACTGGTGCACTGGTACTAACGCGCTCGGCCTAGCTACCCTTGCGGGGAACTCCAAACCAACACGGTTCGAGCGGGATTTTGCCTTTCCCTTCACTTCTCCTCCTTTACCATGTCCATACATGGCTGCTTGGGTTGGTTTGTTGATGTGTTGTGATGCGAACTGATGTGGTGTACGGTTTGAATGAGAATGATCGTTACGGCAGCGGAGCGGGGATTTTTAAGCTGACTGTCTGGTTCGAGAATTACGCATGTGTGAGACTGCGACCATTGTTTCGTTCATTTTTTTCTTTTTCCTTTCCAATCGTGCTTCATTCTATTTTACTGCTGCTCTGGTTGCCCGTTTTGGTCGGTACGATTTGAGGAGCACAAAATGGACCAATCAAAAATGGGCACATAGTGCATTTGGACAATGCTTGATATTTCACAATTATTCAATTATTTATCTCAAGAAAAATGAAATGTTATTCGTTATGATAGATGCGTAGATATATTTCCTATCAATTGATGCAAAAACCTTTGCGATCTATTGAAAAATGCTCGAGTTATAAGCTTTCCAAATCTTGCATTTTTTCCTACTTGTTCAGTGCCTAGATTTCCATTTCACCCCCTATATTTTCCGGTTAGACGTAGTCCTACGTCAAAAAGTTTGTTCTTTATACAAACGGCCTTGGTGGCAAATCCAGAACAAGGCGGCATCGAGGGCGTTCGAAATGGTTTTTTTTCAAAACCACGAGTACTAAGTTTTCTAAATTGGGACCATTCCATAGAACAAGGCGCTTTTCAGGGCCATTAAACCTTCCATAAAAGAAGGAAATACAGTTCAATGCTTTCTAAAACAATATCCAAAATAATAATAAAACACAAATTGATTTTTTCATAATTTGTTTGCCAGGATATGATGAGTATGTGAATTTGGCAGTTGTTCTGAGCTTATTGATTTTCACCAACTCTTAAATTGCTTCTAGATTGAAAGTACAGTAATTTACACTTATCTCGACATTTAGCCAATTGGACGGACCTGTAATGCGACATATTTAGTTGGACATTATTGTAAACATAGAGTTCGGGGTCCAAATTATGACCACACATTGAATGTCGACACTGTACCACTGTCATCGCAAATGTTCAATTACAGGTTAAAATTACCTCCAATCCGATACTGAGTGGTGGTAATGCGACGTGCCATTGAATGTAATTTACTGTAAAATATGTCACAAGCTGGATGGGAAGAAATTTTCCAACTGTGAAAGCTGTGGCGAGTGGCAAATGCAATCGCTAAACAGAAAGGTTTAGCCGAACAAACAAAACAATAAACTCTTTAGATTGAAGATAATTTTGTGATCCTGAAAAGGACCCTTTTTAGCCTGCATGTGAATCCAACGAGCGAACAAATCGTAATGAATGTATTTTTTTTGCCATCGCTCCCTTTTAACGCTCATTCGTTCGTCTCGTTGGACTCGCCCCTCTGGCTGAATCTGCCGATTTGTCTCTATCCTGTGAGTGTGTACCGCTAGAGTATAAAACACGTGGACCCCAAAAAAATATCTTATTTTCTTTCAAACCGTAAACCCGTGTGGTTGTACGGCATCGGCATCGTGGACGTAACAAAGGAGGACAAGTTAAGGGAAAGGCAAAGTCTCACTCGAACCGTGCAGGTCTCCAGTTCCCTGTTGATCGCATTCACTGATTGCTCTGCAAGGGTAACTAGGCCGAACGGATTGGTGCCGGAGCACCAGTATACCTAACAGCGATTATAGAGTTTCGGCCGTCGGAGTGCTCGAGTTGGCTTGCAAAGCTGCTCACGACAATCAGAAAACCCGCATCAAGAACAGAGCAGCTTCGGTTCGGCGCTCATCAAGGCAACAATTAGTTTCAGTGAGTGGCAAAGTGTTTCTCCGGCATGTCGCATTAAATGTAATTTACTGAACAACATGTCACAAGCTGGATGGGAAGAAATTTTCCAACTGTGAAAGCTGTGGCGAGTGGCAAACGCTAACAGGAAGGTTTAACCGAACAAGATGGGAATATCGAGTGATAACAAAAACACAACACCAAAGGTTCTTCTCAGAACCATCAACATATTCATAGAGAGTAAACAGTAAACTAATCCATTTTTCAGGTAGATAGGTAGGTATTCAAAAAAAAATAGGTAGGTAGGAAGAAGAAAATAAAACAAAATATTTAAAATATATATTTAACAAAAGCTGTCCCCTTTGTATAGTCCTACGTCACTCCGGTTATGTCCCCGACATTACCCACCCGTCTTTTTTGGACAAACCATGATCAGAGGTGGTCAAACCATGATCATAATTCCTCTTTGAGGAAAATCGTTAAAAAACATCAAAATCTGAATAATTTCAACACCTTATGGTAGTATTAGCAACTAGAGACTTGGGGCTTTTCAACAAATCCAAACTCTCATCGATTATGTGTGATTTTCATGTAGAAAAATCGATTTGAATTTACTAGTTGCGTAAAACACCCCAAATCGGACAAACCAAGGTCATTTACCCTATAATCGAGTCCAAAATTGTTTGAATCGAACCATATATAATCGAGTCTGTATTTAAACGAGTCCGACCTGTAGAAGCCTAAGTCAAATAAATCTATTGCTCCAGAAATATATAATAACAAAGATTACCATGCGTCATCAAAGCACCATTGCTCGATTATTTGAACTTGGCTAACGTCTTTAAGGTGAAGGTGGAAGGAAGCCACAAATGGCTGCCACAATGCACAATGGTTCAGGAGATGCATTTAAGTGGAAAATAGCGATTAGAGCTCGACTGTTATTGTCTCGACAAAAATTGTCTTCTACAAAGTTGTTGCACATGATGGAGCGCTCATTTTTATGTTGTCAAAATCAGAGTGACCAAAATTTTCGATGAAATAAAAAAACAGACTTTCTTATCTTTATAGATAGAGGTAAACATAGCTCGAAAATCACCCTTTTCTTGACAACAAAAAAATGAGCGACCCATCATATGCAACAACTTTGTCGAACTCCTGGACCATTGTACAATGGCGCTCAATGGCGCAAGAATTACATTGTTTGATGATGATTTGGTGGCCCTGAAAAGGGCCGTTTTGTTTGGTTGTTGGGTATTGTTTGTTCACTTCACCAGTGTTTACCGAGTGATGATGACAGAAGGATGCTAAACAGTCGTTGGATGGTGCGTATCAGAAGATGTCGAAGTGGAATGAGATGTGATGAAAACCATCCCTTGTTACCCTAGACGAGATGCCTCCTGTGTTATGTATGGATGAAACAAAGACAAAAAACTCACCAATGTAATGTAAGACCAATACCGAACACAATTATCGATTTTTCTCATCAGTAAAAACATGTTACTTCAATATAAAGAAAACATCTTAGAAGTGGAAAAGGTAATTTTCTTTTATAATTTTTACTTTCTGAGTGTTTATTTAACCCAATACGAATTTTAATTGGACTAACAACACCTAATACTATATGTAAAGCATATGAGAAATCACTTTTTCTAATATTTTTAAACTTTTACAATTTTTCTCGCTGTATAAACTCTTCCTGGGTGAAAATGAAGACAACAACACAGACAGCTTCAATCTAACGACCGGTTTCCGAGCGGCAACACACCTTGGTTTTTGTCTGTGGAAATTGAAACAATTTTTTTCATATATCAAGTCATTTTTAACACAACTGCTACCATATACAATTTTACACTTACACTTGTGCTAAATTTTTCACAATACATGATCGGTCATTGATACGAAATTTCACGAAGCAACCAACATTAAAGTTCCAAATTTAAATTTCATTTGCCAGAATTAATCGTATCACTCACCTTTCTTGCAATATAAAAATGTCCCCGACTTGCATATATTTGCAATGCCGATTTCCCCCGAGCATCTTGGTTTCGATGTCTCTGTTAGGGAACCGCCGCATGTGTCGTCAATTTCGACGATGTTGAAAAGGTTTGAGAATTTTTAATTGTTCGATAGTTATCTTCATGACATATATAATTTTCTTCAATATAATAAAATTGTTATCGAGTGCCGAAATCGATTGACGCAAAAATTTCATCAATCCATCATGAAATGACTGAGCAATGAGCGTTTGAAATTGGACAATTCACAATTCACAAGTCACGGTATGCTCGATTTTCAATTTTAAATTTGTACTCCAATATGTTCCCAAAAGACGTAATCCTACGATTTTAACAATTGAGCGTCTAGTGGAAAAATTTGAAAAAAAAAATTGCTCGTGGTGTCGAGAGTTAAGGAAGTCCGAAATCAGTCTCTCACACATCGTTCTCAAGCGTTGGGCGTGTCTGTGACGTCGTTGTGGCGAATTTTGCGAAAAGATCTTGGCCTACATCCTGCATCCAAGATCAAATTGACGCAAGAACTGTAGCTGCTTGAACACCAGAAGCGTCGTATGTTCGTGAATTGAGCAACAACTTGAAAATGATTTGGATTTTCATCGAAAAATCATCTTCAGCGATGAGGCTCATTTCTGGCCTAGTCGTCGTCAATAAGCAAAATATGCGTTATTAGTCAGACAGCAATCCACACGTACTCCATGAGTCACCATTACATCCTGAAAAAAATACGGTTTGGTGCGGTTTATGGTCCGGCGGCATCATTGGGCCGCACTTCTTTCGTGATGATCAAGACCGGCACGTTACTGTGAATGGGAATCGCTACCGCTCAACGATAACCGAATATTTTTGGACAATATGTGGTTTCAACAGGACGGCGCCACAAGCCACACAGCGAATTTAACAAACGATTTGATGAAAACGAAGTTTGGTGAGCGTGTTATCTCATGAAATGGCCCAGTCAATTGGCCACTTCGGTCGTGCGATTTGACGCCGTTAGACTATTTCCTGTGGGGCTACGTCAAGTCAATGGTCTATGCCAACAAGCCAGCGACGATTGATGAACTTCGTACGGATATCTAACGTGAAATTGCAGCAGTATCGGCCGATTTATGCCTGAAAACCGTCGAAAATTAGGTTCAGCGTCTGGGAGTGTCTCTCTGCAAGTGTGCCCGTAGTGGCCATGCAAAAGGAATCGAGTTCCATACATAATGTACTTGTGTACTTTCATATAATGTACAAATGTACTTTAACATGAATAAATAATGTCATTGATATCCAAAACCGTTTCTGTTTTATTTAAAAAAAAAACTTTTGTAGCGCTCTTATTGAAAAACCCGATAGTTTCGACGGCACTTTGAGCAAAACTAAATAAGCATAAACAAAACTAAATATACTAGCAGAAAGAGGAGAGTGAAGGCTAACACATACACACTCTTTTCTCTCTGAGCTCGTTCATTGTTGAGCATAGGGGCCTCGTAAAAATTCCAAAATTTCATTTGTTACCCATTATAGAAAGCATCTTGCCTGCAAGTAAAGTTGCCTACGAGCATGCACGTGAGCATTGTATTTCTTACCTTGTCATCCTCGTGCACAAAAGACGGCACCTCTTCCACGTCGCCCAGATACATGGGATTGGTGATTTCCACGTTTTCCGTGAGTCGAGCATGTGAAAATGGTTGTCCATTTCTTCGTTTCCTGGAAATGCATAATAAAGTATTATTCGTCCCAGCTCTTCTGATCATCGCAAACTGCAAAACACTCACCTCAGTCCATAGAGAGCCCCTCCGAAGCCGGCCACCGCTATCAGTATCACAAACAGCACAATCGCTAGAATGGACAGCGTATAGCCGGTTCGATCGCGACTCTCCAGTTCGGCGAGTGTGATCTCCTTCAAACATGTGTTCAGTGAACCATCCTCACACCTAAACAAAGATAGATCGATAATTCGAAAAAGGTTGATGTTTACATAATTATAAGCGAACTTACATGCACTCATTGATGGAACTGTCGGCCACGCACGTACCGCACTCATCGATGCAGTTCGGTGGCCTCTCGCACTGTTCGCCGGTCCACTCGCCAACGCACACGCACGACGGGACGTACGTCACGTTGGAAGTGGAATAGATATTCAGCTGGCAGATACCACTGTTCTTGCAGTGGTTGATGCACGGATTGTTGTAGCTAACGTAAAGTTCACAATGATCGCCCGCATATTGGTTGGTGCAATTGCAGATCGGTCTGCCACGAACTTCCAAACAGTGTCCGGTGTTGCTGCAGACAAATTCATTGCAGGAACTAGGCAGTGGACTGGGTGACGGTCGTAACGGTGGGCAATCTGTGCTCAAGAAAATAGTAATTACCAATTGTTTGACGATCTTACATGAACGAAAATACTTACAATCCGGTCGATTATCATTGCTGTCGCAAAGATCAACCTCACAATATGGGCCTTCGTAACCCTTCCGACAGCTGCAGTAGGGACTTGCCCCGGTGATGCACACTCCTCCGTTTCGACACAATTCCTGGCAACCTTGATTCTCACAACGCTCGCCGGCAATTCCCTCCGGACAGCTACACTTGGGAGCTCCCTTATCGATCGTACATTCGCCTCCGTTCTCACAGTAATTGATACAAGTATCAATCTCGCAGCTTCTCCCACTGAATCCATCCGGGCACTCGCACTGGCTTTTGTCGGTCGCTGTCTTCCGACAAACACCCCCATTTTCGCACTTCAAGTTCGAACAATGCTGACACTGTTGGTCCTCGTAATCCCTCGGACACGCACAGGACATTGTCCCGTCGTTTGCGATCGAACAGTTACCCCCGTTGTGGCAATATGTCAGGCAAGCTCCGGTGGAGTGCTCGCACCGATCACCGGTCCACTGTGGCAAACAGGTACACTTCCGAACATTGTTAATCGTATAGCATGCTCCCCGATTCATACAGTAACCTGAGCAGATGTAGTGCTCACAGTATTTACCGTCGTATAGCGGCGGACATTTGCATTTGGGCTGGCCATCCTCCACTACACAATGGCCAATGTTACACGGGAGCCCACAGTGAATCGGAACCGCTTCTTCGCATTTCAAAACTTCCCCATTCGTGTCCTGAAGCGGTACAGGCCGACTGTCGGTACACAAACAACGTCGTCCTTTGGGGTTTTCGATAGACAACAAACAAACGGTCGACTCGTGGCACGGATAAAGGCTGCACGGATTGACAACTGCGGGAATGAGAAATATGAGTACATGAAACAACGCGTTCCTTCTAACACCTACCTATCCTATTCTGCTTCAACGGGTGGATGTAGTTCAGATCCGAAGATCGATAACCTCGGGTACCCTGGAAAACATCCGTCCCATTGTCCTTGCCGAATTTGTTCAGCTTGAGAATGCTCTGATTGTACAGTATCACGTAAACACTGTCCTCAAACACATCCAGTACTTTCGGTTTCGAAAAACCATGCATCTCGATGATAACATGACGATCCCCACCAGTGAGCAGACATGTTTCAATCGTACTCTTCCGATAGTCGGCCCAATATAGACGGTTCGTAGGCTGATCTATCGCCAACCCCGAAGCCCACTCTATGTTGGTTTGCACAAGCTTCTGCTTTTTGAAACCATCCATTCCGGAAATGATAATCGCCTCCATAACGGACCAAACCATCACTCGACTGATCGGTTCTACCACAATATCGATCGGGTGCTTTCCGGTCGCCGTGAGTGTCGTATGGTTCGTTCCGTTGAATGTCATGGTGAAAATATTGCTCTGCTTTTTGTTTATCACATAGATGTGCTCCGTCAACCAATCGCAAGCAATGGCCAGCGGGATGACGTTTTGATTCTTCAGTATCATCGATGAATGCTTGCCATCCAGAGTTTTCACACGATCGTACGAAGCCGTAGCTCGGCGGAAAGCGGTGTGAATTGGTTCGTAAGTTTCCACCGATTTAACCGATGTGTCCATGTGCACCTTATGGACGCTTTTGTCATGGCTATCCACCCAAAACAGGGTGATGTTGTGCTTAGTGATGGAGTAATCGAAACGATCTATTTTCCTGGAATTCGTTTGTAGGAAACCTATAACGGTTGTCCCTTGATACATACTCCTGAAGTCGGATTCTGAGGAAACCAACAGTATTCCATTCTCCTCGGTAGCAGTGCAGGTATCATTCAGCAGGTGTCCCTTCTGATAGCCAGCCGCGCAACGACAATTGTAGTGGAACTTCTTATTCGCACATATTTGACTACACGTCCCGAACGAACAGCCCGTCCGGAGGCACCCCACCTCATCCGATTCATCCAAACAGTTTGGTTTTGTGTCACAGCGCAACTCTCTGGCTATACACTTGGAATCGCTGCTACAGCGGAACGTCTCCGGGGGACACTTGCAGAGGGTGTTCTTTTCGTCGCTATTATCGCCGCAGTCATCCTTGTTGTCACACACCAATCCCTTCCGAATACAGTTTCTATTGCTACATCTGAAGGCACGTTTGTGGCATCCCTGTTCCTGGCAGTATTCGCCCTTCTCGTCCGAACGATCCAGACAGTCGTCAATTCCATCGCATACCCAGTTCCGCAGGATACACTTTCCATTGTCGCAGCGGTACTCATCCTCCTGACACTGGCACTGCTCTTCGTCCGAGCCGTCGATGCAATCGTTGTCCCCGTCGCAGAGGAAGTTTCTGTGGAGACAGATGGAGCAGAACAAAAGATGGTATGAATTTCGGTATTTTTTTTAGAAAAGCTTGGGTGTAGCCATAACGGTTGAGAGTCCGCTTTTGAATGGGTCATTTTTTTATGGGTTCAATCCCAGAACATTAATATTCATTTTCTAATAAGCCATTTTCTAGACTAGAGACGAATAAACTTAGAATAGGCTTAAAGCCTTCATAATAGAAAAAATCAATGAATAAAAATTATAAAAAAAATACAGGAAAGATAATATGGTAAATCATCCAGTGCTGTGACAAAAAGGTAAGGATATCACTTTTGCTCTTCTAACAGTAATGTTTAGGGCTATCATGGAACTAGGCTGCATTCCTAGTAAATGGCGAGAAGTCCAGGTTTTATTGATTCCCAAGTCCAAGGCGAATCCCAAAGTATTTAGATCAATAGTCTAACACCTGGCACCTTGAAAATATTGGAAAAGATAATTTTTCTTCATATCAAATCATCATATTTAAACAAAAGACCATTCAACAAATTTCAATAACGAAAAAATAAAGATTGCTTTTTCCGCCATTTCGATGTCTGTTAAATAATGATTATAAGTTAAAAAAGAATTATGTCAAATAGCTCTCTGTTCTTTGATCAATAAGATGGTATAAGAGTCATGCAAAACCTTTCGCAACAAATTAAGTTAATGTTCTTAAATATTTTTTTTTTCAAAAAGTGACACCCTTCAAGAAAGACATGACACTTTGTGTTCTAATTTGGAAAAGCGTCGACAAAGCTAATCGAAATAGAAAAACGAAGCGAATGAAAAGACAAAGTTATATAGAACAACGAATTTTGTTCTGTTCTGTCGAGGAAAGTTTTCGCTTCATCGACGGTGTACTCGATTGTGTCACATTTACCCGAAACCCACTCACCCGAAAGACAGTTACCCGAAAGACATTCACCCGCATTCCACTCACCCGAATGTAACAAATACTCGAATGTGACAGCTACCCGAATGTAACATCTACCCGAATTGACAATTACCCGAATGCAACATTTACCTGAATGTAACAATTACCCGAATGTAACAGTGACTCGAATGTAACTGTTACCCGAATGTAACAGTGACCCGAATGTAACTGTTACCCGAATGTAACATCTACCCGAATGCGACACTTACCCGAAAGAAGGAAATATTCGAATAACACGCAAATTTTATTATTAGGTAGTATTTGTATATTTATTTCTGATCAGTGTTACATAAGGATTGTATTTGTCTTGTACGTTCATTTCCATTAAAAAAGGATTTTTCGTGGGTAGTGCAATCTGAGAAATAGTGGCGTTAAATAAAATCCCTTTCGAAATAATAAAAAGTGAAAGAATGCTGTTTTATAACGTATTATGAAGTTTATCCATTCATATGGATGACGCAGCCCGTTTACTTAAAAGAAAGTTGCCAATTTTGGTACATATGTATTATGGCACTGAAGTGCAATTTTGATTATGAATTCAGTTTTCGCTGAAATCATTTCTGAGGTCACTGTAATGGGGGCGTAATATCCTTCGTATCACAAAATCACGCAAAAAAAAATAGTTTGGCGTCTTTCGACTTTCATCTTTTATTTTAACATACAGAACAATGCAGAACATCTACACAGTGCCGCAATACATGGAGTTTTCCATTAATCCTTTCCTCAAGTATGGATGACAACTTTCGTTTATACTGAGTACTGTTATCTATTATTCATAGTGGCACCGTTTTGTTTTGTGAATAAGTGAACTAGACTATAAAATTCGTTTAGAAAATGTGTGAACTGATACATTGTTGCATAAATTACAATTTTGGTATACTTCTTTGCTGTGGTGCTTTGCTGGAAGTAGAAAAACGACAAAAGGATTGATACAGATTTTCTGAGAAAAAAACACATATATGTGTTAAGATTTTTTAAGACCAAAAACACAAATTTTATTATAGTAACCCTGGTAAACATTCCATTCGGGTAAATGTTGCATTCGGGTAAATGTTGCATTCGGGTACATGTCGTATTCGGGTGTTTATTACATTCGGGTAAACGTTGCATTTGAGTAAATGTTCATTCGGGTATTTGTCGCATTCGGGTAAATGTCCATTCGCTTTAACAGCAAGTCCATCAATCCAACAAGATGTTCTTGTGTATCGGCTGTATACGAAGTATTCGGTACTACGGTCATTTATTGCGAAAGAGTCACAATTTTCAAGTTGTTCCTGAATTGCAATGGAGTTAAGCGCCGTTGTTTTGCACGAATCAACGAGAAAAGACTCTCCAGATAATCTTAAAAAATCCAAAATTTTTAAAATCTGGTCTTGTCAAAAGCGTACAATCCAACGGAGTAAACAAAAGGGCTGTGTGCAATTTCAACCATAAAGAGTATAGAAGATGAATCCCTTCGGAGTGAAGTCGGCGTCTGGTATCGTTCAGCGTGAAATTGAAAAAAAACTGCTTTGTGGGATCCTAGAAGTGCAAAATTTCCTGGATGATATTGTTATCACTGGAGACTCAGATGAAGAACATCTGGAAAGGTTTCAACAGATAGGGGTAGTGGGGGCAAATTGGTCATGGGGGGCAAAGTGGTCACCTGCTTGTTTGGTAGTATAACTATTGACTATATATGCCGTATTGATAGTCACCTTATGTTTGAAGAATTTAATGACTTTTGAGTCACCCTGTATTTTAGTAGAGCTGTCGCATGTCAAAATACAAATAAAGACAGAAATTGCTCTATCGATAGCCATTCGGCCGTAGTTTGAAACTGTGAAATTTAGTTTATTCAATCTGATATATTGGACAAATCATCAGCTTGGACAACTGTTCACATATTCTAGAAGAGGCGAACAGATATTTTGTTTAATCTCAGCGATTAATTAGCATATCAATTCTTTTGATGTTTGGGGGCAAAGTGGTCATAGGTGAATAACAACTTACAATGTTCTGGTTACTAAAGCTGATATACCTAATCGCGTTATGCTCTTGAAGAAGATACTTTTGTGGCTTTGACCCTGGATAAGTATGCCACTCCAACTAAACCAAGCCTCATTATGCGAAACGTTATGTGTTTCTTACTACGTTTTTGTATGCAAGAGAATATTTAAATTGAAACTCTAGGTGAATAGGCCAGGCTTATTTCATACATGTACCTACTATATCAAATATGATTTGAACAAATTTGGACGAAAAAAACGCATAAATCTATCCCATTTAGCTTGATATGTGCGGGTGACCACTTTGCCCCCCACAGGTGACCACTTTACCTCCAAGCAAAAAAAAAGTTCCTTTTTTCACTTTTTTTCTAATGATGAAAAGTGTACTATTTTTAATTTTTAAAGTAAAAACCGTTTGCTATCTTGAAGAACAATGAGTTGAACTATAATTTTCTTCGAGAAACGGGAATTGAATCGGTATGTGGGCGCTGTAAATGGGCATTTTCCTTAGGGTGACCACTATGTATTAGAGCAATTCGAGATTCACATGAACCAAAGAATGTTAGTGAAGTCAGAGCCTTTACAAAGTTAGTTGTTAACACTACGCCAAATTCGTGAAAAATTTAGCTACTTTGATGAGCCCGATATATAGAATATTGAAGAAAGATGTCAAATTACAGTGGACAGACAAGAGTAGTGATGCGTTCAAGAAAGTTAAACTGGAAATTTGTCATGAGTCATGACATCACTTTGGCTCACTTCGATCCGAAGGCTGAATTGGTTTTAACGTGTGATATCTCAAATGTAGGAGTTTCGACTATAGATGGATTTATTCACGTGAAAATAGGTGTAAACGGGTGAGAATAAATATGATACACTTATTCGAGGTATATGTAACTTGAATAAGTTCAGCATATGTAAACGCTTGTGAATTTCTCACTGGTGAGAAATCACTAAAGTTAGATGCAGTTCTACTTCAGGTGAATAAATTCACCGAAGATATGAATATATTCATTATAGAAGTTCACGCTAGTGTAAACGGTTGATGCGATTTCTATAAATCTCATCATATTTCTTCACATGAATATATCCCTAGTCTAAACCCACCCTTAGAAGTAAATTATAGTGTGATAGACCGGGAGGCGCTTGCAATAAAGTACGGTTTGAATAAATATTGTTTATACTTGATGGGTAATAAGTTCGTCATTCAAACGGATCATAAACCGTTATTAAGTTTGCTTCATTCGCGTAAGGGAATTTCCACTATTGCTGCCAGCCGTATGCAGAGACGGGCGTTCTTCCTATCAGCTTTCAATTATGTGCTCTATCATGTTAGATCACAGTTGAACGTAGCAGATTTTGCATCACGATTTCCTACGGAATCCTGGAATTTTTTGGAAGGAAGCTTGCCCCTCAGAATACATTCAAGGCGTGTTATTTGGCTTAAGAAATGTCAACTGGCTTAAGAAATGTCAACTAAGTATTAAAAAATGACGCTAGTTAATGCATACGTTGAGACGGAAAAAGTTCCACAGGGAACGTTAACGCCATTCAAGAAGAAGAAGAATCGAGAGATATGGAATGGAGAAGTAAAAAAAATATAGATACGCATCTTAAAATAGTAAAATAGATAATAAAATAAAATAAAATAGGCTATTTAAATGGAAAAATTGAATTGGATTAGATTAAGGCAGGACCATATTGTAAAGTAGTGGATGAATTATTCTTAAAAGAAGGCGTTATCATGAAAGGCATAGAGTGGTGGTACCAACAACTTCAAGGCAGAAGGTATTAGCGCAAATTCATAAATCGCATTTAGGGATCGGAAAATCTAAAAGAATTGCTAGAATTAATGTGTGGTAGCACGCTTAAGACTTTGACGTTGAGAGTACAGTGAAAAATTGTTCGACGTGCATTTTACACGACCTGTCTCCGCCTAAAGTATAGCTTAGGCGGCGGTCACACTGGATGCGGAAAAGTGGTCGTACGAATTGTATGCAATAGTGAAGGTAAACAACCACATTGAGTTGTATTGGTGTGGTTCCATTGCTTCGTTCGAATTCGTCAGCTTCTTTCGAACAAAATTGTTTGTCTTCGTAGGGGGACTGGGGGTAAAACGCGCCGTCGAGGTAAAAAGCATCACCTCGAAATATCATGGAAAATTAAATAATTGGCTGGATTTTCCGATGCTCACAACTTCATTTATTATCGTAAATACTACTGAATATATGCTAGCACAGAAAACCTCATCTTGCTTTGAAATAGAGTAATGTACGAAAAACGGCATTATTTAATGCAACTTTGGACGCTTCTGCCATCAGACTATTGAAGCATTGTAAGACTAATTTAAATTATGGAAACTTCATAACATTCTCAAATATTACTAAAGCTATCGAATGAGTTTGAATCAACAAATGTTAAAATTTCAATTCATATTTGAAATGGGATTTTCTTAACCATGTCATGATGGGGCAAATCGCCTCATTACGAAGAGCTAGTTCACTGTCAGTGTTTCCAAATAATACAGAAAATTTGCTTCAATTCATGTGTGCATATAACCGTTTTTTCATACATGTTCTTGTATCATGTAATGAAAGCTGGAACGAACAAAATTATTACAATGTTTCGCACTACTAAATCCAACCAATAACCTAAACATTAGAATCACTATAAAAACTTATACATCAAAGACCGAAAGTCTACCAGCACTTTTATGTACAGCGGCACGTAGGGATGTTTTTGTGAATAGTGCGCTACACAACAACGTCCCGTCACGGAGAAACATGTTATTTGAAAGTGAATGAAAATTGTAACGATTCTGAGAGAGCAGAATCGGTGACGTGATTATTAGCACGTCACTTACTTGGACTGTTGTATCCTGTCGCTAGAAACACAATCCATGAGGATAACGAGGAAGAAATCATGACGATGATGGTAAGCCAAATCCCACTGTTCCCGATACATTTCCTTATCCATATATTCCCTACTATAAAGTTCACAGTCCTATCCCTACATCAGCTGTCATTTATGGAATGACTCGCCTCGGCGAAAGCCCGTAAACGACAGCCATGACGGGGCGGAGAGTCCTGATGGTGGATACGCGACGAGTGACTAGTTCTTCTGGATTGAGCCGTGAGCGAGTCAACACGTTAATCGACATCCTCATTTGATAAGTTTGTCGAAATTTTCCTTCTCCATTATAGTTCCGCGAGTGGAAGTGGTGTACTAAGTAGAGGCATCCGTTGATCGCCGAAGTCCAACGTGCCAACCGGAAAAGGTCGTGAGTGGACCGCGAGGATAACCGCCAAGGAGTCATCGAGTCCCCACAAGTGGAAGCAGCTTCCTTCAAGACGTATCCTGAATCGACGGGAGCGGTCGGTGGAGGTAAGCCTGAACCTGATTGTGACCTGAATCAGCATCCTCACCGAGCGTGTGAGGAGCGATTAGGTACAATCAGTTCCTGTATTTGACGGGTGAACGTTGTGTCACCGTGATATTCTCTCTTTTAGTTGCAGATCCGCCCTGCCCTCATAGCTCTACCGACAACGCGAACTGCTTTCGAATAAGAGAGATAGAACGAACAAAAAAATCCGCACATGCTTACGCCAAATAGTGTGACCAAATAGTTTAAATTAATTAGATTAGTTATTACTATACGAATTAAAATTAACCAAATTCAAACACTTTTCACATCTGCCGAATAAATCCAGTTACACAATTTTGCACGAGAATTGTGTCTGAAAATAATCTGATATTATAATGTCGAGTTTTGGTAGAAGTACTGAAATTTTATAGTAAAAAATAATTTTAAAGGGTAGATTAGACGACCAATCAATGAATAGTTCTGCGTTTGGACCCATGAACGTGTGCTTAGTAAGGAAACGTAGATGTGATAACGAAAAATAAATTTTGGGCGGGACGAAGTTTGCCGGGTCAGCTAGTGTTAAATAAAACATGGCTAAAGGGTATCAATGAATTATGACTCAGCAACGAAATCAACCTAAGAGAAAAGGAACTGTACTTACGTGCTGATACAAATATTATGGCTGCTGCATTTAAACTCGTCCGGCTTGCAGCTCACATCACAATCCTCCTCGTCGCTCCGGTCCGCACAGTTGTACTCGCCATCGCACTTCCGAACGCCCCGTATGCAGTGCCCATCCCGGCATCTGAACTCGGACTCCGAGCAGTTCCGCAACTGACAGTTCATCTCGTCCGAATTATCGCCGCAATCGTTCTCATAATCACATCGCCACCGCCCGGGAATGCACTTGGAGTTGTTACACCGAAAGTAGGACGACTCGCAGGTCACCTCGGGTGGTTTGCAGTTCTCCTTCTCGTCCTCGCCATCCACGCAGTCCGCCTCCCCATCGCACAACCAGGACTGCGGTATACAGCGTCCTTTGTTGCATCTGAAAAATAACTTCGTTGGGTATGGGTTCACACTGAAGAGAGGTTTCAAATGAACTCACCTGAATTCATTCTCTCCGCACGTTCTGTGGCCGCAGTTTCGCTCGTCCGATCCATCCGTACAGTCAATGTCCCCATCACAAGCCCACACCTTGGTGATACATCTGCCCGATTCGCATTTGAACTGATGCTCTGCGCAGGTGTTCCTCTCGCATTCGCTCTCGTCTTCCCCATTGGGACAATCCTGGGTCCCATCGCAGCGTTTGTTGGCTTCTAGACAGAACGCATTCCTGTCAGCCGACCGACTGCACTTGAACTGAGAACTGAAGCACTCATAATCATCGCAATCCTTTTCGTCCGAATCATCGCCACATTGGTTCTTGCCGTCGCAAATCGAACCCGGACTAATGCACTTATTATTGTCACACTGGAACTGACCGGACTCGCAGCTGAACTCGGGACAGTCGTCCGGCTCGTCACTGTTGTCCCCGCAGTCATCCTGATTGTCACACTTCCAGTAGTAGGGAATGCACTTGAACGTGGTCTTGCACAGGAACTGGGCCGAGGAGCAATTGGCGATGCATGTTCGGTTGTCCACGCCGAGCACGAAGTGATCCGGACAGGCACACTTGTATCCGGGCGGTTCAGGCGACAGCAGACAAAGTGTCGAGCAGCCTGCCAGCTGACATGGGTCGGATTCGGATTTTTGCTGTCTGAAGGGATGGTACACTCGCAGGTCCATCGGACGATGGATCGTTTTGATCAGTGAACCACATTGATCGCCCCGATATTTGTGACAGAACTCAATCGATTTGGTTTCCCAGTCGGTCCAGTAGATGCGGTCCTCCCAGACGGCGATGGCGAAGATGTGATGCAAGTTCATCGATGGATGCATGTCTCGGTAGAGGATGACCTTCCGGTTGCGACCCTCCAGGTCGCTAACGGCTATGAAGTCTTCCCGGGCATCTCCCCAGAACAGTTCGTTCGTTTCGAAGCTTATTGTGAGCGCGTTCGGCCAGCCGAGGTTGTGCTTAATCAACATCGTTTGATTGGTTCCATCCATGCCGGCCTTACCGATGTACGGCTGATCTCCCCAATCGCTCCAGTACATGTGCTTCTGGAAGGGATCGAGCACGATCGCTCTGGGTTCCTGGAGATTCTTGTTGATGAGCACCTTGCGGTAGCGCCCATCCAGTTTGGACAGTTCGATTGTATCGAGACCCTTGTCGCACCAGTACAGATTGCGTGCCACCCAATCGATCGCCAAACCGTCGGGATTCTTTAGGGTGGATTTGTGTAGGGTTTCGGTTTTGTTGGAACTCAAACACATGCGCTTGATCGAGCTTACCACCGAGGTGACGTCCGACCAGTAGTAGCACTTCGTTTGCCAGTCATAGTCGAGAGCTACGGCGTTGGACAGATTGTGCGCCAGAATGGACATCGACCCGCTCAGGTCGACCTCTCGTACGTAGTAACGGTTGGAGAAGATGAGTTTAACGGGCTCCAGCGAATCGTCCTTGCAGGTGCCGTTGGCTCTCATAACGTATCCTTCGTGACAGAAGCAGTGGTACGATCCGTACGTGTTGATACACATTTGACTGCAGGGTCGATCGATACACTCATCGACATCGTCGCACAAATGTTTATTGGTGATATTAACTTTGAACCCGGGTCGACAGGTACAATCGTAACCAACTTCACGATCTTCACAGTGATGAGCGCACAGTTCCGGCATTTGTTCACACTCATTGATTCGGCAGGACTCTTCATCACTCCAGTCCCCACAATCGTTTGCTCCATCACAAAGCAGAGAACTTGTAATACAGACACCACTCACACATCGGAACCATTCCGGACCGGCGCAGATAAGCGTTGTGTTCTTGCACAGCTGTATATCCTCGTCCGAACCATCCTCACAATCGTTGTTTACATTGCACGTTAAACTCTTCGGGATGCATTTGTTGTTCTTACAGTGGAACTCGTCGTTTCTACAACCGTCACTCACTTCGAAGCCTGTGCTGCAGTCTACCGGTTCATCGGATGCGTCTACGCAGTCCGCATCTCCATCGCACACATACTGTCTGCTGATACAATCTCCACTGTGACACGTAAACGAGTCAGGATCGCAGCTTTGTTCCAAAGAATCACAGTTGGCCTCATCTTCCCCACCAACGCAGTCCACTTCTCCATCGCACATCCATTTCTTCGGAATACATCGACCACTCGCCGGGCACTGGAAATCCCAATCGGGACACACTCGCTGCTGGCAGTGTTCGCCTTCGTCCGATCCATCCGTACAGTCCGGATTATTGTCACACTGCCAATTGTTCGGAATACATTCGGTACTGTTAACGCATCGGAACTGATTCGGTTTACAGTGCCTGGTGCAGTTAACCTCATCCGAACTCAACTGGCTGATCGTACCATCCAGACAGTCATCCTCGCTATCACATCGCCAGTTCAGGGGAATGCAGTGACCATTCGCACAGAGGAACTTGTCCACCGGACAGGTTGGAGCCACCGACGTGGTGCAGTTCTGCTCATCGCTGTTATCCCAGCAATCGTTTTCTCCGTCACAAAGCCACGATGGCATGTAGCAAGCTGTAGTGTTCGCACACCGTAGAAACTCCCCGGAATGCATCGCACTACAGTTTCTCACATTCGGACACCCGATTTCGTCGGAAATATCGGTGCAGTCGGGATCGTTATCACAGCGCATATGCTTGGAGATGCACTGTCCCGAGCTGCACCGGAAGTGCGTCGACGGATCACACTCGCAACTTTTTTCGTCACTCCCATCGCCACAGTTTTCAATCCCATCGCACAGTTGATACAGTGGAATACAGCGGTGGTCACCACATTGAAAGTACCGCGAGGGACACTCACGGCTGGCACAGTAGCTCTGCATTTCATCCGACCCGTCCAGACAGTGCGCGATCGAGTCACACGTCAGGTAGAACGGAATGCAACCTCCGATCGAGCAGCTGAACTGCTCAGCCGTGCAGTTCGATGACAGCTTCGGAATGCATCGTTGACCATCGGCGGCAAGCACTCCCTGGGTGCAGCTACATTTGATCTTTCCGGCGGCATCGATCAGGCACACATCCTCGCACCCCCCATTCAGAATCCGGCACGGATCCGCACTACAGTCTTGATCGATCTGCTGCACCGCCACTATTCCCATCGGCCGTGCGATGTCCTTCCGCAGCCAGACCACATCACTGCCGGAGTACTTGTTCGCTCGAATCACCGCATGCAGGATCCAATCGGTCCAAAACAGCAAATCACCGTACACAGCCATCGCGAACGGATGCTTCGGGGTAGAGTGAGCCAACACAACCCGGTTCTTGCCGTCGTAGTCCGCCCGCTCTATCTTGTCATAGCGAGCGTCAGCCCAGTACAGCTTCTTCGCCTGGTAGTCCAGCGTGATCGCATTGGGCATACGAATGTCCGACGTGATAATACTTTCCACCCCGTAGCCCGAAGGATACGCCCGCTGGATCGACGCCGCCAGTGGATTCCAGTTGGTCCAGTAGATCATCGCAAGACAGGGTTCAACGGCGATGCCGCGAGGTTTGTCGGTGGGTTTTAGCTTGATGAGCTCCTGGACCCGACCAGCATTCTCCTTGGCGTTATCCGTCGCGTTGGTCAGATTCAGCGATCTTATCGACGCTTCGTTGTTCGATGTCCAGAACAAATGCTTCGTTATGGGGTTGAAAGCCAAACCCTCAACGGTCAGTTGTTTGGAAACAATTTGGCGGTGGTTGGATCCGTTGAAATGCACCGAATTGATCGAACTGTACTCAACGTCCGAATAGAAGATGATACTCTGCTCGTAGTCGTAGCTGAGAGCGATCGTGTTTTTGAGGAAGGTTGAATTTTGGATCTCCGCTATGGGTCCGTTGATATTGTTCGCATCCGTCATGTGTATGCTGTCAATGGCGGACACTCGGGAGAATATAAGAAAGTTTTCGTACGGTTCGCAGGTTTTAAAGTCAGTCTTTGATATTTTCCCATGCGAACACGCACAGATTGGGTGGGTTCCGTTGAAGAGACACAGTTCCTGGCATCCGCCGTTGTTCACACCACAAGCATTCGTCTTCTGCTGCTTGTGGGAGGAAAATATTTTGATATCCTTTATGACGGTGCCCTCAGATTCTTTCACCGTCCAAAACACTGACATGTTCTTCACGTTTGCCACCTTGATGTTGCCTCGAACATCCGACCAGAATATGTTTTCGTCGTACAGATCCAACGCCTTCACATTATCCATCGTGTTGTTGAGCAAAACCGTTTTCATGTTTCCATCGTAATCCACCCTCCAGATGGTGTCCGTTTGCAGCTCGCACCAGTAGACGACCTGATTTTCGATGTCCAGCGTCAGATCACTTATGATCGCGGTCTGATTCACGAGTATGAACTTCCCCGTCCCATCCAGCCCGGTTCGTCCGATTTTACCTTTGCCCGAGTAGAAAATGAAACCTCCCACTGGATCGACGACGATCAGCTGGGGTTTCTCCACATTCGATGCGACCACGTATCGCAACGACCCATTCAATCGCGCCACCTCGATCAAATTCCGCTTCTGATCGGTCCAGTAAATATTGTCCGCCACCCAGTCGATCGCGATACCTCCCAACCAATCGACCGAGTTGACGTCCACAACCTGTTCGAAGTTGCTCACAATTACCGATCGTTCGCTACCGTCCCGCTTGATCCTCACAATCGAGCCCCCATCACTGTCAGCGATGAACACGAAATCACTCTTCGCGTGGTAATCGATACCAGTAGCCAGTGATACCTTCTGCAGCGGTCCAATCACCATCTCGTTCTGATCTTCCGCCTCCCCGACGGCCAGCCCCTTCAGCTGGTGGCCAATCGAGTACATCAGGAAGTTATCGATTCCGACACATCGCGTTACATCGTGCGGATCCTTCCGGTAGCCCATCGCACACTCGCACACGTGCTCGTGTGCCGCGATGGGAATGCACAGATGCTGGCATCCTCCGCCTTTGTTTCGACTGCACGAGTTGCTACCACTCTGGGCGCCCGGATGGTACATCCGAATTGCGTTGAGACCGCCGGTGTTGTTGCGCACCACCTCCGCGTTCTGGCAGAGGTTCTTGTTGCAGCGCATGATGCGACTCTCGAAGCCATCGTCGAAGTACAGATGCTCCCGGTAGACGGTGATCGTACTGATGGGGTGGGAATCGCTCGACGCTAGCACCTTGATGATCTGGGAAGAAGGGAAAGATGGATGTTAATTGCCCGTGGTTTAGTGAGTGCATTGCAATTTCAATGGTTTATGTGGTAAACGTTATATCAGATGAGGAGCACCAACTCAACGTCAACGATAAAAAAAACATATTTCCAGACGAAGAATTACTCTCAAGGTTTCATAAACCAATTCTTGTCATCAAGAGAGGTGGAATCAAAAAGTAGTGTGTATCATAAAAATGTGTGAATATTGTAAGCATACTTTTAGTTGTTGTAAAATATTATTTCAGATTATAAATTGAAAAACGAAAATTGATCGCGCTGTGAAAAATTTCAAACGCTTATTTCTCAGTCATTTCATGATGGATTGATGAGATTTTTGCGTCAATCGATTTCGGCACTCCCTCCCTGAAGAAAAATTAATTGATTAAAATAATATATGTCATGAAACTAGAAACTAGAAAAATCTCAACCGCTATCCAAACGGAAATATCTTGTTCTGATTGGTCGAAATTGAAGATACAAGCTTCCTCTTGTACTCACAATTCTTGCTCAGTCATTTGCTAATAGATTTACGAGAGTTTTGCACCAATCATTTTGGGCACTTCATTACAGTGAAAATGAAATATATATATATACCTTATGAAACTACAGACTTCAAAAGCGTTCATTCTGAGAGTCGCGTAGGATTTTGTACTTCTGGTACGATCAACGATCAAATTCTCCCCAATTACTTTAAATTCGGCTGAACGTATCAAGAAGAAACGTTCTCAGATGTTTAGGGAATACACTAGACTACAAATTTGCCTGCAAATTGAGATATTTACAGAATTGCTAGGGGATTTTGTAAAGAGCTATAAAAATCCTGTTTTGGCACTTTTTTTAAATCGATGCAAAAAAATTCAATAAAGGGCTTGGCCGGATAAGGGAGTGAAAAGTGCCCCCAAACCAAATCACCAGCTTTATGGCAAATATTGTATAGGATATTAAATAAGAAATTTTGGCGGTTTTTTTGAACCCCTATGTGGTTTAACACAGGATATATAGTGAAAAACGTACTTTTTCGTTCATTTCACGCTATCCTCAAAATCCTTCGACATAAAAATTTGAAAAAAATACTAAATGTGCTTCTCCCTATGGTGTATCAAAGAAAAAAAGATCATCAAAACTTTAAGTACTAAAAAAATATTGAAATTTTGTATTTTTTTTTTTGAGATTTAGAGATTCAATACTCTAATTCATATTTAAATGTATTCATACGGTTTTTCTAGATATGTGTGATTTTTTTCAGTGTTGCGCGGTACAACAAAATATTTTTTCATATTTCCAAAGGGTCTGGCTGGGTAAGGGAGTAAAAAGTGCCCCCAAACCAAATCACCAGCTGTATGGAAAATATTGTACAGGGTACTAAATAAAATATTTTGGTAGCAGTACCATATATTAGAGTCCTATGGTACACCATAGGATCTATGGTGAAAAATGTACCTTTTCGTTTTTTCACGCCATTCTCAATAGCTTTGAGACAAAAATTTGAAAAAAATACTGAAAGTACATCTTACTAAGGTGTATCGATCCATATTTCAAACAATTTCTTCATCAAAAAATCGATAATTAAAAAAAAACTTTTTTTTTTCAAATTATTTTTTATTTTAATTTAATTTTTTTTTATTTTGAGATTCATTCTACTCTAGTTTATATTCAAACTTCATCCTACGTATGTGGTATGTGGTATGTTTGATTTTTTGTGTATGTGTGATTTTTCTTCAGAATTTTTAGATTGTTTTTCACGGTACAAAAATAAATTATATATAATTTCAGGCATTTCGAAATTTTGAAAAAAAAATTTACTTTGAGACCCACTTTTGTTCTAATTTTAATTTAAATGCATTCGTATATGTTGTTTTTCCCACATGTAGCGTAATTTTTTCTTGAAGATTTAAGAGGATTGCGTGGTATTGTTTTGCAGACATACTTTGAATGAAAGAATATTAAAAGAGTGATGATAAGTTTCAAACAAGGAAAAAAAATTATAGGAGGTTGTGTCCAAAATACGACCGCATTGTTGACGTAGAACTACGCTGTTATTTTATATAAGTCGCTTGTTTATACATTCGAATATTATTCTATAATGCTTTGGCGCACCTTAACGTCTGCTTCGCCATAATGTCAGTTTAATGCATTGATGAATTTTCAATGGCACCAACGAAGCCCTTATGATGACGGAAAACAAACAATGTTAACTGCTTGGAAAAAGACTGAATTGTGCCACACAACTTGTACTCTGCTGAAACACCCATCGATGCAAATTCGCTGATGAGTTTGTCAAGAGCGACCGCCTTCACCACCAGCGGGGGGAGCTTGATTTTGGTTGTGTTCGTTTGTTGCAGGGCTAGAGCCTGCCTTCCTCTTCTTCTTGCTCATCACACACTAGGCGAAGCGTCCAATTTATGACGCGAAAAGAAAAACACACGATACGAATAAGGCGAAAAACGAACAGAAAAACCAAACGACGATATCCAAGTTTGATTACCACTGGTGGGGTCCAATCTTAGATCGAAGCGCAGCGAAAGCAAAGTGAACTGGATTGCTCAACAGTCCGATGCCGAATGAAAGTTTGCCTCAGCGAGATCCACTGTTTATACTCTAGGCAAGTATTCCCCTTCATTCTTCTACTTTTCTTTTGTTTACGGAGACTTTGAATCCTACGATTTCCCTTCCGTTGGTCGTCGATAAGTTGCTCGTTATTGACAGTTCTGTTCGGGAAAGCACACAAATGAACAGAACAAATGTATGGGAAAATGGGAACGCTCATAGTTTTCATGAATTTTAACCCTTTACACACCAGGGAATTGTGATGTATAGAATATCAATCAAATCTTAGGGAAATTCGCGGCAAAAATAGTTATTAACGTTAACTTTATTTCATAAAAACGTGACCTGTTTTCTGATTTGGCACCCTTAATGAAAGACGTAGTTCTACGTCAAAATGAGTCTATCATTGCAAAGCATTCACAAGATACTGTTTTTGAATACCTCTCTAGTTCGTTTTCCACAATTTTGATATCCGTCTAAAGAAAATCTGAACCCACTTTCTGTTTTTGGCAAATTCCTTGAATCCCAGCAGATGTATTATATGAGGATTATGCTTCTGACCGACACTGCTGACCAGTTTATGTTTAAATAATTAAATCAAACCTCATGTCCCGTATATCAAATTACACGAGAATGGGAAGGATAAGAGGAATAAACTTTAGAATCCCATATGGAAGTAGCTCAGATTATACTGATTGTGCGGTGGAAAAATTCGGGTTTGTTCTGAGATATAGAATATATTATTATTCATCAAAATTGTAGAATCGGTTAGAAAAAAGATTCTAACCTTGACCTATACTTAATACTTCTCACTTTTCAAACGAGTAAGATAGAGCTAAAAACAAGAGTATACGAGATGTCGGTTATTAAACATAATAGTCATGTTTTGACGTGGGACTACGTCTAATCGGAATATATGGGAGATAAAGTGAAACCCTAAAGAACAGAACATGCAAGAAAAATGAAAGATTCCGAATGCTTATAATTCGAACAATTCTTACTGGATCGGAAAGATGTTTGCATCAATTGATAGGGAATATTTCTGCACGTTTATTGCAATTAATAAAATGTTATTTTTCATTAGATGAACAATTGAATAACTGTAAAATTATCTAAACGCCCTAATTGCATCGTTTCGATTGGTCCGATTTACGGTTTCCCCAACACAGTCATCTAAACTAAGCAACCTTGGGGAAATCGGCATTGCAAATAGATGAAAGTAGGGGGGCTTTTGTTCTCACCGAAATGTGTTCCCTAACAGTGATTTCAAAACCAAGGTGCCTGGAGGAAATCGGCATCGTAAATTCATGCAAGTTGGAGGTATTTTTGATCCGACTGAAATGTGTTTCCCTAACACATACTTCAAATCCATGGAGCGTCGGGAAATTGACATTGCAAATTCATGCAAGTCGGATGAGTTTTTGTTCCGACTGAAATGCGTTTCCCTAACACAGACTTCTAATCCATGGAGCGTGGGGAAATCGGCATTGCAGATACATGCAAGTCGAGGGTACTTTTGTTCCGACTGAAATGTGTTTGCCTAACACAGACTTCTAATCCAAGGTTTCTGGACTGTCATTCAATTTACTTGTAACGAAGAACATAATCTATCACAATGCATGGATTGACCTTACATGTTCCATCTTTTTACTCACAAAGCACAGATATTGAATTCAATTGAATTCGAAAATTGTTTCATTCAATCAAGAATTTAATCAATACAAACAAATGATTGCACTGGAGAAAAAAATTAGTAAACGCAGCTACCAAATCTTTAGTAGTCGAAGCATTGGTAAAATGTACACATTTTTTGTACATATTACCAAATTTTGTAAAACTGATGTCAGATGCAACGCACATCGCTACCAAAGATTCGTACAATTTACTCCATACCATAAGTAACCTTGAGTGTTTTTATTCTTGGCAACTTTGTGTGTGCAATCGCCATTTCTCTAGTGGAAACAAAGCAATTCGGAGGTAAACATTTGGATATGTTTCATTATATATAAATATCTTTCTTTTTCAGCATCTAATCGTTGAAAAATATTCAGAGCAACATAATTGCACAAAGGCAATTCGCAATTCGGAGTAAGTATTTTGTTTTTATTGATTTGAAACATGCATCCGTCTCATCGGTCTAGAAACTATCTTCATATTTCCACCGGGAAGAAACTTTAATCGATAACATTTCAACATAATTAACCTCGTCTTCTTTTTCAGTTGGTTTTTAAAAGTTATATGCGATCATCAGGTGCTAGAACCAAACAAAATGTCGGAGCAGCCGCAGATTGTAGTTCTAGTACCGGTCAGCCTGGTGCACCGGCCAAATATCAGCTTCGAACAGCCGGATAGATGAATATTCCTGCTACCGCCATTCGTCCTGGCACACAGCTAAAGGTGAGTGCACGTTTTGTTTCGTTGGTTGATATAGTTGAAACCGTTGTAGACCATGTATATCGCTCTGAAGTCAACATAAACTTCAAATAGAAGTTTTGAGAGTATTATCAAACAAACTGATATAGAAATTTTGCATCGTTCCATTTTTTCTTAGTTTTTTTTCAACTCCAGCTTCGAGTTTCATATCGCAGGAATGTGTGACTGGAAACTGATCAATCACAGAGTGACGTGCAGTCCACACCAGAAGCAAGCAACAAAAGGCGCTTATACGCCGCCCAAAGACGAGGCTCGGTATTGAGTCTTGTTATTTAGCATTACCGATCTTCTAGTGTGCGCCGATTGTCAAAACACTCCAAGGTGTGCACAAGAACTTCCACAGGCCGCCAATTACTTGCAGGCTCTTGAAGAGGGTGTTATGTGAGATGCCGTTTAACCACATATTCAACGAGATAAAACGAGCGGTAAGAAGAATTTGTTGGTAGAAACTGGAGTGAGGAGTGTTTGTGACGAACTTTTCTCCTTGCAGATGGAATTTAAAAGGAATGAACGTTGCACCAACTAGTTTTCATGGCCATTATCCCATTGATGAATTACTAAAAGGCATTACTGCAACCAAAGCATTAAGCTGCTTTAAACTGTATTTATTCATTTTTGTTTTTGTCGCTAGTTCGCTAGGATTACTAATTTTTTTTTTTGTTAGTTTTTGTTGTATGGCTCATACTCCTTTCGATTACAGGAGGCCTTTGCAACCAATGTTTTGTAGAATTATTTCAATTGAATAGAGAATAAGTAATGAGTGTTGTGTTCTTAGTATGTAGAATAGTATGTAATTCAATAGAGTATTTGAATTAATAATTGATTATTAAAAAAATATAATCCCTTACAAATAAAGAATAAAACATTTACTGATATTTTACCAACAAATCTGCCATTTGCGAACCGACAAATCGCTTTTATTGAGCCGATGTTGATCCAACTCTGGGCTTACAAATAGGAGTTTTGCACCTACAAATTTTTTTTCGTAAAATATACTAATAATTAGTAGGGTCGAAAATGACTAGTGAATTGGTAACATGTACCAAAAAATTCGTTATATTTACTAATGATTTCTCTCAGTGTGCTAAGCTAAGGTAGTCCCACGTCAACCTTGCGGTTATATCATAGATATAACCCACCTATTTTATCTCTAGAGTAATTTATAGAAAAGTAAAGAAAATTACATTCCCATATGTTCAACAACTACATTATTCACGAGCAACCAAGTATTCCTCCTCATCTTTGAACCAGCGTTTGATTCAGCAAATTAACGCACCAAGCAAATGAGTCATGGGATGAGTCTGAATAGTTGGCATTGAACAACTGAATCATCGAGGTATAATCGCAAACTTGTCATTCTAAAACATACGCTCAATTAAATGGAATATTATCTCATACACTGTATTAATTTTACCTACATAACGTTCAAATGTCCGAAATTATGCAACCGATATAACGTTCAAACGCCCGACATTGTGCAACCGACATGTCTCTTGTAAATGGGAATGAATACTTTCACTTCACGGAATACTTTCATTTTTACACGCAACTGTCCGTGACAACGATGATAGAGACAAAAAGATTAAGTGAAGCGTAAGTGAAGTGGAATCGTATGTGGCAGTGATGTTCGTGATCAGGCCCAGAGTGTCCGAAATATGATAAGTGGTATTCGAAGACAAGTTCGAGGTTTCATCGCAACCAAATCGGAATATTTCTTTCGCTATTTTTCCTTCAAAGTGGAAAAAATAACCTCCATTTTGAGTACACAACATGGTTCCGAGATTGTTCTCTTTTTCACGTACAGATAGTAAGTGACTCAAGTTTTAGTAAGATTTTTCACAACAGAGAAATGTTTAATTGACTCAAGCTTAGCGTTCCATGTGACCCATTAGCAAGAAAGAGATGGACGTTTCTGGAAGCAGTCCTGCTCGAAGCAAAGCGAACGAGAGGAGAGTTGATTTTCTTGTTTCGTTTTCGAAAATGTTGGACCTTGTTCACAGTACTTCCAATTGATGCGTCTTCATTTATGGAAAACATGGGTCAACAGCACACGAGCTCCCAAGAAACATTGGACCAGGTCGGAAAACATATCCAAACGGAGGTAAAATTTTTAGTAATAATTACTATTACAGGCAAAGCTGTTTTTGTGCGAGGGAACTTAGCCAGTAGCTTTAAAAAATAATTTTCGCTATATAATTTAAAAAAAAAATTAAATTAAAACTGCATAAAAAAGTTCATTAAGTGAATAACCCAAATCCCAATGATTCCATTCATTATCAACGTGCGATTTCCTACATTCAGACATGTCGCGTTTTCGTTTTTTATAAAGAAAATCGCACAAAAAAATTCGCACATATAAAAAGCGCACAAAAACAGGTTTGACTGTGTTAGTATTGAGGTTAAATTTGAAAATTGTGAACAAAAACAGTTCATAAATCAATACTGAGCCGCTTCTAAAGTTTCTCGAATATAATTTATGGAAATTCGTATTCTATAGGATAAATTTCGATTCGACGAATTGTATATAGAAAAGTGAAACTTACTTTGCCGCTGCCTATGTCATAGTAATAAATCTCTCCTATTTTCGACGTGATGTAGTAAAGACGCTCCGTTTCGAAGTCCATAACGAGGCTCTCCATCGGGTAAAAGGTGGAATTGCTGATCAACTGCTTCTCCGAACCATCCATGCGGCTGTAATACAGTTCATACAGCTTTGGCGATTCGTTCGTTGTTGCGAAGTATAGTAGACCTCTGTAAAAGCAAATAATAATTATAATGATAAATCTCATAACATCACATTACACGCTTCAACTCACTTGGACGGATGCACCACCAAACTGTTCACCAGTGGCAGATCCTTCAGTATCTCAGAGATGAACTCACCCTTCATGTTGCACACCAGGATGCGGCTGTTGGTCTCCGCCCCAGCTGACACATACAACAGTCTCGAAATCCAATCGACGGCGAAGCCGAGCGAATGGGAAATATCCGTATCCAGAATCGTCTCGATCGGGCCCGTTGCAAGCGAGGATGATTTGATCTCGTTCAGCTGGATATCGTTCCAGTAGAGCCGAGCCTCTGCAATGTCATAGTCCAGCACGGCCGGTTGGACGACTTGCGTTTGATGGCTTATGGTTGGGATGGTGTAATGGTTGGGTTGCTGTAGATCGACTCCCCGAATTTCGGTGGACATAACGAACAACAGGATCTGCTCGTTCGCGATGCAGTGCTTCTTGTCTTCGTTCAAACGCATCACGTGCGGACATGCGCATTGGTACGTTTCGTTAACACTGAGCAGACACAGATGCGAACAATTGCCATTGTTTTGAGCGCAGGGATTATGGGAGCGATTGTTGGGTTGTCGGCTAGAGTGAAGGATTTGGATGCCGAATGGTTGGCTTTGGGTCCGCTGGATTACGGTTACGTCGGATCCATTCCATTTATTGGCTCGGATCACGGAATTGGTGCGCCAGTCGGTCCAGTAGACATAGTTGTCGAACAAAGTGATACTGAAGGGATGAGAGAGCACTTCCTGATCCTTAATGACCTCGTGATGATCTTCGCCATCATAGTTTGTTGTGTGGATAGAATCGGAACGTGCATCTATCCAGTAGACTCGCTTCAGGATGTAATCGAGCGTTATACCATTTGGCCAGCCACCTCCCGACTCCACGTACTTGATTGTCATGCGGAACTCACCCGCCATGGTACAGCGTTCTATCCGTGGAGCATCCTTCTCCCAATCGGTCCAGAAAAGCAATCCTTCCATAGGATCGAGAGCTATCGCTCTTGGGTTCACCATATCCCCGGCGACCAACGTTCTCCGGAAGCTACCATTAATCTTCGCAACCTCGATTTGATCCAAATTGCTATCGATCCAGTAGAGATTCATTCCAATCCAGTCAACTGCCAGCCCCTCGGCAGTCGAAAGTCCCGACTGGACAACCGCCTCGACATTACTCAACGAGTCACCAAAGAGCGTACCGCAGAAGATCTTATCATCGAGCACATCGGTCCAGAAGATCTGAACCGAATCATTCTTCCACAGAAAATCCAACGCGATCGTGTTTCGTAGCGAAGTGTAGAGGTTCTTCACCGCCAAAGTGTTCAAATCAACCCCTCGAATCTCCTGCCTATTGCTGAAGATAACATTCGGTGCATCCGGGTTGTTGCTTCGACAAGTGAATTTGTCGAAGGTCAGAGTGTAGTCTTCGTTGCAACTGCACCGATAGTGCTTTCCATTCGGGATGCAGATCTGTGAACACGTGCCCCAGTGCTCACAGGCGTGATCAGCCAAGCACTCCTTCCCATTCGGCTGTAGAAACAACTGATCCGGACACGAGCATACAAAACCTTCCGGAGCGTTGTGACAGGTGTGGGAACACTCCGCCTCACTATCACAGAGCTTGTCCTTGCAACGAAATCCTTCGTCCATGTTATCCGGGCAATCCATTCTTCCATCGCACAGCTGCTCCACTTTAATACAAGTATTCGTTACCCTGCAAATACGGTCCGGATGTAGACAAACCACCGTCTCGTTGTACACTGGAAGCTTCACACTCTGGCAGAGCTTATGATAAACCTTAATGCACTCCTTGTCCATCCCACACACAACGCTAACGTCCTGCTCGCACTGCGCAATCAGTTCCGTTTCCGTCTTGATAGGTCCGGACGGGAATATCACAGTCCCATTGACGGTCCCATTCTCGTGTCCCCGCTGTTCGCAATCGCTGAACGCATTCAAGCAGTTCAACTTCGGATCGCACATCTGGGATCGATCGATGCAACCGTACGGACTGCAGTAGAACTCATTCGCTTTGCACTCCACATCACACTGGGTCTCGTCCGAGTGATCACTGAAAAAGAAACGCTGGCGTAAGACATTCGATTACTTCCCTTCGGACACCGATGCGGATTCGCTGCGCTTACCCGCAATTGTTCTCTCCGTCGCAGAGCAGTTCGAACGAAACGCAGGCGCCATTTTTGCATTCAAACTCCTCACACTTGTGGCAGTTGTCCGGTTCGTCGGAATGATCGTTCGGACCGCAGTCCGGGTGCCGATCACAGACCCAACTCTTCGGAATACACCGGCGGCTGATGTCGCACTGGAAGAAGTTGTCGATACAGGTCATGTTCGGACAGTTGGTGTAATCCTCATCCGTTTCGTCGATGCAGTTCACCGTTCCGTCACATACTAAAGATCTTGGAAACAGAGAAATAATGTGATTCGAAGTATGACTCTTGAAGATTGTACTCGAAAAGAATGCAACACTTTATTACTGATACTTTTTATTGAATGGGTTAAAATTGATGAAATATGGGTAAAACTAGTTTAGAGTGTGATCAGTGGCGTAGTGTACGGGGGGCGAGGAAGCGGTCCCACTGTGGGATTTCAGGCGGACAAAAATCGAAGAAGTGAATGTCACCGATTTGTTTTTCTATATTTCTATATAAAAAAAAGTGAAAAAAATTGTGTGTATCCTTATAGAAAATATACAAAATCAAAAAATATTTTCAACAAATATACTTGATAATAAAATTTGTTTTATCCTACTTTAAGGTTTTTTTTCCTTTCTAATATGGTTGAAACTTGCCATCTAAGACAATTTCTGTATATTTCACGATCAACTTATTAAAAGGGCTTATCTTCTTTAGTTTGAATGAACTATAAATTTATAAAAATACTAGCTTAATTTGCCAGGCTTTGATTGAGAATCAAGTCCTCCTTCGGTCATGGGTTGAATCCCCTCAGTTTTCCCCATTGTAAAGGGTGTGTCACATCAAATTGCATCACGGAAAAAACGCTGTAGAAATTTAATTTTTAGGAATTATATCTTCAGCTTTCGCTTATAATCAGATAAGAGTGTATAGATCACGTTGGCCATACTTCACTGTCAATTTTTCGTAAATTTGGAAAAATGTCGTCGAACGAAAAAGAGCGTCGTGAATTAATCCTGTGCACTCATTTCGAGAATCCGGAGTTTTTTTTTTTTATCCAAAATATATATTTTATTAAGGCTCATATGGCGTCAGCCTAACGGGGCCGGGAGTTCAATTTTTCTACAATGTTTGCTTACAACTATGTTAGTAATATGTAACCGATTACTCGCGGCTGGCTCGAGGTTAGTATTACAAGTGTTCTCATAATTGGTATGTTGCAGTCTTCGATGCTCTGTACGTGTGCCCGACACGGGAGACCTGCTATTGGGATGCAGCTGACCATTAATCAGCAACGCCCCCCTAGTCTGTACCCCATATCTAGCGTGGTGCGTCTTTCTCGACCCGAGGAATCCAGGATAGAATGGTCACTAGCCGGCGCAATCATCAGCTCGTGTAGAGTTGTCATAAGCGGTACAACCTTTGGCTCTTGTTGAATGATCAGTGGACTGCACAACCTTCGGCCCGTGCATCTGTAAAGAGTGTGTGTATGTATTGCCGCGACTAAGTAAAAGTTTATCGATCGGATAGGAGGGATATGAAACGAGGACACAACGAAGGAAACATCATTAAACGTTGACATCGGCGTTTCTGAGGAACAGGTATAGATGAAGCAGAAGATCAGGATCACGGCTACCTAAGACATCCCGGACGGGGATATCCGATTGTCTGCCTTGTGCTCTCAGTACTCTAGAGAGCTGAGAGCGAGCAGCATGGAACGGGATACACGACCAGACAACATGCTCGATGTCGTGGTAGCCATCGCCACAATCACAAAGATTGTTTGCTGCGAGCCCAATGCGATAGAGATGCGCGTTTAGGTTGTAGTGATTGGACATAAGCCGAGATATCACGCGAATGAAATCACGACCTACATTCAATCCCTTGAACCATGCACTCGTCGAGACCTTAGGGATAATCGTGTGTAACCAACGACCGAACTCATCTTCACTCCACATGCGCTGCCAACTTACGAGCGTATTCTGACGAGGAATGTGGAAAAATTCATTATAAGCAATTTGCCTTTCAAAAAGTGTGCCTTCTGAAGCGCCCACCTTAGCTAGCGAGTCCGCTTTCTCATTCCCCGGTATCGAGCAATGAGAGGGAACCCATGCTAAGGTAATCTTGAATAATTTTTCGACCAAAACACTCAATAGTTGTCTTATTCTTGTTAGGAAATAAGATGAGCATTTATCAACTTTCATTGAGCGGATTGCCTCTATTGAGCTGAGACTGTCTGAAAAAATAAAATAGTGGTCGATGGGCAATGTTTCAATGATCCCTAATGCGTAATATATCGCACCCAGTTCAGCGACATACACGGAACAAGGATCTTTGAGTTTGAAAGAGGCACTGGAATTTTCATTGAAGATGCCGAAGCCAGTGGACCCGTTTATGAATGAACCGTCAGTAAAGAACATTTTATCAGATCTTACTTTCCCATATTCTGCCGAAAATATCGGCGGAATAGAATCGGAGCGTAGGTGATCTGGGATTCCATGGATTTTTTGTCGCATGGACAGATCAAAAATGACAGAGGAATTGCAGAAGTATGGGAAGCAAACTTGGTTGGAGATGCCTGGTGAAGGGTGCACGTGCACGGGTAAGGTACTCATGGTATAAAGACATAAAACTTGACTGAGGATTCAATTGTAGTAGATTTTCGAAGTTATCAATCACCAATGGATTCATGATCTTGCAACGGATGAGAAATCTGGAGGATAATTCTGTGAACCGAAGAGTAAGCGGGGGTACTCCTGCCAAAACTTCGAGACTCATCGTATGTGTCGAATGCAAACACCCCATGGCTATACGCAAGCAACGATATTGTATTCTCTCCAGCTTGAGAATATGAATCCTGGCAGCTGATCGGAAGCAAAAACTGCCATATTCTAACACTGATAATATCGTTGTTTTGTACAACTGGATGAGGTCTCCTGGATGGGCACCCCACCATGTTCCGGTAATTGTTTGGAGAAAATTGATTCTTTGCTGGCATTTCTGTTTCAAATACGCAATGTGTCTCCCCCAGGTACACTTAGAATCAAAATATACACCCAGGTATTTGAAAAACATAGAGTGTTGGATCGTTTTGCCGGATAGGTGAAGCTGGAATTGGGCGGGTTCGTGCTTCCTAGAAAAAACGACCATTTCAGTTTTCTCCGTAGAGAATTCGATACCCAGCTTGAGGGCCCACGTGAACAGATTGTTCAGGGTATCTTGCAACGACTTTTGCAGAACGACGGGATTAGTACCCGTCTGCAAGTTGTCTCAACGTGCAGTCTCTAGTTAGACAATCATCCATATCATTGACGTAAAAACTGTACAAGAGGGGGCTTAGGCAGGAACCTTGTGGTAGGCCCATAAAACTGTAACGAGAAGATTTCGAGCTGCCATGAGAGAAAATCATGTGCTTTTCTGACAGTAAATTGTACAGGAAATTATTCAGAATTGGTGAAAGTCAACGATTATGAAGTTTCTCTGAGAGAATTTCCATGGAAACTGAATCAAATGCCCCTTTGATATCGAGAAAAACGGAAGCCATTTGTTCTTTGCGAGCAAATGCGATTTGGATTTCAGAAGATAGCAGCGCGAGACAATCATTTGTCCCTTTACCTCGGCGGAAGCCAAACTGCGTATTTGACAGCAAATTGTTCGTTTCGACCCACTTGTCCAAACGAAGTAGAATCATTTTCTCTAACAATTTACGAATACAGGATAACATTGAAATCGGCCTATACGAGTTGTGATCGCTAGCCGGCTTGTTGGGTTTCCGTATGGCTATCACTCTCACTTGTCTCCAGTCATGCGGGACAATATTCAGCTCCAGAAACTTGTTGAACAAGTTCAGCAAACGCTGTTTTGCCAAGTCGGGAAGATTCTTCAACAAGTTGAATTTAATCTTGTCCGACCCCGGAGCTGAATTGTTACATGAGAGAAGGGCAATTGAGAATTCCACCATCGAAAAATTCTCATAATCGCTTTGAAGTGGAATGTCGCGTACGACGTTTTGTGCAGGAACGGTGTCGGGGCAAACCTTCCTTGCAAAGTTAAAAATCCAACGGTCAGAGTATTCCTCACTTTCGTTTGTTTGGTTCCAGCCACGCATTTTCCTAGCCGTATTCCAAAGAGTGCTCATAGCGGTCTCCCTTGACAAACCATTGACGAACTTCCGCCAATATCCACGCTTTTTTGCTTTAACCAAACCTTTTAGTTTGGCTTCTAGAGCTTGGTACTTTAGAAACCATTCCACTAATCCAGTTTTCCTGAATTTTTTGAAAGCGGATGATTTTTCAAGGTAGACCTTTGAACACTCCCTGTCCCACCAAAGTGATGGAGGACGACGTCGGAAAGTGGTAGCCGGTACACGTTTCTTTTGAGCTTGAAGTGCGCTTTCGTAAATCAAACTCGATATAAAGTTATACTCTTCGAGTGGAGGAAGTTCATGCATTGAAACAATTGCTTCAGATATTATTTCCGCAAATGTTCTCCAGTCAATATTCTTCGTGAGGTCATACGAAATATTGACTGACTCACGAAAGCTTGATTCATTAGCGATCGATAAAATTAGGAGTTGTCACATCGGGACATCGGTAAGATGCTGGGAATCGTCCAATCCACGGTCAGCAGAGTACTAAAACGATACTTCGAGAACCTAACCATCGACCGGAAGGTGAAGAACGGCAAAAATGGATGCTCCGTCAGTGAAAAAGATCACAAGCGCGTAGTTAAGCAGTTTAGACGTGATCCGGGTCCGGGATGTCGCCAATAAGCTGAATTTGTCAAGTTCATTCGTCCAGCGGACCAAGCAGCGGGAGGACCTGCGTACATACAAGGTTCAGAAGGCTCCTAACCGCGACGAAAGGCAAAACATGATGGGGAAGACGCGAGCCCAGAAGCTGTACACCGAAATGCTGACGAAGCCGCATTGCCTGGTAATGGACGACAAAACCTACGTCAAAGCGGACTTTCGTCAGCTGCCGGGCCTGTTGTTCTTCTCCGCAGAGGACAAATTCAGCGTTCCGGAGGAGATTCGCAAGCAGAAACTATCCAAGTTTGCCAAAAAGTACATGGTGTGGCAAGCGATCTGCTCTTGCGGAAAGCGGAGCGCCCCCTTCGTGATGACCGGCACGGTAAACGGGCAGGTTTACCTTAAGGAGTGCCTACAGAAGCGCTTACTACCACTATTGAAGCAGCACGAGGACCCGACCATCTTCTGGCCGGATCTCGCTTCGTGCCACTATTCCAAGGACGTGTTGGAGTGGTACGAAGCCAACGGGGTCACCTTCGTGCCAAAGGAAATGAACCCGCCCAACGCGCCGGAGCTTCGCCTAATAGAGAAATATTGGGCGATTATGAAGCAGGCCCTCCGGAAGAACCCAAAAGTTGTCAAATCGGAGGCGGACTTCAAGAGAAAATGGATTTCTGTTCAAAAAAAAACTAAAACCTGACGTTGTACAGAACCTTATGGACGGGGTAAAGAGGAAGGTGCGAGAATACGGGCTTGGGCTCGAAGTATGAATAAAAAGAAAATGCCAAAAGTTGTTTTATAGTTTTTATTTTACTGTCTAAAATTTTCAAAAGGATCGGTCTACTGGGCGAATTTCTACAGCGTTTTTTCCGTGATGCAATTCGATGTGACACACCCTTTATTATTTTCATCACATAGTTGGAAATCCTTCAAATTTTTAATTGCCGCTGAAAATGTTTGAAAATAAAAATAAAGGCAAATGTCGCTTTTATAAAAATTAGAGGCTAATTCTTTTGGCTGGTGAACTATCTCTGCAATTTTGAGCAAACTTTAAAAAAACTATTTTTTTCTGTTTGGCTGTTTGAAGCTAGCGATTGACCAGAAACGTAACCAACAGAAGATGTGTTGTGTTCCATCATGCCACACATGTCTATAATGACTCGCCAGGAACTCCAGGAGTTTGATTGGGATGTTCTAAAGCACCCACCATATAGTCCGGACCTGGCACCAAGCGATTACCATTTTTTTCTCGCATTGCAAAACTTCCTGAGTGGTAAGAAAATGGCATCAATAGAAGATTGTAAAAATCGATTGCTAGAATTAAGACCAATAAAGACCAAGACTTTTGTGAGAGATACATGATGAAGCTACCTTTAGAATGGCAACAAATTTTATAACAAAGCGGTTCTCATTTGACCCAAATCGGACAATTTGATATTAAATAAAGCATATTAGCACTCCATTCGTCTTCCTAAGCTCGAAGCCGCCGGACGGTTTTATATCGTTATCGTCCATCGTTGAAGTGATACCGTTATTTTCGTGGCTGGTGAAGTGAGTGTTGGACACTAACGGGATTCCCTGTGAATTCATTGAAGCAGACACAACAAGCGAGAGGAAGAAACGCTGCACGCGAGCGCTGAGTGCTGGTGTGTTATCGCCGTAGCACCGTCTTCGACATCATCACCGCGTGGTGCGATACACGGGTTCAGCTGTACCGAACGATCAACACGCAGCACCGTTATAAATAATCCGCACTGGTGTGCATAATAAGTATACTCAAATTAATAGGTTAAGGTTATTAGGTTAAGGAATTATAAAAAAAAATTGCAAAAATTATAAGAAAGTGTACATCTGCCATTTTAAATGGCAGAAGGGGAAGAAAGCGTTGACATGGATATCGAATCCACTGTCTCCCCCTCCCCAGCTACGGGTGCTGGGAAGTCGCTTAAACGCGTTCCCCCCTCAGAAGATGTCTCTTTACAGGAAGAGTTAACTCACCTCAACAAGCCTCCCTCAAGAAAATTTGCAAACCTTTCCTCTTCACCCCCTCATTCTCCCGCTCCCGTTTCCGCTCAACTCCCGAACTTGCCTCCCAGCCCTACTGATCCCGCTCCCGCTCAACAATCGACCTCGACCTCCCCCTCAGTTGCTTCCTCTCCTCGTGTCAAGGTCTATCCAGAAGATTCACCTGGAGCTGGCCCATGGGTTGTTTTTTTCCGGCCCAAACCGAACGGAAAATCCATCAATGTCATTCAGGTTTCGAAAGATCTGGCAAGATATTATTCCTCCGTGGTCGAAATCTCTAAGGTTAGACCGAACAAACTGCGTGTTGTCGTGAGTGATCGGAAACACGCAAATGCAGTTGTGATCGACGAGAGATTCTCCCTAGAGTATCGTGTCTACGTGCCTTCCCATGACGTAGAAATCTCGGGGGTGATAACTGAAACGGGTCTGACGTGTGAAATGATAAAGGAAGGAGTTGGTAAATTTAAAAGACTCCCGTTGGTGGGCGTTAAAATTTTGGACAGCCGCCAACTAGGGAAAGTATCCCAAGAAAAGGGAAAAACTAAATTCACGCCGTCAGACTCGTTTCGAGTAACTTTTGCTGGTTCCGCTCTCCCTGACTACGTCATGGTGGGCAAATTAAGACTGCCTGTGCGACTCTTCGTGCCAAAGCCCATGACTTGCCAAAAATGCAAGTCAGTTGGTCACACTTCAGATTATTGTGCCAACAAGGAGCGCTGTGCCACTTGCGGAGAGCAACATGAGGGGAAATCCTGCAGTGCGACTGAGCATAAATGTCCATATTGCGGGGGATCCCCACACGAGCTCTCAGTTTGTGAAACTTACAAGAGTCGCTGGGAGAAACAGAAGCGCTCTTTGAAGGAACGCTCGAAACGCACTTTTGCGGATATTTTAAAGGGCGCTTCTCCACTGGCCCAACAACAACAACCAATCATCACACAAAATGTCTTCGCCACGTTACCCGTTGACGAAATGGAAGCGGACACAGCTAACGGGGGCACACCGTTCATTTTCCAAGGGAATCCCCGGCGCAAAAATGTGACCACTCCCAAAGTTCAAGGACAAGCCCCTCCGGTTATACCTCCTGTTAGCATGCCTAAAAAATCGAGTGCAGCGGACAAGCAAAATCAGGTTCCTCCTGGCTTCCGTGGGAATAGTTCACCTTCGAACGACCCAGCACTCGAGGGGACATCAAAAACCCCAAATGTCCCTATTTTTCCGTCCAGCTCAACTCCCCAATCGGGATTTATAAAGTTGTCTGACCTTTTGGACCAAATCTTCAAGTGTTTTAATGTTTCCGACTCCATCAGAACCATTGTCATTTCAATGCTTCCAGTATTAAAGACAATTTTGCAACAATTGATGCAAACATGGCCCCTCCTTGCAATGATTATCTCTCTTGATGTCTAATTCAAATAGAGAGGTCGGAGATATCACTGTTTTACAGTGGAATTGTCGTAGTCTTATCCCTAAATTGGATACATTCAAATTTTTAATTCATAACTTCAATTGTGACGTTTTTGCTCTGTCCGAAACTTGGCTTTCTTCGCGAGATGATATCTCTTTCCACGATTTTAATATTATACGCTTGGACCGTGTTGACAGATACGGAGGGGTGCTATTGGGGATCAATAAGTGCCACTCATTTTTTAGAATTGACCTTCCACCTATTGGGGGGATCGAAGCTGTTGCTTGTCATGCAAACATCAGAGGCAAAGACCTTTGTATTGTCAGCTTGTATTGGCCTCCGAGAGCTGCGGTTAGCCGCAAGCAACTTGTTGACATGTGCTCACTCCTTCCTGAGCCACGATTGATCTTGGGAGACTTCAACTCTCACGGAACTGCCTGGGGGGAACAGTACGACGACAATCGTTCATCGATGATATATGACCTTTGTAACAGCTTCAATATGACCGTTTTGAATACTGGGGAAACAACACGTGTTCCTAAACCTCCTGCTAACCCAAGTGCTCTTGACCTCTCGCTTTGCTCGAATTCACTATCGTTAGATTGCAAGTGGAATGTAATCCAGAACCCCAACGGTAGTGATCACTTGCCAATCAAAATTTCCATCACCATTGGGTCGAATTCTTCTGAATCTATAAACATGGCATATGACCTCACAAGACACATTGACTGGAAAAAATATGCGGACGCGATTGCTCTAGCCATCAATTCCAGAGATGGTTTGCCTCCATTGGAGGAGTATAACTTCCTTTCTCGTTTGATATATGACAGCGCGGTTCGCGCTCAAACGAAACCCATCCCAGGCTCCACTTTTCGTCAAAGGCCTCCCAATCCATGGTGGGATAGCCAATGTTCCAAGCTTTATCAGGATAAATCGAACGCATTTAAAGCTTTTCGGAAACGTGGAACCATTGAGAATTTTCAAACGTATTTGGACCTTGAAAATCAATTTAAAAACTTGATCAAAGGGAAAAAACGTGCTTATTGGCGAAATTTCGTGGGAGGTTTGTCACGAGAAACGTCAATGAAAAAATTATGGAAAGTGGCTCGAAACATGAGAAATCGCTCTTCATCGAATGAAAGCGAAGAATATTCACATCGATGGATTTTTAATTTTGCACGGAAGGTTTGTCCCGATTCCGTTCCTGTGCAAAAAATTGTTCGAGATATACCACAAGATAGGTGCGATCTTGATTCCGAGTTTTCGATGGTAGAATTCTCTCTTGCTCTCCTTTCTTGTAACAATTCGGCTCCAGGAACGGATAGAATTAAGTTCAACTTGTTAAAAAACCTCCCTGATGTGGCGAAACATCGCTTGTTGAATTTATTCAATCGGTTTCTGGAGCATAATATTGTTCCAGATGATTGGAGACAAGTGCGAATTATAGCTATTCAAAAACCCGGAAAACCCGCATCCGACTTCAATTCGTACCGTCCAATAGCAATGCTGTCTTGTATACGGAAATTGTTGGAGAAAATGATCTTGTTTCGCCTTGATCGATGGGTTGAAACGAATGGCCTACTCTCAGATACACAATATGGGTTCCGCAGGGGCAAGGGGACGAATGATTGTCTTGCGTTGCTTTCTTCAGAAATTCAAATGGCTTACGCCGAAAAAAAACAAATGGCTTCAGTATTCTTGGACATAAAGGGGGCCTTTGATTCTGTTTCAATAGAGGTTTTGTCAGACAAATTACACTCTCGGGGTCTGCCGCCTCTGTTGAATAATATGTTATATAACTTGCTTTGTGAGAAACAGTTGAACTTTTCTCACGGGGATTCGACAGTAAATCGGGTCTCCTACATGGGCCTCCCCCAGGGCTCATGTTTAAGCCCCCTTTTGTACAACTTCTATGTAAGCGACATCGACAATTGTCTTACACAAAATTGCAGCCTAAGACAACTTGCAGATGACGGAGTGGTGTCTGTCGTAGGATCAAACGAATCCAACCTGCAAGGACCCTTACAAGATACTTTGAACAATTTTTCAACCTGGGCCATTGGGCTAGGGATCGAATTCTCCACGGAGAAAACAGAGATGGTGGTTTTTTCTAGGAAGCATAGACCAGCAAAACCAAAGCTTCAACTTTTGGGTAAACCGATCACTCATGCTATGTCATTCAAGTATCTTGGGGTCTGGTTCGACTCCAAATGTACTTGGGGGGCCCATATTAGGTATCTGAGTAAAAAATGCCAACAAAGAATAAACTTTCTCCGTACAATTACCGGCACCTGGTGGGGAGCCCATCCCGAAGATCTTATAATGTTGTATCGAACAACTATTCTCTCAGTGATGGAGTATGGCAGTTTCTGTTTTCAATCAGCTGCCAAAACACATCTCATTAAACTCGAGCGAATTCAGTATCTTTGTCTCCGTATTGCGTTGGGATGTATGCCCTCAACGCATACCATGAGTCTCGAGGTTTTGGCAGGCCTACTCCCACTAAAAGATCGCTTCAATTTATTATCGCTTCGGTTCCTCATCCGGTGTAAGGTTATGAACCCATTGGTGATCGGAAATTTTGAGCAGCTTATCGAGCTAAATTTTCATTCAGGATTCATGAGCTCATATCATGAATTCATCTCCATGCAGGTTGATCCTTCTTCGTATACTCCCAACCGTGTTTGTTTTCCTGACTACATCAATTCCTCTGTACATTTTGATCTGTTCATGAAGGAGAAAATCCATGGAATTCCAGATTATCATCGATCGGGGATCGTTCCTACGATCTTCAATGCAAAGTATGGGCGTGTCAATTGTGATAATATGTACTTTACTGATGGGTCCTCTATGAATGAGTCCACAGGATTTGGAGTGTTCAACGAAATTTTTAGCACCTCCCACAGTCTTCAGAATCCTTGCTCTGTGTATATTGCTGAATTGGCAGCAATACATTGGGCGCTGGACAGCGTCGCCTCACGACCTGTTGAACACTATTACATTGTAACGGATAGTCTTAGCTCTGATAGCTGTTCAGTGAGGCCGGAAAAGCACTCGCCGTACTTCCTTGAGAGAATACGAGAAATTTTGAGTGCTTTAACCAGACGCTGTTATGTCATTACCTTTGTCTGGGTCCCTTCACATTGCTCAATTCCGGGTAACGAGAGGGCTGACTCATTGGCAAAGGTAGGTGCAATTGAAGGCGATATTTATCAGCGTCAAATCGCCTTCAATGAATTTTATTCTTTAGTCCGTAAAAATACCGTCGTTAACTGGCAACGTAAGTGGAACGAAGATGAATTGGGTCGGTGGCTTCACTCGATTATCCCTAAGGTTAGCCTCAAACCATGGTTCAAAAGTCTGGACTTAAGTCGGGACTTTATTCGCACCTTCTCTCGACTCATGTCCAATCACTGTTCGTTAGACGCGCTACTCTTTCGTTTTAATCTTGCCGATGGCAATATCTGTGCTTGTGGCCAAGGTTACCACGACATCGAACACGTTGTTTGGTCGTGCGAGGAGTATCTTGTTGCCAGATCGAATTTAGAAAACTCTCTTCGGGCTAGAGGAAGGCAGCCCAATGTGCCGGTGAGAGATGTGTTGGCTCGGTTAGACCTTGATTACATGTCCCAAATATATGTCTTCCTAAAAGCTATCGATCTTCGTGTGTGATTGTCCTTATATCCTTATATTCTCCTTTTCCTTTTCCTTCGCGAGAAATCAAATCCCTTCTTACTAACAATAGAATAAGGTGAAATGTAAATACATGTTAGATATAAGATAGGCTTAAGAATTGAGTATGATGAATGTGAGTGCGAATGTGAGTGTGAACATTGTCAACATATCCTTATATCCCATCCTTTTCCTGAAACAAAATGTCACCCTTCTAAACTCGAGCAAGCCGCGAGTAATCGGTTCTCTACCTCATTAACATTAGAATTAATAAAAAATGTTTATGTATACTTGTAACTATACAGATAGGAGTTTGGCTCCTTTAAACTTATGTAACTGAGCCTGTAAAAATAAACGATTTAATAAAAAAAAAAAAAAAAAAGCATATTAAATAAAGTTTTGGATTTCACGCAAAAATAATGGATTTCCACCATATCTCTGGAACGCTTTGACCTGTGGCATACATGTTCCTTACACATTATAGTTGATCAACAGCGTATTAAAAGTGAGAGGGCAGCCACTAAAAGGGGGAGGGGCTGAATTCCGAACAAATTCATGTATAATTTTCTCTTTTCATATAAAAATTTCACGCCTCTATCGAAATTCGACCGTAATATAGTGACATATGATTTTGAGCAACTTGTTTCAATCATAACAAGTAGAACAAATACGAGAAGTGTTGAAAAAATGATGAAAACATGTTTGTCCGCTTACGGAAATCTCCTATAGTGCGGTGTCACCCTCAGATTGATGACGCAAGGGCCCTACTACCATCTATCTCTTCCTATGTTTTCAGTTCAACATCAATGTTATCAGTGGGGTTCAAAAACTATAAGTGCTTACATCTCAGCTAGATGTTGGCATCAAAAACATGGCTGTCTATGAGAAAGCTAAATGAGGGGCTTAGAATGCAAGGGGTGTAAGCAGGGATGCCAACCTTCCTGATTTTTCAGGATTTCCCAGACTTTTCAGCACGCTCTCTGATATCCTGACGAACACTTTATTTATCCTGATTTTTCTGAAATAATCCTGATTTTTCCTGATTTTTAAACTCTTTACATTATTCGTTATAAATATACCGGTTTTCATGCCAAAGTTTTCTGTCATGATAGTTTTCCGGTTCGCACTGGTATCTTACATTAAGTTAAATTCTCTAGACGCAAAGCTGTACTTAACTTTTTTATCTCTGCCCTCAATTGTTCTGTACTGTCTACCCTCAAAACAGTGCTAGAAAATTTCATGAAACCAGATTGTCTGTCGAATTTATGAAATTACAACGAGATTAAATTTGAGGAACAACATGACTTTATCGAGGATAATGTGTATGTAGATGTATCCCCAGAGTTATTAATGTAGGAATACATTTCAGAGTGTAAAATTATTCAAGAGAAATTTTTTGAATCCACATTCAATATAAAATGATTTTGTGTGTAATTTGTTCGTCTGATTCAAAGTAAAATCAACTTTAATGATGGGACTATGGTAAACATATCTATAACCGTGCTAAATATCTTAAAAATTAGGAAAAATTCAAATTGCAAAATTGCTGATATGCTTTCCACATTTGTCGAGTAAAGATTCATTCCAAAGCATGGACGATGGATTCAGTGAAAAGTTGAATATTGATTTCTCTGCAATTGGCTGTAGTGATGCTTTAGGTTTTTTGGAAGAACGATCAAAAAATCAGGCGAAACACTAGCATATCCGCTTATGCGAGGATTTATACCATGCTTATTCATTTTTTTACATACAGTGGAACCCCGATTATCCGCGCTATCAGGCTAGCTCACCGCGGATCACGAAAATCGCGAATAACACAACAAATGACTAAAAATGAGGTGCAAACACAAAAAAACAGACATTTCAGTATGAAAATAATGTTTTATCAATACAGGAATCATTGAACTATCCATCTGTAAGGTCGTGTACACCAGTAGTCAAATAATGTGAAAGTCATGACCAAAACAGAAGAACAAAAACCTACCACTCATTGTCAAATTTAGGGTAGGTTCATAGAATTACTATGGAACTCACTTTCGCGGATAAACCGCACCGCGGATCATCCGCTCGCGGATAATGGGGGTTCTACTGTATCCGGTTTTCGCCCGAAGCAAGATATACTCTGTTTCTTGGGATTTGGGATTTGGGATGGATTCTGTATTATGCGCTACTACCAATCATCCTGTTTTTCACATGTATGGGTCGCCGCAGTTTTCGACGAGGAAGCAAACATGTTCTTGGAGGATAGAATATTTTAGCTATGTGAAAGATGGCGAAAGATTATTAAACTGAACTAGGGATATAAAATTAAATTGTAATGCTTTGATTGAAAATGATGTTTTTGTTATTTTGTTATTAACTTTTCGGACAACCCAATATGAGCTATCCTGATTTATCCTAATTTTTTTTTATTCTTCCTGATTTTTTTTTCAATTATAATTGCCAACCCTGGGTGTAAGTGATTTGATCGATTTCTCTCCATCAACTTTTTCTTAGCGCACAAAAACGCCCCAATGTGATTTTGCTATAGAAACCGATAATTGAGGTTCTGACCTATCGTTCACATTGTCAAATAAGCTTGGCATGTGTTTTCAATTGTGTTATGATCAAAAGAGAAAGTCGATAAAAAGAAATCGATCAAGTCACTAACACCCCTTTGCATTCTAAGCCCCTCAAATGACATCGACGCCATGATACTGTTTCAAAAAATCTTCAAGATTATGAATGAACATCTGTGATTGGTGGTATTATCCAGTGACAAATTCCACTTCAGTCCATGTAAAAAGATTATGAAAGCAAAACAAGTCCGTAGAGTGTGTGGACTAGTGCACAATGGTCCAGGAAGTGCATATTAGCATCTAGAGCTCGACGCTTATTCTCTAGACAAAAATTTTCTTCGACAAAGTTTTTACATACACTACGTTTCACAACTATAGAACCACTCATTTTTTCTGAGTTTCCAGAGATATGTAAGAAATCGGTTGAGTTGAAGTATATAGTGTAGGACATAATAACTAACTTCATTTATAAGACTGGTCATTCGAACTTTATTGTTGTGTCCAGGCGTAAAACTTTCAAAAATTCAAATTCCAGTGTTTAATATCTATAGAACCAGATAGAAAAACTCTCACTCCTTTACAAAATTAACGTCAATTTCATATGAATTACAGTAAGTTTCTAATTCGCAGGTCATCCTTAGTTCTCAATCAGTTCAAATAACCCATTCGGGGCGGTTTCGACCAAGCTGCGCCGTGTTGTAGTGTGTATTTCGTTCTACGCAGAGGATACTGCTCGTTTAAGCTCTCCAAATCATTAATACTGCTTGTAAGCTGCATCTACTATTCGTACAATCACTCCTCATAAGATCTTGATAAAGTTTTGATCTGGTAAACAAGCTGACCAGTCCAGAATCTGAAGCACCTATTCATTAAACCATGCCAAGACTTCCGCATTTTATAAATTGATGCCAAATTACCCAATTATAACGCCTTTTTGACGCAAAAACAGAAATAAATGGTTTTGAAGTACTTCATTGCACTTCTTACTGTTCATTCGTGTTGATGGTGAGCTATCTAAACTAGGCCTTTTTGAGAAAATTCTCCCAGGACCTTTAAATCCCATCTCCAAAGCTGCGGGTCCAAAAACTAATGTGGAAGCTAATCCCGTGGGTTTCCCTATTTCAGGAGAGCTTTTCTGATAAATAGAAATTCAACTTGAATAGAATTTCTTCATACTGGAAGGACTTACGGAACGTGTCATGTAATTTTTAAACTCGTATCTTCGCAGGTGGCAGTTTGATGATTTGAAGAAAATATTTTCAGAAAGGCCTGGTTCAGATAGCTTTTCATCAACACGAATGCACAGTCAGAAGTGCAATGAAGTACTTTAGAATCATTTACTTCTATTTTTGCATCAAAAGCACCGTGATAATTGGGTAATTTGGCATCAATTTATAAAATCTGGGAAGGCATAGCATGGTTTAATAAATAGGGGCTTCAGATTCTGGACTGGTCAGCTTGTTTACCAGATCAAAACTCTATCAAGAACTTATGAGGAGTGATTGTACGAATAGTAGATGCAGCTCACAAGCAGTATGAATGATTTGGAGAGCTTAAACGAGCAGTATCCTCTGCGTAGAACGAAATACACACTACAACACGGCGCAGCTTGGTCGAAACCGCCCCGAATGGGTTATTTGAACTGATTGAGAACTAAAGATGGCCTACGAATTAGGAACATATTGTAATTCATGTGAAACTGACGTTTATCTTGTGTAGAAGTAAGAGTTTTTCCATCTGGTTCAATAGATATGAAACACTGAAATTTTAGTTTTTTGAATGTTTCACATGAACACAACAATAAAGTTCAAATGACCAGTCTTATAAATGAAGATAGTTATTATGTCCTACACTATATACTTCAATTCAACCGACTTCTTACATATCTCTGTAAACTCAGAGAAAGTAGTTGTGAAGCGCAGTGTATGATAAAGCGCTCATTTTGATGTTATCAAAAATAGGGTTACCAAATTTCCGATGAAATCTAACTTTCTTATCTTTATAGATAGAGGTAGATATAGTTCGTCAATGTTTTAGCCTCAGTTATTTTAAGCAAATTTGTAGAACAAAGTTTTTTTTTTCTATCTCTTTTTTTTTATCCCATTTATTTATTTTAAGGCTTATTAGCATTTTAGCTGTAACAGAGCCGAATTTTAATCGTGTACATGTCACATGGTTATCATATCTATAATTAGCACATTACACAGTTGCCATTCGCCAGTATTCCTTCTATACCATTACATATGGTACATTCACACAGTAGCCATTTAGGCGTAAGGGTATTCTTTCTGTTCTTCCATTATCCAGTTGGACCACCGGACAGCGGAGACAGTTGTTTGATCATTGTTGAGTTATTTATAGAACAGTAGCCCGATGTGTCTGGCAGAGCAGAGCAGTTGTATGGATGAATCGATCTTATTTCGACCGTGGATCGATCTCCATCGCTGATGATTGTTGCGTGGACGTAGCTATTCTGTAACAACACAAAGATGGTCAATGAGGGCCCTGAGTTTTGAACTCACGATCGATCGCTTACTAAGCGAATGCGCAACCCTTTTTCTATCTCTTGAAATAAACAATATAGCGCTTTTTTTCTAAGTTGCGTTAGGGTCACCATCAATTTTTTTGCTCTAACTTTTATATTGCAAATTTTACATGCAAACTGTCTTAGGAAGACGTTTAGTGCAGTGACCCTCTCCCACGAATAGAACATCTCAGATAATTTCAATATGAATAAGTATTTACAATAAGAAAGATTCCTACTGAAGATAGGGGAGAATCCAACCAAGGATTTTCCAACAGGAACGATGGAATTTTCCATACTGTGCAAGTTGAAAATTCCCTACACATAGCAGGTAGCCAGTAAGTTAGTTCTAACGTTTTTAGAGTTCTGTACATCCTCACAGAGGGATCGAGGATTAGAGAGAAAAAATAAAGGAGTTGATAGTTGAACATCGAGAAGAACAGTTGTTTCTCTCGATAGAACATAAAAGAAAAGTGCCCCAGACCGCTCGGGCGTTACATTTGGTGACAGCGGTGGGATGCTGTCCAAGTGGGGACAGCAGCCCACCCATAGAAGTGTTTCAATTTTGACTGCTGCTGTTGTGTATTTTGGCGTTCCGCTGCTGCCAGAAGGGACGAAATTTTGTGCTATCACGAATTATTTTTTGTGACCCATGTTGGTGCATGTGAGATCGAAGCTAAAGCAAATGAAGAGATCGAAAGAGTAAAAAGAATGTGACGTTGAACCGAAAAAGTGCTTACCAAAACAAGAAAAGATAATTATTAAATTAAATGCCACTGCGCAAGTAAGTTAATCTAATGGTGGCTAAAGTGTCCTCCGTTCAACGCTGAGCGGAGTTTCGAGGAAAGGAAGTTATTAGATAGGTCGTAAGACTGCCGGAAATTTAGTGCGACCAAAACCTTTTTGACTTGGTAATCGAAGTGAACACATAAGCCACACCAGCACCGGGGTGAACTTCGAGCAGCAGAATATCGAGCCGCTGGTTTTTGGCCGCCAACTTCACACAAGTCGAGGTAACTACAACGGCGGAAAAACAACTAGCAGCTGATAAATACCTAATAGTGCAATTATGGCAGCTGCACTAGATCTGGAAGCTGTGGATAGACGGGTGAATATGGAAAACCATCCGTTGGTCAAAGGAGGCGGTAAGAAGCTACTTTATTATAGGAGAAATAGTAGTCGATTCTGTTAATAGGCCGAGTGTTGTGGAAACATGGACATGGATAAGTTTAGAAATTCATTTTCTAATTTTTAAGATGGTTTTCGATTAACAATGAATGTAGAAAAGCAAGACAAATTAGCGTGAATTGTGATTAACAAACGAAAAAAATATATATACATATTTCTATATGAATAACAACTGAAACTGAATGATATTAAGGATATACTAATCGTTCAATAAAATTAATCTGGCGAGGGCTAATCAATGAATGGAATTATTAAATATAGGAAACATGATACTACCTAAAGACAAGCTACAGGATAACAAGATAACAAGTCTTGAGAAACATGAATCAAAGAAGGGAAATTATTAGTTGAAAGTATTTCTTCAATTCTGTAAAAACTGCTTATTTTGTTTGGAAAAAACTTTCCTGTCTCCCATACTTTAAAAGTATGAACAGGGCAATCTGGGGAAATGGACTTATCGAGATTTAAACAGGTGTGATTTCAAATTTAATAAACACACTTCGAAGTGGAATTTAAAAAAAAGTAAAAGATTGAGCCATATATGTCTACAGCCAATTTAACAAAAATGTGTCCATCAATCGCAATCATAGCTTTTGAATGTACCGAAGGGCTGGAAAACCAGGAATTCTTTCCTGTAACGGCATGTATGTCCCAATACTTACTTAAAAGTTCATGAGTAACTAAAATGTGGGTTAAAATTATATTATCAAACATATGAATGAAACGAAATAGCGCTATAAATGCGAAGAAAATTAATGGAAGAGGTATACACACCCTTCAAATATATGATGAATGAATTAAAAGAGTAAATAGGGGAGTATTAATAAACGTATTATTCGAAGAAATTTGAAAAGAAAAGAAAACTATTTTTATTGTAGCTGTAAAAGTGTTTATCGATAAGGCGTTTTGGAAAATTTTATGGAGATATGATAATTTTATTTTTCATTTGGAATTGCGGAATTTCAGAATTGAGGGAGTTGAGATAAATAAATACAGATATCATAGCAAATGAAGAACACACAAAAATTGAAATAATATACAATCAGTTATATATAAAAATAACCTCACAGACCAATTTTAGAGGAAACTCTTCTAGTTTCCCCTAAAACTCATTGAGTAGGGGGAGATGCAGTGACCCTCTCCCACGAATAGAACATCTCAGATAATTTCAATATGAATAAGTATTTACAATAAGAAAGATTCCTACTGAAGATAGGGCAGAATCCAACCAAGGATTTTCCAACAGGAACGATGGAATTTTCCATACTGTGCAAGTTGAAAATTCCCTACACATAGCAGGTAGCCAGTAAGTTAGTTCTAACGTTTTTAGAGTTCTGTACATCCTCACAGAGGGATCGAGGATTAGAGAGAAAAAATAAAGGAGTTGATAGTTGAACATCGAGAAGAACAGTTGTTTCTCTCGATAGAACATAAAAGAAAAGTGCCCCAGACCGCTCGGGCGTTACATTAGAGCTTACTAAGGCAAACATTTTTCGATGCAGAACTTGTCAATATCGCAACTCTACTCAAAGTTATAGATATCTCCTCCAAAAAACACGCTCTCTTCATTCGCTTATCATTCATTTTGGGGCAAACATAAAAAAATATTCTTTGACGGCATTTGAAAGAACATATTACTCTCTACATAATGTGGGTTTTCCAAAACTATGTTATTTTTTGTATTTGAGTAAACTAAAATTGAAATCATGAGTTTTTTGGGTGAAAAACTTCAATAACTTCAAGTAGGATTAAGATATTGACAAGCAGAATGTTGGTCTTGATAAACTCTAAAAGTCGTTCCAAGACGATTTTGATGTAGGATTTGAAATATAATAGTTAGAGCAAGAAAACCCGTTCTTTCATGGCCACCCTCAAACCACGGCAGGGAATTTCATCGAATTTCATCACCCATTAGGGAAAAAAAAGCAATTCCGCCGATTAAAATCTTGATTGTTGATGATACCAAAAAAATGGTATTTGAATGGTTTGCCTCTTTAGAGCAGGGATTCTCAAAATGGGTCGATATGGTTTTCCAGGGGTCGACAAAATGTTGTATAAATTGTGTTACGTGGACTTGTTATAAAAAGGATCAATATTTTAATTATTAATTACACTTGATATTTACTGAATTTTATGTCTATTTATTGATGAGAAAATTATGTTAAGTTCACTCACTTAACCAACCGCAAAGTTTTTGAATTGGTATGCCTTTTGTATGAATAAGATAAAATTAAGACAAATTTTTTGAAGAAATTTGGCTATACGGGTCGACGGAATCATTTCATTCTGAAAAAGGGGTCTCTTGCTCAAAATAGTTTGAGAATCCCTGCTCTATGTTTTTTGCTTTTGCCTGTAGTTGAAGTTAGTCCTTCAGAAGCGCTAAAAGCGTTAAATTAAAGTATTTTACATTTACGTAGTTTTTGCTGGTATTTGGCAAATATTGTGTTGTAACTGATCACTCATTTGTGCACACAGTAACTGCAGTTCAACTTCAATCTATTTCCCTTGTTTTTCTTCCTTCGAAACTTAAGAATAATTCATGCTTAAAAATCTTACTGTAAAAGCGGAGATCCTGTGGTGTCTGAAAACAGTTATTTGTCGCAAATCACCCGGTACTGCTGAAAAGGATATAGTTGTATTGAGAAGAATGTTTCATGACAGCCAGAAAGCTGAGAAATTCCAACTATGTTCCAAGCATGATAAAATGAGCTTTACGATGATGTTTGACATTGTACCGTATTCTGAATCTGAGCTCGATGAAACTTTGTATAATACTAGCTATACATTGTCGTTAGTTGCGATAAGTCTTTGAGCAAGACTACAAAGAGGTTGCAGATGAATCTGAATGATAGATTTTGGGATGAAGAAGAGAAGGGCGTGGTAAATATTTACATGATGTCAATGTTCTTGGGATGTTCTCAAGCATCAGAGCAACATGCAGTTTTTTAAGAAGGCCTGGGAAATATATCTTTGAACAAACTTCTTCTGGTGTCGATGAATGGCACCAACGTGATTTGGTCATTTTACGTGAGCATACGTATTTTTTCAATATGGAGATGAAAAATTCTCGAACTTGAATTGCTTCAGATTGCATATTTTACACGGTGTATTTAAGGATGGATAATTGATTCCGATCAACTGCTGACAGGAAAATGATTTGCTTTTGACTATATTGACGGATTTTTGGAAAGGATAAACTAACTATTTGTCATAGTAAAAATTATCTTCTGTTTGTCGTGAAGAAACTTGAACATTGAGAGGGCTTTTCCATTCACACCGAATGTTTTTATGATATGGGACTAGCATAAATCGAAATTTCTACGACATTTCTGCTACGAGAAGCAGAAACAAAATTTCTCGAGGTGAAAAAAAAAGGGAAAAGGGATTGTATCTGGGTAAGGTTGTGACTGGACTCAATGCACTGGTATTTTTTCTTGCTGTTGAAAGGAACAGTCTATTCGACAGCCATTCAAAAGGCTTTATATACCTTCTGGACCCGGAATAACTGAGGAGGAGGAAAATAGGGTGGGAATGTGGGGTGGGTATGTTTTCATTGGAAATTACAAAAATGGTCCAAATCGTCTTAGGAAGAATTTGAAATTTTTGAAGCAATTCAAGCTCAACACATGTCAGGAACTGACTGCGAACTGAAAACTTGATTATTTAACTTACAAACTTCAAGACGAAGTTTCCGAAGGCCGCTGAAATTAACATGGACGATGCCATTGGATGTGTTACACTTCATCGTGTAGTGGGACTTTCAAGGAACGCTACAAAATCTCACAGTGAGTTTGAAACTAAGTTTGAGTTTGAAAAATCACTCCAAGTAATACTCACATTGAGAAACAAACTTCAAATTTCAGAAACTTCACTATGCTACACTAACCCACTGAATGTGATGTTTACACTGATGGAGGTATTCGTCATACTTTTAATCATACATGTTGTGTTAATTTACGACAATTGGTTTTTGCATTCATTGATTAATTCATGTGAGATCAGTGCAATCTACACTATTTAACGATTGATTTTTTTTAAACTGTTATTATTTACTGAGAGCACAATAGTAAAGTACCACATGTATATTATATTCGTCACATAAAAACAGGTTTTCATATATCCCAAGAAATTGGAAAACACTGCATATGCGTGAATATGACGTTTCTTTTTAGAGCCGGATGAACTGCAAAGTTAAAGCCTCTTCAAAACAAAGAATGGAATGAAACGACGTTTCTCATTCACTTTTGTTTGATTTAAGTTGAAATCGGGTGTTTTTGTGTATTATCTGTCCGAATTTGAAGAAAATGGGTAGCAAAGGGGAGGAAACTACTGAGAAAGAAAGATAAATTATTATGCATCTATTCAACTTAAAAAAAACCGGTCCCGGAATAGCTGAGAGTATCCGTAGACCAAGAACAACAGTTCAGAGCATAATTGAATGATTTTTACACCAAAAACTTCGACAACAAACCAAGACAAAAAAACCCTTCGCCTCCCAGAGCCATGCAAGTTGACTGATAGAGAATAGCGAAAAATTATTCAAATTATTGAGAGAGAACCAAAAGGATCCTCGCCAAAAATGCGCGAAAAGTAGCGAAAAGTAGCTGGAGTTCAGTGGAAAGGACGTTCATTCCAGAACGGTGCGTAGAGTTTTGAATAAAGTCAAGTACAATGCTCGTGTTTGTCGTGAAAAACCTTTTTTTATCTGTATTATAGTGACTTTCAACTCATTTGGCTGGTGCAAAAATGCAAAGTTCGTTGTAAAGTGCAAAAATTCGTCACAATCTGTCAAGTGGCTATCGAGATGGCTTCCAACAAAAACAAAAAGTTATGGGCGTGGTACAGCAAAAACTAGGCCAGTTCCACAGATGATTCGCGAAACAGTTGGGAATCGACCATTCTACCGTGTCCCGTGTGGTAAAATCGTTCAAGGCAATCCGAACCTTTTGATTCGGGACGTGGCCAAGAATGTCAATTCTTCCATCTGGTTCGTCCAGCAGACAATGAAGCGGGCCGGACTTCATGTCTTCAAGGTAAGGAAGGCGCGTAACCAAACCGATAAACAGAATACGGTGGTCAAATCCCGCGGCAGGAAGTTGTACTGCGAGTGGTTGGTGCAGCCGAAGTGCATAGTAATGGACGATGAGATGTAAAGTAAAGCGGACACCAAGCAGATTCCCGGTCAGGAGCTTCTCATCGACAGGTTCCGCCTGGATGTTTCAAAGAAGTTCCGGAAGAAGAAAGCCGACAATTTTTTCAAGAAGAAGATTTTTTTCAACGAAGATGACACTCTCTTTTGGCCGGATCTGGCATCATGCCATTATGCGAAACCGATGGTTCGAAGCCAACAATGTTGTTTTTTGTGTCTGTAGTGTTCACACCTTCAAATAACACAAAATGCAACATCTGTGTTCAACATCAACATGCAACAACATCACAATGCAACAATGTGTTCAAAATGCAACACATTGAATTTGTATAACGCCTCGATGGTATAAATGTCAAAGACAGAAAAATAAATAGGTCTTGGATCCCTAAAAGTCAACAAGTGAAGACGTATTTAATCGGTTCTACCTCCCAACGCAACAATAGAAACATTTTGGGCAAATATGAAGGTCAAGCTTTGGAAAACAGGGAAGGTCTTCAAAACAATCAGGATTTGAAGAATGAGTAGATGAAGGTATGTAAGAAAGATGGCGCAAGTGTTGCACTGGATTTGATGGGTAAGTCCAAGGTGCTGGTATTTAGCATAGGAGAGGAGGTTGAATAAACCAACTTTGCAAAAACATAACTAATGTGTGTCTATTCTTTTTCTGAGAGTTACAAAAATATCCAACATAAAATTAATTTTGGATGATCATTTTCGTCTGTTGCATTTTGTTGCGAGTACGGGTTTTACAAATGCTATTCTCACCTGTTGATACATCTCTGATCGTCGCACTTGAAATTGTGCTCCAGATCACAGTTCGAGTTGCATGGTCCGTCCGGAGATTGCTCCTCATCGCTCCCGTCATCACAATCCCGATCGCCATCACAGGTGAACCTTTGGTCGATACACTGAACTCCGTTTCTGCACAGAAAATTGGTTCCGATCGAGCAATTCTTGGGTGGCGTTGCGATCGCTACCACCGGTAAACACTTGAGCTTGTCCTCATTCAGCACGTACGACTCCTCGCAGACACATTCCGGTTGCACTGGGGTGTTGATACAAATCCCGGGGCATCCCTTGTCACACAACTTCTTGTGATTATTGTTGTACTGTGTGAGATTGTCGAATATTTTGATGCCAAAGATTTGCGGCTTTTCGAATGCGATCGTGTCGATTGATTCCGGATTGCTTAGGTTGAGTCGTTCAATGTTACCTCTGACGTTGTCCGAGAAGTAGATCTGCTGTTTATAAACTCCGATCGAGATGGGATAGTGATTGCGAGATCGCCCATCATACAGGAGCGTCCGGTGAAGTCCGTCCAGGGTGACGCTCTCGATCATCCCCGTTCTAGAGTCACACCAATACAGACGCTTCTGGGGCTGATCCAGTACCAGTCCACTGGGCCAAACCATTGGTCGTTCACGTCCATCTACCAGTACTTCTCTCCGATTGCCGTCCATCCAGGACCACTCGATGCTTCCACCGGATGGAGCCCACGAGGACCAGTACATGAGACCCTTTTTGGGATCCAACGCTAGCGATTGCGGCCGGATCAGATCCCTCAGCACGATGAGCGCGGCAATCTTCGATCCCAGCTTGAGTACGGTTATTCGACCTCGCTCGGAGTTTGTGTAGAACAGATTGTGACCAACCCAATCGTAGGCGAGTCCATCACAGGAACCCTCCGCCTCCCATAGCTTCTCTCGGCCGCTGCCATCCAAACTCTGACTTTCGATGGAGAACTTTGATTGGATTCTACGGAGAAAGAGGTATTAAATCTGTAATATTATTGAGGAGATTGATCATGCCAATAAATACTCACTTGTCATGATGCGCAAAATAAATCAACTGATCCTCGATGTGATAATCGAACGTGATGTCCCGGCCTAGATTCGTAACCGGTACGATCGCCTCCTGCGACTTGATTCCGAGCGGGATCCCGCGGATAATGCCCGCGTTCGCTTTGACGTAGATCAGAAAGGTCGGTCTTTTGATCAGCACACACTGATCTTTGGTCTTGAGCCGATAGCCGGGTGAACACATACACTGCCCAATGGCGACAGTCTTCTTCCAGGCCGTAATACACAGATGGTCGCAGCCTCCGTTCTGATTACGACAAGGATGCGCCACTTCCGGTTGTTTCTGTCGGTGGAATATGTGCAGATGAAACGCCCGTGTAATGTCCGCTGTTATAAGTTGAGCTTCGGCGGTGAACTTGTCGATCGCCACAATGGAACGATTTTTCCGCGACGCAAGGTATATTGTAGACTCGAAAACGTTCACCGTGTGAATGGATTGCATGTATATCATGAACTGGGCAGACCTTTTCAGAAACCACCGATTGCTTCCGTCGTAGTTAACTCGTTCGATCGAATCTAGGTAGGTATCGACCCAGTAAATGTGCTGCATGACAATATCCAGCGCCAATCCCTGGGGATAGACGATCTTCTTGTTTACGAGTGCGGTTCGATTGTTACCATCAAGAAGTGTTCGTTCCACGCTGGCTTGGAAGTTACCCCATTTGACAAAGAACAGAAAACCCTTCGTCGGATCCAATGCCATCCCCCGAGGCTTCGCAAGATCGTTCTCCAAAATTATTGTACAGTGTCTCAGCTGTCCCGAACAGACAAAAATGATCTCCCGCTGATCATCGAGAAAGTACCAGTTCCCGGAAATCCAATCGATGCTAATATGGTCGACATTGTTGATATTTGGAAACAAATCCGGCATGGGCATCATCCAGTTGTGCGTCACATTGTCTACGCTATAACATTCGAACACCGCCGTCTCGGTAGGCTTCCTCACCACACAAAAGGTTCGATTTCGGTGGTAGATTTCCAAGGCCTGTACGTTGCTAATATTAAGATCGATGGTGGTTGAGTTAGGATGAGCGGTGGCAGTGCCGTTGATCACAGGAAATTTGCGCACTTCAGTCGGGGTTACAAAGAGCAGTGACGTCGGCTCTTCTTTGGGAACTGAAACAGGCAGTATAACAAATTAAACCATAACTAGAGCATCAGTGACGGTCATAATACATACTATTCACAGCCAGGCACTTGCTGCCATTTCGTACGTATCCTTTGGCACAGGTACACTCGTACGATCCGGGTTTGTTCTCACAGAACTGATCGCAGATGCCTTCCATCCGGCATTCGTTGAAATCCTCACAGTCTCGCCCCTTGGGCTGACTTCCTTTGGCACAAAAACACTTGGGACCACCCGGCGTCTGTCGGCAACCGTGGACACATTTCAGTGCATCACACTCGGAGGAATCGTTCGTGGGACACCTCAGCTCATCGTTCGAACAGTCCCACACTCCGTCGCAAAATTTTTCTATTTCTAAACACTTACCGCTACTACACACGGTTTGCGTTGGAAGACAATGTTTCGAGCTGCGGCACAGCTGGCCGTCCTCGTCGGACATATCGATGGTGCGGAATTTCTCCACCACACCGCAGTCGGGTTCCCCGTCGCAGGTCCAACCCGCCGGGATGCATTTGTTTGTGAGCTTGCACTGGAACTGGTCGTCCTTGCATTTGTGAGCCTTGTCTGGAAGAATGAGAGAATGTTGTTGTTGATGACTTCTTTTTTATTTAGAGTGATTAGGCATACGAATAATTTGAACATAAAATAGTCGCTATCTTCTACGGTCGCTAAGATCTACGGAGGAGAAATTCACGTCGATTTTGCTTCTACTTATATTTCCTGACCACGGCACACGATTCTGTTGCTAGTAATACCATTGTTCATGATCCTGTAAGGGTCAAATAGAAAAATACGACCAGAAAACTCGTCGATAAGAAAGAAATATACAATAGAACCACGATTATCCGCGGAATTGGCTGGCAACGTCACCTCGGATAACGAAAAACTCGGATAACGCGATAGTGAATTGGGGCTGAAGACCTACGATAAACGAGAGGACGTTAATTTTAAAAAATTGAAAAAGATGAAAAAAAAGATGAACAAACTGGAAGAATGTGAAAGAGAAAATGACGGAGCAAAACAGTAGAGGAAACACGGGATCCAGAAACATTGAGCGGTATACAGAACGTCTCACTGACCAGAAGAGAACAGAAAAACTGAGTAGTTTTGAGTACACCAGGAGGAATATGGCGCAGTATCGAATCTTTCTTGAACTTCGAGAACGGAAAACAATCTGGATGGATCTGAGGATCTGAGGATGGAAACCAACGTAACCGAAATGATATACGTGGGACAGTACAAAATCATGGTTTTTGTAAACAGTAAGGTGAAAACTAATTTTTTGATAGAAGCGATTTACGAAGAAGATGACGCATATATAGCATACGTACCAAATCATTTGATATCGATCATAGGAGTAGTCGCAATAATTACAGCAAATATCAATTTGGAAGTACTCAAGGCGGTGATCCAGAGCGAACTGCCAATAATGGAACTTATTAGGATGACCAGGTATGGAGAAGGCGTAGAAAAAGTGCCAAACAACAAAATAAGCATGACTTTCCGTGCACATGCACTGCCTAGAATCATCAAAATGTTCTGCTGTCCGAGGATGTACTGAAAGTCTAAGAGTTGGACATAAGACAGACAACTGCAAAGGAGTTATGAAGTGCCAGATTCCGCTGGCAGCAAAGCGACACGAACTACAAAAAAAATTTCAAAACTACTGATTGGCATCGTTTGGTTTTTTTTGGGAACAGTTTAAAGCTGACATTCAGTCTGAGAGGATGATAAGTCAGTTCTATACATACATACATATGTTGCACCCTTGAAAACAGCACGCAGCGCGGCATCTAGGCTTTTATTTGTGGATTTGCATCTGTAACACAATAAAAAGTATATTTTCTGTCAAGGATGCTATCTCTTCTGCCAACGCTAGTTTGGGTGTAACAGAATCATACACCCAACCAACGAAGGGTAAATTGACTTGGAAGAACCTATTGCGTGAGGAATGGATAAAGACTATACAAGAGAGGAAAGTAGTACAAACTGCTGCAAAAATGTACGAAGAGGATCCGTACAACCACAGGCACAAGCAGCTGCTCATGCAATTAATTAACAAAGTAATCTTATCGTCGCAGGTGTTTTGGAAACAGGAACCAAAACAAGAGAACAAGTGCCTACCTCTCACTGACAAATTTCCTTAAGCTCTATAAAAGTACAATGGAACTCGCTTTCGCGGATAATCCGCACCGCGGATCCGATATTAGATTGAAATCAGATTGAAATCAGTTAAGCATTACGTGAAAGAGAAGATCGTTAGTCAAAGACGTAAGAACTTCTAAAATTATTGAATTCAGATGTATACATTTGGTAAGTCAAATTTAATGTTTTTTTTTCTGAATCGTATACAGTCGTAACTGAACCTGGTTTAACTGGACTGCTCTATAACTGGGCGAACGTTAACTGAACTTTGGTTCAGTAAAAAGCAGAATTTCGTAATCAAATGACGCCATATTCAATTTGAAAATTTGCCGTGAGGGGCATCCGAATGTAATTTGAGATCTTAAAAAAATTGACATTATTTTCACATGACAAAAAGATTGATCAAATTACAGAAAATAATTTCCCCAAATTATATATCATATCTGTTGTCGAACTTAATGCGAAACTTCCAGTGGAAATCTTTTGTTGATCAACGCGAATCAAACAATTCATTGAAGTTCCCCACGACTCTATCTGACGTTTTACATGCCAGTCCAGTTAGAAAGCGAATGTCGATAACTGGACTTTTTTTTTGGTTCAGTTACCGAATGATTACTGTACAGTAAACATTCACTAACTGGGCGAAAAGGGAAGACCACTTATCGACATTCGTGTTTTAACTGGTCCGGCATGTTAAACGTCAAATAAAATCGAGGGAAACTTCAATGAATTGTTTGATTCGCATTGTTCCTGTAATTGGATAAACAAAAGGATTCCAATGGAAGTTTCGCATTGAGTGCGACAACAGGTATGACATATGATTTGAGAAAATTATTTTATGTAGTTTAATCAATGTTTTTGTCGTGCGAAAATAATGTCAATTTTCATAACATTTAAAATTACATTCGAATGCCCCTCACAGCAAATCTTTCATTTGAATATGGCGTCGATTGTTTACGAAATTCTGCTTTTTAACTGGTCCAAAGACCAGTTAACGTTCGCCCAGTTAAACAGCAGACCAGTTCAACCAGGACCAGTTAGCGAACGATTACTGTATTGGTACAGGCTCAGTCAATCATTTTCAAATTCCATTATTGCAATTCTTCATTTCGTATTTTGGTTACCTTTTCATGCTGTATTGATTTAATCTTATTTATTATTAGATGATTCGACAAAACTCATAACCTGATTTGTCGGATTTTATCTTCTCACTAGCTGATCCGGCACAAACTTCGTCCCGTCCAAAATTTGTGTTTTGTTATTAATACCTTCAAACATCCACGTTTTCTTACTATGAGCAAGTTCATGGGTCCATCCGCAGAACTGTTCATTGATTGATCTTCTAATCGACCTTATTGAATTTACCTTTTACTATAAAATTCCTAGTATTTATAACAAAATGATTAAAAATTCAATTTATAATTATATTTATTGGAGTAAATTTAACATTTTTTCCTCAACATTTTTTAGGGTTAGCGGGGATACCTCGATGTTATTCAGATTTTCCAGATACTTATTTAACATGAAATATAATTTCTTTTTTTGGTAGTTCTATTTCATTAATTGCAATTCTATTTTTCTTATTCATTATTTGAGAAAGTATAATTACTAAACGAACTCCTTCATTTCCTATACAATTATCTCCTTCAATTGAACGATATTACTCTATACCACCTATAGAACATACATATTCAGAACTCTCTATTTTATCATCAAATTTCTAATATGGCAGAATAGTGCAATGAATTTAAGCTTCATATATAAAGATTTTTTTCTTTTATCAGAAAATGGCAAGATAATTTAGGATTACAAAATAGAATTTCTCCGTTAATAGAACAATAAAATTTTTTTCATGATCATACTATTTCATTTTTAATTATAATTGCAACCCTAATCGCTTATATTATAATTATACTATTTTATAATAAAATTACCAATCGATACCTTCTTCACGGTCAAACAATTGAAATAATTTGAGCGATTATTTTCATATACAATTCTCGTTCAAGATTTTTCAACCACTTGCAAAAAACATGTTTCTCCGTTACATGGAATAAATGTTTTATACAGAAAATATGATAGAATAAAGACAGCCCTAAATCGTTAAATTCCTTCCTCGAGTTATGCTCTCATCAACACATCCGGCGATCCTTTTTTTTTGTATAGATAGAAGAAGATATAGGAGTGCGTTTCATCACATTAAAATCCATTTCCAGTTTCGAACAAAGATCAATTTCGCTAGCGCAAACATCAAATGGACTAACAGCCCTTGTCACTATGTAATCGTAGAACATATAGGAATTTAATTTTCCGAATTTTCCCTTTTTCCTTCAGAGTTTTCCGAAAATTTTCAATTGCCATGTTTGGTTGGAATATTGTTGGTTGAAATATGTGTAATATTTTTATGGGACCCTCTATGGGACCATTCCAGAGAAGGGAGGGGTGTCATACCATTATAGAAACATTTATTGCACCCTAAAACCTCCACATGTCAAATTTGGCTCCATTTACTTGAATAGTTTTCGAATTATGCAGAATTTTGTTTTTCATTCTTACGGCACCCCCCTCTTAGAGATGGGGCTGGAGAGTCCAAGCACCATAGCAATATTTATTGCACCCTAAAACCTCCATATGCCTAATTTGCTTTCATTTGCTTGATTTATACTCGACTAATGCAGGATTTTTTGTCTCATTTGTATGCCAGCCCCCCCTTAGAGAGGGGGGGGGGGGGTGGAGAGTCTTGGTTTCATTTGCTTGAATAATTATCGAGTTATGCAGACATTAGTGCTTCATTTGTTGGCGATGCCATGTTTTACACGATTAAGGGTTGAGTTTGAGTAACGAGTAGACAACAGGAGGTCCCACTACTTGTATCAATTACAGCAGATATTTCATCAAGCAGGTTATGAGGGGCGTACTGTTCGGATGATATTGTGCTCCCGTGGCCGAGTGGTTAGCGTCATAACTAACATGCCGGGTGTTCGGGTTCGATTCCCGTTCTGGTCGGGGGAATTTTTCGTCAAAGAAATTTCCTCCGACTTGCACTGTAATCACGCGTATTCTAGAGCTTGCCACTCAGAATGCATTCAAGGCGTGTTATTTGGCATAGAAATCTCAACTAAGTACTAATAAAAATGACGCAAGTAATACTACGTTGAGACGGCGAAGTTCCTCTAGGAACGTTAGTGCCATTGAAGAAGAAGAAGAACTGTTCGGATGAAAGGCACTGAAGGTTTGCTGTCTAACGTCTCTAGGAACGTTAGTGCCATTGAAGAAGAAGAAGAACTGTTCGGATGAAAGGCACTGAAGGTTTGCTGTCTAACGTGATAACGTGAAACCTTAATGAAACATAAAATGAACGATTACAGGATCACATATGACTTTTAATCATAACTTAACAACATGACGAAAAACTTCCTGAGTGAACTACGGATTCACATTTATACAATTTATTTGTACATATAACTTTGCTTGAACTATGGGGACATCACATGTGCACATGGACAAAACAGGGTACCTGGGGAGTGCGGTGAGGACACAAATTTCCTCACCGACTCCTTCTGCTTCTTTGCGGCGGATTCTTGGCCGGTTGATAGCTTCCAGCGGGTCTGTTGAAGGCGCGATGGTAACGGCGCAGCCTTTTCTCCGACGCGTTTTGGTTCGTCGGGTCTCGCCAAGAGGAATTTCCCTATTTTAGCAATTTGTTCACAGTTAGAAAAATGTCCCTAAATTATACAATATATGTACCTGTTGTAGTCGCTTTCTTGCTCGTTCAATTTTATTGAGCGTTTGTTTGCTACCTAGGAACAAATGATGGCACTGAAACAATTCAACTTTATCACCACAAAGACATCACGTTATATAAAAAGAACTTACAATTAGCGATCGCGAACAGAACACACAATGGTTCCGCGATGTCGGACAGTTCTTGGCAAAATGGTCGAAGAACATTGTAGTCCACAGATAAACCGCAGGATATCTCGCGATTCAGAGCTCAAGCTCAGCCGAAGACAAATTCCCCAAAGCATCCCCTTGTGTGCATCTTGCTTCAACTAACCGTCCTTGAATACGACCTTCTCATTCCCCTCCCTAAACTCAAGGCCACGAAAGTAAGCGCTGCGCGAACAGACACTCATTGGCCGAACAAATTTGGCGATTGAGCTTTCGCCCAGGGAGGTGGGATGGGAAATCTAAGCTCTTAAGTATACTTTCTGGAGTATCTTTCAGTTTACTTTCGGTTGTGAATTAGTACAGGTACATTGTAAATGTTTCAGTGTGAGTTTTTGAATTTAAATTTTGATATTTGAATAATTACTAACTATCCTAACCAATAAATAAATTAATAAGTATATACATAAATAAATAAATAAATAAATAAATAAATAAATAAATAAATAAATAACTATGTATATATAAATAAATAAATAATTATAAATACACAAAAATATTGTAAATAAATAAATTTAGAAATAAATAAACAACACTCAATAAATATGCACACCAATAATAAATAAGTAAATAAATAATCCAAAATACCACATGATGAAAACAGTTGTGGCAACTGTTATTCATTTATCAAAGCTTGAAGTTAGCGTGAAAGAAAGATATTCTATCAGATTAGCACTCCCAAAGGCAGTTTCAAGTCGTTATATTTTGAATGATGAATAATTGAAAAAACTGTTGTTTTTTTAATATTTAATTCCTAATTCTTATTTTAAAATTTTGTCTATACATGTCCTGATATTCCACAAGCACTCATCATCATTAGTATACTCTTTCGAAATCGATCTCGAAGCTGAACTTACTCATTATTCTCGAAGCTCCATTATGAGCTTCTACTAATCAAACAGTCGATAAATTACCACAACTACTGCTTGCAAAAAACTAAAGGATCTTCCAGAATTATTCAATGTGATAGCCGTCGTGCTCCATCAGAGAAACGCCAAACTTCGTGTTTCTTTGACAACACGGCAATTTAATTTGGAGTCGGGCTGGAATATGCTATGCCATCCGGTTAAACTAACCCGATATTACACTTTCAGATTATCACAGGTTAAGGTCCCTGTGAACATAGTGTCGAAGAAGCATAGAAAATATCATTCATCTATAGGGGAAGTCCGGGTAAGACGTCCATGTTAAGCAAAACAGGATGAAACATGTATTTTTACTACATATTTCAACATTTCTTCACATCCATAACGTAGCCATGTCTGTTTTCTTTGTAATGACATGAGCAAGAACGATTACGAATAGGCTAACCAACAGCAGAAACGAAAATTCTAAACGCATTCATATTACTTCATTCTCAAATAAATGCACCACAACAACCTTCCGCTTCCATTATGTTTCTTTCAGTTAGAATCATCAAATAATCTCGAATTTTTGTTGTCGAACCGAAAACGTCGAGCAATTCTAAATCCAACGTTCGTGTTTACAATCGCAATAATATGTGCCGCTGTTCATAACAATATTGCTACGTGCCGCTGTTCACAAATGGGCTGCCAGGCTTTCGGCCGTTATATTTATGAGTTTTTATTTTGTTTCTAAGGTTTGTATTATTCTTAATGATGGATGGGTTTTAGTAGTAGGAAACATTGTAGTGATTGTATTCTTTCCGGATTTTATTACATAATACAAGAAAAAATATGTTAAAATGGTTTTATGCTTTTCAGAAACCATCTAGGCATGAAACAATTGCAGAAAATATCTGAGTGATTTGGTAACACTTGCATTGACTAACTCTTCATTAATCTCCATACTGGAGCGATGTGCCCCATTATAAGATGGTTTAAAAAATTGCATTTTGATATAAAACATGATTTTTAAAATTTTGTCATTAGAACTCAATCGATAGCTCTGGTATCATTTGAGAATGTTTTGAAGTTTACAAAATTAAAATAAGTTTTTTATGCTTCAAAAGTTTTATGACAGAAGCGGTCAAAATTGCATAAAATCATACATTTTTTATATATCATTATTTTATGAAGATAGACGTGGTTTTTTGTGCTACAATACATTTATTTGTATTTATAATGAAATAAGTTATAAGCGCAGAACAATCCTGCCGATTACGCGTTTTCCATGATTTTTCATGGTGAGGCGTTTTACCGACACGGCTCGTTTTACCGAAAGCTCCCCTATATATAAAAATGGATTCCTGTCTGTCTGTCTGTCTGTCTGATTTTTATGGACTCGGAAACTACTGAACCGATCGACAAGAAAATTGGTATGTAAGGGTTTTTGGGGTCGGGGAAGGTTCTTATGATAGTTCGAGACCTCTCCCCCCTTTCTAAGGGGGGCTGCCATACAAATGAAACACAAATTTGTGCATAACTCGAAAATTAATCAAGCAAATGGAGCCAAATTTGGTATGTGAAGGTTTTAGGGGGCACAAAACGTTTCTATGGTGAACAGACACTCCTCCCCCCTCTCTAAGAGGGACCACCATACAAATGAAACACATATTTCTGTATTATTCGAGAATAAATCAAGCAAACGAAACCAAATTTGGCATGTAGAGGTTTTGTAGTACAATAAATGTTTCTATGGTGGTTGGACACTCCTCCTCCTTTCTAAGGGGGCAGTCAAACAAATGAAACATAAACTTCTATATTACTCAAGAACTAATCAAGCAAACGAGCCAAATTTGGTATGTGAAGGTTTTAGGGGGCACAAAACGTTTCTATGGTGAGCAGACACTCCTCTCCCTCTCTAAAGGGGGGGCTGCCATACAAATGAAAGACAAATTTCTGCATAACTTGAAAACTAATCAATCAAATGAAACAAAATCAAGTATACGGAAATTTTAGGGAGCGATAAACGTTTCTATGGTGAATAGACCCTCTTAGAGAGGGAGCCCCCCCTCTTAGAGGGGGGACTCCCATACAAATGAAACACAAATTCCTATATTACTCAAGAACTAATCAAGAAAACGAAACCAAACATGGCATATCGAGGTTTTAGAGTGCGATAAACGTTTCTATGGTGAGTAGACACTTCTCCCCCACTCTAGAGGGGGGCTGCCATACAAATGAAACACAAATCTCTGCATAACTCGAGAACTAATCAAGCAAATCGAGCCAAATTTGGCATGTGGAGGTTTCTATGATGAATCAACACTCCTCCCCTCTCTCAAACGGGGAGGGAGCTACCATACAGATGAGGCATAAGTTTCTGCAGAACTCAATAACTAATCAAGCAAATGGAACCAATTTCGGTATATGGAGATTGTAGAGAACAATAAATGTTTCTATGGTGGTTTGACACTCCTCCCCCTCCCTAGATGGGGCTGCATTACTCGGGAATCAATCACGTAAACGGAACCAAATTTGGCATTCGAGGTATTAGGGAGCAATAGATGTTCCTATGGTGGTTCGACACACCTATTCCCTCTCTACTGTCACATAAATGAAACACAAACTTCAGTATAACTTAAGAACTAATTAAGCAAATGGAACCAATTTTGGGATGTGAGGGTTTTTGAGTGCGAGAAATGATTCTATGATGGTATGACACCCCTCCTTCCTCTGGAATGGACAAACCAAACATGTTTCAACCAAACATGACGATTGAAATTTTTTGGAAAACTCTGAAGGAAAATGGGAAAATTCGAAAAATTCAATTCGCATGTGTTCTACAATTGCATATTGACACGCGTTGTTAGACCATTTGATGTTTGCGGTAACGAAATTGATCTTCGTTCGAAAGTGGAAATGGATTTTGAGGTGATGAAACGCAATCCTTTATCGTCTTCTATCTATACAAAACTAAGACAAGACAAAACTCGAGAAAGGGAATTGTCCGATTTAAGGCTATCTTCATTCTATCATATTTTCTGTATCAAACATTTGTTCGACGTAACGGAAAAATATGTTATTTGCAAGTGATTGAAAAATCTTGAACGAGAATTGTGTCTGAAAATAATCTGATATTATGATGACGAGTTTTGGTAGAAGTACTAGGAATTTTATAGTGAAAGGTAATTTTCAAGGGTAGATTAGAAGATCAATCAATGAACAGTTCTGCGATTGGTCCCATGAACGTGCGCTTAGTAATAAAACGTGAATGTGATAACGAAAAATAAATTAATGAGAGGAATTGAAAAAATAATGTGTTTAAAATAAACTGCTGCAAATGAAGTTTCCTTCCTGTACCCAAAATTTAATAACATCAAAACATGATAAACTATCATGCAAGATTTTCCGACAAACCCAGCGGATGCGGCGGTTATGGGATTACCTATAAACCAGCAGATTGAATCATGTTGATTCAATCAATCACAATATTCTCCTGCTCTGCAAATACTACTCTCGCAGTATCCCACCGCACCTCGCGTTCGAGTTCTCCCATCAAAATATGCAGTTTTTCTGCCACCGTTTGGTATTCGGTATCAATATCTCCCGAGTATATCTAACCAGCAATCAGTAATCGATGCGACACAATCATGCAGAGTAATAGTGTTTACTGGATTGACACTCACCGCAATCAATTTCGTCCGATCCGTCCGGGCAGTCGGTATAGGTATCACATTTCCAGTGCTGTGGAATACATTTGCCATCGCCGCATGTGAAGTGGGACCGAGGACACGTAGCTGGAATGGATGGAATGAGAAGAGAGATTTATTGACACAATTAGTTTGAATTCGTCTGCTCGGTCAAGCGTCTGTATTGCTATCATTATACAATCTTTTTTTTTTCTTCGTCCTGGTGTTGTGACCGGCACGACACATCCCAGACACCTAGCGTGACAGATTCGTAATAATATCTGCGATAAAAATCTCCTACGTGATCGAGGCCAAAGCGCTCGCATTCTACACAGGGATATGAAAAGACCGTCCTCCTCCAGAGCGCGCGGGATGGTACTTAAGCAATAAAGTTTTTAATTAAACGACTTAATATTTACGACGCCTTTGAATGCGCTGCTCCTTTGACTCCTGGAGCGAAGCTAAAACAAAACGGAAAAATGAAAAGCGCTCCCGCCGAAGAAAGACTCCAAATGAAAAGCCAACTCGAGTAGCTGCTAGAGGTAGAGAGGATGGCGCGAAAAAGTCTAGAGTGTGGGATTTTCAGGTGAATTTTCGCGCTGCTCACGCGGCTGCTAAATTGCCGAACAAGGTACACCTCCCACCCACTGTAGACTATTCCCGAGAACTGGTTCGGCAGCGAAGAGTGAGAAAACGATTTATTTTTATGACAGTAGCTATCGATTAATTAGAATTTATTGAACGACCCAAACCGAAATCATTTAATTGGGGCTTTTGAAGTTATTCCGCTTGCGGAGAGAGAGGACAAAAAATTCGGACTGTTTAATTCGATGAGAAACTGTTGATCTATTATAGTCATTAAGGGGGTTGATAATGGATTGAGGGTTGGAGATGTGAATTTGAAATAGGCTCACTTCTTAATTTGCTGGATGCCGAGATTGTCGGTTTCTAATTAAATTTAATGGCATCACCTGTGATGATTGGTTTCCTTGAATTATGGTTTTAATTGTTATGTTGGGTATTTGGGAATCCTTTCTAAGCGATTATTTGTGCCATAGATTCTATTGAATCAAATGAGCGATGGAATTCATTGGATTAAACAAGCTCCGAAAGTGAAGTAGTATTGAATTCTTCAAATATTCCATTCGATTTACGTTTAGTTATTTTCATTTCCTTCATTCGCCAATGCATTGTTGAAAAATTACAGCAATATTTTTGTTGACAATGTTGAACATTTTTTGCTCGCATTTGAGAGATAATTAAGAGAGGTAATACACATAGTTAATTCAAGCCAATACAACATCGTCAAAAGCAAGTTTGAAGAACAATGAGTGCTACGAGGATTCCGAAGGGAATTTTTTTTTTTCAAATTGGCGTGATCGATACCTCATAAAGTTTTTAATCAATCGTGAACTAATAAATTTCTATTCAAAATGATGACCATTGGAAGTAGCATATTTTTTCCATCTGTCAGACAATTATTGAATGCTTCTCAAAAAAAAATCTTTATTTTATGAGCCAAATTAGACAGCGAGCTATTTTCGCACGTTTTCATAAAAATTCGATGAGTGTGTATGCCATCGATGAAAACAAATAATAATTAGAATAAGCGAAGTCTTTTGAACAAGCAACATACGGCATGCGATCCCAATTGAATAGCTAAAACGTTTCCCCGGTCGGTCTCGCTCGGCATAACGGGGAATTGTCACCAAGAAAAATCACTTTGTGTTACATTTTCTGATATTCCGGTCGTTCTCGAAATCTCCGAAAAAAGAATTATACTAATAGGAGTACCGGTAAGTTTCTTCATTTTTTTTTCAAAAATTAATGCTTTATTCTGCAAAAAATATTGCAAATTTGATATTCAAAACATTGTCTATCGCTAGTCACAACTTTTTCTCATCTTTCTGACAATTCACGGATCCCTATGCGGAAATAATAGGTTTGTGGGCTAACCACGAATCGATCCAATTTTTCACTTCATCAAAATTGGAGAAGTGCTGGTCAACCAGGCCATATTGTATCGATCGAAAAAGGTAGTTATCGGACGGATCCATGTCTGGAGAATAATGCGAGTGGGATATGAACTCCCATTTCAGCGTTTCCAAGTATGTTTTGACCGGTTTCGCGACATGCGGCCGAGCATTGTCGTGCTGCAGAATAACTTTATCGTGTCTCGTATTGTACCCGTTTTCCTTCAATGCACGGCTCATACGCATCAATCGTCGTCGGTAGAGGCCCCCCGTAATGGTTTCGTTCGGTTTTAGCAGCTCATAGTACACCACACCCAGCTGATCCCACCAAATAGGCAGCATAACTTTCTGGCAGTGAATATTACGCGCGGCCGTCGATGTTGATGCATGGCCGGGGTATCCATACGTTGCCCAACGTTTAGGATTGTCGTAATGGACCCACTTTTCATCGCCAGTAACGATTCGATGCAAAAAAAAAACTATTTCTTTTATTCCGTTGGAGCAGTTGTTCGCACGTGAGAAAACTGCGTTCGACGTCTCGTGGCTTCAATTCATGCGGCACCCAATGTCCTATCTTTCGGATCATTCCCATTGCTTTTAAATGATCGGATATGATTTGCTGAGCTACTCCAAGTGTATCTGCAAGTTCATGTTGCGTTTGTGACGGATATTGATTGAGTAAAGCCTCTAATTCTCCATCTTCAAACTTTTTTGGCGGTCCGAAACGTTCTTCGTCTTCCAAGGCAAAATTACCACTTTTAAACCGTGCAAACCACGATCGTTCAGTTGGAGCATGGTCACCATAAACTTCCACCAAAATGCGATGACTTTCCGCAGCTTTTTTCTTCATATTGAAGTAATGAAGTAACACTCCCCGCAAAAACACTCTCGTTGGTACGAAATTCGACATACTCGAAGTGGCAAAAACTATGTTGTTTACGCTCCAATTTTTTGACATATACTGAAAAAGACGTGCGATGACAGTAGCGTTTCAACGAATGTCGGGAAATTTGATTTACTGGAAGAATAATCAAGTTACGCCAATGGTTGTAAAACCGAAGAAACTTACTGGTACACCTTATACTTTTTATAAAGTTACAAGGTATTTGCTAGGGGTCTTCGTGGCCTCATTGTAATTTACATTTTATAGAAACCATAAGCATGTAGCATGTACACGATTAATATCCAGCCCTGTTACAGCTGAAATGCTAATGAGCCTTAATAAATAAACAATGGATAAAAATGGGATAAATAAAATAAAAAAATTGAATAAAAAAAGGTGGAATATTCATATCTTTATAAATGAAAATAAATCGTCACATGTGATCGCAAAACTCGAGAACGATCCGATTTGAACTGTCTTATTTGTTTGAGTTCGAAGTAGTTCGATGTAACGGTGAAAAAAATTGGACTTTGTTGGAAAATTTTGAAAGAAAATGTAAAATTCGGTAAACGCTGAATTCTCACATTTTTACCGTAATAAATAAAACTGTTTTCAAGCTAATCTGATAAAGTTAATTGTATACCACCACCGTAGATGTCAAAACTGTACATAAGTCATCGACTCGACTAATATCAACCCTTTGCGGTCGGAATCAATTTCCCTTTAAAGAGATTCTCTTATCTTTCCACGCTAAGAATATTTTGTTTATACCGAGTACCGTTAATTATTATTCATAGAAACTCCGTTTACATTGGTGAAAAAGTTCATTAGACATTGAAATTGGTTCAGAAAAAATGTAAACCATTGCATCGTTGAATACAGTATGAACACTAAACCTACCGATGTTTCATGTATACCTATTCCTACCACAGCGGGTCAAGTGACCCTTGCTGAATAGTTAGTGAACAATGACTCGATTTGTATAGTTTTGTAGAGAAACGTTGCATATCATATTTCTCCATGTAATTTTCGACAATTGAATAATGGAATGGAATTTTTGACACGCAAAATAGCACTGTAGCTTGGAATGGTTACTGTTAGCTCGCTTGGATAGTTAGCAATACCATTAATTCTAATCATTCACTATTTATTCACAAATACAACGAAATATATAAAGCAATAGCAAAAATGTGTAATGCAATGGTTTTGTATCACAACCACATACACAAATAACACATACAAATCATATGAATGTTTGCACGAGTCAAATGACCCGTTGCGGTAGTTAGGGCAGATTACATATATTCGGTTGGGGAAATAGAAATGTCGTATATTGTTAATATATGGCAACACTTAAATATATCTTGTGTTGTACTTATCACATCGGGTCATAAAATACGGAAAAAAATCGTGTAGTTTTTGGACCCGATTCTGTAACGATTCGCACAGCACAGCGTTGGTTTGATCGATTTCGTTCTGGTGTAGTGGCTGTCGAAGATACACCCCGTACTGGTAGGCCAATCGTCGTCGAATCCGATAAAATCGATGAAATCATCCAAGTAGACCGGCATGTGAGCACTCGCCCGATTGGCCAGGAACTGGGTATAGACCAAAAAACCGTTTGGAACCATTTGCAGAAGATTGGACTCCAAAAAAAGCTGGATGTATGGGTGCCACACGAGTTGACGCAAAAAAAAAATTTTTAGACCGAATCAACGCCTGCGATGCACTGCTGAAACTTAACGAACTCGACCCATTTTTGACGAAGATGGTGACTGGTGATGAAAAGTGGATCACGTACGACAGCCTAAAGTTGAAAAATTATAGGAGGTTGTGTCCAAGATACGACCGCATTGTTGACGTAGAACTACGCTGTTATTTTATATAAGTCGATTGTTTATACCTTCGGATATTATTCTATAATGCTGTGAAATTTTAGAAACAACTGCTTAGTAGAATAATCTCTGAAATGATTTTTTCATTGTAGAATCAGTTGACGTTAATTGATTGATGATTCATTCTTGCCCTCGCAAAACAATCGTATGTCGCAATTTATTTCATGTCAATGCATTGAAAATTTACCTCGAAGGCTATTCCGGTGGCCTTTTTCGAAATTGACATAGACTCGGCTACAGTCGATTATATACATGTTGCAGCAGCACCATTATTCCATATCTCATAACTACATCAATATATCTTTGGCACCGCATGTAAACAACAACAATGACAACACTTGTAAGTATCAAATATCATGCTACATGTTATTGAGTATTGCCTCAAAGGAATCGCACCTCTAGATATCGTTCGTACAAACTAAGCGTAAACCAAGCGCCAAACAAGCGTTCACCATAGCATGCATACAGAGCCATACATTGGTGGCTTGAAACTACTAGCAATATAAACATTTCTCATCATTTTGCGCTATTCTCAAAAGAAACGCTTCTGTTAATATTACTGGCCTCGCATTACTTTCTCATGCTCAAGATAAGCGCATCTGTCATTCTTAGTGGAGAATGTTTTACTACTGGCGAGCGAAACCAAATCACATACAACATTCCAGAACGACATTTACTTTCATGGTGACTAAATAAACGAAATAATCTCTTTCTGTTAATCTCAACAACCTTGAAAAGAGTAGCTTTGCTTCATTATGATCACGATTAGCGAGCGCAAATGCAATCCTAGTTGAAGGCAGTTTTGCGACTGGCACGTGAACCCAAATAACTTATAACATTCCAGTAAGACATTCAAGATGCTTGGTATTCCTAAATAATTTTTTGGTGCATAACCTTACCGTCTGCTTTGCCATAACGTCAGTTTAATGCATTGATGTATTCTCAAAGGCACCAACGAGGCCCGTATGAAGACGGAAAATAAACAATGTTAACTGCTTGGAAAAAGACTGAATTATGCCACACAGCTTGTACTATGCTGTTACAGCCATCGATGTGAATTCGCTGATGAGTTTGTCAAGAGCGACCGCCTTCACCACCAGCGGGGGGAGCTTGATTTTGGTTGCTGCCTGGGCGTTTACATTTTCGACCGACGCGCCGAAATCGCCTACTTCGCTGTTGTTCGGTGCGGTGTCACATTCGCGAAGGCTCGGTTCATTCAGTGCGAGCGCTTTTCACTGCACCAACACCGCGTGCATCATTAGATGACGCTTACCTCGTAATTCTATTGCCCCTGGCAATGCGTTCGTTTTGTGCAGGGCTCGAGGCTGCCTTCCTCTTCTTCTTGCTCATCACGCACTACGCGAAGCGTCCAATTTATGACGCGGAAAGAACACACGATACGAATAACGCGAAAAACGAACAGAAAAATCAAACGACGATTTTCAAGTTGGATTATCACTGGTGGGGTTCAATCTTAGATCGAAGTGCAGCGAAAGCAAAGTGAACTGGATTACTCAACAGTCCGATGCCGAATGAAAGTTTGCCTCAACGAGATCCACTGTTTATACTCTAGGCAAGTATTCCCCTTCATTCTTCTTCTTTTCCTTTGTTCACGGAGACTTTAAATCTTACGATTTCCCCTCCGTTGGTCGTCAATAAGTTGCTCGTTATTGATACCTCTGTTCGGGAAAGCACTCAAATGGACAGAACAAATGTATGGGAAAATAGAAACACTTAAAGTTTTCATGAATTTTAACCATTTACTAACCAGGGGATTCTATTGTATGGCATATTAAACAAATCTTACGGAATTTCCGATTCGTTTAGTATGTAAATCGCCAAAATCCGTTCGCGGCAAAAATAGTTATTAACGTTAACTTTATTTCATAAAAACGTGACCTGTTTTCTGATTTGACACCCTTAATGAAAGACGTAGTTCTACGTCAAAAAGTCGTGGTCGAAGCGCGATGAGCCGGCCCCCAAACCATCGCCAAACCCGGATTGACGGCCAGGAAGGTTTTGCTGTGTGTTTGGTGGGATTGGAAGGGAATCATCCACTATGAGCTGCTCAACTACGGCCAGACCCTCAACTCGGTTCTCTACTGTGAGCAGCTTGACCGTTTGAAGCACGCGATTGACCAGAAGCGGCCAGAAATGATCAATAGGAATGGTGTTGTTTTCCACCAGGACAACGCTCGGCCTCATACATCTTCGATGACCCACAGAAGCTACGGGAGCTCGGATGGGATGGCCTAATGCACCCACCGTATAGTCCGGACCTGGCTCCAAGTGATTATCGTCTGTTCCGATCCATGCAAAACGCTCTTGGTGATACTAAGTTGCCCTCAAAAGAGGCCACCGATACTAAGTTGCCTTCGAAACCATGGAGCCAGGGGAAATTGATATAGCAAATTAGATGCAACTAGCGGGTACTTTTGTACTCGTTTGCGTTTCTGAAAATTGGAATGTTTCCCTAACACAGACTTTAAAACCATGAAGTCTGGGGAAATCGACATTGCAAAATAGATGTAAGCTGCGAGTACTTTTGTACTCGCTTGCGTTTCTGGAATTTGAAATGTTTCCCTAACACAGACTTTAAAATCATGGAGCTAGGGGAAATTGACACAGCAAATTAGCTGCAAGCAGCGGGTACTTTTGTACTCGTTTGCGTTTTTGCAAATTGGAATGTTTCCCTGACACAGACTTCAAAATCATGAAGCCTGGGGAAATCGGCATCGCAAAATAGATGCGAGCTGCGGGTACTTTTGTATTCGCTTGCGTTTCTGGAAATTGGAATGTTTCCCTAACACAGACTTCAACACTATGGAGCTTGTGGAAATCGGCATAGCAAATTAGATGCAAGCAGCGGGTACTTTTGTACTCGTTTGCGTTTTTGCAAATTGGAATGTTTTCCTAACAAAGAATTCAAAAACATGAAGCCTGGGGAAATCGACATTGCAAAATAGATGCAAGCTGCGAGTACTTTTGTACTCGTTTCCGTTTCTGCAAATTGGAATGTTTCCCTAACACAGACTTGAAGCCTGGGGGAATCAACATTGCAAAATAGATGCAAGCTGCGGGTACTTTTGTACTTCCCAATACAGATTCCGAAACTAAGAAGTTGGGAAAATCGGCATTGCAGATACATTCAAGTCGGCTATACTGTTATGCCCCCATGCATTTTTGCACTCTGGAATTCCGCTAACACGGTCTACAAAAGCGGGTACAAATGCAACGCTTTGGCTCGATTATTCAAGACTGCATTGGAGGATATCTCTCTATGTCGTCAGCTCACTGAACTTCACGCATATCGTTTGATGATTAGCCAAAATGTTGATAACTATTTGATGCGATAACTACTACTATAATGCATGAATTGACACAAATTGGGATTTGCTCGCAATTGAATTCGTTAATAGTTCCATTTATTCACTAGTTTAATCAATAATTTAATCAATACACACAAAAGATAGCCCTGCGCAGCGGCGATATCGTACCCAATGAGGAACATCCGAGGTGGGATTATTGTTAATTGAAGAAACACAATTGATTACTAGGTATAACCCATCCATAGTTTTGAAATAATTGCACTGGTGGGGTTGAAATGCTTTTAAGTTTCGGAAAACATGATTTTCCAAAGATACAATTGAAGTTCTTCTTAACATGTCCGTCTAACCCCCACTCTATCACCATATATCACTTATATATCACTTTATATCACTTTATGTTTACAAACATGGAGTTTGGGGCCACCATGTTCATAACAAACCATGCGCCGAGCTGAGTAAGAGAGTGTAGCAACGCCATTCGCCTTGAGCTTGAGCTTCGTTATGCAAGACTGTGAAACGTTAAAGATAATAAGGGAATTTTAGACGAAATGAACACATTTTCAAAATAAAAATTATGAATGAAAATTCACCTCTATGTATCAAATTGATATTCTATGTAAATGAAAAACACTTTTTGTTCAATCATTGATATTTACAAACTTTTGTTCAACCATTGATATTTACTTGGCCAATACTCCAGTGTACGTTTTGATAACGTTTGTTCAACTGCAAAGCTGCTGTTGTGCAACTCATGATAGACTACAGAAATAAGCATGTAATTTTGCATAACATTTTATAGTAGTCTAACGGGGCAAATGGTTCGATAGAGGAAGTTTGAATCTCAGGCATATTATTGATTTTTCTATCAAAAGCTTATCAGAAGCTAAACAAGTTCTATATAGTAGCTGTAAAAGATTCTTGCTTGTTCGTCGTGTAGCTAGAAAGCGAATTCCATTTTGAAAAAATGGTAAATGAAAATAATGCAGTCAGACAAAACTATTCTCTGATAGTCTAAGTAGAGCTAGAATAATCAAAATATCGTCGAACTTACGTTTGGAACCGCACATTGGAGTTAGATAAACGTTTTTTAATCGACGATAAACTGCATTTAATGAATAAATTCAATAAGGATGAAGATTTTGTGTTCTGGCCGGACCTAGCTTCGCGCCATTCCGCAAAGGCCAATCTGGATTAGTTGAGTTTCTATAACATACTGTTTTTACGTGGAGAAGATCAACCAACGTAACTTTTTTTTATGCAAATCCTGTTCTTATAAAATACACAAGCATACAAGAGCTAACCTTCTCATAAATACCTTAAATTTTCCTCCCGGATTATGGGACTCGACAGACGACAAACATAAAAGGGTTAATATCCCACCAAGCATTCCCCGTCAAAGAGATCCATTTCCGTTTACACCAGCAAACCAATCGCACTCACCTTCCTAATCCTATTGGTCTAATCTCGACTAAACAAAGTGTAAACAATGACTCTCAGGTGCACCTCATTGTGTGCCGACAAACGACGATGTAAATCACAGAGAGCAACACAAAATCCCCAGAAGTCAAAAAGCACTTCCTTTGAAAGAAAGATGGTGGATGTGGAGAGAGTGGGGGAGGGGGCGTGTACACACGAAGTGGTGTCGAGCGGCAATGAGAATGCAATAATGAATGGATATCAGCAGAGAATGGCGCGTACTTCTGGCGAACAACTAACAACGACACGACAATAACGGCAGTCATCGACAACAACAACAATAATAACAACAACACCAGCAACAAATGCGGGGATGCCGTTATGGTGACGACGACGACGACGCGTACCCTGGGCACGACGCCAAGAAGAGTAGAGAGGGGGAAAGGCTCACACACCGACACGAACATCAAAGGAAACGCCCGAGCGGTTGATTATGTGGTTGGCGCGCGAGTGGCGCGTGGCTCACGAGATGATGTTTTATTTCCAAAGGGTGGCGCTAACAATATATGGTGGGTTTTTAATCAACACAGTTTCGTACGGTGTGTTGTTTTCGCATTACTTATCGGAGATCAAACGACAGCCGGGAGCGGCTTTGTCGCGCTTCACTGTTGAAAGCGTAGCTGGCAACACTTCCACGGCTGTCCGAAATGCGACAAAAAAAAATTACGCGTGCCTTTGAACAACGCGTTTGATTGCAGCTTGGCTTATCGTGTATCGTGTAAACATCTGACGGCAAGCTTTACCTCCGCTGATAGCCTCTACTACGTCTGATACTACGTCCGTTGATACCTACGATGACGACGGAGCTACGTATATCGCTGCTTTATGACAAAGTGTTGATATTGAATCCATCGGACCGTTGTAGCCGGCCAACTCGATGACGATGGTGATGAACTCGACAGGACGCTTGTTTGATGAGTTTGTTTTCCGTACTCGAGTGATGAAGCTGAACCCGGCCGTACGAGGGACAATCGGTCATTAAAGATTCACACCTAGCCTAGTTGCTTCTCTTTTCAAACAAGGCAAAAATCCCCTTTGCGGATAATTCGTCCCCTTGCTATAAATAGTAGAATAAGTTGAAATGTAAATACACTATAGATATACGAATAGATTTAAGAAATGAGTGTTCATCAACATTGTTACAATTTCCTTATATCCCATCCTTCTCCTAAAAATATGTCACCCTCCTAAACTCGAGTACACCGCGAGTAATCGGTTTTCCACCTTACTAACCATAGATGTAAGAAAATTGTTTATATATATATATATATATATAGTTTTAAAATTATATTTAAGAATTCGGCTCCTTTTAACTTAAGTAACTGAGCCTGTAAAAATAAACGAATAAAAAAAAAGGCAAAAATCCGCTGACCAGTTTCATAAGGTAATGCGCCACTAAAATAAATTTGGAATTGAGCTCAAGGGAAAATGCATAACTAGTTTGTATAATTTAAGTTCAGTTCAGTCAATAGAAATAGGTTTGATTTAAAATTTGGAGAAAAGAAGCGTTAGATACCAAGTAATTGAATGTGTTGTGACGTCACAAAAATAATGTCAATTTTTTTCCTAGTTTAGTGTTGACTTAACACTTTGACATGTGATTTCAATTAGCTGGCGATTGACAGTTGGAGTCATATTTTTTCGACATCTTGAATGAAAGCTACGAAGCAATTCAACACCAAACCAGCTGCAAAACAGCAGATTTTGATGCGACCCACTTCGATTTTTTTAAAACTTTTCTCATGTGGTGGTAACTACCCAGAATCACAATTGTCATTATCATACTTGCATAACCCGGCGGACTTCGTCCCGCTCAGAAGTATTTTTTGATGTGAATTCTTTCGAACATTCACATTTTCTTACCGAGCGAACGTTCATGGGTTCTATCGAAAAACTCAAAATTCCTATGGACGGTCATATTACGTCGCTTGTAACAACAGATACAAACGGCTTAGCAACACATTGTTCAATTCCTACTTGCATAGAATCCAACAGAATCTCACACTCAACCCTCGAAAATTCTGGTATTACATCGACGAACTACGTAAGGAGATAGGTCTTCCTGTGACAATGAGCTTGGGCAGAAAGGAAGCTTCTTCTCTCTCATCGATTGGTGACCTTTTCAGGGAACAATTTTCAGCTGTGTTCACAAATGAAATGCTTGATCCACAAACGGGTGTCTCAAGCGGCAGCCAACGTACCACTTCGCCCAGCCATCGGCCCACATCCACAGATCTCGCTTAACAGTATTGAATCCAGCTGCGCTCGTTTAAAATGTTCACTGGCTTACTTTCTATCTGGTTGGTCGCTCAATGTCCGTCAAGATCGGAGCCATTCTCAGACACATCGGGTGTTCCACAGGGCAGCCACATCGGACCTTTCCTATATTTACTATGTGAACCTTTAACTGAAATAATTCAAGCTCTCATACGCCGACGACTATAAACTTTACTAACCTGTCCAGAAGACGCACATTTCCTTCAACATGAACTCAATAATTTCTCCGAATGGTGCTTAACTAAACGGATGAGTCTGAATGCCGACAATTGCTCTGTCATTTTATTTGCTCGTAAACGCTCCCCATTTTACTTCAATTATACCATCGACATTACGTCACTCAAACGTGAAACCACCGTTAAAGATTTAGGTATTCTCCTAAATTCACACCTAACCTTCAAAGATCACGTATGTTATATAACCACTAAAGCCTCAAGAAGTCTTGGCTTCATCTTTCGCGCTGCAAAACAATTCACTGATGTTCACTATCTGAAAGTTCTTTATTGCTTGTTGGTTCGATCCTCCCTGGAGTATGCAGCAGTTGTATGGGTACCACACTACCAAAACGGTATACAACAAGTAGAGGCAATTCAACGCAAATTTATCCGCGTTGCTCTGAGACGATTTCCTTGGAACGATGCTTTTAAGCTCCTAAGATATGAGGATCGCTGCCAGCTAATCGATCTAGATCTTCTTATGAACCGAAGAAATGTTTCTAAGGCTTGCTTAGTGTCTGATGTCTTGCAATCTCACATCGACTGCTCTGCTTTGCTAGACATGTTTAATTTCGATATTCGTCGTCGTACTTTTCGGTCGCACGATTTCCTACGATTTCCGACACTCCGCACCAACTACGGCCACAATGAGCCAATTAGTAGCATGTGTCGTGTGTTTAACCGTTGTTTTGTGTTTTCATTTGTTCATTTGTTGTCATTTGTAGGTTCCGTAAAGTGTTTCGTTAGTTAGTTTAGTTTAGTATATTGTGTTCCGTTGGTTTAGTCTAGGTTATCATTAAGTAGAATAAGATATATTGATGTTAGATGTAAGTTGTATTATATAGGATTATATAATCTGTTGATGCTTCAAAAGAGGAGGTTTCATGCCCATTCAAGAAAAAAGGCTTTATTAACCCAAACTTAAATGGGCTTTGGGCTTTTCCCTCACTCCAAAATGAAATAAAAAGAAAATAAAATAAAAATATTGTACCCTAAAACCTCCACATGCCAAATTTGGATTCGTTTGCTTGATTATTTCTTGAGTTATACTGAAATTTGTAATTCATTTGTACGGTACCTCATCACACGATTTTCAAAAAGTAAACAATGTCAGAGCGAAATTGAGAAAATTTCCTAGAAGCATCATCAGTTGGGGAATAATTTATAGTTGAATCCACTTGTTATCAGTCCAATGCTTTTGTGGCGTGACAACACCTGACTTTTTGCGGTTTTCGACCTTTGAACATTAATGTTGTATTTTCAGTTCCGTTTCAAAACATGAACTTTGGTCTATGAGTTGTCAACAATAGATGAATCTGGATTCCTATATGTTCAGTTTTTTTTAAACTTGCAATAACCTTGCAAAAATCGGTATGCATTTTGTGACGTGACAACACGTTCTGTGCGAAAAAACAGTCACCACGAAGCGTTGTCACATCTCAAAATCAATTAAGGAAGCATTCTATTCTAGAAATTTGAAAAAAATCAATTTTTTTTGCTTCATATTTCTGTAGTTTAGGCATCTAAGAATATACCCTAGAAAGAACTTATCGAAAATCCTATTATTTACCGAGGTAGTGCCATTTTAGTAATGCAGTATGTAACCTGGTACGACCATAACAATGAACTTCAAACTCGTTTTCCTCGAAACACGTGTTTTCAAACTGGCGTACACGATATCTCAAGTACTACTGAACCGATTAATGTCGAATTTATATGGATACAATCTGCAAGCATTTCTCTATTGCATGAACCTCTAAAAATAATATTTTTTTAATTTTACTATTTTTTAAAAATCGGGGAACGTAAGAAAAAAAATTTTAAACCGCATTTTGTTTTTCAAACGGTCGCCATTTTGTCAAAAAAGATGTTTTTAACTTGTCTGAGGTTCATGCGATAGCGGCATTTTTTCTGATTCAGAATCTGATAACCAGACAACCAGAAGGGCTGGAATCGTGTACGTCATGGCACAACTTTTTTTTGAGGCCTCTCACTGCATCAGCTCTTAACTATTCTAGTTATGAATATTTTTTCTCCGTTCAATTTTTGTTTTATTGTGAAAAGATAGATGAACAAATAATGATATAATGGATACTAAAAATATTCATTGTTTTACTTTTACGGAGATCGAAAAAACGTCCGGAATTCGTGTCTCTACACTAGACTACCCCCTTAAGTATATTAAATATGAATTTCGCCGTATAGTAGTAAGCTATATACAATTTTTTTATGTTAGCTATTATCCTGAATACTTCTCACTTTCCTCCGAGATGTCCCCTTCACCTTCCAAAGGCCCATCCCATAGAGGAAGGTGATCCTGAACCTACCCCTCTTTGTATCTCTGGCACGGTGCTTCTAACCGGATTTTCAGTAGTGTTAAATGAAAGGTGTCACAATGCTGACTATTCGATAATATTGTAACTTTTTTCTGAATTGCAGTCTAGCATTTCAGCGCCCTTTAGCGTTCTCATTACTTCAAAACAGAAAAAAAAATTTGACCGGTTTGGAAAATGAGTTTAATGTTCGTTTAGATTGGGAAACATTGCAAAACGAAACAATTGCTTATGGTATGTTTATCAAAATAAGCTACATAAATTGAATCTACCTGTCACGTGTACTACACACGGTATGCCATAATTTGGAAAAAAGTTGGGGTGATTTTGAACCGATCTCCAAACGGTGGCCCTGAATCGACTCCCATTTTTTACTGTGTAATTATTTAACGCGTTCACTCTGACGCTTGTCATCAGTGGCTCGAACAATCCTGGCTCATCGGGCGGCGCTTACTACCGGGTGAACGTATTTGATGTTGCTGTCAGAAACTTTGCATCTGTGTGTGCATATGTGTGTACCTGTGCTATGGCGTTTATGTTTCGGTGTTGACGATGAGGTTGACGTTGACGTAGAATGTTCAACAGTCAGGAACTGCAGAAAGTCAGTTATTCCGCCGGGACTCAAAATTGGTTGCAATGATTGGCGTACTTTCGTGCCATTTGTGAACGGTTTTCCCATCTCCACCATGGTGACTAACGTCCGAATTGTATGCAAAAATGTAGTTTTTTGTTCACAATGTTGTCAAGTCACGCTGGAATGGATCGTATATTTTTCGTGGCGTGACAACTACTGCTTAAGACAGTTCATACTCTTCTTTTTGTAGACCGATCTTAATCAAATTTTGTGGCTTGTCAACCCTCATTGTTTGCTGAGAGAAACCCAAGTATAAAAATGTTTGATCTCAAAACATGCAATATTTTTGTGTCGTGGCAACGCTTCAAATATCCGTTCAGTGTTCAAAGAGATATTTCATTATCCATTCAATGATATATAGACATTGAAGTCTAACCCAACGAGTGCATAGATATCTCAAGAGACATAAAAATAGAGAATACATATAATATTTTGAATATAAATATGTAGTTTTTTAACACGCTCTTTTTAAAGATGGCACTTAAAAATTAAATTCGTTTCGAAGAATTCATATTATAACTAGTGATTATTCAGATAACGTGTATAATTTTATCCTGAACTTGATCTAAAATTTTGTTCTTTGGTACATAAACTTATAGAATGAATCATGTTTGCTTTCGTTTATGTTTCTGTTCTTTGACGGCCAGTGTGATCAAGTTTATGACTTAAACACTTCCAGCAATTGAGCAGTCGTAATTCGGTCTCATTTTCACACTTCTTTGCGGTTCGGTATCAATTGACGTATGAGAAACCGCTTCTCTTTCAACAGAACAGCTTTGCTTATTATGAATTTACTCGATTTGCCCTCAGTCCAAACTTAAATAACACATCCGGGTGGACGTTTCCGTCGTAACAACGAGGACTACAAAAGGATCCCCTTATGCTCATAGGGACAACAAACATTAGTCTAAACAACTATGCTAGATGAAAGGCTTGCCTTTGTGTGTTGCAAACCGTTTCTCGTTTGATGTGTTGTTTGTTCACTCGCTTGGATAACTCATAAATCTTAAAATTGGCGCCGACAGAGGCGGAGGAGAGGGGATGGGACTTTTACGAGCACGTAATGCACTTGCCAACATCCAACCGCAGGGATTACACGATTCTGGGACACGTCCTTCCTGCTTCCTGCCGCAGCCGGCTGGCTGCAAAGTCTGTTGTTGTACTTACACGTGAGTACAGGAACGACACGCTCGAAAACATTACTTCTTATCTAATGACGATAAATTATGAGAAATTATTACTGCACTTACATCCCATTCACACTCTGGCTGTGGAGGATATGGTTTCGTTCGTTGTGGTTTGTCAATGTGGTAAGGATTATGTATTTTTCACATAATGGCGCTCGTGATGGAAATTTTCCTCAGATTGAGACACTCCGTTCTTACTTATCTTCATATATTTCAGAGAGCACAATTTTCATAGCATCTAACAGCGAACTTGCATTACTGACTGCAAACTTTTCTCATATCCAGCTAATGCAGTTTGTTCGCCGGAATGGTAGCTGTGGAAGGGGTTGATAAACGAGAATAGAAGCCTCACATAATCTCGCTAAACGATATTAACTGTTGTTTCAGTAACGTTTCATGTTGCAGAGCACGAGAAGCTGGTGCGGATAACATGCTGAGGAAAAGTCTGATCGTATAGTATGGAAATTGTATCGCAAAATTGTGTTACTTTCAACCGGCTTGGGTGACGGCGCCAGTGGTTGTATGGTTAGCGTAACAGCCTCACAATCCGATCGGCCTGGGTTCAATCCCAGCTGGCGTCGTTGGGATTTTCTGAGGCGAAAAATCTCTGGTTACGTTACGTAAAAAAAAAAAAAAAAAAAACCGGCTTGGGAGCGAAGGGCTAGACGACCAGAGGCTCTGTAAATATTCTATGTTCTACATGTTGGCATTTATGTAAAATCATTATTCACCTCACTCCAACTAGTCTTTCTCAAATATCATATAGGGTGTTCTGCTTTCCAGTGTACACAAAATAGATCATATCTGTTAATAGAATAATATAACATTCACAAGGTGTCCGACTTTGGCGAGATGTTGTTTCAATGGCGAATTTGAAAAAAATAGCAATAATGTTCGTAAAACAAAAACGGATTGCTGTTGACCTTATTGACATCCATTGAATTATTACAAGGAACCCAAGTAAGTGTTTGTTTAAATGTAAATAAATGCTTCATTCAGTTTTCCATCACTTTTTACCATTTTGTTGAAAATTTATTGATTTTCTCTGAAGAGTTCTCCCTTTTGAGACCTGAAATCATTCAAACTAATTTTTGATCACCTATTTTGAATGAAAGCTTATCCCAGCTATAAGATGGGCGAAACTTCGCATCAACGATTTTCCAAATAGTAAACTGGTTTAGTAATATGAGGAATGATGGAGTATTTTTTATGCATCCGAACAAATCAATTATTGTCTACAGAGTATTCCCGTTCTTATTATGATTACACCAAATAAGAAGCATTACCTTGGCGCCTTAGAAACAATTCGATCCGAAAACGAACATCTATGGAACTCAAGCAGCTCCTCTTGTTGTATGCGAAAAGTGCGGGGAGCGCGATAGCGCTCTTCTTGTTCTATGTTATTATTTTTGACTTAGCACCTCTTAACGTAGGATTTCGTCTTTCGGGGACATTTTTCAACGAGGACTTCACGCGTTTTGTGTAGTAAACCATAATTTTGAATGAAATTGTTCAAATATTATTTTCCATTATTTAAAAAAAAAAATCTTTATAGATCAAGTGACCCAATTATGGAGGAGATATGTCACCAATTTGCAGAAATTTGCGAATAAATACTCTATTTTAGTTTAAAAGTATACAAAAGTATACTTTTTCTAGCAGCTTGAACTCTGTTTTTGATGATTCTCACTGATGTTTCGATGATTAATTGACTAAATTGTATAAAAACATGTTTGAAAATGTCAGTTCCATGTACCCATTATGGTAATAGTGTTCCTAGAGTTTCGTAATAATTATGGTAATAGTCGGTGTCACACGGAAAAAGTATTAATGGGATTCAAATAATACTTCGATAATAATTTTTAAATAAAACTATGACTCGAAATCTTATTCCTAGTATGCAATAGTATGTCATTGATTCTACACTCGACAAAAATCATGGGAACGGAGCACGAAGTCGAAGTTTTTAAGTGATTCTCAAAACGCTGTATCGCTGTATTCTAAAAATGCTGTATATCATATCATCATATCATATACATCATTTTAAAGTTTCATTTGAAGCTTCAAGTTTTGAAGTGTGATACTTGAATGTTTCTATTTTTTTGTGTGTAGGTGTAGTGGATAACAATACTGAAAATCGATCTGTTTTTTAAAAAAAATTGTAGTCAAGTCAATAGAAAATCCAATTAACTTTATCCATCAGCTTTCTTTTGGTTCCAAAAACTCTCCTGTAGGTTAATTTACTACAGGAAAATGTTTTGATAGAATGAAAAATTTCCTTTTACTAATGAATACTTTTTCAATAATACGATTATTCCCAAATCAGAATGTAGTTTTGAAAATTCAATAAATTCTGTACAAGGCTAATTATTTATTATTCATTATTCGGCAATTTTTGCCTAATTTTTGATTTGATCGATTCTCTTAATTGACTTTCTCTTGCGATAACCATGGCTTTCCAGACAGATTTTGTGCCACATAATTTCAATATGCAAAGAACATCAACCAATTATTTGTATTCAAAATTAAAAAAAAAACTAAGATCTTCCGGGATGATAATCTGAGAGAGGGTATACTTAATTAACTGCAAATTAAAAAAGAATTAACAAGCATTACAAGTTCCGGTTATGATTTATCTACTGTTAATGAGAGATTATTGTTTTATTTTTTCTAATATCCGGTATCCGGCCGGATACCAAATATTGACCGGATGGCAGAATACCGAATATCCGTTTCATCTCTAGATTAGACTGTTGTTATGTGCTCCCGGTTGTAAAAAACTGCCGGCTCCTCATTGCTAGGTCTCTCTGCTAGCTGACAAGAGAATCACAAGGGCGTGAGCAAGTTTTCGCTTCTCTTCAGTAACTGAACAAAGGGTATTAACCCATTCATCTAAGATTTAATTTTCAACAGAGTGGATCAAACAAATATGCTTCGATCGAACACGCATAGTGCTATTTCTTGCTATTTATTAGGTTGTCAAAAAAGTCCTGCGGTATTTTTTTTGAATTTTCATTTGTTCATAAAATTAGTTACAATCATCTGTTTTAAGTCAAATATGCGCCGTTTTGTTCGATGACTTGTTCCCAACGAGATGCCAACTTCATAATACCCCTGTTTTAGAAGCTCGCTTCCTTGTTGGCAAAAAACTCGGATAGCCAATTTTCACAGGCCTCTTTTGTGGCTAACTTCTGACTACCTAGCTCGTTCGCCATGGACAAAAACAGGTGGTAGTCACTTGGTGCAAGGTCCGAACTATACGGCGGATGCAAAAGAACCTCCCATCCGAGCTCCCGGAGCTTCTGGCGCGTCACCAAAGAAGTGTGTGGCCTGGCGTTGTCCTGATGGAAGACAATGCAGCCTCTGTTTATCAAAGATGGCCTCTTCTTCATGAGTGCCACCTTCAAGCGGTCCAGTTGTTGACAGTATAGGTCCGAATTGAGCGTTTGGCCATAGGGAAGCAGCTCATAATAGATTATTCCTTGACAATCCCACCAAACACACAGCATAACCTTCCTGGCCGGTCATGCCGCGTCTGAGCCGCTTCAGCGGGCTTCGACCACGACCGTTTGCGCTTCACGTTGTCGTAAGTGACCCACTTTTCATCGCCAGTCACCATCCGCTTCAGAAACGGGTCGATTTTGTTGCGATTCAGCAGCGATTCACACGCGTCGATACGTTCAAAGATGTTTTTTTGCGTCAACGGTTGTGGCAACCATACATCGAGCTTCTTTGTGAATCCAAGCTTCTTCAAATGGTTAATAACGGTTTGATGACTTATCCCCAGCTCTTGGCCGATGCTACGGCTGCTACTATGCCGGTCTTTCTCGGCTAATTCAGCGATTTTGTCGCAATTTTCGACGACAGACCTTCCAGAGCGTGGCGCATCTTCGACGACCTCTACACCAGAACGAAAACGTTGAAACCATCGTTGTGCGGTGGAAATGGAAACTGTATCGGGTCCATAAACTGCACAAATTTTATTGGCAGCTCGAGATGCATTTTTGCCTTTGTCATAGTAGTACTGTAAAATATGTCGGATTTTCTCTTTATTTTGCTCCATATTTGGGACACTATAACTCACGAACGACTTAACCAAACAAAACACTGTCAAGGACTATATTATAGCGCGCAAAAATACCAAGCTATAGTATGACTCGATACAATGAATACAACTAGAACTACGCGCTTACAACGACACCTCGCGGAAATACCGCAGGATTTTTTTGACAGCCTAATATTAACTTATTGAATAACTTGGTGCACCATAGCGTCAGTCCAATGCATTGATGCAATGTCAAAGCTACCAACGAAGCCTTTATGATGACGGAAAACAAAAAAATGTTAACTGCTTGGAAAAAGGCTGAACATTTGCCTCAGCAGAGATTCATTACTAATACCCTAGCTTAAATAATTCTCTCCCGCTATCTCCCCTCATTGTTTATATTTGTCATTACAAATGGGGGTTTCAGCGTAGCGAAGATGCGCTATTTCTACGTACGGGTTACGAAGCACGCATGTACGCACACAAATATCCATATATCAATGGCTTGAAGCAAAAAATATATACACACTTATCTCTGTTCTGCGCTCTTCTCAACAGAAGCCCATTCTGTTAATTTTTCCAGTCCAGATGAGCTTAGCTGTCATCCTTTGTGGAGAGAGTTTTCATACCATCATGCAAAACCAAATCACTGACAAAATTCCAGAACTTTTAATGTCTTGGTGAGCTAACGATAGCCTAGCTTGATGATTCCCCACACAATTGTGTAACTCAAAACATTAATGCAATGGAGTCAGTCTAATGTAATGATTGCAATGCCAGAGACATTAGCGAGTGAGTAATTTGGAACAAGGAAGAATAAGCGATGTTCATTGCTTCGAATCTAGAACGATACTGAAAGTTTGCTTTTCCTTCCTTTCCTTGTTGAATTATAGAGACTTTAAACTTCTTCAGTTCATTCGTCTCTAAAAGGCCCCTGGAAAACTCTACTCTTTGCTCATATTACTCCTCCACCCCTATTGCTTTAAGAAAACCATTCGATCCCTCGCCATCCGGCTCGCCCAGCAACGGTGTTGTCCTCACATCAATTTAAACCATATACAGACTATGGGATTGTAATGTATAGTACATCAAACAAATCTTAGGGATTTTCTGATTCGTTTGGTATGTAAATCGCCAGAATCCGTTTACGTCAAAAATAGTTATTAACGTTAACTTTATTTCATAAAAACGTAACCTGTTTTCTGATTTGGCACCCTTAATGAAAGACGTAGTTCTATGTCAAAAGTTCATGAAAGATTTAAGTACTAAAAAAATATTGATTTTTTTTTTATTTAGAGATTCAGTATTACTTTAATTCTCGCTTAACTTTTGAAAAGGTCCTATGTAACAAAAGTAAACAAATCGAGTTAATGGATGCACGCTCTTAGTTTTCAATAATTGAATGCATTACAAAAACAATCGTTCATGTATCTATCTTCTTCATCTTTTTATCGCCGATACAAAAAATATCCAATGTGCAGATTCGTATTTTAAGCACTCGGCTGTTACTTCGGACGCCACTTTCCTCCGACGCTCAGAACGTGCGAAGTAACAAAGCAGTCATAACAACAAAAAGTCGTACTTCGGTCGTTTTCGGTTTTTGCTTCTTACAGGCGTTGTTAGCGATTTCAGTGCAATTCAACGAGTGATAACAACAATAATATGTCTTTAGAACGAAATGCTGATATTTGAATTGCTGTTTAGTAGTTAGTTTCAGATTCGCATCGTGCAACATAATATGTCCAATGTGCAAACGCGGCAGTCAAAACGTCCAATGTAACATTTTTCGTTCCTAGGTTTCAAATTTGAGCTCAAATCACTGAACAACAGTTACAATTGGTTTTTCAGAGTTATTCTTGACTGCTAGTGGTGAAAGTAGCGATAGAGATCGATACCTTTCAATACAATTCGCAGATTAATGTTCGGGTCTTCAACTTCGTTTTTCTCGAGTTGACGAAAATGTTACATTGGACCTTTTCAAAAGTTACGCGAGAATTCATGTCTAATGCGTGATTTTTTCAGATTTTTTTTGACGAAAATTTTTTTGACGAAAAATCTCCCGATCGTTCTGAAATGACAAGACGAATATGGCATAAAGATTAACTAACGATATCCTGCCACAGGTACATCGTTCATTACGAACTGCGGCGATTCTCACGACACAAACAACAAGATCGACATGAGGAAGAATACATTAACTTGCGAGACGCTATCATGAGCAAAGCCGACACAGCCTTTGCTATTGCCAGGCCAAAACGCAATGCACTGTCATGATATTACAGCGCGTGTGTTCAAACAAAAATGAAGTACGGTCGGATTTGGTCCCACATATTGCTGGATGTAGTCGGTTGAATGGAAGAAGCCATCAAACTCGCATTTTAGTTTGGTTAGTTGACAAAATACGCCCTGAGGAAATCGGTAGTTCAATTTCCTCAGAGATTTCAAATCTATGTACTCATCAACTGCTCACCCGTAATCTGAAATACGATATAGACTTAATTTCCCGAACGGGTCGCAATTTTGCATTCTGTAATCCGTTCGACTCAAGTCCACTTGAGTTGTGTAAATGTGGAAACATTACTTCGTGTTACATTTCTATGAAACGAAAATGGTAGTAGATTTTCGTGTGTAATAAACACGCTTCTAAAACAAAAAATTATAAATAAGAATTAGCTCTACCGTATCAAATTCGTGTTCTATTTAGAAAGTAACACATTCTCTCCAAGTGGGGAAAATTTTGAGCAAAAATTGTATCTGATAAGGATTTTATATCATGGATGAAGTGGAGGAAATGCAAGCGAATTTATAGAAAAAAGTCAAGTTATGATCAGGAATATGTCTTCTAAGTATACTACATCGAGTAATAATTTACATACAAATTTTAACAATTAAAAATTACTTTCGGGTCTGCCAATCTGATATTGACGAATTCCAAGCCAACTCGTCTTAGGAGTTGGCAGCACCATCTCAAATAGCAGTGACACGTTGTGGGTGTAAAGACATGGGTCATTTAAGCATCTTTTTTCTTATTGTTTAAGTTTTTTAAAAAAAATTCCAAAAATTTTTTGGAAAAAAATTTTGCTGACAAAAAAGTTATTTTAAAAATCAAAATTCATTTTTCTCAAAAAAGGATTTTTTTTAATTCCCAAATATATATATATATATATATATATATATATATATATATATATATACATATATACATTTCTTCATGTTTTTCTTTGAAAAAATGCTATTAATGTTCTATCCATTACATTTTTATGTATAAATTATTGAAATTTGCATGGTCTGCTAACTTTTCTCTATGTTTCATGTTTCATGTTTCTAGTCAAGAACATGTGAAACGTGAGAATTTACACACAAAAATGTTACGAGCAAAACATTTTTTTTTCAGGAGTCTTCATACAAAAATGACTTATATTCCAAAAACTATAAAAGATAGAAAGTTGATGTCTTCGACAAAATTACAAACAAAAATTATATTTTAACAAGATCTAAAACTTTGTCGAATACATTATATCGCTATCTTCACTTTAAACAAAATTAGGATAAGTTGTATTTTTTTCAAAGAAAATATGAAAAAGTTGTTGTTCGAAAAACTTTTTCCCTGTAGAGGTGCTTATCTTCCGATGTATGGATGACTTGTTGGAAATTTCAAGGGCTATTCATATATATATTTTTGGGAATTTAAAAAAAATACGTTTTTGAGAAAAATGAATTTCAATTTTTAAAATAACTTTTTTGTAAGCGAAATTTTTCCTCAAACAAATTTTGGTATTTTTTTGTGAAAATTTAAACGATTTCCTACATTTCATCCTTTGACATGAATTTTGTAGGTGTCATAGTTTTTATGTTATAAGTTTTTGTAAAAAATGAAGAAAAAAAATTGGGTTTTTCCAAAAAGTAGTCTAATTATTTTTCGAATATTTCAAGTATGCAAAGATGTTTAAATGACCGATGTCTTTACACCCACAACGTTTCACTGCTATCTGAAATGGTGCTGCCAATGGCCAGTCGAGTTGGCATGAAATTCGTCTATTGTCTGGCGTATCGTTGATTTCTCTATTCATGAATAGGATCCAGGAGTTATAAATATAGCCATTCATCTTGAAAATTGCAAGTGCGTATTTTCCACCAACGAGACAGCAATTGAACGAAATGAGTATTGATTTTTCTATTTCATTTTTTTGTTATACGGCAAAGACATATTACATTTTTTTCCTTTACATTTATTTTTCAAGAGTCTTCCGATTAATTTTATAGATCGTAGAGACATTCAAACACACTTACAATACATTAGTAATGATTCATTTAACACCCACAATATTCAATAGAAATAATTTATATGGTAATACAACGTTTGCCGGGTCAGCAAATATAATAGATATGTCATAGCAATATAAGAGCAATATGAGAGAGCGAAACAAGAGATACATTGTAAACAAGTACGCATTAGAGCGTTTCGCATACATTGCCACATACATGGCCCAGACCGAGAATGATATAGATTCATGTTTATGCACCCCTTTTTACTTTTAGAAAACACTCTCTAACTTCCTTTTATAATGAGGTGTAATATTTTCACGCATTTATGCAAAAGCACTAGTAGCTATGTGGAAAGCGTGGTCGTGGAAAACAGCCTTGTATCCCAACCGGCCTTGGTTCGATCCCCGTTGACACCGTTTGGACTTTTTTTTGGTACAATCCCAAGCTGAGGTTCAGTCTGAGAGAGAGGTCTGCTCCAATACATAAACACTTCTTAAAATTCTTGGAAAGGTGCTATTATTTGTTCATAACATCATCATAACATCTTCGGCAAAAAAATGCTTTTTCGTGTGCTGAAGGTTGAGCACTCGAAAAAGCATTTTTTTGCCGAAGATGTTATTTTTACTGCCAACGGTAGTTTGGGAGTAGCCTTGAGAAAGATGAATTTGAAAAAACTAAACTAAACAATTCGGCATTGAGAAATACCATTTGGGAAGACTTGCTGCCGTCCGTCCGGTCGCTAGCTGAATGATTGATTCGATTCGGATTTTCTGTTGTCGTTTCGTGTCTTCTGAGATGTTTCATTCTGCGGTGTAGATGTTATTTTGCTAAGAGACACTTAAAAACACTATCAAATTTGTGTACCCAAAAGTTTCATTATAAAATTTCATTAATGTTTGTTCTTGCCGGCAATAATTTCGTAGTTCTACGTTAACGATCGAATTCTGGACATCACCTTTCTTCATTTATTTTTTTTGCGGATCGCGACAGCATGACTAATACGTGTTTGGGGTCCCTAAAACTAATCCGCAATCAACGGATCGCCTAGGGAGCTTAAGCATTCAATTTTGCCAAATGTTTGTTTTGGTTCAGCTGGGCAACATGTTCGATAGCTTAATCTATGTTCAACAGAAATAGTAGTGTTCATATCCTTTTTTTTTGTGATCGTCTAAACCGATTGCAAACCTGTGTCCCATATCATTCCTTCAATATTCCGTAAGAATGAAGGACTATTTCAATCGGTGGTTTTGTAGGCTTGACAGCATGATGGAATTTTGTGAATGTTCCATTCGATGACATTTCCCTCGCTACTTGCTCCAAGTCGTCATTTAGTGTCGATCAAAAGGCTCTCTCGAGTCCAGTGAGACCAAAAAACTCATTCAATCGCAATTCCAGTGGTTGTGTTTCGTCTATGACGAGGCATTCGAATCCCACTGCTGCAAATATGGTTTCCAACCACATTGCTTGGCGGAACAAATGGTCAATTCGGCCCACTATTGACGCATTCATTCATTTTCACAAACTTGTGCCCACATCCTGACTGCGTTCGGTTGTGGAAGCCTGGCTGATTATTCATTTTGATTCTCACCGTTTCGCTAAAGCAAAACCAAGCCAATCTGACAAAGAGAGAGGTGGCATTTATTTTATTTTTTTTAATTTTATTTTTTTGATTGTCGTCAATCTAAATTGTAGACCGATACATTCTCAATACTACTTAAAACTACTTACTCAAAACTAAAAATCTAAAGAGAGCTGGCTGGATAATTTATTCGTTTAATTTAAAAGACGATTTTAACAAGTTACAGTTATTTCGTTAGTTATTTCGTCAAACCAGCGTAGACTAAATATGCTGCCCAAATATTACAGTGAAATTTAACGATATCAGATAGTCTTTGAGCATTGATCTTGACATGGTTACATCAATTGTTTCACTGTGTTCGTTACAGAGGCTCATCATTGGCATAATTCGTTCTTCGATAATCTATGTGAAAAATGTTAGGGTTTCTCAGGTTCCTAATTCAGGTTTCCTAATATTTCTTCTGAGTCCACTCGTTGTGATATGATATCAATAATAAATAGAATCATGGCAGAGTTCCGACGTTCTTTTAGGCTTTTAATATTGATTAGCATACAGCGTGCTTCATATGGAGGTAGATGATATGAAGACCAGCCTAGTTTACGAAGTGCAAATAACAAAAATTGTTTTTGTACAGATTCAATTCTGTCTTCGTTTAATTAGTAGCGTTGTTTGGGGAAGTTATGAAAAACCCACAAAACCACAGGCGTAATTGTAAAAATAACAACTGATCACACTGGCCGCTGTGTGAAACAAAACCTCAACCTAATGGTTTACCTAGGGGCTGACAAGCGATAAATTTTCCATACTTGACCCCGCCCAACCGCTCACCGACAAAAATTGGTTCGGAGAGCACAAATGTGGTTTTACGGATTTTTTTCAATTTCAATTTTTTTTTTCAAACAATATTTCAACCTCATCAAATCGAATTATCGCTGTTGACAGGAAGTATTTTTATTACCTTTTGGCGCGGGGCGAGAGAAAATGGGTGAGAATTGACGATATCGCAAATAAACCGGGTAAATAAATAGCAAATCGGTGCGCTCAGAGTGGTTCCGAAAAAAATAAACATAAAACAACTGTCAGGAAATGATTGACGATAGTGTTCGCTGAACGCGGCGGGAGTGATACGACTTGTTGCTTTGGTGGTATTCATCACACCCTTTATTCATTAATTTTAAATTGAAACGAAATCAATCCGTTTTTGCTGCGTTAGTCGGAATTAAAGGTTTGATTAAATTGCAAACACCATTTCCATTTGTGAAACAAAAAAGCAATTTTTTTTGTAACTTTCTAGCGATCGTATAAATGATTTCATCCATTACTCAGCCCCTTTCACCCATTGATTCTAACAGTAAACCCTGGAATACTATTCATCCCTTGATTCCGGGATTTTTTGTGTTGCTATTCAGCGGAATTCCAACCATTCCCGAAACGTTTTCATCAAAATTTTAATTGAACCGACAGACCGAAGCGAGTTTAATTGGAATGGGTATTTTTCGATGCTTTTAGTGAGCGTTTTACCCCCGACAGACTCTCTTCTCCTGGGGCCACTACATGAACTGTGCCTCCGTGTTACATTTTGAAGTAGAACAAAGGCTGAGCTCCATATTGCTATTACCATTGGCTTTGATGGTGGAATTTCCTGGAAAAAAAAATACATGCTGGGCGAAACTGGTTGAAAGCGCGCAGTTTTTGGGCCCTAACAATATATCATTTTCAATTTTTACCTTAATTACCTCCAGCGATTACTACATTTGTTATCCATCCTCCCCTGAAACTATGGGGGAGTATCCAACAGTTGCATAAATCAGGGTTCATCGATTCGGTTGGGCAGAAGCTATGCCGTTCCACATTCTTCCCGTTACTCGTGGTAACCTACCGTCCCCTCGCTACCACGAAACCAATTATGAACACGATAACTCTTCCGGCGGCGGCAGGTTTTGGGTTTTCTGTTGATTTCGCTAGTAACTGCAGAAAAACAGAAAAGCTCCCCCCTGAGGGCAGGAAGTAACAACGTGAAAATTCGCATACTTTGTTGCCGGGAAAAAAAAAGTTTAATTCCTCGCTCTCGCCTTAATATAAGACCGGTCAGGACGACGCGGGGTTGGGTTGGGGGGAGGCAAAAAAAAGTTTAAACAAATTTGTTTGGGAAAGTATTTTTTACGACCGGTGCCAGCCGCGTCGTATTTCCACCACCGGAGCGCGGAGAAGGTTCGGGAAAAACAAATGAACGGTAATAACAACGTGCTTATGATAAAACAAGCACACAAGGTAAATTGGCCCGAGCGCAGGATTAAAATTAAAATTTGTTCGAAAATTGCGGTGGGCTGCAGTACTTTTCTGCAGATTTCAACGAGAGAAAGAGAGAGAGAGAGAGAGCGAGAAAAAGTTCCGGAAGGCAGCAGACGCCACTACAAAATGCTTTGCTGTGCGAAACTGTAACTTTTGCCTCGCATTACTTTAAGGTGTGCATCCTTATGAAATTTTGAATACAACCACGGGAAAATATTGGTTCTTTATTCAAACCTAATATTATGAAGTAATTGTCATGAATCCAGCGAAAAATGAAATCCATTAAACGTGAAGAGCTTGAATATTGTAAGTTAGTTATGGGAGAGATATTTAGAAATTCATCTTGAATGGCACCAACGTTCCCAGTAGAACTTTTGCCTTCTCATTTTTAATTAGTAGTACTTGAGATTTCTCTGCCGAATAACATGACCTCGAATATATTCTGGAATGGCAGACTCGCCGTGCAAGCCGGAAGAAATTTCATTGACGAAAAATCCCCCGACCAGAACGGTAATCGAACCCGAACTCCCAGCATGATAACATGTGACGTCAACCACTCGGCCACGGGAGCACTATTCCGAAATTACGGTACAATAAAAAAAAACTTGCTAATACAACCTTTAGATACCACACCAGCCACCGTTTTCGGTTCATGGAAATCATATGGCATAAAACAAGTTTCATTTGATAATTTTTCTCTTTAAATTTGCTGGTAATCTATATTAATGCATCTATTATTCATCTCCAACAATCCCATGGAAAAGATCTACCAAAAAATACCTACGCTCTGATTTTGCTCAAGCCTCGAATATTTATTCCCAAAAAAAATTACTCATTTTGAAATTCGAACCGATTTCCGATCACTTCCCATCTTACCATCCCTTGCATCTATTGAGTTTCGACACCTATTCTCCTGCTTCTTCTTCTTCTTATTCTTCTTCTACTTCTTCTTTTTATTTTCTTTTTTTCGATGGCACTAACATTGCTAGTATTACATGCGCCATTTTGATTGGTAGTAGACTGAGATCTCTATGTCTCTATGTCTATGTCACCGTATAAACAACGGTAAGTTGACATAAATTTGCATACAAATGCGTACTTTTGCCCTATAGTGGGGACAAAGCTGCGCACTTATTGAATTGTATTTCTAAGGTAACTTGTAACAAAAATAAATGCTTTATCATTACCAGCGGAAGAAGCAACATTACCAGAGTGTGTAGGCACCATCCAGGGGGGGTGGGGGTTGAGGGGGGTTGCTGTATGATGTTGTACGGGTGGAGATGAGTGGGAGTCATGGTCGAACATACCACGTGGAAATTTTTGGGAGGGAAGAGACTGACAATATAAGATATCTGAAAATGCTCAACATTTGATACAGAATTCGTTTTTATTAACAAACTAGCTGACCCGGCAAACCCGGCGTCCCACCCACAATTGATATCTATCTATCTATCTATCTATCTTCTATCTTCTATATATATAAAAATGGAGTGATGTCTGTCTGTCTGTCTGATTCTTATAGACTCGGAAACTACTGAACAGATCGACATGAAAATTGGTATGTAGGGGTTTTTGGGGCCGGGGAAGGTTTTCGTGATATTTTGAGACCCCTCCCCCCTCTCTAAGGGGGGGCTGCCATACAAATGAAACACAAATTTCTGCATTACTCGGAAATTAACCAAGCAAACGAAACCAAAGTTGGCATGTGAAAGTATTAGGGTGCAATAAATGTTTCTATAATGGTTAGACAGTCCTTCCCCCACTCAAAGGGGTGGCTGCCATACAAATGAAACACAAATTTCTGCATTACTCGAGAATTAATCAAGCAAATGAAACTAAATGTGGCATGTGGAGGTTTTAAGATGCAATAAATGTTTCTATGGTGATAAGATACTTCTTCCCCCTCTCTTAGAGGGGGCTGCCATACAAATGAAACACAATTTTTTGCATTACTCAGAAATTAATCAATCAAACGAAACCAAAGTTGGCATGTGAAAGTTTTAGGGTGCAATAAATGTTTCTATGATGGTTAGACAGTCCTTCCCCCACTCAAAGGGGGGGCTGCCATACAAATGATACACAAATTTCTGCATTACTCGAGAATTAATCAAGCAAATGAAACCAAATTTGGCATGTGGAGGTTTTAGGATGAGATAAATGTTTCTATGGTGTTAAGATATTCCTTCCCCCTCTCTTAGAGGGGGCTGCCGTACAAATAAAACACAAATTTTTGCATTACCCGAGAATTAATCAAGCAAATTAAACCAAATTAGGCATATGGAAACTTTAGGGTGCAATGAATGTTTCTATGGTGGTTAGATACCCCTCCCCCCTCTCTTAGGGGTGGTTGCCATACAAATAAAACACAAATTTTTGCATTCCTCGGAAATTAATCAAGCAAACCAAACCAAAGTTGGCATGTGAAGGTTTTAGGGTGCAATAAATGTTTCTATGATGGTTAGACACTCCTCCCCCCACTCAAAGGGGGGCTGCCATACAAATGAAGCACAAATTTTTGCATTACTCGGAAATTAATCAAGCAAACCAAACCAAAGTTGGCATGTGAAGGTTTTAGGGTGCAATAAATGTTTCTATGATGGTTAGACACTCCTCCCCCCACTCAAAGGGGGGCTGCCATACAAATGAAGCACAAATTTTTGCATTCCTCGGAAATTAATCAAGCAAACCAAACCAAAGTTGGCATGTGAAGGTTTTAGGGTGCAATAAATGTTTCTATGATGGTTAGACACTCCTCCCCCAACTCAAAGGGGAGCTGCCATACAAATGAAGCACAAATTTTTGCATTACTCGGAAATTAATCAAGCAAACCAAACCAAAGTTGGCATGTGAAGGTTTTAGGGTGCAATAAATGTTTCTATGATGGTTAGACACTCCTCCCCCACTCAAAGGGGGGCTGCCATACAAATGAAACACAAATTTCTGCATTACTCAAGAATGAATGAACCAAACGAAATAAAATTTGGCATGTAGAGATTTTAGGATGCAATAAATGTTTCTATGGTGGTTAGATACCCCTCCCCCCTTTTTTAGGGAGTGCTGCCATACAAATGAAACAAGAATTTTCGCATTACTCGAGAATTAATCAAGCAAATTAAACCAAATCAGACATAACGAGGTTTTAGGGTGCAATAAAGGTTTCTATGGTGGTTGGGCACTCCACCCCCTTCTTTTCTCTTAGGGAGCTGAGATACAAATGAAGCACAAATTTCTGCATTACTCGAGAATTAATCAAGCAAATAAAACCAAATTTGGCATGTGGAGGTTATATGGTGCAGTAAATGATTCTATGGTGGTTAGACACTCCACCCCTCCCCACCTCTCCCCACCCCTCCTATAAGAGGGGGCTGCCATACAAATTAAACACAAATTTCTGCATTACTCCAGAATTAATCAAGTAAATAAAACCAAATTTGCATGTAACGTAACGGAGCAACATGTTATTTGCAAGTGGTTGAAGAATCGTGAACGAAAATTGTGTCTGAAAATATTCTGATATTGTAATGTCGAGTTTTGGTAGAAGTACTAGGAATTTTATAGTAAAAGGTAATTTTAAAGGGTAGATTTGAAGATCAATCAATGAGTAATTCTGCGATTGGACCCATGAACAGCGCTCAGTAAGAAAAAGTGAAGTGATAACGAAAAATAAATTTTGGGCAGGACGAAGTTTGCCGGGTCAGCTAGTATTAATATAAAAATATAAATCATTTCGAACACTCAAGTTCCCACAGAAATTATTTCTATGATAATAATATATAATCTATACTCGCGGTATATAATTTCTATTTTGACATATAAACGTGATTCAGATTAAGACGCATCAATCCTGATACTGACTGTTTAAATCCGTTTCTCCGTTCTTGAGTTAAATCGTGAGGACACCAAATCATTTTTATTAATATAGATCAAGATTATAAATACATAGTTACCTTCACTTGATTTATTTGAAACTCATTGTTGAAAAAAAAAACAATTTTTATTTGAAGTTCATTGTGAAAACATCAACATAAACGAAACATAACCGTTATTGAATTGAATGCATGGTGAAAATAAAAATATTTTTAATTTGAAATTCATTTTGAATTATTTTTAAGCAATTTTTTATTATTCTTCCTCATGGATTCGGTTCTGAGGATTTCGACGATTTGTTTTTGCTTCGTTGCGCTGTTGTGGGGTTCGAAGAGACAGACGATGGTTCCTCATGAAGCTGAAATCCCAATCACTTCCTGCCAGTTTTGCAACTTGGTTCAATTCGTGCTTGAGGTTGTTGGCTTCCGCAAAATCAAACGCCAGACGACGTAAATCTTCGAGAGTCATACCATAGAAAGTTTTGTCCAGTGCTCTGCAGTGGTCCGCCAGATTCTCAGACTGCTCACTCGTAAATACCTATCTGAATCGATCGATCGTTGGCACATCCCAGAAGAAGTAGAAATGTCAAAAAAGAAGATTCAAATCATAAATGACTCACTGATATGAGCCTCTTCCTCAGAGCTGATTCAGAAATATCCCTTCCGAAGCCTCCATCGGGCTATTTGAGCATGTCTGGAATGCATTTCTTCAAACAGTTTTCTTCTTGTGGGTCTCGTTCAAAAATTTGTTGAAAACCTTTTATAATATTTTTTCAGAGCAAAACTCTGGTGCGTACTTTTGCTCCACAGCCACTGCGCACCTTTGCCCCACAAGCAATTTTTGAACTAAAAAAAGCTCTTGAAGTTTTTCACGAAATCGAATACGCACTATCATCTATTATAGAATGAAGGTTTTCTTGACAGTGTAGTTTCGAACTTTCCAATTATTTCAGGTAAGTTAATCATCATCTCCAAAACTGAAAAAATAGATCAAAACATCGCAAAACTCTTTTTATCTCATAACTTTTCGCCACTTTCATGAAATGTATCTTGTTTATATGTGTGAGCTGCTGGTGCAATAATGTATCAAACGAATGCACTGTTGGCGATTTTTTTATGCTCGTTTGTTTCGAAAAGGCCAATGCGCACCTTTGCCCCGCACTACTCTACTGGTAATTTTGAGGAGCATTCACATTTAAGGTCAGTCTTAGGGCAAAACGTTAAATACAATATTTCATGTAAAATCGCATGTAGATTCCGTTTTTTTATATTACATTTCTTGAATAATTACGGGTTCAAATTGAAATTACATATATTTTCAAAAATTCATAACTCCATTTTGATAAATCCGACACGGTATCACTATATGTCAAACTTTGTAAAATTGAAAGGGTTTTTTAAAAAAATATTTTCAAACAAATCGAAGGGAACATGTTTTGAGCCATAAACATTTCTAATATTAAATTCAAATTTTGAGTGAGAATGATCATCTGATAATAAAAAAAATATGATTTTAGGTAGATGCAACATATGTCAAAAGTTTAAAAAAATTGGAGAGGGTCGAGGCATAGGTCGGCTGTCTTGGCGTGGAAGGAAAAGGAAAAGGAAAAGGAAAAGGAAAAGGAAAAGGAAAAGGAAAAGGAAAAGGAAAAGGAAAAGGAAAAGGAAAAGGAAAAAGGAAAAGGAAAAGGAAAAGGAAAAGGAAAAAGGAAAAGGAAAAGGAAAAGGAAAAGGAAAAGGAAAAGGGAAAAGGAAAAGGAAAAGGAAAAAGGAAAAGGAAAAGGAAAAAGGAAAAGGAAAAGGAAAAGGAAAAGGAAAAGGAAAAGGAAAAGGAAAAGGAAAAGGAAAAGGAAAAGGAAAAGGAAAAGGAAAAGGAAAAGGAAAAGGAAAAGGAAAAGGAAAAGGAGAAGGAGAAGAAAAAACAGCATTACTGGCAGCATTGCGTAATCCAATGTCAACATTTTCCGGTAACGTTTGAACTCGGTATTTGAGTGCATTAGGATTGGGCGACCTTGGATCGACATTTAGAAGATCAATTTTTTCATTCAAAATCGGGAATCGGATTTTTGGGATCCAAATCGCGAAAATCGATTTTTTTCTTTTAATATTTTCCATCTTTTTTTAAATTTATTTTTCAATGTACATTGATTCTAATCTTATGCTTTGATGTTCATATTGGGGAACAAAATAAAATGCTCTGATGTTTGAATAGAAATATGAGATACTCATTCCCTGCTTAAAGAAATGATACTCATATGAAATAAGTAGATACATTGGCAAAAAGGCTTTTGATTTTTCAAAGATCGGTTCTCTGCTAGATTCTACAACAAATTACTGATGAAGAGAATCGTTGAAAGCTATCGACGTTTTTCTTTTATTTAGACCTGTCCTCACTTTACGATTGAACTGCGCTGCCAACTCGTACCAGAATTTCTCATTCCCATTTAGCTCCTTCTTTGTCGTTGCACACTTTGATACAGAGGGCTTCCTCTTCTTGTATCGAGCTGTGTGCGTATATGTATGTGAAATCAGCATCAGCATGAATGCCAAATTTGGTTCCATTTGCTTGATTAGTTCTTAAGTTATGCAGAAATTTATGCTTCATTTGTATGGCGTACGAGCTACGAGACCAAAGTCACATCGGAGGATCGATAGTGTGTTGTGAATAAAAAAATGTCGCGGTCCAACGTTATTTTTGAAAAGAATGATATCAGGTTTGTGCAAAATTGAAGCTAATTTTTTTCTTTTTATCATTTTTCATTGCCTTGCTGTATATTTGTAATTTTTTTTTCTACTTTTGTTAATTTTCATTTGTAAATCTTCTATTTATGGAACCGACAAGGTGCCATGATACAATGTATTATTTTGATTAAGACAGATTCAGATTTTGAGTAAGTTTGGACGTCGTCTTCTTATTCAATTAGATTGACAACAACATAGTCGAAGGCCACATTTTGATTAGCCAAGCAGTTTTCATGGTTTTAAGTAAAAGTCTCTAATTTTGCTTGTAACAAAAGCTAAGTATCAACTAAAATTGGAGATATGAAAATGAAAATCGTTATTTTGAGCCATCATCATACAGGAAAAAAGAGGACCGGGAGAGCATCGACCGTTTGTTGGAAGATTTTGCATATCCACATCTATTCATGAAGCTTTTTACTGCATGCGCTCAGGTCAATTCGTTTGTGAGCAAACGAAATACAGGGAAACTTCGATATAACGTACATTTCACTCTCAAAATTGTACGTTGTATCGAAGCATAAAAAAATAATTCAAAAATATGGCTTAGATTACTTTATTTTGTTGTTGTTTGAGTATGGTTAATAAATGATGGTGATAAAATCGAACTAGTAGGTGAAGCCAACTTTTCTCGTAATTTTCTCTTGAGTTGATTGAAGGTAAATAGATAAATAACCAAAAAATAAATTTAAAAAAACACCTTGAAATTAAAATCAATTCCATTTATCAAATAAAAAAAAGTAAAACAGGTTTCTTTGAGAATTTTAGACTTCAAGCAAACCAATTCATAGAAATGATAAATGGAAACATAACCTCCCCTGATGATGTTATCAGACCACTTCGATCTTTCACAAAGCACATTACGCATCTAGCGACCAACTTGCTCTTCATCGTTCTTAACCACAACATTTTCATTGAGATTTTCATCTTCCGGATCAACTGATGCCGAAATTCGAAGGATTTCCTCATCATCTTGTTCAAAGTGCAAGAGTGAATAGCAGCTGATGGATCGAACACATTCTTAACGATTTCTTAGTCTTTTAGGATCTCAAACTCGACGACTATTCCATCATTTATATCCAGTTGGTTAATTTCATTCGCAATGCTCTTCAGACTTTCTTGTAATACGGATCGGTTGGTGGAGTTGGGAAGCAAAACTTATAAATATGGCTCCATCACTCGTTCGTAGTTTCTCTGCACTGTAAAGTTCCGACAGTTTATCAAGAACAAGAACGGTTTTCAGGATGGCTTGATCAGGCTACAAAAAAATGCATCATCCGAGAGAAAAAGTTGAGTAGAAAACCAGCCCTTGAACAAACCTCGCACCAATGCGGATTTATCGATGCTTTGTCGTAAACAGGCAGATCATTAAGTATATAAAAAAAATCCGATGATTGTTTAACTTTCTAATTAGTATGTGCGGCAATTTAAAAAAAAATGCCAAAAAAAATATGATTTTTTTCGTCAAAGCAACGAATTAAACTTGTTCATAAATTTTTTAAAATTTTCAAAACTACCTTTCGATTTGCAGTGTGATCATTGTTTTTAGTTATTATTCATTAACTACGGAGGAGTTATTTTTCATTCAAACAAAAATATCTTTGTAGTGAAAGGTCCTACATGAACGTTATAAGAACCAAATGAAAGCTGGTTGGTAAGGTTAATTGAATTTGCTATCAAACTGGTATCTTTGTCCACTACATCTACAAACACCATTATAACAATATATTCGTTAAATATTCACCAAAAGCTGAAGGTTTAAGCTTTTTTTTTTTTATCTTCGCTTATTTTTCGTCGGCCTATTTCCGCCACTTTAGTGCCAATCACCGACATCAGGGAGGCGACTCCACCTGTTCCTACCTATCAGACTCAACAACTCATGAGCCGGGCCAACTTCTTTTACTTCCGCTCCGAAGGAAGACGTAACCAGAGATTTTTCGCCTCAGAAAATCCCAACGACGCCAGCTGGGATTGAACCCAGGCCGATCGGATTGTGAGGCTGTTACGCTAACCATACAACCACTGGCGCCGTCGATGGTTTAAGCTTTGAAATGATGTATATATCATTATCTCAACAGAATGTTTCGAAGTGTTGTTTTCGATTTTCAAACGTAGTGAAAAAAGATCTGCATGGTGGGGTATGATTACGAGTTTGAGTCACTGTATGTTGTCAATGGAATGACTTAAAAGCATAAGCTGCTCTCGTATTCATTGAGTATTTGACATGGTTAGACATTCTGACTCCACATTCCCACACAGAACTCTTCCGCATACTTACCAATATCCCAAATACAACTGGAAAACTTATTCCCGGTTTATCATAAATAGCCTTAAGCCATACCGCTTGATAAATTTGTCAATGTACCCACGACCGTATTTACCCACTCCAACCATTTTAGAATGAAACTTTGCAGTACCTTCGCGTTGAGGAAACCACATGTACAGCGTCTACCTCCGAATGCTAAACCTTTTTGAAACGCTTTCGGTTTACTGAAAAACAATTGCGAATAAAAACTTGTCTTTCCTGGCGCGTTTAATGTTACTGACTTTTGAACATGAATCATGATGTTGTACTTCCGCATAATTTACTTAATTAACATTCCTTGAACTGCATCATCAAAATTTCTGAAAAAAACGATCCAAAAAACAACTGATCGCTTTTCACCCAGAAAAGTCTTTTCGAACTTTCGAAACCATTTTTATTGAATACATTTCATATCAATATTGAACTTGAATCAATATAGCATAAACAATGCAGTGCGATCAATATCTAACAATGAAAAAAATATTGGCGTTGAATTTTGAAATAACAATTTGCACCTTTATTCATTAATACAAGTTAACACATATTTTGAAACATGCAAAACATGAGATTATTTTTATGAAAATTCCAATGCCCAAAGGTCACTAAATGACCTCTATGAAACTGTAAGACTGACAGGATTATTTAATTAATTGTTAATGAAACTCTAAGTATCGATTCTGAAGTGAATTTCTACACATTGAAAATGTGAACGTTATATCGAAGTTAAGCTGTATGTATATTACGAAATACAATCTGTTGCATTAGCCTAATTCATTTCTCATTTAATAACACCGATTCTAGCTTCAAATGTGGTATCCTCGCACTGATGACCGATCCCGTGAAAGCATATTCCAAAAACAAACTCAAATAAACTCATCAAATGGTCATCAGTTTGCCGATCGGTGCCATATTCATTACCGACATAAATAACGCGTCCCGCATTATTCCCACCCCCATCCTGCCATCCATTTCGCATGGGAGGGCCAAATTCGACTAATCAACTAATCAATAATATGTGCTTCGATTATACTGAATAATTCCAATTCGGTGCGAACTGAAATTCGGTTTGTTCGTGTCACAAATGCGATAGAATATTAGCCATTAATCAAATGATAAATATGGTTCCGGTCACAGACACACACACATATATACACTTCCTTTGTTCTAAACATAATAGCAGTGACAACCCGTCGGGAACAATTTCGTTAATGAAGGCAATCATCTATGTGAATATGACACGTGTGTATGATCGCTTAGTTATTTCTGCCTGTCGGAACATAACTTTTGCATATCCGTTGGGAAATGAGACACCGGTGTCGAAACATTCAATTAGTGGAATAATCGAAAATGATGCGTTCACTTTGATAGATATAATATGTTGTCGCAGATGCTATAATTATTACTCAATATAATTATCAAGATTTAATGTGTCGAATTAAGTAACCCTTGTTCGGTTTTCAGGAAGCTCTCGCTTTAGGTTGCTCCAATTCCGCTTCGATTTGCATACCTGGAAATATAGAGAAGAAAAGAAACTCTTAATACCACGCATTTACGCAACGGCTTGAATTAGTATGTACACAAATCTGGTCAAAATCCTTCTAATTACGTTCAACTTCCCAATTAGTAGAGGTATCCCATTTCTGGGACTCAACAACAAAAAAAAAAAAAGATCTAAATCCTTTTTGTGCACACACCCACTTCTTAAACTTTTTCGGGGAAAAAACATCTGGACCAAATCCGAAATCCTTGCTCCCGCAA